>NC_091793.1:67997500-68622500 GCF_041296235.1 Equus asinus | reverse complement strand
TTCTCCCATCAGTCTTTTGGGGAGTCAAGCATCCTCATCCTGACGTGGGCTGCCCTACTCCCCGCTCAGCAGTTGCAGCAAACTGCCCTGGGAGGGGCAGCCGCATGCAGTTGGGCACAGCGCCTTCCCTCCAGGGGCCAAACAAGAGCCCTGTTGTCTGCTTCCTGCCTCCTTCTGTGAGCCTCCCAGCCACAAGCCGGCCTCTACAGGGAGACCACAGGCAGCCGCTCTTCCCCAGGGTCGCTGCTCAGAACGGGGGGGTGAGCAGGGAGCGCGCCGGCAGAGCGGCCCCCAGGCGCACAGCGAGGAGCTGCAGCTTCGCGCTCATTAGCTGACTGAGCTCGCAGCATCCCAGGAACGGAGACGTCACCACACCCACTTCACTGATGGGAACACTGTGGCTCCAAGACTCAGCCGCCTGTCTCAATTTGCAAGCTGGAGGGTGGTGGAGCCAGACGGGCTCGTCTGGCTGGAGAGCCTATGCCCTGTCCACTGTGCTGGGCTCAAGGGACAGCAGCTGGCTGGGGCCAGACGTGCGGACGTCTCCCCAGGGAGGCAGAAGTTGGACAAGGCTGCAGAGCTTTGGTGCCTAAGAGAAGGAAGCAGGACTCAGAGGACTTTCTTCTGCTGCTGCTCTAGAGAGGCTGTCTCCGCTGGCTGCTGGCCTGCCGGTTCTCTCCCTCCTCCTCATTCATCCCCACCCCGCCCAGAAAGAGGACGGGCTGAACACGCATCTTGCTGAAACCACCACAGTGAAGTGAGCACTTCTTTTCTTAGGATGTAAATGCAGAAACACAGATAGAATGGGAAGAGCCCGCAGCCACAAAGGTTTGGAATCTGGAAAGCAGATGGGTGAGGGATAAGAGGCTTTGCAGAGAGAGAGAAGCTGAGCTGGCAAGGGACAAAACCACAGAGCAACCTGATCACCATGTCAGTGCGGCAGAGGCTGGGAGTCCCGGCGCTCTTCTCCCGGGGAAAGGATGGAAGGGAGGATGGGTTGAAATCTACTAAGAAAAGCTAAAGCTTCATCTCCCCTCCCTCTCCACGCAGAGGGCACATCAGGGGACTTCCGAACTGCGGGTGTTAGTCCAGGTCCTCCAAGAAGCAGATGCCGAGAGCGTAAGAATTTTATCAGGGAACTGCCTGTGTGCGGGAAAACCAGGAGCCCAGGAAGCCAGGAGAGCTGGCAGACTGCATTCAGCTCTGACACGCGGAGGAGAGAGGGAGGGAGGCTGAGGGGCAGCACCCAGGACGGCCCTGTGCTCTAAGGGGTCTGTGGCAATGCATCTCCGGGGAAAACAGCCTCCTGAGACGTCCCTGTCACACCCCGGGAGGTGGGGGCGGGGCGGTAAGAGGAGACCGCGAGAAGAGCATCCTCAGCGAGAACCCAGTGGGATTGGAGAACAGTCTCTCAATTTGCAGACGCATTCTCATGGCCACCACTAGGGCCAACAGGAATACTTAGGGGCAGGGGTACCATCCTGAAAATGGCAATGAAATGAGTGTTTATGTAATGAATGCTGAGAGCCCGCGGCCATCCTCCTGCCCTGCGCCCACCCCCATCCAGGTCCATTCCCAGAATGCCAGCTGTCCAGCCTTCACTCTCTAAGCAGAATATTGAAAGAATTTTCTTGAAGTATTTGACTTTGGAGGCTCCCCAATGAAAGAGCCAAGCCAGATCACCCTACAGTGACAGTCAGTCAACAAGCCCCTCCCGTGCATTCTGAGCTACCAGTCAGCTGTTTGCTCCCTCTTAGTATGAGCAGAGAATCATGGATCACCCAGCATGTGAGAAGGGCTCTGACATAAAGGATACAGACCAGAACACACCAATATGGGTGTAGGGGGGTTGGGAGTGGGAATCAACTGGAACGAAATAGGGACTGCACAGAGAGGAAACACTGAGAACTCCACCAGTGTGGCCTTGCCATCCCTGAGCTGGAGCTTATGCATGGAAGGGATGGTTGCCACGTCCTTTGGGCCAGTCCTAATGCACAACATGCACACCGTGCATTTCAACAGGGCTGCAGAGGAGGGTTGCACAGCTTGTGCACCGCCTGAAGCACAGGCCAAGGGGACTAGAGGAGCTGAAATGCAGCCCGTGCTCTTCTTGCAGAGCCATGTACCTGGCATGGGGCTTCTGCCACCCAGAGGAAGGGGCACCAGCTGCTCATTAATCCCAGTGCCCAGGGGCTGTGTCCACCCGGAAACATACAGGCTATCAGGGCCTGAATTCTATGCCTCAGCTCTTTGCCTCCGTACTGTTCCTGCTTCCTAGAATGCCGACTCCTCAATGCCCTCCTCCCCAGCCCCCATTTGCCCAGCAACTTTCATGAGGCTTAGCTCAATGTCATCTCCTCCAGGAAGCCTTCCCTAGACCCAACAGAGCAGGCCAGAAGCCCCCTCCTTGACTCTAAGTTCCACAGACATCGGCTCAGGACAACCTCACAACCCCCAAGCCCAGGCCCCCATGAGGGCCAGGTCCACCAAGAAAAGAGTTGGAGCTTTGGAGTAAGACAAGCCTGTCTTCAAATCCTGCCTCTGTTACTGTTTAGCTGGGGGACCTTGGTTAGTGTCTTAACCTCACTAGCCTGGGCTTCCTTATGTGTGACAGGGGACCTCCTTCCTAGGACAGTTTGGAGGATTAAATGAGATACTGTGTATGATGTGCCGGATACGTAGCCAAACACACGGAAGTGCTCAGCTCACGCTCGCTCCTCCCCTGGGTTCGGTCCAATGCGACAGGCACGGGCTGAGCGTCTGCTGCCTGCCCCGCACGGTCACGTATTGGAGAAACGCAGCCCACGCCCCTAGTGAGACCAGAGCCTGCTCAGCTGTTCGTGGACTCACACACCCCCTCCTGGGATGATTTCTTTCTCCTCTCGAGATGACGACTTCTGTGGGTGCAGTCGATGCTGCCATGTGCTGTCCAGAGATCCCCCTTCGGACCAAGCACTGCTCCCGCTTCCCCACACCTGAGAATGCTGGCTGCTGACACTCTACAGCTGAGCACCTTTCCAGGCCTCGCCCTCAGCTGACACATGCCTTCCCTGGGGCAGCCCACGTCCAACGGCTGGCTGATGTGGAGTAGGAAGGCCTGGCTCCCTCGCCCCAATTTGGGACAACTCTGCAGGGCCATCCCAGCTCCAGAGCTGCCCGGGGGATTGGCTAAGGCCTTCCCTGCGTCTGCATTGTGGTTCGTCCCTTCCTCAGTGAGGCCCTACTTCATTTACAGGCACCCAACACGGATCCCAAGAGTGCTCCCCAAGAAACTTCCTGTGTACAATCTCCATCTCAGAATCTGCTCCCAGGGGTCCTGTCCTGAGACAGTGGGTGGGAGATGCACCAGGGATGCTGGAAAGGCTCTCAGCCATTCCTCAGATGAGGACATCCCATCGCTATCATCTGTTAGCCTATTAATTTCTTCATTTAGTGGGTATTTGTTGAGTTCTACTGTCAGGCAACCACACAGGCAGTCCCCATCCTCACAGGGCTGAAGGTTGGATGTGGGAAGGCAAACATGCAGGCAGACACAGCCCCAGGTTGGGTGTGGAATTGTGAGGAACCAAGGAGTCGCTGGGCATGCCTGCCAGGCTAGGGAAGAGCAGCGACTCCCTTGCTCTGGTCTCACCCCCTGCAGGAGCCAATTCTGCAGGACCCTGGGGCTCCCAGGGAGCCATGCTTCTCCCTGTTCCCTGGGCACCCTCTGGAGTCAGTCCCAGTCCATTGGGCAGCTCCCGGCCCTGCCCGGTGTGGCCTGGGAGTCCAGAGTCCCGACCCAGTGGAACCAGGCACGCTCCCCGCACGTCCAGGGCCCCACACTCACCAGTGCTTCCTCTGCGCCTACTGTGTGGCCTCAAGTGGCCAGGAGCAGGGAGAGAGTTCATCATTGCCCCATCCACGAGAGCAGCAGATATTTGTCATGGTTGCTGAGAATCTTTTGTAGCCTTCCCCACGCTTTGAGAGCATGTTTCTTCAAATCTAAGATGCCATCAATTGTAAAGTGCACCTTTGTGAACCAATAAGAGAAAACGCTGGTAATTAAACTACGACACACTATTTTCTTATCACTTAGAGTTTGCATTTTGTTCTTATTGAAAGATCTCATTTATATTTATTGAGGTGTCTGTCTCTTGTGCATACAAGGAAAAAAGGAAAAGCAAAATAGGTCAGCTTGTTGACTTATTTCTAGATTATACTTTGTGTACAACTCTGGGTCCCTTTTTAATTCAGTTGTCTGTGTTGCAGATTCTGCACCCTGTGCTGTCCTCTGGAACATCAGGAGCATCAGTATTTATAAGTAGAGGTCCCACTGCTGGCTCCAGAATTTTGTTCCAAGCCATTGGTACTCCATCTACGCCCTTTTGATGGAGATGCTTTCTCTACTTTATAGGGAAGTTTCCTATATGTGCAGGCAATGTCAACCTGTCACAAAACTGCCAAATGGTCGAGAGCTGTCAAAAGCATCCTGATTTTAGAGATGTGAAAATGTGAAAAAATTGCATATCTTAGAATCAATGAAATCTGCCACCACAACTGTGAATCCCACCTTCTTGAGGTTGAATTTTTTAAACTACACTTCCCGGCCTTCTTTGCGGATCTGTGACCTAGTTTCCATCAATGAGATGTGCCCACTGGAGGCTCTGATTTGGAAGTGACATGAAGAAACGGGTTGGGCAGAGGTCACCCATTTTACTATCACGAGTGGCGGCTGAAAAAGTGTTTCTGAGGTTGGTCAGAGCAATTAAGTTGTTGGGAGCATTGCCTAGACTTTGCTTCCTCAGCTTTCTAACAATTTTGTAGGAAATAAATTCCTTTCTGCCCCAATTAGCTAGAATTGCCCCCCTAAGATATCTTTTCATTCCTTCTTCTTTGTTAACAAAACCCTGATTTTGTTGGGGCTTAGTAATTTGTGCCCATCTAGAAAACTACATTTCCCAGGCTCCCTCAAAGAGAGGGCTAACCACATGACCAAATTCTGGCCAATGAGGTGTAAGTAGAAGTTGGTGGGTGGAGCCTTGGGGCAATTCTTCAGAAAGTGAGCTGACCTGGTGCGTCCCACAAGGCAGTGCCCCTCAGATGGGATGGTGTGGGTCAGCTCCTCAAAGCTAGAGTTTTGTTTTACTATTGTTAACTGTAACCACAGGGCACATATTCAAGGGAAGTATCTTCAAAGAGAACATCACACCCCGAAGTGAAGTGTATATTGGGATTGTGGTAAGGAAGAAAGATATGGAAGCTTGGGTCTCTTGCTATCTACGGACAACCCCACAGGCGATGGAGAATGCTCTTTCAGCTCTGTACACGTGTTTGTACTTGGTGTCGTTGTGCCTGAACCCCAGTCACTGGGTACTTCTGTAGATAATGTTAGCGCAGGGGACATTTGGCGGCCTAGACCCTGCGTTTTCTGCCTGGTTTTCAGGTAAATTTTGAATTACCTGACCACTCATTTGGGTTTTATTTGTTTTGTAAGATTTGTCATTGAATAATAATTAATGTCCTTAACTAGGTGTGGTGATGGATGTGTTAATTATCTTGGCCTTGGTAATCATTCCACAATGTATACGTATATCAAATGGTCACGCTGCACAATTATATTTGTCGATTATTCCTCAGTAAAGTTGGGAAAAAATTAATGTTTGTCTTATGGAAAACTCATATCTATAACTCAATCAATGCTCATTTTCCTCTTGTTTGCCCTTCATTCCTTCTGGTACCCTCAGAGGTTAATTTTGTTTTTCTGATGGTCCTATTCCTTATTGTTTTAAATTAGAATAATCCTGTCTGGTGAAGTTTTAGATTATTATTATAAATTTCTTTGCAGATTAAGCGTTCCTTGTGTAGCATTTGTTTGAATTTGCCACTGCCTATTCCACACTGGATGTAGCGTTCTTCAACATTATATTCTGTTGAACCTAGTAGTGAAATCTGAGTATCCTCTTTCTCACCTAAATATGCCTAAATGCTTACACAGATATATTTTATAGCAAAGAAAGATGGGAGGGAGAGCTGAATCAGTTGCTCAGTCTCTTTTTGCCCTTGCCTTTCCTCCTCTCTTTGGCCTTGAAGGCAGGGGTAAAGGCTGGAGTTCAGGCAGCCATCTTGTGAAGGCTAAATGCCTATTCTAACATTGATACCAAACCTCTTAATCTCAAATTCGCGTGCCCAATGCACAGTAAGCCAAACACTGAGACCTCGGTGCTTGGAGGTGGAGAAAGGTTTATTCAGATTGGCCAAAACAAGAGGGCAGGAGCATGGGTTCTCTCAAATCCACCTGAACAAAGAAGGAAAGCGGGGCGGGGGGGGGGGGGGGTTGTAGAGCTAAGGGCAGGAGGAGTTTCAGAGAAAAGAAGAGGTAATCCTTGTTTCTTTGACTCCTGACAAGCCCCTGGGCAATCTGACTTCTGGGTGTCAGTGGCAGCTGGGGGCTGATTATCTGGTGATCCTTGAAGGAATTCTCTTTCTTCCATAAAACAAGCTCATAAATCCTTGTGACTCTTGAGTTACCCCTCAGGTTAAACAGGAAAACAGTAAATTGACAAGACTAACTTCTGTTCATAACAAAGTTGAAAGGTAATCTTACTGAATATTTACAGTAACCCTCAGCTACCCAGGTTCAACATTGTCTGAGCGGATATACAAGAGGAGCCTGAAACCCTGAAGACATCACGAAGACACCATTTCAGCTCTGGATTGCCCATCAGATCTTAATTAATACTAATTGGTCCTAATTTGGTACCTCAGAGTAATGGCTGCAAGTTACAGAATCTAAAGTTTTAGAATAGGCTGAATGGAGAGGGTTGGGTTTGGGGCTGTAAAAGCAAAGATGTGGCAAGCTGGAAAGTTTAACCTTTAGTTATGTAGTAGTGAAACACTTGGTCAAATTGTTGCCTGTGGTGCTTTGGAAATTGGACTCTGTGCCAAGCAAGGCAGTAGGTTAGGGCACATGGTGGAAAAGAGGGCAGAATGTGGGCATGTGTTGGCTCAGCTCATTCTGCTGCTTTGAGCCAAGTCCTATATGAAAGAGAAAAGCTGGGCAAGAGCAAGCTAGTCAGAGAAGGAAGGAAATACCACTCTGCCACGGCCTGAATTCGAAACCGATGAGGGCAGAGTGCAGGAATCCAGCTGCTCTCACCCCTTACCTTCGGCATGCTGCGAAGTAGGTGTCAAGGAGCAGCCTTAGCACAGAATAAGAAAAGTGGCCTCCGGGCCTTTTCAATCTCCCTCCAGTGAGAGTTTCCTTCCAGAGGACAGGGGCAAACCCACCAGGAAGATCAGATTAAGGGTGTTGCCCTCCCACCTGAACCTATTGTTTCAAATGACCTCAAGGCATGGGCAGAGGGGGTTGGGCGGAGGGTGTGGGTGGAGGGAGCAGGGCTGAGTGAGCATAGAGCAACAGTCACAGACCCCCAAATATTCAGACTGAAAAAAAGACAAAAGGTCATTACATTAAGTTTAATTGTCATGGGTTTAGTGTCCAGAATATCTTAAGAACTCCCATAGTCAATGAAAACAAGACAAGCCATTCAATCAAATAATGGGCAAAAGAACTGAAGAGGCATTGCCCAGAAGAGAAAACACAGACGGCCATAAACCTATAAAACATTGTTCAACCTAGTTAGTAAGCAAGAAAATACAAACTTAGGCCGTGAGATAAAATTTCACAGCCTGACAAAAATTTTAAAGTCAGAAAACATCAAGTGTTGGGCAGGATATGGAACAGCACTGAAGGTGGGGTAAATTGGAAACCACTGCAGAAAGCAGTCTGGCAGGAGACCGTGAAACGTGTGTATCCCACAACCCAGCAATTCCGCTCCCATGTATGTTCCCTGGAGAAACTCTTGACCTTGTGCACTCTGGTCAGTTGCAAAAAATCTCCTGAGCAGCAGTGTTCACAAGAAGTAGGAGTAGTAGCCATCTTTGACTACTGGATTAACAGTAGTTCATTAGTCCTAGTGGTACTAGTAGACTAGTGGATTAACAAATTTTGGATTAACAAATTTCTTTTTTTCCTTTTTTTTTTTTTAAAGATTCTTTTTCCTTTTTCTCCCCAAAGCCCCCCAGTACACAGTTGTATATTCTTAGTTGTGGGTCCTTCTAGTTGTGGCATGTGGCACGCCGCCTCAGCCTGGCCTGATGAGTGGTGCCATGTCCAAGTGGAACATTCTCTGGGATAGAACATTCTCTTATGCTAGGCCATAAAACAAGCCTCAATAAATTTAAAAAGACTGAAATCCTACAGAGCATGTTCCCTCACCACAATGGAATTAAGTTACAAATCAATAAAAGGAGGAAATTTGAAAAATTCACCAAAACATGGAAATTAAACAACACATGCCTAAACAGGTCAAATGAAGAATGGATGAAAGAAAAAGCCACAAGGGAAAGTAGAAAATACTCTGAGATGAATGAAAATAAAAATACAACATATCAAAACTCGTGGATGCAGAACAGACATCAGCAAGACAGTGGGCTAGGAATCTCCAGACCCTTGTTCTCCATGGAAATATTAAATAAACCACTAGAGACTGGATAAAATAACTTTATAGGGGTTCTGGAAATCAGTCAAGATCTACAGCAAACAAGCGAATGCCCGACTAAAACCACATTCGAAACAGTAGACAATTTCACGGTGTTTTTCTTCACCCTTCCCCCTGGCCCCCTGGCATGGCACACTTTGGAGGAAGTGGTGGCCTGCTTCCCAGTTCCCTTCTACAAACCAAATAAAGCAGAATCTACCAAATTCACAACGTTCTAACTTGTCCTGGGGCTGCCTGAGGGATTGGTCTCCGCGTTGTCTAACCTGGAGCTCAGATGGCTAAAGCAGCTCAGCCTGGATCTCAGGCTAGAGGAAGCCATAGGAAGCAGCTGGAACAGCCTGTGAAAACTGCAGGGTGACTACAGACCTGCAGAGCCCTAAGACAAGAGGTCACTGATGGAGGAGTACAATAAAACAGCTAAGGCCCTGAGAGAGCAATGTGAGGCTGTTGGGGAAACCAAGACATTTAAGAGCAGCCATGTACATGGGAGGGTGCGGGGGTGGTTGGAAAAGAGCGCACGCACACGCCCCAGGAAGACGCATGCCCAGAAAATGCCCGGGAAGACTGCAAGCTTTCAGACCAGGCTGATTGGTGAAGGTCTTCCCTTCTTAAAGCTGGTCTGCAAAGACTGGGGGAAATGGCTGTTTTTTCAAATGCCCGATTTTCAGCAGAAGATCACAGGACATACAAAGAAACAGGAAAATATGGCCCAATCAAAGGAATAAAATTTATCTCCAGAAACTGTCCCTGAAGCAACACAGAGACTGTATTTATTTTTTTTAAGGATTTTTTTTATTGTGGTAACAATGGTTTATAACATTATCTAAATTTCAGGCTTACATCATTATATTTTGATTTCTGTGTATATTACCTAATGTTTCCCACCCAAAGACTAATTACCATCCATCACTGTACACATGTGCCTAATCACCTCTTTTGCCCTCCTCCCTCCCCCTTCCCATCTGGTAACCACCAATCCAACCTATCTCTATGCATTTGTTGTTGTTGTTATCTTCTATTTATGAGTGAGGTCACATGGTATGTGACTTTCTCTATCTGACTAATGTCACACAGCATAATACCCTCAAGTTCCATCCATATTGTCACAAATGGCAAGATTTCATCCTTTCTTATGGCTGAGAGGTATTGCATTGTGTATAAATACCACATCTACTTTATCCATTCTTCCCTTGATGGGCACCTAGGTTGCTTCCAAGCCTTGGCCGTTGTGAATAATGCTGCAATGAGCACAGGGGTGCAGGTATCTTTACGTGTTCTACACAAAGACTTTAAAACAACTGTTTTAAATATGCTCAAAGAGCAAAAAGAAAACACAAAGAACTGAAGGAAAATAGGAAAATGATGTATGAATAAAATGAGAATACCAGCAAGGAGACATACATTATAAAAAAGAACCGAACAGAAATTCTGAGGCTGAAAAATATAATAACTGAATTGAAAAATTCACTAGAGGGGTTCAATAGTAGACTTTAACAGGCAGAAGAAAGAATGAGCAAACTATAAAACAAGTCATTTGAAATTGCCAAGTCTGTGGAGCAGAAAGAAAAACAGGGAAAGAAAAGTAAGCAAAGCCTCAGAGACTTATGGTGACATCATCAACCACAGTAAATTACACGTTATGGAAGTCTCAGAGTGAGAAGAGAGAGAAAACGGGGCATAGAGATTATTTGAAGAAATAATGGCCAAAAACTTCCCAAATTTGAATAAAGACACCTATATACAAATTCAGGAAGCTCAACAAACTCCAGCTAAGATAAACCTAAAGAGAGTCACACCGAGACACATTATAATCAAACTGTCAAAGTGAAAGACAAAGAGAGAATCTTCGTAGCAGCAAGAAAAAAGCAACTCCTTGCATATAAGGGATCCTCGATAAGATTGTGAACAGACTTCCCAGCAGACACCTTGCTGTCAGAAGGCAGTGGAATGAGGCCAGGCCTGGTGGCCTAGTGGTCAAGTTCAGTGCACTCTGCTTTGGTGGCCCAGGTTTGGCTCCCGGGCGTGCAGCTATGCCATTCTGTTAGCAGCCATGCTGTGCTGGAGGCCCACATATGAAAAAATAGAGGAAAATTGGCATAGATGTTAGCTCAGGGTGAATCTTCCTCATAAAGAAAAAGGCAGTGGAATGACGTATTTAAACTGCTGGAAGAAAAACTGAGCATGGAGAATTCTATATCTAGCAAAGCTGTCCTTCAAAAACGAGAGAAAAAGTAAGACATTTTCAGATAAACAAAAACTGAGAGAGTTCATTGACACTAGACTCACCCTCCAGAAAGTGCTAAAGGGAATCTTTTGAATTGAGTTGAATTGAAAGGATGCCAGACAGTAACTTGAAGTCACATGAAAATATAAAGTTCTCTGGTAAAGGTAAATAAATGGACAAATGTGGAAACCAGTAGTACTACAATTGTGATTTGGAATTCCACTTTTTTTCTTCTACTGCTTTAAAAGAAAAAAGCATAAAAATAATTATAAGTCTATGTTAATGGGTACACAATATATAAAGATGTAATTTGTGACATAAATTGGAAGAAGTGGACCTGTAAAGGAGTAAATTTTTTGTTTGCAACTGAAGTGAAGTTGTATCAGTTTAAAATAAATTGTTATAACTTTAAAATGTTATTTGCAATCCTCATGGTAACCACAGAGAAAATATCAATAGATTAAATGAGAAGGGAATCAAATATCAAAAAAAATCTACTAAACACAAAGGAAGGTAGTAATAGAGGAAATGATGGACAAAAAAGCTCTAAGGCATACAGAAAACCAATAGTAAAATAGCAATAGTAAGTTATTTCTTATGTGTAACTACTTTAAAAGTAAACGGATTAAACTCCCCAATCAGAAAAACACAAATTGGTAAAATGATTAAAAAAAATAGTGTCAGCTTTAAGATGAATAAGGTCTGAAGATCTACTGAATAACACAGTGACTGTAGTTAATAACACTGTATTGCATAATTTAAATTTGCTAAGAGAGTAGAACTTAAATGTTCTCACCAAAAAAAAGAAGATAAATATGTGATGAATGTGTGAATTAAATAGATGAGAGGAATCCTTTCACAATGTATACATATATCAAGTCATCACAATGTACACTAAATATCTTATAATTGTATTTGTCAATTATACCTCAATAAAGGTGAATAAACAAAAAGACGTTTTGTTTAAAGATTTTATTTTTCCTTTTCCTCCCCAAAGGCCCACAGTACATAGTTGTGTATTTTAGTTGTGGGTCCTTCTAGTTGTGGCATGTGGGATGCCCCCTCAGTGTGGCCTGATGAGCGGTGCCATGTCCGCACCCAGGATTCAAACCAGCAAAACCCTGGGCCGCCAAAGTGGAGTGCGTGAACTTAACCACTCAGCCATGGGGCCTGCCACAAACAAGCAGAATTTAACTATATGCTGTCTACAAGAGACTCGCTTTAGATTTAAGGACATAAATAGGTTGAAAGTGAAAAGATAGAAAAAGATATTCCTTGCAAATAGTTACAAAAAAGAGACAAGGATGGCTATACTAATATCAGATAAGATACACTTTAAATTAAAAAAGTGTACAAGAGACAAAGAAAGACATTATATATTTAAAAGGTACAATACAGTAAGATGATATAACAATTATAAACATATATGTACCAAACATTAGAGCTCCTAAACATGTGAAGCAAACATTGATGGAAGTGAAGGGAAAATTAGCTGTAAAATAACAGTGGGAGAGTTGAAAATTCCAATTTCAGTGTTGAATAGAACAACCAACAGAAGATAAATAAGGAAATAGAGGACTTGAACATCACTTTAGACTAATTTAACCTAACAGAAATATATAGTACATCCACAGAATAACAGCACGATACACAATTTTCTCAAATGCACACAGAGTATTCTCCAGGATAGACAATATGTTAGGCCACAAAATAAATCTTAATAAATTTAAAAGATTGAAATCATACAAAGCATCTTTGTGTGTGTGTGTGTGTGAGGAAGATTGGGCCTGAGCTAACATCTGTGCCAATCTTCCTCTATTTTGTATGTGGGATGCCACCACAGGGTGGCTTGATGAGTGATGTGTAGTCTGTGCCCAGGATCCAAACCCACGGACTGTCAGCTGCCAAAGTGGAGTGCATGGACTTAACTGCTACACCACCAGGCTGGCCTCCAAAGCATCGTTTTTTATCACAATGAAATGAAACTAGATATCAACAGCAAAAGGAAAACCAGAAAATTCACAAATATGTGAAATTAAATACACTCTTAAAACAACCAATGAATAAAGAAGAAATTAAAAGGGAAATTTAAAAATATTTTGAGACAAATAATAATGAAAACGCAACATACCAAAACTTGTGAGATGCAGCAAAATCAGTACTCAGAGGGAAAACTATAGCAGTAAATGCTTACGTTAAAAAAAGAAGAAAGATCTCAAGTCAACAATCTAACTTTAGGTCATAAGAAAATAGAAAAAGAAGAACAAAATAAACCTAAAGCAAGAAGAAGAAAGGAAATGCTGAAGATTACAGTAGAGAGAAAATAGAGAATAGAAAAATAGAGAAAATCAATGAAACCAGGAGTCAGTTCTTCAAAAAGACCAAAAAAGCTGACAAACCTTTAGCTAGATTGACAAGACAAAAAGAGAGAAGAGTCAAATAACTAAAATCAGAATGAAAGAGAGAATATTACTACCAATTTTACAGAAACCTAAATGAAATGGACAAATTTCTAGAAACACACAACCTTCCTAGATGGATTCATGAAGTTGAAATTCTGAACAGACCTATAACTTATAAGGAGGTTGAACAAGTACTCAAACATTTCCCAACAAAGAAAAACCCAGAACCAGACTTCTTCACTGGTAAACGTTGCAAAATATTTAGAGAAGAACTAACACCAATCCTTCTCAGACTCTTCCAAAAAATTAAGGAGGAGGAAACACTTCCTAACACAGTCTATGAGGCCAATGTCATTATGATACCAAAGCCAGACAAAGACATTACAAGAAATAACAGACCAACATCCCTTATGAATATTAATGCAAAAATCCTCAACGAAATACTGGAAAACCAAATTCAACAGCATATTAAAGGGATTATTCAACATGACCAAAGTGGGATTTATTCCTGGAATGCAATGATGGTTCAACTTATGAAAATCAATCAATGTTATACGCCACATTAATAGAATGGAGGACAGAACCCACACATGTTCATCTCAGTTGACTCAGAAAACGCATTTGACAAAATTCAACACCGTTTCACAATAAAAACAGTCAAAGAACTAGTAATACGGGCCGGCCTGGTGCCAGAGCAGTTAAGTGTGCACATTCTGCTTCAGCAGCCCGGGGTTCACCGGTTCGGATCCCGGGTGAGGACATGGCACTGCTTGGCATGCCATGCTGTGGTAGAAGTCCCACATATAAAGTAGATGAAGATGGGCACGGATGTTAGCTCAGGGCCAGTCTTCCTCAGCAAAAAGAGGAGGATTGGCAGTAGTTAGCTCAGGGGTAATCTTCCTAAAAAAAAAACAAAAAACACACAAAAAACTAGTAATACAATGAAACTATCTCAACATATGAAAAAATCCAAAGCTAACTTCACACTCAATGGTAAAAGACTGGAAGCTTTTCCCATAAGATCAGGAACAAGGCAAGTATGCCTGCTTTCACCACTTCTGTTCCACATAGTACTGGAATTCTTAACCAGAGCCATAGGGAACAAAAAAGAAGTAAAAGGCATTCAAATGTGAAAAGAATAAGTAAAATTATCTCTGTTCACAAATGACATGACCTTATATATAGAAAATCCTAAGGATTCTGCAAAAAGTTCTGCTGGAACTAATAAACAAATTCAACAAAGTTGCAAGAAATAGAATCAACATGCAAAAGATCAGTTTGCTTCTCAAGTAATTTTGTTTTGAGGGTTCTATATGTTAGAGTCATTTTTTGGAGGTTTTAGAAAAACTTAAAGATGCATTAAAGTAATATAAGGAAAAATATTTTAAAAAATTAAAGATGAGTTGGGAAAAATATCTATGCAGGAAAGCAAATATAAAGTGAGCTAATTCACCCTGCAGCAAATTGTATAAACATTTAACACATAGCCAAGAAATATTATCCAAAGGTTTAAAATGAAAACAAAACAAAACCAACAATTTCCTGTCCCACCTACCAACATTCTCTAGATTTTTCCTCAAATGACTCAAAATGGAATGACTGCTAACTTGTAACTTTTTTTGTTACTGTTTTTATTGTTCCAGTGTGGACTTGGAAGGTTGACTGGCAACCACGTACAAGAGTAGGATTCAGTTAGCAGATGCTGCTGTAGGCAACGTAAGTAAAGAGCTAACTGTTATCCTGTAGTTCCCCGAAAATACCAAAAGAAAGGAGAGCTAGAGTCTGGGACAACTACACTCTACTATCTATAGATATCCCCAGGTAATCCATTCAACTTATTTGGAGAAAAATCCTAGTTATGCATTTTGGGTTTTGTTTGTTTGTTTGATTGGTTTGGAGAAGTATCATGTTACATGTGATTTAAAAAAATAGGTGTGTGTGTGCTTCCTGAACTCAAGAGAACTACTGTGTTTCTGCACACAGAGATGGAGAAGGTTGAAGATGGGAACACTTTCTCTATAGGCCAGTTTTCAATTATTACTCTTGTTTTCATCCAATTTCTCATTATTACCATTACTAAAAATTCTTAACATCATTGCCAGAATCTCTCTTGGGGTGGTTTAAATAGATCAGATCCAAAGATTCTTGCAGTTCCTGTGAAGGGTATATTCTGAGCAAGATTTCTTATACTTCCTTTCTTTCATCAACCTCATCTGCTGCTAACCACCTCCCATCATGACTTTTCCCGACTATACCTCAATATTGTGTGCCTCCTTGCAATCTTAATGCCAGGGAAAATGCAACCTCTCCTTTATGTTAACTTCTAAGTACACCTTTATTTCCATTTTTTGACATGGATTATATTGGATAAATAATTTTTTTTTTTTAAAGATTTTTTTTATTTTTTTCCTTTTTCTCCCCAAAGCCCCCCTGTACATAGTTGTATATTCTTCAGTGTGGGTCCTTCTCGTTGTGGCATGTGAGACGCTGCCTCAGCGTGGTCTGATGAGCAGTGCCATGTCCGCGCCCAGGATTCAAACCAACGAAACACTGGGCCGCCTGCAGCGGAGCACGCGAACTTAACCACTCAGCCACGGGGCCAGCCCCTGGATAAATAATTTTTAAAGGTAATTTGAATAAACCCATTTAAATGCTTTAAAAAGCAGTTCATTGCTATATACTAACAATGAATAATCCAGAAAGGAAATTCAGAAAACAATTCAATTTACAATAGCATCAAAAAGAATAAAATACTTAGGAATTAATTTAACCAAGGACATAAAAGACTTGTATACTGAAAACTACAAAATATTGCTGAAAGTAGAGAAGACATAAATAAATAGAAAAATATCCCTTGGTAATGGATTGTAAGACTGAATGTTATTAAGATGTCAATACTACCCAAGGCAATCTACAGATTCAATGCAATCCTTATAAAAATTCCAATTTTTTCTTTTGCAGAAATAGAAAAATCCTTTCTAAAATTCACATGGAATCTCAAGGGACTCTGAAAAGCCAAAACAATCTTTAAAAGGAACAAAGTTGGAGGAGTCACATTTCCTGGTTTCAAAATTTACTACAAAACTAGTACTGGCATAGAGATAGACGTATGGAAAATGGAACTGAATAGAGAGACCACAAATAAACCCTCGCATGCAGTTAAATGATTTCTGACTAGGGTGCCAAGACCACTCAATGAGAAAAAGGACTGTCTTTTCAACAAATAGTGTTGGGAAAACTGGATATCCACATGCAAAAGAATAAAGTTGGATCCTTACCTTATGCCACATACAAAAATTAACTCAAAATGAATCGAAGACCTAAATGTAAAACTATAAAACTCTTCTAAGAAAACATAAAAGGAAAGTATTATGATATTGGACTTGGCGGTGATTTCTTGAATGACACCAAAAGCACAAGCCAGAAAAGCAAAAATAGACAAAGGGGACTACATTAAACTTTAAAACTTAAGCAGAGACTTGGCAGCAACCCAAGTCTCCATCAATGAGTGAATGGATAAAGAAGATGCAGTGTGTGTGTGTCTATATATCATGGCATATATATAGTAGTATGTATATAGAATACATACAGTACAGTAGTACTCTATATGTTTCTATTGCTTTGGCTATTTGGGACCTTTTTGTTTTTCTGTATAAAGCTTAGGATTCTTTGT
This sequence comes from Equus asinus, assembly GCF_041296235.1. Lineage (NCBI taxonomy): Eukaryota > Metazoa > Chordata > Mammalia > Perissodactyla > Equidae > Equus > Equus asinus. Next base: position 68,605,661 of record NC_091793.1, on the reverse strand, counting down.
TCTATTTCTGTGAACAATGTCATTGGGATTCTAATTGGGATTGCATTGAATCTGTAGATTGCTTTAGGTGATATGGACATTTTAACTATGTTTATATACAGCTTTTCCTGGCACAGCTATGTCCAATGGTAACATTAATGGAAGAGAAAAGTAATCCAACAAAACAGGACCACGAAGAGCTCAGATCCCTCAGGAATAAAGTTTGAGGTCACCTCATTAGGTAAGAATCTGTTGGGGTGAGAATAAGAATAAGAACTTGGATATATGGCAGAGAGTATATCACCCAGCACTTTCCTCCTCTCTTGCTCCGCTGGCCCTCAACAGGTGCCGTTCTCTCTGTCTAGAGTGCTCTGCATATGTTTCGAAATTCAGTCCAAGAAATACTTCTGAGGAACCTTCCATCCTTGCCTTCCTTCCCCTTCTCAGCCTCAGGCTGGATGGAGCTCCCTCCTTTGGGCTCCCACAGTCCCCGGGTTCCTCTGGCCTTATAGTCCTAATGCTTCATCATCATGCCACAGACTTGTCCATGCTTGTCTCCTCCCAGAGGACGGCAGGTTTTGTCCTAGCTCTGGTGCCTGCCCAGTGGGTGATCAGGGGCCAACTGAACAGGGAGCCCAGGAAGCGGAGGTGAGGGAGGGCACTGGCGGAGGAGATGGCATGACCAAGGAGCATGGCTGTCCCAGGGGAGGCCGCTGATGGCCCTACCAGAGCTGCAGCTTGTAGACGCCAGCTGCCCACAGAGAAGCAGCCTCCAGCCACGTGGATGCTACCAAACCCCCGGCCCTCTCATAGAACAAACACAGACACCGGGCCCAAGGAGCAGAAGAGCTGTAACCTGGAAGCAGAGGCCAGGAGCCTGGTGGAAACAGACCTGAATGAGGGCAGGTCGGGAGGGAAACAAGTCTGTTTGTACTTACGAGGTCTGTAAGCAGAGATGACAGTGAAACAATAACAATACAGTTCCACTATTGAGTCTCCTGCTCATAGACCCACACTCTGCTGAACAATTCACATGTCCATTTTTGCAAACGAGAAAACAGAAGCTCTGAGAATTTGACCACTGGCTCAAAGAGGCACAGCTACTCAGCGGTCTCACCAGTGTTTCAGGAGCTGTATGCGTCTCTCAAGCCTGTGCACTTAGCCACCATGCCATACTACCACTACATAAGAACCAGAAGATTTGTAGAAGAAATCCGCATTGCGTTGATGTTATAGGGAATGTAAGTTACCTATGGCTGCATAATAAATTGCTCCAAAATTTGCCAGATGAAAATAACAAACATGTTTTATCTCACACACACAGCTGAGTGGTTCTGGCTCAGGATCTCTTATGATGTTGCAGTCAAGTGGTCAGTGCAGCTGTGGTCATCTGAAGGACTGACTGGGGCTGGAGGACCTGCTTCCGAGATGGCGTACTCACATGGCTGTGGGCTGGAGGCCTCAGCTCCTCACCAGGTGGGCCTCTGCACAGGCCTATCTGAGTGTCCTCCCAGCACGGCAGCTGGCTGGCCCTAGAGTGAGTGAAAAGAGAAAGTTGAGGGGGAAGTCTCAGTGCTTTTTCTGACCTCGTCCCGGAAGTCACACACAGTCACCTTCACTTGATTCTATTCATTAGCGGTGAGTCATGCTCAAGGGCGGAGGAATCAGGCTCCATGTCTTAAAGGGAGGAATAGCAAAGATTTTGTGAACGTATTTAAAAACCACAACTTAGGGATGAGAACAAGTATATTTGTATTTCATCACGAAACTTTAATCCTGCTCTGACCCCGGTTGGCTGACACCAACTAGGCGTCCTATAGTTTAATTCTGACACTAACTACCCAAGTTAGCATAGACCCCACAGGTTAAGGGCAAACGTCTACGCTTCAGAAGCTCCCGCTTCAAATGTCAACTGCAGGTCTCAGGGGCCACTTGCACTTCTGACTGACCACTTGTAAATTTGGAGGTCGCCATGACCCCCTCATCTTCGATAATTCACTAGAACAACTCACTGAAACTCACTGAAAGCATCACACTTATGATTACAGTTTTATTATAAAGGATGCAACTCAGGAACAGCCAAATGGAAGAGACACATGGGGCAGGATCTGGGAGGGTCCCCAGTGTGGAGAACCAAGCCCTCTCCCTGTGGAGTCAGGGCGTGTCACCCTCCTACACATCCGTGTGTCCTCATCGAGGAAGCTCCTTGAGCTTTGGGAGTTCAGAGTTTTACTGGGCTCTTTTTATGTTATTGGCCATGTGATTGAGCTCAGCCTTGAGTCCCCCCAGAGGTTGGAGGGTTGAGGCTGAAAGTCTCAACTCTCGTAATAACATGCTGGATCTTTCTGAGGTAGCCAGCCCCTCCTTTGAAACCATCCAAGGGCCCAACTTGTCACCTCATTAGCATAAACTCAGGTGTGGTGGAAAGGACTTGATATGAACAACAAAAGATGTTTCCTATCTCTGGAGCTGGCCCTGTGGCTGAGTGGTTAAGTTCGCACTCTCTGCTGCAGGTGGCCCAGTGTTTTGTTGGTTCGAATCCTGGGTGGAGACATGGCACTGCTCATCAAATCATGCTGAGGCAGCGTCCCACATGCCATAACTAGAAGGACCCACAACAAAGAATATACAACTATCTACCGGGGGGCTTTGGGGAGAAAAAGGAAAAAGATAAAATCTTTAAAAAAAAAAAAAAAAAAGATGTTTCCTGTCTCTCAGGATATCCCAAGGGTTTTTGAAACTTTGTGCCAGGAATGGGGTGCAGGAGGGCGTGGACAAACACAGGATGGGACACCAGATATGTTCTTTATTATATCAAAGATCCGTATTCATCATGTTTCTTCACGGAACTTTAATCCTATACATTCAATGCACCAACATTTTCAATAAAGGTAGATGGCATCACTACAGGTCAGTAAATAATTAGGCCTCAGAAAACATGTAAATAGTCGCCTCATTCATAGATACAGGCTTCCTGTATGAACTTGTGTCCCTGTTAGAATGTAAATGTCGAGGGTATGGAAGTGCCAAACCAAATGTCACCCTTAGCACTCCGCTCCTGCAGGTGATTTTAGAGAAGGGCAGAGAATAAACACTAGCCAGGCGGTCGTATTCAACCGAGTCCTCAGCCCTCACATTCTGAGACTTGTTTTAAGTATTGCCCAAAAATTTAGCAAAATTTAATCATCTTATTTTTGAGTTTTCAATTTTTAAAAGCATTCTGCATTATTTGGGTGGGAGAGGTCAGTGCCTTTTATAGCAAAGGCTTTACGTTTCATTTTTCTAGAGCAAATTAGAATTGAGACGCAGGGCCAGGAGCAACTCAGAGTTGAGATACAAGCATCTGGGGACCTCTTTTTTCCCTTTAACTGGAAGGTGGCCCAGGGAAAGGGAAGCTGCCCCGTGTGTGGGAACAAAGACTGCCAGCTGTCTCAGTATCTCCTGTCCCCTTCTTCCATCATGAACTCCAACCTTTAGCTGGCCACGTGGTTGTCCAGATGAGAGAATACACTCCACCTGTGGCTGGGTGGATCCATATGACTGAGTTCTAGCCAATGGGATGCGAGGAGAAGTGACACTGTCATTACTGGGACATGCCCTTAAAAGCCAGGGCACCTCTCCTTGCCTTTTTCCTCCATGCTCTGCTGGGAACATGGATTGTTGGCTCGCCCTCCAACCCGGATGAGGAACAGGATGTCCAGACCAGGGGCTGTGCGTCAGAACGCTGGAAGCAGCCTTGTTTCAGATGCCTGTGCAGCCACCATGGCAGCACTGAGCCACAGGGCAGGACTTGCACACGAGAAGGGCATCAACTCTCCTTGTATAAGCTCTCATTTTTGCTTCTGTCACATGCAGCATGTGCAAACATAAAGCTGTTTCTTTTTTAAAAAATTTCTATTAAGACTTTATTTTCTTAAAGCAGTTTTAGGTTCACAGCAAAATTAAGCAGAAAATATTAACACTCTGTATATATCCCCAACCCTGACACACACAGCCTCCCCCCGTCCCGGTGCCAAAGTGCTACGCTTGTTACAATCGATGAGCTACACTGACGTGTCATGATCACTCAAAGGCCATAGTTTCCGTCACGGTCACTGTTGGTGTTGTACACTCTATCGGTTTTGACAAATGTACGATAACATGTATCCACCATTATATTATCATACATGGTATTTTCACTGCCCTAAAATTCCTCTGTTCTCCATTTATTCACCCTCCCTCCCTCAGCCCCTGGAAAACACTGATCTTTTTAGTGTATCCATAATTTTGCCTTTTCCAGAAAGTCATATCATTGAAATCGTACAGTATGTGGCCTTTTCGATTGGCTTTTTTCACTTAGTAATCTGCATTTAAAGAGTCTCCATGTCTTTCCATGGCTTGATAGCTGATTTCTTTTTAGTGTTGAATAACATTCCATTTTCTGGAGGTATCACAATTTATTTATTCATTTATTTATCTAGGTTGCTTCCAAGTTTTGGCAATTACGAACAAAGCACATCCATGTGCAAGTTTTTGTGTGGATGTGTTTTTAACTTATATGAGTAAAACCAAGGAGCGTGATTGCTGGATCACACAGTAAGAGTATGTTTAGTTTTGTAAGATCCACCACACTGTCTTCCAAAGTGGCTGGACTGTTTTGCGTTCCCATCAGCATTGAATGAGAGCTCCTGGTGCTCCACATCCTCGCCAGCATTTGGTGTTGTCAGGGTTCTGGGTTTTGGCCATTCTAACAGGTGCAGAGTGGGACCTCACTGATGTTTTAATTTGCATTTCCCCAGTGACATATGGTGTGTAGCAGCTTTTTCTATGATTATTTGCCATCCATATATCTTCTTTGATGAGTTGTCTGTTATAGTCTTTGGCCTACTTTTTAATCAGTTGTTTGTTTTCTTAGTTGAGTTTCATGGATTCTTTATATATTTTGGATAAAGGTCCTTTATCAGGTGTGTCTTTTGCAAATATTTTCTCCCAGTCTGTGGCCTGTCTTCGCATTCTCTTGAGATTGACTTTCACAGAGCAGAAGTTTTTAATTTTAATGAAGTCCAGCGTATCGATTATTTCTTTCATGGATCATGCCTTTGGTGTTGTACCTAAAAAGTTATTATCACCTTATCCAAGGTCATCTCCTATGTTATCTTCTAGGAGTTTCATAGTTTTGCATTTTACATTTAGGTCTGTGATCCATTCTGAGTTAATTTTTGGGAAGTGTGTAAAGTCTATATCTAGATTCATTTTTTTTGCACGTAGATGTTCCAGCACCATTTGTTGAAAAGATATCTTTGTTCCATGTATTGCCTTTACTCCTTTGTCAAAGATCAGTTGATCGTATTTATGTGGATCTATTTCTGGGCTCTCTGTTCTGTTCCCTTCATCTATTAGTCTATTCTTTCACCAATACCACACCATCCTGATTATTGTGTCTTCATAATAAGTCTTGAAGTCGGATAATGTCAGTCATCCAACTTTATTCTTCTCCAACATTGTCTTGGCTATTCTGGGTCTTTTGCCTTTCAGCATAAACTTTGGAATCAGTTTGTCAATATCCACAAAATAATTTTCTGGGATTTTGATTGGGATTGCATTAAATCTATACATCAAGTTAAGAAGAACTGACATCTTGACAATATTGTCTTCCTATCCATGAACATGGAATATCTCTCAATTTATTTAGTTTTCCTTTGATTTCTTTCCTCAGAGTTTTGTAGTTTTTCTCATATAACTCTTGCACATATTTTGGTAGATTTACACCTCAGTATTTCACTTTTGGGGGTGCTAATGTAAATGGTATTGTGTTTTTAATTTCAGATTCCATTTCTTCATTGCTGGCATGGGGAAGTGATTGACTTTTGTATATTAATCTTGCATCCTGCAACTTTGCTGTAATCACTTATTAGTTCCAGGAGCTTTTTGTCAAGTCTTTCAGGTTTTCTACATGGATGATTTTGTCATCTGTGAACAAAGACAGTTTCATTTCTTCCTTCCCAATCTGTATACCTTTTATTCCCTTTTCTTGACTTATTGAATTAGCTAAACCTTCCACTGGGATATTGAAAAGGAGTGATGAGAGGGGACATCCTGGCTTTGTTCCTGATCTTAGTGGGAAAGCTTTAAGTTTCTTACCATTAAGTATGACGTTAGCTGTAGGTTTTTTGCAGATATTCTTTATCAAGTTAAGGAAGTTTCCATCTATTCTTAGTTTACTGACAGTTTTTATCATGAATGGGGGTTGAATTTTGTCAAATGCTTTTCTGTATCTATTGATATGATCACGTGATTTTTTTAGCCTGTTGATGTGATGGATTACATTAATTGATTTCGGAATGTTGAGCCAGCTTTGCACATTTGGAATAAATCCCACCTGGTCATGACATATAATTCTTTTTACACATTGTTGGATTCAATTTGTTAATATTTTGTTGAAGATTTTTGCATCTATATTCATGAGAGATATTAGTCTTTAGTTTTCTTTTCTTGTAATATCTTTGTCTGGCTTTGCTATTAAGATAATGTTGGCCTCATAGCAAGAGTTAGGATGCATTGTCTCTGCTTCTATCCTCTCAAAAAGATTGTAGATAATTGGTATAATTTCTTCCTTAAGTGTTTGGTAGAATTCATCAGTAAATCCACCTGAGCCTGGTTCTTTCTGTTTTGAAAAGTTATTAATTATTCCTTCAATTTCTTTAATAGATGTAGGCCTATTCAGATTGTCTATTTCTTCTTGTGTGAGTTTTGGCAAATTGTATCTTTCAAGGAATTGGTCCATTTCATGTAATTATCAAAATTGTAGGTGTAGACTTATTAATAGTTTATTATATAACTATTATTATATAGTTATAATATCTTTTATTATAATAGCCATAGGCTTCTAATGATGCTCCTCTTTCATTTCTGAAGGAGCAATGTGTGTCCTCTTTCTTTTTCTCCTAGTTTTAGTCTGGCTAGAGGCTTATCAGATTTATTGATCTTTTCAAAGAAACAGCTTTTGGTTTCATTGATTCTCTCTATTGATTTCCTGTTTTCAGTTTTATTGATTTCTCCTTTAATTCTCATTATTTCTTTCTTCTACTTTCTTTGGATTTAATTTAATCTTCTTTTTCTAGTTTGCTAAGGTGGAAACTTGGATTATTGATTTTAGATCTGTCTTCTTCTCTAATATGTGCATTCAGTGCTATAAATTTCCCACTAAGCACTGCTTTCACTACATCCCACAAATTTTGATAAGTTGTGTTTCCATTTTCATTTAGTTCAAAATATTTTAAAATTTCTCTTGAGATTTCTTCTTTGATCCATGTACTGTTTAAAAGTGCGTTGTTTAGTCTCCACATATTTTGGTATTTTCCATTTATCTTTCTGTTTTTTTGATTTCTAGTTTAATTCCTTTGTGGTCTGAGAACAGATATTGTAAGATTTCTATTCTTTTAAATTTGTTAAGGTGTGTTTTATGGCCCAGAATGTGGTCTGTCTTGCTGAATGTTCCATGTAAGCTTGAGAAGAGTGTGTATTCTGCTGTTATTAGATGAAGTAGTCTATAGATGTCAATTATATCCAGTTGATGGATGGTGTTGTTGAGTTCAATGATGTCCTGACTGATTTTCTGCCTGCTGGATCTGTCCATTTCTGACAGAGAACTGTTGAAATCTCCACCTATGATAGTGGATTCATCTATTTCACTTTGCAATTCTATTAGTTTTTGCCTTGCATACTTTGACACTCTGTCGTTAGGCACATGCATGTTAAGGATAGCTATGTCTTCTTAAAGAACTGACCCCTTCATCATTTTGTAATGCCTTTCTTTATCCCTGACAACTTTCCCTGCTAAAGTTCTTTCCTGGGGGGCTCGCCATGCCATCTGTCTCCAGCTGACTTCGTGCCGGCCTAGCTGCTCATTTACCTTGTGCAAAAGGCATCTCAGAATGAGCTGCAGACCCCCAGATCTCCTAGGTGGTGGCCCTTTTCACTTCTCTCGTGACCCACTCTGCAATCCTGCTGGCCTCTGTTCATGGCCTCTACTCTGGATAGCTTGTCCCTCATTCTTTGAACTTGGTATCCATATTTGTCTCCCTCAGGAATTCTTTCACTTCTTTTTCCTTTGGCTCACTTTTCTCCAGACTGCCTCGGGGAAGGTACCAATTCCAGCACCAGCTGGACTGAGGGGAATGAGGTGAGACTCAGATGTGGTCATTCATTCAACAATCAAGGGCTTGTCATATGTTCATGGTTGAATGAATGAATGACAAATGGTTGAGTGAACGAGCAAATGACTACATAAAACACATCCTGCATGCCTACCATGTGTAAAGGCTGTATCAAATGCTGGCTCTCAATACAAGGTTACAGGGGACGGCCCGATGGTGCAGCAGTTAAGTTCTCACGTTCCGCTTCTCAGCGGCCTGGGGTTCGCCGGTTCGGATCCCAGGTACAGACATGGCACCACTTGGCTCGATTACAAAACTAGGGTCACAAACGTTCAAATCCTTTGTGGCCCAAAAGTTCATTAATGAAGTTCAAGGAATGTCATTTACCCTAGACCTAATGTTGGGGAGGTTATTCCAGGATATCCCCAAGGGCCCATGTCATTCACAATGTCACTGGGAAACCGGGCCACAGTCATTGGTAGGATGATGACAACTGAGGGACTTGGGAGCCAGACTGGAGGTGCTGGTGGCAGATGTCTGGGTCACCCTTCTAAGGCTGGAGCTTCTCCCTTTCCTCAATGTACTAAGGAGCAAGTACGCAAACTTTTAAAATAATTTTTCTGATGAAAAAAGGTATGTTTATTGTAAAACATTTAGTAGTATATTAATAAGTTGATAAATATCAAAAGGTAAAATTATAAAGATAAAATAAGTTAATATTATTTTTAAATGTCAGTGTAAAATAAGTTAATATTTTGTAAAATGTAAGTTAGTTAATGGGATGTAACATAAGTCAATAAATGCCACCCCTAATCCTACCGCTCAGGGTAGTGGGGTGAGCAGTATTCAACATGGCCCCCAGCAGTTCTCCCCTCAAGTGTGAGAGGACACGACCCAGGCACATGAACCTGTTAAACCCTGGACTAGAAATTGGAGACGGAGGAAGTTGGAGAGATTTGAAGCTGCAGCAGATGCTCTCCTGTTGGCCTTGAAGAAGGGAACTGCCATGTTGTGGAGAGGACCATGGGGCAGGAAACGCTGGCAGAAAAGAGCAGCCCCTTGGGCTAGAGCAGCTCCAGCTGATGGCCAGAAGAAAGCAGGGATGTTACTCCTGCAACCAGAAGGAATTCAACTCTGCCAACAGCATGCGAGCTTGGAAGAGGACTCATGCTCCAGAAAGGAATGCAGCCCAGCTGACATCTTGATTTTAGCCTTTTAAGACCCTGAGTAGAAAAATGTCTGTTCCCAGAGGATATGAACAGACATTGTTCCAAAGAAGGCATACAGATGGCCAACAGGCGCTTGAAAAAATGTTCAGCATCACTAATTATTAGGGAAACACAAATCAAAACTACAATGAGATGTGGCCTCACACCCATCAGAATGGTTATAATTAACAAGACAAGAAATAATAAGCGTTGGAGAGGATGAGGAGAAAAGGGAACTCTCCTATACTGCCGGTGGGAATGTAAACTGATGCAGCCACTATGGAAAACAGTATGGAGATTCCTCAAAAAATTAAAAACAGAAATACCACACTCCAGCTATCCCACTACTGGGTATTTATACAAAGAATTCAAAATCAACAATTCAAAGAGACTTATGCAGTCCTATGTTCATTGCAGCCTTATTCACAACAGCCAAGACATAGAGGCAACCCCAGTGCCCATCCATGGATGAATGGATCCAGAAGATGTGGTATGTATATATTGAATGGAACACTACTCAACCATAGAAAAAGATAAAAATTGTCCCATTTGCAACAACACAGACGGACCTCGAGGGCATTATGTTCAGTGAAATAAGCCAGACAAAGAAAGACAAACACCATATGATTTCACTCATGTGGAAGATAAACAAACACATAGACAAAGAGAACAGATTAGTGGTTACCAGAGAGGAAGGGGATGTGTGCGGGGGTGAAAGAGATAAAGGGGCACATATGCATGGTGACTGATAAAAACCAGACTACCGGTGTGAGCACGATGCAGTCTATACAGAAACTGATGTACAATAACGCACACCTGAAATTACATAATGTTATAAATTGATACGACCTCAATAAAAAAAAAAAGACCCTGAGTAGAGAGCTTAAAGAGCCCGAGGCTGGACTCCTGACCACGGAAACTGAAATAATACATTTGTGTTGTTCTGAGCTGCTCGTTTATGGTAATTTGATATGTCGCGATGGAAAACTATTACAGCAAGCATGGTAATGTTTAAAATATTTATTTCATTTGTGAACATATGCAAAATAGACTTGGGTTCAGATTACATATCATCTTTTGCAAGTGGATTTTGTCATTTAATATGCCATAAGCATTTTTCCCATATCACTAAACATGTGTCTAGAACCCGAATTCCAGTCGCCACGTATCGTGTGGGCATAAGTTAGACCCCAGTTGCATTTTAAATTACGTTCTTGACTATGCATCTTGGTGCTCTTCTCCCGTGATTTTGTGAGGGCAAAGTCCTAGAAGTAGAATTCCTAAGTCAAAAGGCTTTGCTCTTCGAGACTTTTCATTCGTAAAGCTGAGTTGTCCTTCAGAAATGTGTCCACAAGCAGGGTACAAGGGTGGCCCCTATACACCCTCACTCACACGTCTTCCCATTGGTTTCCATCCTGACAGTTTACTTTAGGAAACAAACGAGGCTATTGTGCATGTTGGTGTGTGTGTGCAATGGGACATATCTGGGTTCTACAACAAGGTCACCCCTTCAAAACAGGAGAGTTGTCCTTTGGGAATTGGATTTTTATTTTCTTTTGCTGGGAACATGACAATTATTTCACTAAATGTTCTTCTCTCTCCTCAATAAGACTCAAACTCTTTGAGAGTAGGATATATGACTTTTGTTCCTTTTTTTATCCTTCTTGGGAATTAATTCAGGGTTGGCTTCCCTTGATAAAGCTGCGGTATGTTGACGGTGAGGAAAATGTCCTGTGGCCACTGCAGGTCCTGCTGCTCCTGTCTGGCTCAGAATGGCCTGATGTGGGAGCTGTATCCAGGTATCTTAATCTGCCAGGGCTGCCCTAACAAATGCCACAGACTGGATGGCATAAACAACAGAATTTCTTTCTCACAGTTCTGGAGGCTGGAAGTCCAAGATCAAGGTCTCAGCAGGGCTGTTTGTTTCTGAGGTCTTTCTCCTTGGCTTGTAAATAGCTGCCTTCCTGCTATGTTCTCACACAGTCTTTCCTCTGTGCATGCACACCCCTGGTGACTCTTTGTGTGTCCAGATTTCCTCTTCTTATAAGGACATTAGTCCTATTGGATCAGGGCTCACCCTAATGACCCGTTTTAACTTAATTACCTCTTTAGAGGACCCATCTCCAAATATGGTCACATTCTGAGGTCCTGTGGATAGAGCTTCATTCAACACGGATTTGGGGAGCGGAGAGGAGACACAATTTAGCCCCTAACAGTGGACCAGAGTCTCGTCATCAACAGTGACCAAATAACCTGGGGAGGTGGAGTCAGTCGTGCAGTCCCCCAGGAGAGGGGCTGAGCTCTGTGGGGAAATGGTGCCTTCTCCAGCAGAACCTGGACTTCCCAAGTCTGACATCATGAGACCCCGAGGGAGGCCAACGGGGAGGGAAACATACAAAGAAAAAGGATCTAAACCATCTGGATTCCAAGAAACAGCATTTGTTGGGGACCTCAGGCCCCATCTCTTCTCTCAGGATTCTGGAGGATAGGAAGCTCGTTGGTGGCCCTGCCCAGTTCCGTCCCCTCCACAGAGCAGATTACACCACTTTCCGCCCTGGAGCATCTTCCTTCGCAGGCTATATTTTTTTCAACTTTTTATTGTGGAAAATTTCTAACATACAGAAAAGTTTAAATAAAAGTATAAAGAATACCTATATAGCCACTTCCTAGCCCAACAACGGGCTGCCCCACAGTTTGCCATATTTGCTTTACCTATCTTTCTCTTTCATTTTTATGTTTCTTTTCTGCTGAATCTGGGCAGATTTGTATTAATGTTAATTTTATTTCTGCTTATAAAAGTAATATAAACTCAGTGAAGGAAATTTAGAAAATACAAGACAATATGATTAAGCAGAAAAGTCATCCATGTTCCCACCACCCAGAGATAACTATAAATTATATTATGGTATCTTTCTTTATCCATGTATATAATTTCATAGTTGTGATTATATATATGTGGCTCCTTTCTTATCTTGTAAACAATGCACATTAAAGCGTATAGAACATAAATGTGCAGCTAACGAATCATTACAGAATTAACATGCAGCCTCTTAACTGTCAGTCAGAGCGAAAATAGAGCCTTGCCGGCACCCTAGATACGTCCACGGCCTATCCCCAATCACGGCCACCTTCCTCTCCCTAAAGTAACCACTGTCCGATTGAATGGGATATTAATGCATATTCGGACCTTTGATGTACGACAAAGGTGGCCCTGCCAAGCAGTGGGAAAGGGAAAGTATTTTCAATAAGTGGACTAGGGCGACTTTTTTTGGCAATACTATTCTTTATTATTCATTTTTCTTTTTACACCTGTAAACAAGTCAGTGATGTATTATTTTGAGATTCCATATGTATATATGGAAAAATATATATATATGTATTTTGGACTGTCAGAATGCCCAGCACCAACTGCGTTACATTACAGCTCCTGAGGACAGGTCGCGCTGGAACAAGGGTAAACTTTTACGGCTACAAGTACTCACAGCAGATATGCGTGTGGATGACCTCTCTGGGCTCTTTCTTCGTTCTCTGGACTTGTTCTCTCCTTTGATTCTCTTTCTACTTTCCCCTGCCAAGCGTCCATCAATAAACACTATGGATAGCTCCAGCTCTTTCTGGACTTTATACAAATACAGTTATACCATTTGTATTTGTTTGTGTCTGGCTTCTTTGGTGAACTTTACGTTCAACAGATGTAGTTTGTTTATTTTTGTTGCTGCGAAGTGTCGCGTTGCACGAATACACGTTCTCCTGCTGATAGACGTTTGGATAGTTCACGGGATTTGGGGGTTTTTTTTGAGAGGGGAGACTATTATAAATAATGTTTCTATGAACGTTCTTTTATCTCCTAGCGCCCTGATGCTTTGCTGTTGGCTGTACAGACGGAGGGAAATGCCGTGTCAGAGGATATGCCTTGTTCGACTTCACAAGTGCCATCTGGGTTTCCAAACTGTTCCCACGAGAAGGCCCGTTGCTCCCTTCTTGGTATTGTTCGTCTTTTCAATTTTAGCCATTCCAGCAGGCGTGTGTTGAAGTTTTACTTTGCGTTTTCCTGACTACTAATGAGGCTGAGCACCTCTTAACGCTCATTTGGATTTCTAGCTTTGCAAACTGCTGGCCTCTTGCTCACCTGTCTTCTATTTTTTTTTTTTTTTTTACTGATTTATAAGAGTTTTTCTTTTTAAAGATTGGCACCTGAGCTAACAACTGTTGCCAATCTTCTTTTTTTTTCCATGCTTTTTCTCCCCAAATCCCCCAATACACAGCTGCATATTTTAGTTGTGGCATGTGGGATGCCGCTTCAACATGGCCTGATGAGTGGTGCCATGTCCGTGCCCAGGATCCGAACCAGCAAAACCCTAGGCTGCCAAAGCGGAGCACATGAACTCAACCACTCGGCCAGGAGGCCGGCCCCAAGAGTTTTTCTTTTATATACTTTGACATTGAGGTCTTTGTTGGTTAGATATATTGCAAATATATTTTCGCACTTTCCAGCTGACCTTTTTCCTCTTTTAATGATTCTTTTGATGACTAGAAGTTATTGCTTTGAATGAGCCAATTTATCAATCCATTCCTTTATGATAATTGCTCTTTGCATGCTATTTAAGGAATCTTTCCTACTTTGAGACCATAAAGATATTCTCAATTATCTTCTCGAAGATTCATTGTTTCACCTTTCGTGTTTAGGCCCTCGATCCCTGGAATTAATTTTCGCGCTTGGTGTGAGGTAAGGGTCGAGTTTTTCTTCTTGTTTCTCCACACTTATGTCTAGTTGACCCAGTCCACTTATTGAAAATACTTTCCTTTTCCCACTGCTTTGCAGTGCCACCTAAATCAGGTGTCCAAATATGCATGAGGCTATTTCTAGGCTCTTTATTTGTTCTCTTCATCTATTTGTCTATTACTGTAGAATACCACACTATTGTAATTATTGTGAGCTTTGTGGAAATTCTTGATTTCTGGTAGAACAAGTCCTCCTACCTTGATTTTCTTCTGCTCTAAGAGTGTCTCGGCTGTTTTTTGTTCCTCTGTATGTCCATATACAATTTAACATCAGTTTTTCAAGATACATTAAAAACACCTGTTGGAATTTTTATTAGAATTTTATTAGAATTAGATCATTTGGCAGAGAACTGACAACTTTACAATAGTACGCCTTCTGATGAACATCTCTCCATTTAGTTAAATGTTCATTTTCTCTCTTTTTTTTTTTTGAGGACGATTAACCCTGAGCTAACTGCTGCTAATCCTCCTCTTTTTGCTGAGGAAGACTGGCCCTGAGCTAACATCTGTGCCCATCTTCCTCTACTTTATCTGTGGGATGCCCACCACAGCATGGCTTGCCAAGCAGTGCCATGTCCGCACCTGGGATCCAAACCGGCGAACCCGGGGCCACCGAAGTGGAACGTGCGCACTTAACCGCTGCACCACTGGGCCAGCCCCTCATTTTCTCTTAAGAGTGTTTTTATAATTTTCTTCAGAGAAGTTTTACTCTTTTTTTGTTAGATTTATTTCTAGGTATTCAAAATTTTATTCTATTACAAACAGTATCTATTTAAAATTTTTGTTTTTTGTTTGTTGCTGACATATAGAAATAAACTTTGTTTACTGAATTTTATCCAACAAAATTGCTGAATTCATTTATTTATTTATTTTTTGATGAGGAAGAGTGGCCCTGAGCTAACATCTCTGCCAATCTTCCTCTATTTTGTATGTGGGACACTGCCACAGCATGGCTGATGAGTGGTGTAGGTCCATGCCTAGGATCCAAACCTGCGAACCCCAGGCCACTGAAGCAGAGCATACAAACCTGACCACTACAGCACTGGGTTATCCCCTGAACTCATTATTAATTGTGAAAATCTATCTGTAAATCCTTTGGACTTTCTATTTTTATATATAGTATTTCATCCACAAATTACGACAGTTTTATTTCTTCCTTTCCAATCCTTATGCTTTTAATCTCTTTTTTTCTTGCCCTTCCACACTGGCCAGGACCTGCCGTACGACATTCAATAGAAGCAGCAATCTAGTGCATCCGGGCCTTGTTCCAGACCTCAGAGGGAAGGTTTTCAACATCTCATCTTTAAGTATGATCTTTGCTCCAGGTTTTTTTTATAGGAAAACTTTATCAGATTAAGAAGGTTTCCTTCTATTCTGTTTTCTGAAAGTATGTTTCAGATCATGAATGGGTGTTGAATTTTATCAAACGCTGTTTCTATATCTATTTAGATGATCATGATTTTTCCTCTATACTCTGTTCATGTCAAGAATTTCGTTAATAGATTTTCTAATGTTAAACCAACCTTGGAGTAAACACTACTTCATCATTATGCATTAAAAGATTCAGTTTGCTAATATTTTGTCTAGGATTTTTGCGTCTATCTTAATGAGTGACATTGGCCTGTAATTTTCCTTTCTCGTGACGTCTTATTGGGTTTGGTAGTGGAGTTACGCTGACCCGATCAGCTAGCGTTCCTCGTGTTCTGTGCTCTGGAGGAGTTTGTGCGGGATCGACACTTACTCTGCCTTAAATATTTGGTAAAATGCATGAGTGCAGCCATCTGGCCTTAGAGTTTTCTTTATGTGAAGATTTAAAATTATGGATTTAATTTCTTTCATAGTTACAAGACTATTAGTTTCTTTGTTTCTTGTACCAGTTTGGATTCTGCTATTTTTTCCTACAATTTGTCCACTTTGTCTACATTTTAGCTTAATATTGTTATTTTTATATTGTATATACTCATCTTTTTTGTTTATTTTTATGTTTTAAGTGTACAATATAGTGGTTTTAGTATATCCGCAAAGTTGCACAAGCACCACCACTATCTGACCCTAGAATACTTTAATTATCCAAAAAAGAAACTCCATGCCCACCAGGAGTCACTCACATTCCCGCCCCCCCTCAGCCCTCGGCAACTGTTACTCTATTTTCTACAGATTTGCCAATTTTGGACATTTCACATAAATGGAATCATACACTATGTACCTTTTGTGACCGGCTTCCTTCACTGAGCATAACGTTTTTAAGATTCATGCATGTTGTTGTGTGTGTCACTACCTCATTCCTTTGAACGGCTGGATCAAATTTCATTGTATGGATGCTCTGCGTTTGGTTTATCTATTCATCAGCTGACGGACATTCCTGTTTCCACTTTCGGGCTATTATGAATAATGTTGCTATAAACATTCTTTTATAAGTTTTTGTGTGGACATATATTTTCAGTTCTCTTGAGTAAATATCTGGGACATGTGGTAACTAAGTGTAACTTTCTGAGGCAGTGCCAGACTTTTCCAAAGTGGCTGCCCCATTTACATTCCCATCAACAATGTCTGAGGGTTCTAGTTTCTACACATCTTTGCCAAAATTATCGTCTGCCTTTTTGACCCTAGCCATTCTAGCGGGTGTAAAGAGATACCTCATTGTGGTTTTGATTTGCAAATTTTAATGTCAATCATTTTTCATGCACTTGTTGGCTATTTATGTATATATACATACATATTTATAGAAATATCTATTCAGATCCTTTGCTCACTTTTAAATTGAGTTATTTGTCTTTTGTTGAGTTGTAAATGTTCTTTACATATTCTGGATATGAGTCCCTTATCAGATACATGATTTGCAAATACTTTCTCCCATTCTGTGGGTGTTTTTTTCACTTTCTTGATGATGTTTTTTGAATCACAAAAAAATGTAAAAGTTTCAAATTTTGGTGAAGTCCAATTTACCATTTTTATTTCGTTGCTTGGGGATTTGGTGTCATATTGTCCAATAAAAGGTCATGCAGATTTAACATATCTTTTCCTTTGAGAGTTTTATAGTTTCAGCTCCTACATTTAGATCTTTGATCGATTTGAGTTAATTTTTGTCTGTGGAGTGAGGTAGAGATTCAAATGTGCTCTTTCACATGTGTTTTCCAGCTGCTCCTGATTACCTTTTTAACATCTGCAGGATCTCTGATGATGTGCCTCTTTTCATTCCTGATATTGATAATTTGTGTCTTTTCCTTTTATCTCAATTAACCTCTCCCACGGTTTATTGATTTTGAGATGTTGTTAATTGTATTAGTCTTTCTGAGTAACCAGATTTTCTCTTTACTGATCCTCCCTATTGCATGTTTATTTAATTGATTTCTGCATTACATTACTTCCTTTCTACTTTGTGTTTATGTTGCTATTCTTTTTCTAACTTCTTGAGATGAATGGTTAAGTTATAAATTTTCAGCTTTTTCTTTATCCAGCATATGCATCCAAGGTTAAACTTTTACTCTAAGCTTGGCTTTAGTTGCATTCCACAAATTTTGGTATGTGATGTTTTCATTATCATTCAGTTCAAACTATTTTCTAATTTCCATTGTAATTTCTTCCTTGTCCATTGAGTTATTTAGAAACGTATTTTTAAGTATTGTGCTTGCATGTAACATCTTTTCTCAACCTGCTTTCAACTTACCTGTATACTTAAGTTCAGATGTGCCTCTCGGAAACAGCATATAGTTGTGGTGTTTTTAAAATCCAATCCAAAAATTTTTGTCGTTTCACTGGCATATTCCATCCATTTGCATTTAATGTAATCAGTAGGATGTTGGCTTAAATCTAACATCTTATTATGTGCTTTCTATTGGTCCCATCTGCTCTTTTCTTTTTCTGTCCTTTTTGGCTTCTTTTGGATGGATTGTTCTTTATTACAGTTTCCTCCTTTTATTAGTTTGAAAATTACACCATTTTAACTATATTTTTAAGTTTTCCCGAGAGTTTCAAAATGCAGCCTTGATTTTTCAAAACCTAATGTTAAACAGTGCTTCTATTTTCTTCCTTAGAACACTTTAACCTCACTTGGCTTGCTCTCTTTTTATTTATATGCCATTGTTGTCATACATTTTAATTTCACAGACATTTTAAATTCCATGGGATGTTATTATCATTATTGTTTTACACAGAATCATTTAGATTTGCCTTTGTAATTACCGTGTCAATTGATCTTCATTCCTTTGTGCAACAACCACCTAATATTTGGGATCATTTCTTTCTGCCTGGAGAAATCCCTTTGTTTTTTACACAGTCCTGCTCATGAAGAATTATTGTTTTTGTTTGTCTGAAATTTTATTTATTTCATCTTCTATCTGACAGGATGTTTTTGTTGGGCATAGAGTTCCATTATCTTCTGCTTTCTATTGTTTCTGCAGGGCAGTCAGCTGACAGTCTCAGCATTGCTTCTTTGAAAGGCATCGTTGTTTCTCTGCAGCTGCTTTCAAACTTCTCTTTCTGTCTCGTTTTTATGCAGTGTTATTACAATGTACCTACATTTGAGTATTTCATTACCCTCACGGGCAGGATCAGGACTAGAGTAAGGCGATGAGTTTCTTAGGGCACACAATTTAGGGATGCACTCAGACTCAGGGTCATGCGAGTGCACCTTCATCCCTGCCTGCTGACTGCAGTTCACTGCACTTTTTAACCTGCAGTTTGTTGTCTTTCGTCATTTTGAAAAAATCTCAGCCATTATCTTTTAAGGTATTGCTTCTGCTCCATTCTCATTCTCCTCCCCTGTGGGATTCCCATTCCATGGACTTTACATCTTAGAGCTTCTATGTTCCTTATCATTGCCTCTGTATTTTCTGTCCTTTTGTTTCTCTGTGCTTCATTTTCATATTGTCTTTGGGCCTGCCTTCCAGTTCACTAATCATCTTTTCAGCTCTGTCTAATCTATTAAACTTACCCCTGGAGTTCTTAATTGCAGTTATTGTATTCTTCAATTCTAAAACTTCTTTTTTTATTCTACCATATCCTTTTAAAAAATATGATATGGCATATTTTAAAAAGCTTCCAGTCCTCTGTAGAAATTCTCAGTCTTGTCTTTTATCTCTTTGAACATGATAAATAAAGTTGTTTTAAAGTCTGCATTTGATAGCTCCAATAGTTGGGGCCCTTGTGGATATTTATTGTCTGTTTTTTCTGTTGGTCTTTGTTCATGCTATCTTGCCCCTTCATGTGGCGGGTTACTATTTATTGTATGCCGAACAGTGTACTGAAAAGTTGTATAAATATTTTGGTGGCCTAGATAATCTTTTCTTCCTCCAGAGAAGACTGATGCTTGTTTCTGCCAGGAACTTGGGGCATTAGCAATTTAGATCATGTTACTTCTACCTAAGGGGATAAGGCTGGCAGGAGCCTTGCTCCACATCTCGGTTGTCTTAGTTTTCTCTTCTGGATCAGCAAACACCCCCAGGACACAAGTTTCCCTAAATGCTGGCTCCTCTCTTCAGACTTCCATCTTTTCCTGCTAATTCCTGGTAATGCCTAGCAATTTTTCACTACCTTCTTCACTCTCTGATGCCTTCAGTTAAATTTGCAAAACAATTTGTCCAGCTTTTTTGGTTTACCCCAAATTATACCATGTACCATTATCAGAAGAGGAAATCCTCTCTATCTTTTTATTTTCCACTTAACATTATTTGTGAGCATTCCCCATGTCTTTAAAAATTTTTTGGACATACACTTTTACATGGGCTGGATAGTATTTCATCAAAAGGCTGTGCCATAATTTATTTAGCTGTTCTATCTTCAGTTGGATGTTTGAGTTGTCTGTCTCTCTGTTGGTCGGGGTCCTCTACTACAAATGATGGAGTCCCCTCCAGTCAGTTTAAGCAGAAGGAGATTTCTTACAGATAGGTAGGTAGTGGACGTTATCTTTGGGAGAGCTGACCGGGTAAGGTACCACTCAGCCAGGAACAACAGAAGACAGGGAAAATTCCTTCCTAGATAAGGGGGCAAACCTTAGTGGTCCACCTGCTGTTTCATAGCCATGACACTGGGGACAAACTAGAACCTGCACCTGAGCTGCCCGCCAAGAACCAAATGTCACCGCCATTGTGTCCGTCCTCAAGAAAAGCTGCTTCTCATATTGTAAAGGCACATCTTCTCAGCAGAACCTGGCCATCCAGGGAACCCGGCAGCACGGGAGTCAGCTCAGCAGCAGAAGAGAGCACGCTAGAAGGGCTGGAAAGGGTGTTAAGGACGCCAGTCCGTCTCAGATGCCACATCTCGCCTCTGCAGCCCTGGTGTTCCTGAGAGCAACCATGTCCAGTGCACCTCCGTCTCTGCGTGTGTCTCCCTCAGGTTCTCTTTCCCGTGCTTCTGGACAATGTTTCACAAGGGCCTCAGGCGTGGTTGAAAAGGCAGGACCCTCTGTGATCAGTAACCATTTGGATAACATCGGAACCATTTCTCCTTTTGGCCTTTGTTAGGAGGGATAAGCAGGTGGGAGAGAGAGAGCTGAGCAGGATCAGGAGCTGAAGGGGACAAAGTCTCCCTAATGCTCAGCGGCCAGGGCTGTGAGAAACTGGTGCTGGGAAGAGGAGATCCTCACGCTCACCCTCCTGCCTCTGCCGTTGCAGAGAGAAGGGGTGTCCCACGAGGGTGATGGTGTCCTGTGTTTGTGGCCTCTCCTCAAATACATGCCTGCAGAACATCGGACAGTCTCCTGGAGCCTGGCATTCCTCGAATGGTGGTCTGCAGATGTATTCTCGGGGGTCTGCAAATTCTCTACAAGAATTTAAAATTTGGGGGTTTCTATGTCTACAATAATCCAAAGAATTAATAGAAGACTCATCTAAATCACCTTACAACTTAGGATTCTCACACTTTTTCTTGTTTTTTAACTTATGAAATGTTTGATAATACAAAATAAAATACATACAACATATGTTAGTTACGAGCTATAAAATAAAATGAACACTCGTGAACCTGCCACCCAAATTATGAGCTGGAAGACCTCGATGGTGAGCCTGCTCCTCCTTGTCCTGTGCCTGTGTGTTAAAGCAGGATGCCAAAGGCACACCACACTCGAAGATGCCCTAGAGGACCAAACCCTTCAAGCCACATAGGCAAAACTAAACCCAGGTTCTTCCATGACTATCAACGAAACAACTTAGGCCATTTCTTGTAAATGCCTCTGATAATAATGAAAGAAACTTAAGTCATCTTCCTGAAATGGTATAAATCACTTTTAACCAATGCCCCGCCATCTGGAAACGCCACTGTGATAACCAATCGTGGCCCAGGTCAAACACCTTCCTCATTGTGACTTTATAAGCCATCCTGTAACGTCACGTCTCTGAGCTTCATCTCAGTTTGGGTGTGAAATCTCCCAGTTCACAAACTGTTCTTTTGTGCACAATACATTTTTACTAAATACTATTTTACTGATTTGGTTTCAACTGTTACTGTTCTGTAGAGTTTTACCACAACATCAATGTCTCTAAAAGACACATCGTTATTTAGTTTGGGTTATTTTCACCTTTACAAAACGATAAGCTACTTCACGCATCCTTCTATGACTTTCTCTTTTCCCTCAAAACGGTATTCCTGAGATTCAGCTGTGTTGACGAGTGCCGCCGTGGTTCATTTGCTGTACCATATCCCACGAGGTAAATGTTGCACAAATTCATTACGGATTCTCCTGGCCGGGCCCCTTTGGGCTGTGTCTCGTTTTGGTTTTAGGAGTCGTGCTGCCTCGAACACACTCGCACGTGTCTTCTGGAACGCTCACGCCTGGGTTTGCCTAGGGCACGTCCCACAAGTGGGATTGGTGGGTTGTAAGTTATATGAATCTTTAGCTTTACAAGACAATATCAAACTGTTTTCCACCTTGGTCAGGCTGCCTCATAATTTTAGGGCTAAGAGAAGCCAAAGACTCACCTGAGATTATATAGAAATGCGGAAGACAGCATGGGAACCCGGGCCTGACTCCAAAGGCCAGGCTCCCTCCCCCACTTGATTGGTTTGTTGACCGCTGAGTAACAGCAGCGGCTAAGCATGGCAGGAGTGTCCGGGGCACTTAATTTTTCAGTGATTTACACATATCCTGTGAGTAGGTACTGTGGCCACTGGTACTCTGCCCAATCAGAGGAAGAGAAGAAGTTAGAAAACTTGCCCAAGGTCACACGAGAACTGGAATTTGATCTCGGCAGTGTAGCCATAGCGGCTGTGTCTTTAGGAGCCATGGCAGGGCTCCTGAACAAATGGAAAGAAAGCCGAGACGCTGAAGCACGCCCTGCTTGGGGACCGCAGACCACTCACTCCTTCGTTCCCTCAGCACCTCCTGTGGGCCGGGCACACGGGCTGAGTGTTAGGAACGCAGAGGGAAATGAGACAGGCCCAGTTCCACCCACAGACATAGGGAAATCAGATAGATAATCGCACAAACAGATGTAAAATGCCTGATATTAGGAAGGAAAAGTAAAAGGACTAATCTAGATTCTTCTCCAAAGAAGCCGAGACATAAAATATCTGTAGAAGTCAGCCAAGGGAAGTGCGCGTATACGTGTGTGCGTGCGTATGCACAGGTGAGTTTGCACACGTGTGTGAGGGGTTAGGGGAATGGGCCAGGTAGAAGGAACAGAAATGCAAAGGCCCAGAGGCAGGGAAACAGTGACTGGGCACAGTGACACAAAATGGGGGGGAAGAGGAAGGCAGGGGCTGGGTGGTGGACCTTGCAGGCCATGGTCAAGATTTTGGAATTTTATCTGTGTGTATGTGTGTGTGTGTGAGAGAGCGAGCGAGAAACCACTACAAGGTCTGAAGCAAAGAAACAACAGGTCAAATGAGCATTTTTTTAAGGAAAGCCACCATGTACCTTCAGGAGGGAGAATGGAAGGCAGGAGGCGATCCGAGCAGGTGAGAAAGGGGGCCTGGAACAGCTGCTGGCCATGAGGGGCCATAGGTGGAGGCCTCAAGACCCGCTTTGGAGGTGGGATTCACAGGCCTTGGGGGTGGGCTGAAGGTGGGAGTGGAGGGTGAGGGAAGGAGCCTGGTATGGCGTCTGGGTAGGTGGAGCCACTGTTTTCCAAAATGGGGAGTAGCAGGTTTGGGAGACTGGCTTAAAAGTCCGATTGTGGAAATGCTCCATTTGAGCAGCCCCACGGACGTCCACGTGAAGAAGTCTGGAAGGCAGTTGGGTATGTGAATCTGGAGCTCTCAGGAGATAAAGCTTGGCTGGTCAGGCACAGCAGGCATGGGAAGGAGGTGGGGTGGAGGTGCACCCTGGAGAAGGTGCCTGGAGAAGCACCAGGGCCTGAGGCAGGGAGAAGACAACGAGGAGGGGCTGCAGGGCTGAGGAGCAGCTGGAGGCGCAGGAGGGAGGGCAAATGAAAAGGACTGAGGGAGGACTGAAAAGGACATTCAGACAGTCCCTGTCCTGTCTCCGCTTCCTCCAGTCTGATCATCTCTCTCATGGATGGAAAAGTACCTGTAAGCTCACGGTGTATGTGCTGACCTTTCCCACCGGACTGGAGGTCTTAAGGGGCAGAGACCCCTCGCCTGTGGGAGGGCACCAAGGAAGGCAGGGGCATCCCAGCGTGGCTGGGAATTTCCCAGGAACACTGTGCCTGGCCCAGAGCCCCACGGAGCCAACCTCTTGGGCCTCAGCACTGGCAGCAGGCCCAGGGTCTGAAGAGAGCTGTGGTGTGGAAGCATTTTAATGTTTTTTAAATACATAATCTGGGATTAGATGCCCATTCACATGACCTTTGTCCGTTCTTGCCTGGAGCCACTGAAGTAGGAGTTAATAAATACTGGAGGAAATGGAAAGGCCAGGTGGAGCTCGGGCTAAGGCTCTGCGGGGAAGAGATTTCTCGAGAGGGGAGCTTTATGCCCAGGGGGCCCATATGTCCCATTTGCCCGAGACACTCCTGGCTTCCCTCTGCTAATGGCACCCCACTTTCCTTTCAAAAGCCCTAGGGCAGATGCTAGGTAGTCACCATCCATTACCCTGTCCTGTCGGTGATGGTCTGGCTGACATTCCTGAAGCCCAGTGCGGTTTTCTGCAACACGTCTCAAGGATTGTCCCAAAGTTTGGGACCAAACCACCTGTCATATTTCAAGCAAAATGCTCTACTATTGTTCTCAAACTGTGGTCACAGAGTGGCGGCAGCAGCAGCACCTGGGAGCTTGTTAGAAACGCCCATTTCCAGGCCCCCCTCGGCCCTACAGGCCCAGCCTTAGGCTTCACAGGCTCCTGGGGGCTTCCCCGCCCTCTGTAACTTCAGCAAAGATGTGTGAAGACTGGGCAGGCGGGATGGGCAGGGAAGACGGCGGCCAGACAGAGGCAGGGGCCTAGGGTCCGGCCCCGGCTCCACGTGTCACTATCTAGCTGGGGCTTGTCCTCGTGCCTCAGGTCCCTCAACTAGACGTTAAACACGACAGCACGCCCCTTATCCGCATCTCAGGACTGCAAAAACCAGCAAGATGGGACAGATGAGAATTCTTCCAAATCTAAGGCCTCCCCAACGATAATGCTGCCTGTCCAACCCCAGTAACGATCCAAGAGCATCGAGAACAGTGGTCTTCAAGCCAAGTTTTCATCTTGGAGCTTCAGGCGGTCTTGGAACCGGCTATGACTGAGTGCAGAACTGTGTGAGTAGACACGTGCACTCTTCTGGAGAGAACCATTCAGATGCCCCAAAGCCACGCTGACTGCAGTGTGCCTCTCTACCCTTCACCCCAACAAGCATGGCCTGTGACCCTCTTAAAGATGGCAAGGACTTCCTGGCAGCCCTGAGGTAAGGAAGGGTAATGGTGCCAGGGCGTGGAGACCCAAATACTGCAGGCTGCACTGCACGCTGTGCCTGACCACAGCCTGTGCCCCTGGGGGCTTTCCACATTTGCTAATGAATAATAGACTTGCAGGGCGTGCGGGCGTGTGGGGCTGACTCCCCCTCCTGTGTATTTCCCACTCCACAGCAGGAGGCAGGGCCCGGCCGGCGGCTTCACCCGCACCGCCTGGGTGAGCCTCACAGCACCTCCCGGAAGAAGCTCTCATTCCAATTTCTAAGTGGAAAGACAGGGGCAGGAAGCCACGTGACTTGCCCAAGAGGCAAAGGGGGGAATCTGGGATGTGAACCCAGGTATTTGTGATCCGTATCACTCCAGGCCACATGTCACACAGGGTTAGGAGGCGGTGGGCCACAGGGGAAAGGGGGCTCATCACCATGGAACACAATGGAAAACTCAAAAAAAATTTTTCTTAATAAAGACTCCAAAGAAATGGATTGGTGCCCCTGGTGTCGTGCGCTGTTCCTCCTAAGACCATGCTCCTGCCGGCTGTCGGACAGCCCCTTCCGAGCCCTTCCCTGAGGGCCAAGCGAAGACCTGCCTGCCCCCAGTCTCAGAATGCCTGGAAGCTAACACTCTCGCTGCCCAGACGAGGGGACAGGGCCCTTGGTCATGCAGCCCACCACGCATCTGCACGGCCGACCGTTCCACTCCACCCAGCATGGCAGCCCTGCCTGGGCACCCAGGTCGGCAGGGACACCGCCCTAGGGTCTGACCCGCTGACGTCACAAGGAGAAAGAGCTCCCCGATGCAGTTCTAATGTGGTTACATTCTGATGTCAGGAGATGGGATAAGCTACCTACAGGACACGGTGACAAAAAACACTGCTCCAACGCAGGAATCTGAATTAAGTTTCATTTATTCTAGGGCAAACTCAAAGGGGTTTTTTTGTTGTTGTTTTCTTTTTTAGCAAATCCTAGCACATTATTAACAAAAAAAAATCTGTACATTTGCCATGATACACTTGAAGGTGAAACAAATAAGATATAAATACAGATATGGATGTAACATGAAAAAGCCCAAAAACAAAAAACAAAAACCCAACCTGGGGGTGTGGGGGACCATGCGTGTGAACACAGTGCCAACAAAACTATCTTGGTGGCTGATCCTTTTCAGAGCATTTCTTTTTTCATTTCCAAACATTATTGTTAGCAAAGTCCTGGTGGGATTCTACAAAGTTCTTATTTGCTGTTTTTTAATGTGTAATATTATGCTTGATAAATAAAGGGTGGCAGGGAAAGAAAAAGATTGATGAGACAAACTCGGCTGCATTACCTGCTCGGGGTATCAACAAGCTAGTGAGGAGCCCCAGAAAGGCAGCCCCGCGGCCGTCTCGGCCCGGTCCAGCGAAGCACACTTGGTGCCCTTGAAGAAGGCCACCTGCCGCCCCCTCGGCCTTGGCCTGCGGGCGCACCGGGGCCTGAGAGGGATGGCAGCAGCTTGAAGGGAAGCGAGAGCCAGGCAATCCGGCCCCAGCGGGGCGTGGGGGGTGTTGGGGCCCTGTACAGTCAGGTAAACGGGGGAGGCAAACCCAGTTTGGGGGGCTTTGCTCTTCTGTGTTCTGTTGTTTCGTCTGAACAGGAGCCCTGCAGGGAGGTGGCGGCAAGGCAAGGCAGCTGCAGCTGTCAGGACTCGGAGAGGGCGGCGGTGGCACAGCCCTCCCTGTGAGGTGGCGGCGGCATGCGAGTCTCCTCGGTGGTGGGAGCAGTTCTGATTGAGGCCAAGAGACCCGGGAGCGATTGTATTCTAAGTCGGGAGATTGAGGGTGGGCAAGTGACATTCAAGGCTAGCCCTTCGTGAGTACTATGAGGACAGCTGGCAATGTTCAAGATTCTTCCCAACTACAGGCGGGGGCCAGGGCGCCCTGGGCGTCAAAGAGTTACAGGAGAAAGGTCTCTCTGAATGCAGCAAGCATAAAAGAACTCCTGAATAACCTAGCCAGAACGCACGTTTCCACCACAGAAGCGCCATCGAGACTTTCTGGCTCACTTGTAGAGAGTAAAAAAGAAATCCTGTTAGTCAAATATTAACAAACGGTATTTATCAATGAAAGTAAGGCCTGGTTCTGCTATGTTTTGAGCCAAAAATAAGTCAATAATATTCAACCACTTAAAATGCGCTCTTGAAGTTCCCTCAACAGCAGCAGTGGGGTACTTCCTACGTGTGCAAGACGCCCCCCTCCACACACGCGCACACACACACACACACACACACACACACACACACCCTCGCAGTGAAGGCACTCTGGCTTCACTGGTCCTGGACCTTCATTTTCAGTGCCCATTTCCAAATAAAGTATCTAAAACAAATTCAGAATGAAAATGAGTTATGTCTGCTACAGTGCCTTTCCCAGCTTCCAGCATCAACGCTGGAGGTCAGAGAAGGGGGCCGTGTGGAGAGCAGCGGTGAGAACCTGTCCCTGCTCTTCAGGCCGGGGCAGCGACTCACATCCAACAGCAAACACCTCAGTAAAAATTAACATGAGAATAGGCGTTTTCCTTACGGAAAAGTCAGTTCAATGGAGAGGATCTAAAATAGAGTAACAAGAGACAATACAAGTCTTCGTGATTGCATTAGAAGTTTCCACTCGGCTCTAAGAATTTTACTCAAAACTTACTTAACCAGACTCCAAATCTAGTTACTTTTATTACAGCAATCAGACCCCCAAGACATTTTTTTAAAAAGGTAGTTTCTTCGATAATTTCTCATTGAAGAAAAGGAAGCAGACTCTAAAACTGTTTCAAATCCTGTTTTTCTGCAATTTGCCACTCATCATAATTATTTTTTCCGTAAACAATGACTTTTTCAATAGATAGATGATTGAGAAGGTACTTCAGTCCATAAAACTAAAAAACAAAAAGATTCTGACACTTGGTCTCTCTAGACTTTTCGTTGATCTTAATCTCAAATTAAAGTCATAACTGAGAGGGGAGCGTTGCCCTTTACCAGACTGACTGAGAACATTTTAGAACTGAGCAGCTCAGGCACAGGTCAGGGGAGAGGAAAAAGACAGTGCTAACCGGGTGTCAGGAGGCCCAGGGTCCTGGGAGAAGTCCAGGTTTCCCCAAGATCTTAGCAGTAGAACAAACGCTCCTCCTCCACTGTCTACACTTCACGAAACGGCTTTTTAGGCGGCCATTAACTGATGCCATAACTTTACCTTGACTGCATTTAAACTGTAAGAACTCTCTCGAGTGGCAGCCTGGGGGTGGGGACAGCGTCAGTGGAGCTGCTCAGAGGTGCAGGAGCCTGTCCTGGGGGGATTATGGAGGATGCCCTCCTACACTAAAGGTGAGGGCAGTCAGCCTCCAGTCTAGGCAAAATGTCACGTTTTTGTTAAAAGACCATCTTCAGGCTTTTCTCCATTTCTTGCAAAGACTTGATTTACATTCTTAGTAGGTCTCAAAACACAACTTAAACACAAACGACCCTTCCACGGTGTCAACTGTGAAAGGGGTAGTGCTCTGCCTCATACAGGCCACGTCCAGAGGAAAGTAAACTAAGATGAAAGAGAAACACAAATTAACACTCCCTCCTCAAATCTGTTGTTAACTGAAAAGAAAATGCTATTTTCTACCAAGTATTGGCTAGAGAGCTCTGATTTTAAAATCTGCACCCACACACATGGTTGTATGATCTCAGCAGGCTGTATAAGACATGTTTAAGTATCGCTCTTTTCTGATTCCTGTTGTTTCTTAAGAAGATGCAATGCTGGCCTTGTTTCCTTTACATTCAATACCAGTAAGATTCTACACAAAAGCTGGAAGGGACCAAAATACTGATTGTAATAAATATTTGCGGGCCTCCTTGTACTGACTGGGCAGCCGATGAGGGGGAGGTGGGAAAGGTCTCAGAGAGGCACCACCGATTGCTTCTAGGGCTACACGAAGAGACTGTGGCGTCGCCATTAGCTGTGTGTGGACACGTCGGAGGAGGAGCTGCTGTTGCTGTTCGTGGTTTGGGCCCTCTTTATATATAAGTTTAGTAGCTTCATCTGCAAACAGAAGGTACAAATAAATTAGCAAGAGGAAAAGCAATCAAAAAGTAGAAAACAGGAAAACAACCCCAGGTGACAATAAGAAAAGAGCACGTCCTTTAGTTGAGAAATTCATCACACAAACATTTACTGAGGGCCTACTACTCATCCAACACTTCTGCTGGGTGCCAGGGCCACGGAGGGAGGAGATCAGAGTCTAGAGGGAAAGAAGCGCCATGGGTTACTACAAAAAGGATGAAACCTGTTCTCACTAGGTGGGCCAAGGGCTCCCTGAAAAAGGCGTATCATGGGCAGATCCACAAATTTCTGGGGCGACTGCACCCAACAGCTCCATCCAAGCTAGTGGGAAGAGCAGGGTGAGAGCCCACGCTGCACTGGGATAAAGCAGCTAAGCCAAGGTTAGAGGTCAAATTCTCTAACTTTCACAACTTTGCTCAAGCTGTTCCTTCCGCCTAGCACGCCTTCTCTCCCCACCCCAACTTCTGCCTGCTGAAACCCACCGCAGCACTGTGGCACCTGAGACCTAGCTCCATGAAGCCCTCCCCCACCTGCTCATCTGGATGCCCTCACTTGTTCCTCTGAGCTCCTGGGGAACTCCCACCCCACAGTGCACGCAGCATACGCTGCCTCAAGCTATAGTTAGCAGTGGACTTGCTCGCTCCTTCCGGGGAGATCAGACCTCCCTGGGGCCAGATACTGCATCACTAAATATCTCACCTCAGATGGGCATAGTGCTTTACAGTGAACGGCTTTCATAGCTGAGATCTCACTACTTTTTAACTTAAGCCCGTTTGTACCCTCAAAATATGTAAAACAGCAATTAAGGTAATATATTATGTTGATAATTTGCCTGATCATATTAAGAATAAAAAGAAAGAGGTATTTGTAGAAGCAAAATGCCCAAAGCAATCTATTTAACACAGAACTTGTAAGATTAAGGGAATATGAAATATTTAGTGTCCACAGCTCTTGACCTGCCTTGCTCTGAACAGACAGTGGGGCTGAGACAACTGTAAGCCAACCAAGGGGAGGAGAGGCTGGTCTCCAGGGGGACCCATGAAGAGAAGCTGAGGGTGGTGTGTGTGGTGCACGAGGAAGTAGGGCCCTCTGATGACCAGTGGGAACAGCAACAGTGTAGAGCTCCTAAGAGAGGCACTGTCCCCAGACAGCCTGCCCTGCAAAGGTGCTGTCATGCACGTGTCGAGCCTGCCTACACAGCCGCGGGTGTTTCCATAGCACAGTCCGCAGGGAGCAGTCCACCGCAGGGCTCTGCACACCAGCGCCTGGAGCTGTCTCACTCTTCTCGCTGCAGAGCAGCGTGTCACATTCATTTACAACTCATGTCGCAGTTTGCCATTCCCCACCTTTTAAAATCTTAAACCTTTTAATATATAGTCAGTGCAGCGATCAAAGTGCCATCATTTTCCACAAGGACTTTCATGCTCTGGGGCTCTTTGTGACGCGTCCAGGGCCAACTAGGTTCAAGGGAAATCCTGGCCCATGAGACAAAGCACTGGCCTGAGGCTCAACAGATCTGGCAGAATGCTAGAACCAACTCTACCACTAAAAGGTTGTGTGACCTCAGGCAAAACATTTTCTGAGCCTCGGCTTCCCCACCTGCAAAATGAAGAGGACTGAGAACGCTTCCACGTGCCCTCTGTGGCTCCTTGTGCAGAAACTGTGTCCTCTGAACACACCTCTCCAATTTCTACCAGAGTTGTTCACGCTTCTCCTTCCTGCAGTTTGCTCTGTCTTCTCTCGCTATGCAGCGCCCCTCCATCCTGCCAAGCCCAGCTCAGTTTAGTCCCACTTCCTCAAGAAGTCTCTCCCTTTCCTCCTGCTCCAGTGGGCCCATGGCCCAGCAATCAGCACCTGTCCCACTGTGTCAGTTGCGTGCTGGTCGCTCCTGGGCTACTGTACAAGTTTCCTCATGTGTCAGTCCTATCCCCCAGCTGTAGTTTATGCTCCTCAGGGCAGGACAAGGTTTTGCTTTTCCTACATGTCTTAGCATACTGTAATGAAGACAGCAGGCTCCTAACACAAACTTGTTGAATCAAAGAGTCTTTAAAGACGGAAAAAATGATCCAGAAGATAGTTACATTTCTATGAAAGGCTGGTTAAAAATGAGTTGCTAAACACTATTATGTCTATTTGCAACTGAAAACCACAAAAAAGTCCCCTTAGTCAAGTCTAGAATCTAATTACAAGTACAAGGAGAAGATAGTGACAACAGCATTCACGATGTGTACATGTTCCACAGTTTACCAGGAGCTTTTACACTGACTGTCACATTTGAGCCTCACCAAAGTCCTCTGAGGCGGGCAGAGCAGGTTCTCCTATTTTACAAACGGAACAGCTGGGGTTCAGAGCTTGCTCACTAAGCTGGTATACATTCAAGTTAAAGTGTTATAACTTTAGGATGTCAGATGTAATCCTCACAGCAACCACAAAGAAAACAGCTGAAGAATATACACAACAGGAAATGAGAATGGAATGAAAACATTTCAGTACAAAAAGCAAACAAACACAAAAGACAGCAATGCAGAAAACAAAGGACAAAAAAAGCTTGTAAGGCATACAGAAAACAAACACCAAAGTGACAGAAGTCTCTCTTTATCAGTTGTTACTTTAAACGTAAGTGGGTTAAAGTCTCCAATCAAGACAGAGATGATCAGAATGGGTAAAAAAAGAGAAAGAGGATTCAACCACAGTAGCTGCCCCTTATCTGTGGGGTGCTCATTCTAAGACCCCCGCTGGACGTCTGAAACTGTGGGCAGGACCAAACCCTATATACACTATGTTTTTTGCTATACATACATCCTTTGATAAAGTTTAATGTATAAATTAGGTGCAGTAAGAGATTAACAATAGTCAATAATAAAATAGAACAATTACGACAATATACTGTAATACAAGTTATGTGAATGTGGTCTCTCTCTTGAAATCTCTTATTGTACTGCACTCCCCCTTCTTGTGATGATGTGAGACGACACAATGCCTACATGATGAGATGAAGTGCAGTGAAGACACAGGCACTGTGATGCAGCGTAAGGCTACTGTCGACCTTCTGACAACACATCAGGAGGATCATCTGCTTCCAGACCACGGCTGACCGTGGGTAACTGAAACCACAGATAAGGGAGGACTACTGTATATGCTGTCTACAAGAGACTCACTTTAGATACAAGACACAAATGGGTTGAAAGCGAAAGATGGAAAAAGACATCCCACGTAAATAGTAACCAACAGTACTGGGGTGGCTATACGAATATCAAACAAAACAGACTTTAAATCAAGAAAGGTTACAAGAGACAGAGAAGGACATCATATATCAATAAAAGATCAATATGGCAAGAAGATATAACAATTATAAACATTTACACATCTAATAACGTCATCAAAACACATGAAGCAAAAATTGACAGAATTAAAGGGAGGAACAGTTTTACAACAATAGCTGGAGACTTCAATACCTCACTCTAAATAAAACAGACAGAACCAAAAAAAATCAGTAAGGCAACAGAGGCCATGAACAACATAATAAACCAACTAGATCTAACAGACACATACAGAACACTCTACCCAAGTGCACATGGAACATTCTCCAGGATAGATTATAGGACAGGCTACAAATTAAGTCTCAAAAGATTTAAAAAGACAGACAGCATACAAAGTTTATCTTCTCTGACCACAACTAGATGAAGTTAGCAATCAGTAACAAAGAAAACTGAAAAATTCACAAATTTGTGGAAACTGAACACCACATTCCTAAGCAACTGTGTCAAAGAAGAAATCACAAGAGAAGTCAGAAAATATCTGTAGACAAGTGGAAATGAAAACACAACATACCAAAACTTATGGAGTGCAGCAAAAGCCGTGCAAAGAGGAAAACTTACAGCTGTAAATGCTTATATTAAAAAAGAAGAAAGATCCCATATCAATAACCTAACTTTACATCTTAAGGAACTATAAAAAGGAGGATAAACTAAACCCAAAGCTAGTAGAAGGAAGGAATAATAAAGCTTAGAGCACAGATAAATGAAATAGAAAAACATTAGAGAAAAATCAATGAAGCCA
The DNA here is from genome assembly GCF_041296235.1 of Equus asinus. Lineage (NCBI taxonomy): Eukaryota > Metazoa > Chordata > Mammalia > Perissodactyla > Equidae > Equus > Equus asinus. The sequence continues at coordinate 68,572,656 of NC_091793.1, read as the reverse complement.
AAAGCTGGTTCTTTGGAAAGGGCAACAAAATTGACAAACTTTTAGCTAAACTAAGGAAAATCCCCTCAAATTATAAAATCAGAAACAAATGTGGGAACATTATTACTGATTCTACAGAAATCAAAAGATTATAAAAGAATACTATGAGGGCCACCCCTGGTGGCCTGTGGTTATGTTTGGCACACTCTGCTTCAGCAGCCCAGGTTCGGTTCCCAGGCATGGACCTACACCACTCATCTATCAGTGACCATACTGTGATGGCGTCTCACACATAAAATAGAGGAAGACTGGCAACAGAAGTTAGCTCAGGGCAAATATTCCTCAGCAAACAAACAACACTCCCAAAAGCCAAAAAAAAAACCCCAAAAAGAATACTATGAATAATTGTACACCAACACATTAGATAACCTAGATGAAACAAATTTCTAGAAAAACAGAAACTACCAAGACTGAATTGTGAATAAAGAGAAAATCTGAACTGATCTATAACTAGTAGAGAGATTGACTCACTAATCAAAAATCTCCTGACAAAGAAAAGCCCCAGACCAGCCAGCTTCACTGGCGAATTCCACCAACCTGATTCTGCTCAAACTTTCCAAGAAAACTGAAGACGAAGGAACACTTCCAAACTCATGCTATGAGGTCAGCATTGTCCTGATACCAATGCCAAGGACATTATAAGAAAAGAAAACTACGCATCAATATCCTGTATGAACACTGATGTAAAATCCTCAAAAGACTAGCAAACCAAATTCAACAGCATATAAAAAGATTATAGGGGCTGGCCAGGTGGTGTACTGGTTGAGTTCATGTGCTCCGCTTTGGCGGCGTGGGCTTTGCAGGTTCAGATCCCAGGCATGGACCTAGTACCACTTGTCAAGCCATGCTGTGGTGGCATCCCACATAAAATAAAGGAAGACTGGCACAGATGTTAGCTCAGTGACAATCTTCCTCAAACAAAAAGAGGAAGATTGGCAACAGATGTTAGCTGAGGGCCAATCTTCCTCACACACAAAAAAAGATTATATCTCGGGGCTGGCTCCGTGGCCGAGTGGTTAAATTCACACGCTCTGCTGCGGTGGCCCAGGGTTCGGATCCCAGGCGCGGACATGGCACCGCTTGTCAGGCTACGTTGAGGCGGCGTCCCACATCCCACAACTAGAAGGACCTGCAACTAAGATATACAACTATGTACCGGGGTGGGGGGAGGTTTGGGAAATAAAGCAGAAAAAAAAAAAAAAAAGGTTGGCAACAGTTGTTAGCCCAGTTGCCAATCCTTAAAAAAAAATAAAAATAAAAAAAAAAAAGGAAGATTGGCAACAGTTGTTAGCCTAGGTGCCAATCTTTAAAAAAAAAAAAAAAAAAAAAAGATTCTATCTCATGACCTATTAGAATTTATTCCTGAAATCCAAGGATGGTTCAACACATGAAAGTCAATCAATATAATACACCACATTGACAGAATGAAGGGAAAAAAACACACAATCATCTCAGTTGATGCAGAAAAAGTATTTGACGAAATCCAACACCCTTTCATAATAAAAATACTCAATATAAACCAGGAGTAGAAGGAAACTACCTTAATATATCAAAAGCTATATATGAAAAGCCAATAGCAAACATTATACTCAATGGTGAAAGACTGAAAGCTTTTCTTCTAAGGTTAGGAACAAGGCAAGAATATCTGCTTTCACCATTTCTGTTCAATATAATTCAAGAAGTTCCAGCCAGAGCAATTAGGCAAGAAAAAGAAATAAATGGCATCCACATTGGAAAGGAAGAAATAAAATTATCTTTGTAGATGATACAATCTTTTGTGTAGAAAATCCCAAAAAGGCCACGAAACACTGTTAAAACTAATAAGTGAATTCAGCAAAGTAGCAGGATACAAAATCAATAAGCAAAAATCACTTGCATTTCTATACACTAACAATAGACAATCTGGAAAGGAAATTAAGAAAACAATTCCATTTATAATAGCTTCAAAAAGAATAGAAGACTTAGGAATTAACTTAACCAAGGAAGTGAAAGACTTGTACAATGATAACTACAAAATGTTGCCGAAAGAAATAAGAGACACAGATAAAGAAAAGACATCCCATGTTCATGGATTGAAGACCCAACATTGTTACGATGTCAATACAGGCAACCCTCAGAGAGATTGCAGGTTCAGTTCTAGACCTCTGCAACAAAGTGAATATTGCAACAAAGCGAGCCATGCAAATTTTTTGGTTTCTCAGTGCATATAAAAGTTAAGTTTACACTATATTGTAGTCTATTAAGTGTGCAATAGTATTATCTCCAAAGAACATGTACATAACTTGATTAAAAAATATTTTATTGCTAAAAAATGCTAACCATCATCTGAGCTTTCAGTGAGTCATAATCTTTCTGCTGGTGAAGGGTCTTATAAAAAACAATATCAGTGAAGCGCAATAAAGTGAAGTATGCCTGTACTATTCAAAGCAATCTACAGATTCAATGAAATTCCTATCAAAACCCCAGTGAGGTTCTTTGCAGAAAAAGAAAAATAAATCCTAAATTCATATGGAATCTCAATAGACCCCAAATGTCAAAGGTTCTTGAAAAAGCAGAAAGCTGGAGGAACTTGCTTCTGACTTCGAAATTTACTACCAAGCTGTAGTAATCAAAACAGTGTGATGCTAGCATAAAGACAGGCGTACAGGCCAATGGAATAGAACAGAGAGCCTAGAGATAAACCCTCACATATATGGTCAAATGATTTTTGACAACAGTGCCAAGATCATTCAATGAAAAGAGGAGTCTTTTCAACAAATGGTGCTGGGAAAACTGAATATTCACATGCAAAAGAATGAGGTTGGACCCCTACCTAACACCATACACAAAAATTAACTAAAAATGGATCAGAGACCTGCATGTTAAGAGCTAATATTATAAAACTTCTAGAAGAAAACATAGGGCAAAAACTTCACAACACTGGATTTGGGATGATTTCTTGCATATAACACCAAAAGCACAGGCAACAACAATAGCAACACACAAACTAGACTTCATGAAAATTTTTAAAATCTGTGCGTCAAAGACAAGGGATTAATATTCAGAATATATAGAGTACTTCTAAAACTCAACAACAGCAGCAAAACAAACCCAATTCAAAAATGGGCAAAGGACTTGAATAGTTATTTCTCTAAAGAAGACATACAAATGGCCAATAGCATATGAAAAGATGCCTGGCATCACCAATCATTACAGAAATGTAAATCAAAACTACAATGAGACACCAGCTCACACCAGCTGTTAGGATGGCTACTATCAAAAAAAGAGAAAATAATAAGTGTTGACAGGGATGTGGAGCAAGCGGAACCCTCGTGCACTGTTGGTGGCAATGTAAAGTGGTACACCTGCTGTGGGAAACATTTCAGCTATCATACGATCCAGCAATTCCCTGGATATACCCAAAAGTAATGAAAGTAAGGTCTCAAAGAGATATCTGTACACCCATGTTCCTAGCAGCATTATTCACCAAAAGGTGAAAACTACCCAAGCGTCCATTATCAAGAAATGGAAAAGCAAAATGTTGTATGTATATACAATGGAATATTGTCCAGACTTAAACACGAAGGAAATTCTGACACATGCTACAACATGGATAAACCTATGGGACACTACACTAAGTGAAATAAGCCAGTCTAAAATGACAAATATTGTGTAATTCCACTTTTTATGAGGTACCTGAATAGTCAAAGTCTTATAGGAAGAAAGTAGAATGGTGGTTGCCAGGGCGCGGAGGGATGAGGCGGAAGGGAAATAAGTATTTAATGGGTACAGGATTTCAGTTTTCCAAGATGAAAAGAGTTCTGGACTTGGGTAGTGGTGATGGTTGCATGACAATATGAATGCACTTAATGCCAGTGAATTGTACATTTAAAAATGGTTAAGATGGCAAATTCTGTGTTGTGTGTATTTTGCTACAAAAACATATTTTTTGAGGAAAAGAAAAGAAAGCTTGCTCAAGGTCATACAGCTATCAGTGGGGGACAGAGACTAGAAGGCAGGTTGTCTGACCCCAAAGCTAGTGTTGCTGCCACAGCACTGGCGCCCCTGTCAAAATGCACCACACAGGTTCCTTCCCTGAGCTGGCAGCAGGCCTTTCTCTACAGAAGCTGCTATCATTTACTCACCTCATTTAAGCAGTGGAAGAGCATTCTGAAAGGCCTGGTTACACAGAGACACAGAAGCCAGGGCTTGACTCTCTTTGTTTCTAGTCTAGGAAACTGAGGCAGACTTAGCACCACGTTCTGTCGGCTACTCATCTTTTTTTTGGTGGGGTGGTGGGGGATTGTTTTAGGAGATGTATACATGTGTCTACAAAGTTCATATTAACACACCAGTTACCACATGTAAAAATTGTAATGGCTGGATGAATTGGGCTACGAAAGCAGAAAAGTCTAAGGCCAGCCTCCCTAAGCCCTCTGAGCTGACTAAGTTGTAACTGGGGGAGGGGGAAGTACTGGCTCCTGGTCAGGGCATGGGCTCTAGATGCAAGGCTACCACTGAGAGGGGCAGCAGGTCGCTGCAGAACAGGGATAAAACACACCTGTACTTCCTCAGTTCCTTATTAGAGGGGTCAAATGAGATGACGGGACAGTTCCTTACTCAGGAAAGTTAGAAAGTGCCAGACAAAACTGAGATCTAATATTATTTTTGGATGAACTTTGCCTTTATGAATCTAATTCCCTTTGTGCATACTGTCTTCTAGGTCCTCATTGCTGCCAGGAACCACCTACAAATCCCTGAAGGAGGCTGGGAGAGGGAGGACGGTTCCTGGCCTAGCACGCTGTTTGTGACTCTTGGCTCAGTATTTTTCAGATCATGGTTAGGGAAGGGATCAATAAGAACCCTTTGTAGGAAGAGAGAAGGAAAGGAGAAACTGGAAACCGGAACCAGGTGAAGTAGCCCCCAAATCACTGATCCACACCTGCCTCACTCACAACTGCCAACCTTGCTGCTTATTTCTGTCTGCAAGAAGAGGACAGTGTCACCCTCTTTCCAGACCAGTGGTTCTCAATCAGGGGTGATTTTGCCATCTGGCCATGTGTGGAGGCTCTCATGACGGTCACACTGAGGGGTGGGGTGTGCTATGGAATCTACAGGTGGCAGTCAGGGATGCTGGGAAACTTCCTACAATGTACATGACAGCCCGCCACAACAAGTGGCCCGGAGTCAATAGTGCTGAGGGTATGAGCCCTGCTCTGGTCAAAGGCAGGCAGAGGCAGCTTCGCCCAGAACTAGGGGAAAGCAAGGCTGTCTGTGATGCACACCAGGTGTGTCAAAGGAACAGCTCTATTTGAAAAGAAATGGGGCCTCACTTGCTGATTCCTTCTCTCGTAAGGAGCAAAGTCAGGCCCTTCCAGCCTCATGCTTTTTTACGCTTTAAACCTGCCAGGGCGTTTGTGAACTCGATGTTGATGTGCTTTCCCCATAGGCAATCCCTGGAGTAGGCTCCTGGCCCAGCCAGCCTCCCAGCCTCGCCTCTCAGGGGTTGGGGCTTTCTCCCTGCTCTCATCTGGCAGATTAATCAGATTTGAGTTTATTTGTAAACCAATAAGCCCTTCAGCCACTCTGCTTTTCAATGAGCCAACAGTCCTTCTGTTCCATTTTCTGCCCCTGATTCTAGAATACTCTTACAGGAACACGAGAGGCAGCACAGTGAGTAAAAGCCTGGCTTCCAGAGCAAGAGCACTGTGCCCGTGGCAGGTTAAATGGAGGATAACCATCCTTACCCCACAGGCCTGTTGTCCTGAATACACGAGTCACCACATGCAAAGTGTAGAGAACAGTGTCTGGGACACAAGGCGAGACCCAGCCATCACTATTGTTGACGGCCATGAGGGAATTGGTCCTGACTCAGCTTTGTTAGCTAGGAGGTCAATTTCCTTAGTGTTTCTGTGAGGTTTCTAACAAAGTCATCTTACTTTTGGGAATAAACTGGAAGCTCAAAGCTATTATCATTTCAAAAACGGGTTACAATAGAGTATGCTATATCATCTTGGCATCACCTTACAACAACTTCACTATGTAGTTGGTCATTTTTATCTACAGAAAAATTCTTTTGAAGAAATAAGGCCCAGCTAAAACACATATGATGAGAAAAACCTGTCTGGAGTTGAGAGCTACAGACAAGCAGACTTATGACAAGTTGGCAGAGCCCAAGTAACACTATACATACCTTGCTCCCTGTGAGCTGTGCAAGGTGAGGTTTCAGCTCTTCTCCGATTACGGAATAAATCGCCACTAAGCAAAACACGCTGGCCTTACGCACACTACTTTCGGTGTTGTCATAACCCTAGAGTGAGAAGGGGGACACAAAAAGGAAATGAGATCAAAGATGTGCTTCACAGTCACTATTTCATCCACATTTCCGCAAACGCCCTCATAGTTCAACCTTGGACTTGTCAGTAACAACCAATACCCCCTAGCTCTGCAACGGAACCCAGACAGGGTTCACCCCAGGGAGGTCAAAGCTTAGTCCCTGGGTGCGGAAGCGGACTGCTGGTGAGGTCCAGAGGGCGCTGCTTTGTAATGAGCTGCCACAGCAGTGTCACCCAAAAAACGCTGTCAGAGAGAATGAGAAAAGAAATGAAGGGCAGAAAAGAACTTGCTTCTTCCATATTTCTCCCAATGATAAGGCAAATTTCACATGTGAAAATGCCTTTAAAGTAACGAGAACTACCTCACTTGCTCTTGTGGGCAAACTCCTCTACTGTCCAAAGACTACTGGGGACCGTCTAGTCCCACAGCCTGACACGTGCATTCCTCCACAGCTGGACCCCAATCTACCTGCCAGCCTCATCCTTGTCCCATACCCAATGCAACTACCTGCTGTTCTTCAAACAGCCCTGAGGATTTTTCAGCCTTTGTGTCTTTCCCTCTGTCTGGAATAATCCAGTCCTCAGCGCTATGTATTTAAATTCCCAAGCCAAGAGCCCAACAAGCAGCAGCATTTATTAAATGTGAAGCTGCTTTCTCTCTACCCTTCCCCATGAAATCGCTCTCTCTCTCTAGGGCCCAACTCTAAATCACTTCCTCTGTGATCCCTCTCTTACCACTACCCCAACCTGGAAATCACCTCTCCACCTCCGACGTGAGAAATCTTCACCTGCTCCTCTCTACAGTAGCTCAGCAGACGGCGCCACTATCTATACTTGTCTGCATGGCTGTACTGTGTCCAACTGCAGGTTGAAAATCCCTGAGGTAGTGCCACCACAGTGGGAAACATCCTTTATATTCCAAAGTCTGGCTAACTCAATGCCTCATGCTTAGAAGGATTTTAATAAATATTTGTTGGATATGTAAAAACAAGGACCATTACTTGATTTTGCACTCCATGGCCCACCTTGCCCAGGGCTAGGGCCCACAGATTTGCAAGAACGGTTTGTTTAAGGAATGAACAACAACAAAAATGATCAAAATATGTTTATAGTAAACAGAAAGTTCATTCCGGGAGCCGCAATTCTAGGCTGCCAGGAAAATCTTCCTGCTACACTCAGGGGAGGGTGGACGAGAGACAAGAGAGAAGCTGTGAGGCGTCCAAGTCACACAACTTCACAGGTTTGAAAACACAGTTCAACACCTGGCCCTTCCTACCTGCCCCTCAAGTGAATGAGGAGAGCAAAGTCCCCACACCACTTGGAGTTGAGCAGCCACTGTTCCTGGCCTCACAGCCCCACGCAGACAGGCACTGGGCCATGCCATCATGAAGGGCCTACCTGCAGCAAGCCCGGTATGATGTCAGCAAGGAGCTGCAGCAAGGACTCCTTGGCAATCCTCTCGACGACTTTGGTCTGCATCTTGATGGCGGCGAGGTTGATGGGGTAGTCGGCTGTCTGGATGATGGGGCAGAGCACTTTGATGCATTGCTCCGGGTGGATGGAACTGGCCAGCGTGGACGCAGCCTCCTCGGCAGCTCTCACCACCTGAAACATGGGTTCCCCCAAATGAGTGAGCTCCACATGCCACAACAGGAGAAAAGACCAAATAATATTTCAGAGGCCAAGTGACAAAGGCTTCACTCACTGCTAGATGGCAGCTATCACTTCCTGCCACTAATTTTGATAAGGAAAGTAAAGCTGAGAGAAGTGGCCTCCAGTGTGGTCTCCCCCTGCAGCAGCAGCAGCCCTGAGAACTGGGCAGAAATGCAGCTTCTTGGATCTGCTGAACTAGAGACTGTGCGGGTGCAGCCCAGCAAGCTGTTTTAACAGGCACTTGGGAGACTCCTGTGTACACAAAAATTTGAGCGTCTCTGCCCTAGAGGATTAGGACCCAGGAATATAAATGCTTTCCAATGGCGTATGGGACACACACAACTGGAATAGCTGGCAAGAAGCCTCTAAAGAAAATCAGAATGACTTCAACATTTATGTTTCCATGGAGGTGCCTAATTGCAAAGCAGTTGGGAAAGCTCAGAAAGAACTCTCTGAAAGTGTTTTCCTGAGGGGCCTCATGCGGAAAGTTGCTTCTCCAGGAGTATGTACTCATGGTATCACCTCACCTTGCACTTTCAAGGAAGTACATGAAATGGCTGCCTCATGACCAAAGGAGGGGCCTCTGAAGAGATCTCGACGCACTAGGGTACACAGAGGACATGTTCTAGAAGTCACCAGAAGGTCCACAAAAACCCTCTGTAATAAAGGTAGAAGCTAAATGCAAAACTCACCGAGGAAGAAAGAACACAAGCCCAAGGCAAATCCCAGTCACGCCACTCCCAAGTGCAAAATCCCCATGTCCTCATCTGTAAAACGGTGGTGTCTCACAGAGATCATCCGATGAGCAATATCGAGTTATGACTGAGATTCAGCAAATGATAGTTACTGCTCTTAACAGCACAGGAGTACATACATTATACAAACGATATACGAAGACACCAGGTATAAAGAGGTATGCATTTTCTTACAAAATACAATGAAAAGCTAATACTTTCTCCTACTGCAGGCCCTGGATGGGTCCTTCTACCAAGATTCTTTGTGTTCTGCTATTCAAAACAACTCAGCTCTGTCTTCAACTCAGCAATGAGACAAGGCTACCAGCTCAAGCCTTCAATCATCCAAGCACTCTTGTGATTTAAATAAAAACCGATGAAAGAAAACCACATACAGACCATCTGGAAAGCATCTTCTAGTCCTGGGCACAAGCAGGCTAAAAGTCAGTCCATACAAGCCAAGGAAGGTAGGAGACACAGAAAGGCAACCTGAGCCATATGGTGGCCACATGGGCTGCTTTAGGCCACCTTAGGGCCTGACTGAGGCACCGCCCCCAGAGCCCCAGGTCCTCTCTCTAGGAGGGTCAGATTTCAGGGCTCTCCAGCCACAGCTTCTGGACAACATGCCAGCAGCTCAGCCTCATGTTCAGTCCAGGCTAGACTACCTTGTGAACAGGGCTCATTTCCAGAGTGTGCCTCATTGCCCCACGTGTCTGCTCTGCTCTCTGCAATAGTAAAGGGAAATCCCGCCAACACTAGAGAGCTGAATTCATCTCATTTGAACAATGACACATTTAAGGTGGGCCATGCTGCTAATAGTGGGGTTTTCACTAAGAAGTTCTACTTTGGCCATTCATGCCCCCACACTGGGCAGTTAACGCTATGAAAAACCTGGAAGGAAATGTACAATATGTTAACCCTCGTTATCTCAGGGTGGTAAGATTATGGGTAATTTTATTTTCTTCATATTTATTATACTGGAAAACTGCAAAGAATGTTATATTAACATGCACAGCAAGGAAAATGTATTTGTAAAAATCTACTTAAAATGCCCTTTGGGATTCAGGGAAAGTCAGCAGTCTGGCCCTTGGTTCAAGGTGGGAGGTGCCAGCGAGCTGCCCTGCAGGATCACGCAGCCTCTGTGAGGTCTTCCTGACCTGGACCTGATCCCTGGGATGGAGTAGGTACCCCCTGGGTGTTAGCTAATATTATTATAATCATTATAATCATTACTATTTCTGCCTATCTCCCACTGTTCCCATAAACTCCCCTCTGCTAAGCTAGGAAACTCACTTCCCTCGAACGTGGCTGACACATGTGCCCTGACCCTCCCAGGCCTTCTTGACTACCAGAATGATCTCTTCTCCCTCCACTTCTAAGAGTTCTTCTCTATTTCTGGCACCAAATGTAGACTGCTTTGTATTCTTGCTGACATGCCCGTGTATATTTCTTCTTACCGAACAGGCTGCAAGGGCAGGAGCTAGAACATTTCTTTTGCACTCTGAAGAACTCAGCAAGGCTGGGCATTTACCAGGGGTTCAACTCTTACTGATGGACTCAACTTCATTCTCCTGTCTGTCCGAAGATATGTTCCTGTTTAAAGAAGCCCTACCTTCCTGAATTCTGAGAGTCATATTTCTTTCTTGTTGGAGGCCTTCTGAACTTTCCCTAGGGGTACCTGCTGTCTCTGTAAGGTACTGCTCAAAGGCTGGGTGTCTTATGAAATAAGATCACTCCCCCTATCATCAGCTGGTCAGCATGCTCAGGGACACAACACACACACCTGTGGCGGCATACACTGGGATTACGTATTAATCCTTTTAAGAGGCAAAGGAGACCCTGATCAGCATGGTTCAAGGGTAAACACTGTGTACATATGACAAGACAGGTGTCAAGTACACCCAGGATTTTTCTGTGCTTATATATATATATGCGAGAGGTCAGGCTTGGGTGCAAAGCACCACAGAGAGGTAATTTTATCTTAATAGAGTCATGTCCTACTCTCAAGATGCTCATAAGATTCTTAGAACTTGAAAGCCTTGGCAATTTTTCCTCACCACCCTCTGTGTGCATTCACTCACTCCTGTGTGTCAGGAATGAGCTCAGAGCTCAGGCCCCAGAGGTGAGAATGATGGGTCCTGGGCCTCACCCTCATGGTGCTGGGCCAGGTTGGGGTGGTCCGTGCAATGGGGCAGCGTAAGGATGCAAAGACCAATGAAGCGGTGGGCCGAGGCCACAGAAGCAGGCAGGGGCCAGATGGTGGGGATCTGCTACCTGAGGAGTTTCCTGTAATTGGCCAGGATTAGATGGAAGGAGGCTGGTGAGCTGTGGGAAGTAGAATCAATGTCTGCAAAAGGCTTCTCTGGTGTTCTGTGGGGATTCCTCCAGTTGAAGGGCCCTCGGCCATGCAGAGCCAGTCCACCCTGCCTCTGCCTCCCCGCCAGTAAGCACGTGGTTTGGGTTAGCCAGGCACCTCAATATAAGTGAGCAGACTTCCCTGTTGGCAAGCATGAACTCAGTCACATTTATGGCATCTCACTCCACGTCACATACACACAGGAAAGAGGCCATCAGAAGAAGCCCATTGTGACTTTTTTCTTGCCAGCTCAATCTCCTGCAAAGTGCACTTTTTCCATACAGATTCCCCGAAAGAAGAGTGCTGTTTGGCCCTGATGTGCGTGCCGTGACCTTTAACCTTTTACCTCAAGTAAAGCAGCCTCCAGAGTTGGATAGGCACATTCTCAGCCTCTGAGAGCAGCAGGGCAGACGAACCTCAGTTCAATCCTCTGGCAAGATACTTACTTGGTCTGAGTCTCAATTTTTTTAAAATTCTAAAATGAGGATTTTAAAATATCTACTTTTACAGTTATTTGGATTAAGAGAGAGAACATACAAACAATTGGAGCTACAAAACATGCAATGATTATGAGCTAGGCCTTGGTATGAGGACCACCACCAGAGGTGACATTGGGCAGGAGAGGTGTCACCAAGAGGCACAGCATTGAACTTGGGAGCTCCAGGGCTGCCAGATGGCAGAACTCTGTCCAGGGGACCGCTCCTACCCAGGCTGTGCCAACACGGAGCAGGTCTGCCCTCTCCAATAATCACTTTAGAACGCTAACCTGATGACCAAGCCCAGGGTTTTCAATACAGCAAGGAAGGTCAAGAAGGCCTGGCTCCTGCCTGCCTGTCTAGTCACATTTTTTGCCCTCCCTCTTCCTATTGTGCCCTGGTGACAGAGGTGAGGGCACACCCTGCATACACCCTGCCAGCCACATCTCGGAGCCCTTGTCTAACGCCTTCACTCTTCCTGAACGTCCTTCACTCATGTTCTCCACCTGGCTTGGTCAAGTCATCCTTCAGGACCTACTCACCTCAACAGAACCTCCAGGAAGCCTCATGTGCACACCTCGATCACTGCACTTAAACGTTTTGCTGGAATTGTTTCTCCCACTAGACTAAAAGTTCCTTGAAGGCAAGCTCCCATCTCAACCATCTTTCCAACCCCATGCCCAGCACAATGTCCAGCATACACTAGGTACTCGATAAATATCTGTCAAACTAATTTTCCTACAGTGTACATATTTTTAAATGTTCACAACTGGGAAATTCACCCCTGAGGTATGCCTCACTGATGTGCGTTTACGTGTTCCAACTAAGATGCTAGCCTAGAAAATGACGACGAGGCAAGATATCCACAATGACTAACTTGGGGCTTGGGAAAAATCAACTGTACAACGCCCAGAGTGCCCCATTCTAGGTGACACACTAGAAAGGCAACAGATCTGTTCTTTGGAAAAGAGACTTTAGTTCAGGTTAGTTTTTTCCAGAAATCAGTTGTTTGAAGAGGAGTAGCATATTTCTGAGAAGAGCTCCATCGTGCACTGAACTCCCTAAGATGAAGTGTTTCTCCTCCTCCTCAGTTCGTGCACATCCCTAAGACTGCTTTCAGTCCCCAGCGCATCCTTAGCCTGTGGCTGAGTTACACACAGAAGAGGGGGTCCACCCCTTTTCTGATCTGGTCCTGCTGTGAGACCATGCTCAGAAACCAATGCCTTTCTACTGTAAGAAACCACTGTTCATACATAGTGCAACATTCTGGCCAGAAAGCTAAGTAATAGTAACCAAATGAGGAAACTGTGTGTGTTTTTAAACATGGAAAAAAAAAAAGAAAGGGTCAGGAAAAACTAGACGATTTCACAGATACAAGTTAGAAAACACTGATCTACAGGAATCGATGTTTAAGATCCCACCAGGACGGGGAAGCAGCTCAGTGAGTGCAGAGACACAGGCTTTGGAGAAAGACTGGGATTCAAGGCCCAGCAGGGCCGCTCAGTCGTGACTGGAGCAGACTAACGGACCCCCGCGCCCACCCCAGTGCCCCTCAGGGATGCAACAAGCATTAACGAGACAAGGAAATAAAAGGCCAGGTTCGCAGTGAGAACTCTATCACAAGTGTTCCTTCCTCTCCTCCAGTGTCTCCATGATCTACTGTCATTCAGGCTAAAGCGAGTTACCCTACAGCGAGCTGCTGGGTAAACAGGCTGTCTCAGATGTGCTGAGCTGAAACCCAAAACCAAGGACAACTTCCTCCTACAAAACTCCAGGAATTCTAGATGCTGCCTGCACGAAGCCTTTAATCAGATGTATCTAACACAAGGAGATTTTCTGAAAAAATCTGAAGATAAAATGTCAGAAGCTGCACCTTAAGATGGTAAGTTGGAGGCCCTCTCCGTTCTGAGGTTAGGGGAAGTTTCCCAAGACAGACACGGTTTTTGGCAAGGGAGGTAGGTATTCTTGACTTCCCTCTCTATGCCAAGCCCCCAGCTTCTGGCAAGCCGCCTGAATCAGGGTGAACTTTAGGTTTTGCCCCTATGTTCTATGTAACCCAAGAAGCGAAGATTATAAATGTAAGCAAACAGAGAGCACAAGTAAACACGGGCAACAGACAGGAAGGAGGACAACACTGTTGAGCTGACGAGGCGGCCAGAGGGGCAAGGATTTAAAAGGGGCGGCACGTTCATGAGCAAGAGTGGGGCCGGGTAGACTCCGGGCTATTGCCCATCTTGAAGTGATCAAAATCATTGCAATTCTGCTGATTTTACTACAGTCTGGTTAGAAACACAGGAATTCTTCCTTTTCGAACTTAGTGAAATAATAGTGTCTGGCTAGGAAAAGATAATCTCCTTATGTAACTTTTTCAAAAAGTGAGATCATTACTCAGAAAATTGATGAGTGTTTGCTTAAAGATAAGGTTTCTTTTAGAGCATAGAACTTGTCAAAATTTCGACTGCATGTTTTAAGTGCACAAAGTTTGATTTGGCTCTGTCACAGACACATCAGAATAACTGGCTGAATTAAAAAATAAATAAATTAATAAGCAAACAAGCAAGCAAATGTTCAGAAACGCCCAGAATCAAAGAACTCTTCCCAGTAGGGTACACCTCTTTTAGCTCCTCAATCATGTGGAAGCTAAGGATGAGACTGGCGCCACCTTCTGGGAAAAGCTGGAAAGACCTTATAAAAATAGGATAGACGCTAAGTTTTAGCAGCACCAGTATACTGGGGAAATGACGTCTTTGGTGAAAGACTGGCACTGCTGTAACTTCTGGGATTTTAGGTGGACCTGAACCAGGCATGCAAGTCCTCAACTGGCGAGGCTCAGTACCACAGGGAGGAAGAAGGAAAGAAGAAAAGCTCTAGGTGCAAAGTCTGGAGACTTGAGTTTTGGACCTGCTTCTCTCAGCAACTAGAGAGGTGGTCTTGGGGAAAATTTCTTCTACTTTCTGGGCCTCAGTTTCCCTCATCAGTAAAACGAAGAGAATCTGAATCAAGAATTTTTACATTATTTTGGATTACAAAACCTTTTCTTCCACCCCTACTTGACAAGCGCTTTCCCCTGAAAAACGCACACACAAAAAATTTCAGGAGGCACACTCTGAATGAAACGATCTCTAACAACAGAGCCGCCCTACCCCTGCCTGGGAAAGCAGATTCGGGTCAGCACTGCCTGTCCCAAGTTGGGGAAGGCACTCAGGTGGGAGACTTATTCTGTCCCAAGGGGTAGAATCAGGACCAACAAGGAAAAATGCGGAGGAGTCAGAGGGGCTGGGAACCCAGGAGGTGGCTGTGACTCTGGCCTGGAAGACATCGCAGATCTGGGCTGGCTGGCCTCTCAGGAGGGGCTTAGGAGGCAACTGAAACCTCAGATGGAAGTTGGGCAGTGCACAGAAGGCTCCTCTTCTGCATCCAACGTCCATCTCTAAAACTCAGGGTGCTTTCCAGTCTAAAGATGACAATGTGGCAGCCTCTCTAGTGTAGGTGTTGATAGATTCGGTCAATGCAGTAGCCCAAAGACACAAGTTGTGTTTTTCATTAGAATTTTAAAGTTTATTCAACTGAATTTAAATAGCCTTCTTAGATGTATTTAGAGAACTGTAGTTACATCTGCTTTGTGTAAAATTAAAAAAAAATGACAACAATTATATTCAGAATCAGTCTACTTTCTTCAACGGCAGAAGATAAAAAGGACAGCATCCCGTTTTCAACAATGTCAGCCACCTTACTCACTTGGCTTTGATGTCAGCCCTGCAGGCCAGGCCTTGCAGGGCATAAAGCATCCTTGCTCCCCCAAGCCACCTTGTTACAAGCATTTCAGAGATCCAGAGAGCTTCTGTGGCTTGTCCACACACAGCTAGTAAACTGGTAAAAGCAGGAGGAGAACCCGTCTTCCAATACCAAACTCAAAGGTTCTGACATTAAGCAATGGCTCTCTCGACTGCTTTCTGTATGTGAGTTGTCTTTCTGTTAATAAGATGCTTTTTCTGAAGCTACAGGAGCTAACAGGCAGGAGTCACAGCTGGTTCCGAAGAGAGCCAGTTCACCAGAGAGGAGGAACCATTTCCCTTTGCCCTGAACAACAGCAGGAGCAGGTGCCGCTGCTGCCATCCAGAACTGGACACAATGCTCGGCACTTCACAACAACCCTGTGATGTGGGAAATGGATCTCCACTTGACACACAGAACACGATGGCAGTCTTGGGGCAGCGGACTGAACCAGCATGTCTTCTAAGCCCACGCTCCCCCTCCTTGGCCATGTGGTCTTGGCTCACTGTTAGAATTCTCTCTCTAACTCCTTCTCGACCAATCCCTGGTTCTACCTCCCTCAGGGACTCTTCCTTGACTACTCCAGCTACTCCAAACTCCTAGTGCACTCCACTCTGAACCACACGTTGCTTCCTTTGTTTTAACCTCAACTAAACCATAAGCTCCTTGAAGACTGGAGCACTTCCCCCTGTCCCCTGCCTACGAATGCCTATAAACAATAAAACATTTACCAGAGTTTGTGCTACTAGTGTCAGACTGTTGGCTTGGCAACTTTGAACCTTTAAATGACTATAGAGGTTTCTTGTTTTTCTTTTGGTTAAAAAGCAAAATCTTTTCAAGGAAATAGGGCTCTGGCCACATCCCAAGATCATGCCCACGGAAACTTGGAGATTTAGAGTCTATGAAGGTTTAGGTTTGTTACTCAATAGCCACTTCTATTATCTTGAGGCTGGATGAGAAACAGATAATCATCTAGTCCACTCCCTGGGCTAACAGATAAGAAAAACCAAGGTCCAGAGAGGTGAAGTAATTTCTCTAGGTTCCCACAATGCACTGTTCTCAAGAACCAACTGACACACGGCTGCTGCCCTGAGAAGCCTCTAAGGGCCATTCCAGAGTGCACGGAGTCTGGTTAAGACACGGGGACATCGTGATTTTAATTGGTATTTGAAGCAGAATATCAAAGATGCCTTCTCTCTGACACACTACTGCTTCTCTCTGGTCACGATGTTTGCCAAAAGGTCTGTGTAAGACACACCATGCTAGCTGGGGGAAGCAGAAGCAAGAAAACTAGGCCCTGAGAAGTTCTCTTTTATAATAATTTTGGTCTGGCTTTGCTTTTTTTAACTGCTTAAAGTCATAACGTATAAAATTAACTAGAAATGATTTAAAAATAAAACCCCCAGAGACATAACAATGGTTGTCTTATATTTATCTAAGAATCAGACTTACCAAAACAAGCCAAACCACCTGAGGCTGGATTCTGATGCCTTAATCACCAAGACTTCTGTGTGGGGCAAGAAATGTTTGGTGACCCAGTATAGTGACATAAAGTGATGCAGACATTTTCCTCTTTTAATAGGCAAATGTACATGAATACTCACTAATGTGGCCCAGTTTAGAAAAAGCTAAGCCTAATGATCAAAAAGTCTCAATTACAGAGTATCTTCAAGAAATAGAGCTGGTGCTTCTTTTAAATTTAAACAGAACATTTACCAAGTATTCAACATTCTGGGTACTATATGCAAGACTGGGAGCAATAACTATTCTTACATTAAACGTGTATAAAATGATTAATAATTAGTATACCAATTTTTTACCAAGAAATGGCGTTTCTGAAATGGATAAGGATGCCTGAAAACAGTTTTTTTTTTTTTGAAAACAGTTTTATGTAGCAACATTTGTAAAGCATATGACAGTTTTAAAAGCATATTTCCACATCATTATGTCTTTGATTCTCACAACAATCATGCTTAGAGATACATAGAGGTGATGACAACTGACAACACAGCTGGACTGAGAACCCGGTTTTCTGTCTCAAGATTCACACCTCACACTGACCCCAAAGACTCATTCACAGTGTCAATTCTCTTAGTAAATCCTCTCAATCAATGAAGGAGAGACTCTGTACCAGCTCTAACAAACAGACTGCAAATTTTAAGATGAAGCGAGTTAAAATTAATGGAGTTTTCTTGAAAAACAGAAAATGGGCTTAAGATTTTAAAAGGTCACTATCAAGGCCTTAGCCCTTTAAGATGTCTGCGAAAAGCTAACACTACTGTAAACCACAGAAACTTCATTAACTGGGCACTGAAACTCAACAGCAATTTTATGTACCAAAAAGACAAAAATAAATAGATAATGAAAGAGATTTATTTATTCAAATAGGGAATATGGAAACATGTCTAAACTGACAAACATCAACTTTTAAAATAAAAACTCTAAATTGGTACCCAAACCCTCCACCTAGCTTACTGCAGAACATCCATGTTAGCTTAGGATGGATGATGCCCTGAGTGCCTGGTACTTTTTCAATGTACAAGAAAAATGTTTTGCATGCACAGCTCCTTTTAAAAGACCCTGAGAAAACAAATCCTGGCTTACAAGATGATAAAACGAGCTATCCTAGCATCAGCCCTGCCTTATTCATCTTCCCTAAGAGCTTTCATGACAAATTTCAATTTATAGACATTGCAATTCAAGAAGTTGTCCTTCATTGGCACAGTCCCACAACCAGACTACACTGTGCACAGTGGTGTGGCCACCACCACAGCAGACATGGAAGGACAACGGGTGCCAAGGTCTCTCAGGGCAGCCCTGTGCCAACCCGCCAGGTCTCATGTTCTTCATCTCCTGCTGAAGCCTGGGTTTGTCTGTGAATACAAAACAACTAGCTTCTTATGAGAGGAAGTTCTAGGAGCATTCACCCGGGATGAACTTACTCTGGAATTAACAATTACACAAGAAAACAGACTCTGCACCTCTGTATAACTAATATAGTAACTGGATCTAGAAACGTTCTGGATCCTGTCCAATAAATATTTGAAAAATGTTTGAATGTAATGATGAGAAATGTAATAACTAGAGAAATATCGTGTGCAATATTATATGCCAACAAGATGCTACAACACAAACTTTATGTGCATCCAACTATTCTGCCCTAAAAAAGACAAGGAATGAAGACAGATCGGTTAAAAGACAAGAAGAATTTTAAAGGAAATGAAGAGCAAAAACAAGAACCATACCTAAAACCTAAATCTTCTGGCAAAGAGACAGTGAAGTTTCATAAGGCAAACTACAAGGGCACCGAGTCAAGGTGAGTTTGAAAGTATGCAAAGCAGCGGAGGCCTGCCAGCAAAGGCTCTCCTTTCAGAACACAATGTTTCCCTCACCTGCTCTATCAGGTAATCAGTGACAGCAGCTGGAGACCCTGGGGTCACAGAATTCCATGGCAACTGTGTGCTGCTGAATTTACGTTAAGCAGCAGATATTATCGCTTTGGGCCCTTGGGCAATTTAAAGGACTTCACACTTAACTTTCTCTCCTAAATTTCTCATTTTGCAGGGAAAATAACCCGAGATCTCTCAAGAAAACAGTAAATAGAAAATGAATTATTTAATTCTGTTAACTTATACTTCTTAGGGTCCACTGTCAAAGTTTCAAAGTTTAAGATCAGGATGCCCACTTTAAAGACAGACATCTTTCAAGGAGACAGTTAGTAAGGGCCACACACTGTAGATGGCTTAGTTTCACCGTAATGCCACAAGCTAAGTATGTCCTCTCCTGTGAAAACAACCGACATCACATATATGTAAAACAACATCAATTTTACTTTGCTTTTTGATCATGTATTCTCAGAAACAAGGAGAAGCTACGATGGTAAAAAAAAAAAAATCAGCACAGGCCAGTTGCCCCTTGAAAGAGACGCCATGAATCACCTGGCAAATTATAGTGCCTACTGGACCCTCCTTCCTCACCCGGGAATAATTATGTTGACTATATTAGTTCATCTGGTCCTCACATTTTTTAAATGAGTTATTGTAAATGGAAAGTATTTTGTTCAAATGTGAGTGATTATCACCACCATGCAACCAAGCTAGATTTCAGAAGCATAAGTTACTGGTTTGAAAACACATCTGCCACTTATGTACCTGTGTTGTGCTAGGACTATGAGATGGAGAGATGCCCACACAGAGCACAAGACCCCCCAACTTTTTTTTTTTTTCCTTAAAGATTGGCACCTAGGCTAACAACTGCTGCCAATCTTCCTTTTTTTTTTCCCCAAAGATTGGCACCTGGGCAAACAACTGTTGCCAGTATTTTTTTTTCCTGCTTTATCTCCCCAAACCCCCCCTGCACACAGTTGTATATCTTAGTTGCACGTCCTTCTAGTTGTGGGATGTAGGATGCCGCCTCAACGTGGCCTGATGAGCAGTGCCATGTCCGCGCCTAGGATCCAAACCCTGGGCCGCTGCAGCAGAGCGCGCGAACTTAACCACTCAGCCACGGAGCCGGCCCCGAGACCCCCATCTTTGCTGAGCCTGCCATCGTGGTAGGGATTTGAGGAAGTCAAACTCGTCACTGTTCAGCAGCCACACAACCACGAACAGAGAAAAACCACGATTTAGGCTGATTCTTATTGTAGATATAACAATTGCGCTAATCACAATTCCCTTAATCCATGAGAGTGCTCACGACACTCACATGTGAGCCAAGAGACTGAACTGAGCAAGTGGTTTTGTCTCACTTTGGGATCAAACTCATCGTTTGTCATATTAAGTTTTCTAAAGTTCTAAATATACGGTTCTGTTTTCCATAGTGCCTTTTACTGGAAGGGGGTTACTGAAATCATTTCTATTTATGACAGCCTCATCTACCTCCCCACTCTCTGTAGGCCTCTAGATACTCAAGACTGGTCAGCTACAGGGGCTAAAACAATTCAGTAAGCAACAGGAAGAGGATTTCCTGAGCGTCCAACGTCTGCAGTATGTGTGCAGGGCACAGAAACACAGCTTTCTTGCTCTCCGATAGACATGTGAGGTGCCAAGAACCACAGGCACAGTTTGCCAGCACTTTAAATGTTCAGGAGGTGGTGAAGAGCATGGCAAAGCTGCCTCCATTCCTCTTGCTCTTTGCAGAAAGGAGCATGCGGGTAGGGGAGGAAGACCAACACAGTGTAATGCCTCCAGTCATCAAGCACTGGGCCAGGAACCATCACTGGTTATCTCATTTAGTTCTCACAAGAATCTTTGTGATAATATCCATCTCTATTTTACACACAAGAAACTGGGGTTCAGAGCGTAAAATAACTTGTCCAAGGTTCTGGAGCAAGAAAGTGTCGGTTCTAGGACTCGTACATCTGTGTCTTCAAGCCAATCTTGATTTCCCACACCAGAGTGCCAGATGCTGAATGCCAGAAGAAAACGGCAGGCCCCTCCTTTTAACCAAAGGAATGGGAACCGTGGACATGGAAACTCCTCAGGAACAGGTCAAGCCCACTCTACACGTGGAAAGGGAGTTGGGAACCTACCAGCAGCACTGGCCCCTCAACTGCTGCTCAGCCACCACGACAGCAATGGGATTTTCACCCTGTATCATGGCACAGGCTGAGTTCAAAGGGGACTCTTTTTAAAGCTGTACACTGATTCACACTGCTCTCTCTCCACACCCTAACTGCACCTCCAGACCTGTCTGTTCAGCACTCCTGGGCCAGAGGCCTGGCTCACCTCCTTATGGGAGTCTTTGTGGGCTTCCAGAGTCTTCATGATCGTCAGCTCGGCGTAGTTTTTAAATCTTGCTGGCTGGTTTCTCAGAATTTCACGTAAAACTCTCAATGCTAGTGCTCGGATGGAATGCTGGAGTACAAGAGGAAAGAAAGACATCAGGAAACAAGACACAGTGCTTCACTAAACATACTGGTCAGCCAGGTCCAGCAAGCACTCAATCCTGGACATCCCTGGCATCCTGCAGATACTTTGACACACATCTCACTGCTTACTTAACAGAGGCTCTCTAGACGGTCAGCTCCTTAAGAGCAGGAGCTGTGCCTATGGTGACATTCCCAGAGGGACCCAACGAAGCTTCTTGAATGAGCCAAATGAGGACCAAATGAAGTCAAATGAGGACTATACATCTAAATTCATTATCAATTTCCTGGGCATTTCCAGATTTCCTGAGACTTAGGTATGCAAATTACTCTTTTGTAAAATGGACAAAAAGACAGGTAAAAAGCATCTAAACATTTCATCAACACAATCTGTAAAACTGTGGACTCTAAGGGCAGCTGGAGACCTGTGGTTATTCCAGACGTTCTGTGTGATCAGATCACAGGGGAGGGAAATTTGTGCAGGCCTCAAGTTGTCTGAGGCCCCAGTCATATGTCTGGAGGAAAGCCATTCCAAACAGACTCCTAATCTCAATAAAACAGAACGGAGTTTACACCAAACAGAGGCAAAAAGTACATCCTGACTCTCTGTCACTCATCTGTACAATTCACACACTAATACACCATCCTGCCCTCTACGTGGCATCCTTTTATCTTCTCACAAAGCCCAACCAAGTGGAAGGGCTTCAGTAGCCAATACTTTAAGAAAAATTAATACAGATCTTTTATCATCATCCTTCTGTCTTTACTCACCCTATGCCAAACCATTAATCCTAAGCATCAGAGAGCAATTAAAGTCACCATGACATCCACAAGGCTTCCGCTCGCCTGTCTTCTGTCAAGTCACCAACAATATGACCCTGGGCATGACCTTTATGAGGGGCTTTGTTGAACTTCCTTGAAATCTGCTGGGTCCTGCCCCTCAAACCCTTCAGTACACTCATTTTATTTTTGTTTCTGCTAGCCTGCACAAAGCCCAGTGCAAGGAGATGGATTTTTACTTCGAGAGTTTAATTCAGGCAATTCCCAACATTTATTCCTGGCTCCACATAAGGGACCAGCTGCACAGGCAGGAGAAGGCAGGACTTTGACTACGTTACTCCCCCTTTAAGAGTTGTCTACTAGGTGCCACGTGTCAATTATAGCCTAGGCATGGCATAAATGCCTAGTTTGTCACATTTAAATGTCATAGTGCGAGGAGGACTTTTTATCTTAAAAAAAAGTAAGAGAAGATAATAGAAAATAATAACAATCTACACTTCTAGAACCTGTCGCTTGACCAATTAAGATTACCAGAACTGTGAACATATGTAGGGGTGAACCAAGACAGAATTTCATGGAATGCAGCATTTAGTAGGGTCTTTTAAAAAATTAACTTTTCTATTTCTCAATTACACATGAAACATAAATAAAACTCACAAGGAAAGAAGCTCATCACAAAAAACCACATTCTGTGCTAACAAAGCTTTAAGAAATTTTGTGTTAAAGTATCCTGATGCAGGAACAAGCTTCCCTCAATTCCTACAAACTACAGAAAAAACTTGCACATAAGCCTGTCTCTGACAAAAACATTCCCTTACTAACTGGTGCTCAGAAAATATTTGAAAAATGTTTTGATGTAAACAGTAAGCATAATACAAAAACTAAGGCTGAAGCCAAACCCAATGACAAAAGAACTCAATAACCGCATCGCATGGAAGGGGGAAATGTAAGGACAAAGCAAGCTCCTCACATCTTTGTCTCCGAGTGTCTCCAACAGCAGGAGCAGAATGGTCTTGAAGTGTTCCTCCCAGACGCCCAAGCTGTCTTCCCGGGTGATCTTGAGCAGCTCCAGCAAGGCACCCTTCCGTTCCTCCACCCGCTCGTTGTGGTTGGACAGCTCTTTTAGGAGGTCAGCCACCAAGTCAGAATGGTCAATGGGCACTTGTGAGACACAGGAAACCAAGGTTACTTCATAAGGAAATGTCTGGCTATAGGCGCTCCCTCAGTGATGCTCAGCAGTCCTTCCACTGCTCTCCAGGCTCCCAGAGGCAACTCTCTTGATCATTCCCATCGCGCACTTCATCCTGCATTGCTGCCCCAACCTCATTCTTTACACTCTCAGCAGGTCATCTCACCAAAGTAAGTATGAAGAGAGATGTGAGAACAGGTGTCAAGTACCAATATATGCTATGTCTTCCCCCTCCCTTACCATCTTTTTTTCCCTTCTGTTTCAGACAAAGAGGAGAAATTACTATTTCATTCATCTGTGTCAGACAAAGAGGAGAAACCCTCCAAAAGCCCCTCCTTAACTATCTTCTTTTTCCAAACTCTATTCCCACTGCAACAGTCCTAAGTTGAGCCCTACCACTGGGACAGTCTCTTACTAGTATCATATGCATTGAAGTACACACATTTTCCTCAAGGTCCTCCTCACTAACACATCTGACTGATTAACATCCGTGCCCTTCTCAAATGCCCAGAGCTTAGTAACCAAGACAGTAAACAAACACTAATCAACGTGTTTAGACTATTCATGGACTATCTATTCAGACTGTAAAACTCGTCAGGGACTTGAACCATGATTTATATGGCAGAAAAGCAGACCCTTTCTCTTTCCATGTTCTTTTGAGGATCTCAACTCTGAATATTCACTTTAAATAGAAAAGATGAAAAAACAAAGACAAATCACTAGGAACTAGTTAAATTTGTATACGCATATTTCTTTAGCTTCTAAGATTGGAGAACAAACACATAAGGAAGTTTGAAATGTTAATAACTCTATCATTTTTCTCCTACTAACCCACCTTCTTCTTTTAAGTTTTTTAGTACATATACAGTTGGTGAATAAATAACAACTAACATCTTAAACACTACTCTATCTTAAACAACACCAACAAATGGATAAGTTAAATGATGTACCAATTCTATGAGCAATAAAAGGAAATAGTGCACTATTCCTAGAAGGTGCAAGCCATAATGAAGACCAGACCATTAGCCTAATGCCCAGTAAACAGATGCTTGGGTCTATACTGAGCTGCTACACACCAGCAATTACCAATTAACAGCCAAGGGAATACGCTTTCAAAGCCCTGAAGCTATTTCTGCTTTCAAACGACTGAAGGGCTTCTCTCCTCTCTTAGGATTCCATCCGTCGATCCACTAAGGGGCTGCAGTTTTCCTTCTTTTGTGCCCCCACTGAAGCCAGCGTCTGCCTCGAGCAGGGCCCTCGCCTTTTACTAATGCTACCAAGAGGAGTCTGTTTCTCCCGACAGGCCCTGAGCTTACTGAGGCCAGGCAGTGTGTCTCATTTACCTCCCTGCCCCCGGCAAGTCATACACTTCGTGACACACAGTAGGAGTCACTGAATGTTAACTGTTTAGAGCTCTAACCTAGGGTTCTTCTTTAATTCTTCATTCAAAATGGAAAAACAAAGTAAAATAACAGGCTTGGAAACCAAACAGATATATCTTTTTTCTAAAATGCCTAATAAGTTGAAATAAACCAAAACATGTGAACATGACAGGTTAAAAAAGAAATAATTAAGTTCCAGATAAAAACACCATCATACCAACGGTGCGATCATACCAAAATACCACCATTCATATGTACTCACCTGTTACAACACAAGGGTCAGAAAAAAACCAGACTAATTTTGTTCCCTACCAAGTATGTCATATTTGGGGAAGGTAACCTAACCTTTCTGAACATCAGTTTCTTAATCTGTGAAATGGGAATAATCCCTTCTCTATCAATTAGATAATGTATGTAAAACACTTAGTCCAGCAGCAGGCACATGTAACGCACATGCTCAGAGTATGTCAGATCCCCTCTCTCCCAGCTGCAGGACAGAAGTCAACAGAAAGCAGCTCCAGGAAGACTTGGTTAAACTGCTGGTGAGACAGGAGAGGGAAGTCTTTGAGCAGTGCTTCAGGATCTTACTTCCACAGCTCAGGACCGGGCAAGTACACATCAGAGGGCTTTACAAACGCTGAGCCCTGGGCTGGGACTGCTCATGCCTTCACTCTGCACCTCACTAACTCTGACTCCTTGTCTTTCTCATCTCCACTCAGGCTCCCATTCCTCAGTGAAGCCTTTCCCGATGGGCAGAGTTTAGCTTTTCTTCACTGCAGTTGTCATAGCTGCAATTTTAGGTTGTTTGTGTGACTGCTTATCTCATGACTGCCTCCACAACTAGACTGTGAGCTTCTAGAGAGCAGGACTGTGCATGCTTTTGTTCACTGTGGTGCCTTCCATGCCTTAGAACACAGTAGGAGCTCAACAGTGGTTGCTGAACTAACAACTAACCAGAACAGGTCTAACATTGCCATTTATGCTTGACCAGTACACCCAAAAGTGGTCTGACAAGAGGGAAAGCCCACGGAAGGCACTTCTGGGATGGGGGACAATCAAGCAAAGAAAAGACAAACCATCTCGAAGTTGTTCCATGTCATCGTCAAATACGGCCTCCTTCAGGGCTGTCTTGTCATAGGTGTTGATGGTGTCCGAGTAGGGATATGGAGTGTAGTCTCGCACCCGCGGCCCTGGGAAGGCACGTGGAGGCTGGGTGTTGAGGAGGGAGGTCTTGTTGTCCAGAGCTGTCCTGCCTCCTTCCACCACATCACTCCCTCCCCGACCCTCAGTGGGAGGAGAGGCAACCCCACCATCTCGGGACACCTGGAGAACATCACACTGTCAGTTTCTTTTTAGGACTTTTAACAAACTTTCCTTTAAATTTTCAGAAGAGTTAGGAAAGCCAGGGATTTCTCACTTGAAATCTGGCCACTAACAAAAGGACAGTTATTAGTACTTCAGTTTGTAAATATCTAATTCATAAATCACCTTAAAGGGAAATGAATATGCTCAAGTTTTCAGCTATTCGTTCATTAATTTACACATAAAGTCTGTTTTACTTTGTATTTGGTGATTCATATTACTCAGTTTCTGACAGACTGATCACATGAAATTCTGAAGAGTCCCTGAGAACAAAGGCTGCACACCTCACATCCCCAGTTCTTCAGGAATCTCCTGTGCCAACATGCAGCATGTCACTTTCATTGCACATAGTGAGAGTTTTCTCACTGATGCCCCAACCCACCACCAATGGACAGACGCTGCCCAAAGTACCATCGTAAGATCTAAAGTGGTCCAACTGTCCATGAACTCCTTGTATACATTCCCACCAAGCGGTGAGCCAGACAATGCTTACTCATCTCTAACAATGGAGAACTCAGTATCCCTTAGGCAGATCATTCTTCCTTTAAATATTCTGACTCTCAGAGTTGGCCTTTATGTTGGGTCAAAGGACAAGTTTTAATATTTTCTGAAATTTTTTTTCCCCTAACATATTCTGAGTCTTTTCTTTGACAAATTAAACCTCTGGTCCTCTGGGCCTTGGTCTCTGACTCCCTTCACTCTCAGGGTCCATTCTTCTGAGGTGCAGTGGCCTGTCTGGCTCCCTTTGCAGGGTGGCACTGTAACAGAGCAAGTGTGGGCTGACTGCTGGGAAGAGAGCAAAACCATCATTTTCCTCATCCCAAACATCCGACTATTTAACACCGGTGGAAACAGTTTCAGGCAGTGAGACCACACTATGATTGCTACGGCAAATTTTTAACTTGTGCTACTGAGAAGACACATCTCTCGCATTTTCTGCTTATGTGTGTTTGTTTTTTAATTATGGTAATATATATATATACCATTTTTATCATTTAATTCCTAAGTGTACAATACAGTGACATTAAATACATTCACAATGTTGTGTAACCATTATGTTTTGGGCAAAACTTTTTCATTTTCCCCACTTAAAACTCTGTACCCATTAATTATAACTCCCCAACCCTCCCAGTTCTGGTAACCTATATTCTACTTTGTATCTCTATGAATCTGACCACTTTAAGTGGAATCATGGAATATTTGTCTTTCTGTGTCTCGCTTATTTCACTCTTGTTTGCTTGGACATGCCACAGGTCTTGCAAGTCACATATATTCAAAACTGAATTCATGATGTTCCAGAGGGGTTAAGAGGCACTTTTTTCTCCTTCTATGCTATTACCTCACTGAACTGCACCAGCACCTACTCAACAGTCCTAGCCAGAGACTTCTGACTCTTCTATTTCTGCTCATGCCCTACCCAACCCAACTTCCTCTGGAATCATTCTCCAGCTCAGATTGACAGTCATCTTTCTAAAATGTAACTGTGACCATGCCACTTCCCTGGTTAAAAATCCCTCAGAGTCTCTAGTGACCCCACAGTAAAGTCAAGACATTGGCTGGACATTCCTCTGGTGTGAGTGCCCTTCCTGAGCCAACCTCTACAGCCTCTTCACCAAAAGCTCCCGAATAACACGACATACAAGCCCTCTCCACTTTGGCCATTCCCAACAAGAAATCATACTGCGCCCATTCCCATCTCTCTCCCTTCTCACAGGTCCCCTTCTCTGACTACAACCTCCTGCTTGACCTGACAAACTCATATGGACCTTCATGCTTCAGCTCGGAGGGTGGAACCATCTCTTCTGCAGATCTTTCCTGAGCACCAAGACGAGCCCAGCAGGTCTCCTTGGGGTGAAGCCCTGACCATTCCCACCACACCACAATTTCCCACTAATCTGCCTGCCTCTGCATGAGACTCGAGCTCCCAGAGAGCCACGCAGGTGTCTGATTCAGGCTCATTATTTTTATCACATCACAGGAACAAAAATATGTCCAGGATAAACAAAATCAAACTGAGAACAAAGGTATTTAACATTCTTCACAAAGATAGCGAGGATTATTCAAAACTTTATAAAACTGCCTTGAGTCTCTTAAAAATAATACTATTCTAACTACAAGATAAAAATAATGATGAAGCCAAGTAATCACAGTGGTTAGTATTCAGAATTATCACTTAATTTAGCCTGGGGATACTTACAATATCACAGTCCTTTTTGCCATCTCGTTTAATTGGCTCATTCAGATCCTCTTGGCTTCGAAAACTAAACTTTTCAATGGCTTCTGTAACTCCACGCAAAGAACTATAGATTTCTTCAGAGTTCAGGTTCTCTGTATCATAGTCCAGCATGCTAAAGATCAAACACATTTTAT
Organism: Equus asinus; assembly: GCF_041296235.1. NCBI lineage: Eukaryota > Metazoa > Chordata > Mammalia > Perissodactyla > Equidae > Equus > Equus asinus. Next base: position 68,544,361 of record NC_091793.1, on the reverse strand, counting down.
TTCTTAAATTGAGGCATATACATAAAATTGAGGTATGGGCATAAACTACTTCTAATAATTTAGAGTAAGATATAGTTTTGCTTCTTTAGGAGATTTGGAATGAAAAGGAGACATCTTTTGTTAGAGCACCACCACTGGACAATTCTACATCTTTCTTGTCAGATCTGGTCCCAAGCACATCACACCAGCACTTAGTAAGAACCAGTGGGAAACAACAATGACCACGAGAATACAAGAACTCAAAGAGTGACAATGGTGACAACGTATGAAGTAATGAAAGTGAGAAAATAACTTTCAGTATCCTGAAGATGGAAAAAAGGAGCCTGGTTGTTACTGGTCTCAAATGTACAAAGAAATTAAGATGAATGGGCACTTCAGAATAAAGCGAGTATTACAAACAAATTTCACATGAGCAAAGGAAATGACTTCAAGAGACTGGATTATGTTTACCAGTATCTGAAACTTATCAAATAAAAACCTATACCAAAAATGACTCACTCAGAGTCAGATCTACTCTGCCAATGGGTGCTTGAAAGTCTCTCATGTCATCTAACCCAGGAAGTTGCTGTGAATATCAAACTCTTCTAGATGCTTCTATTTGGAGTTTTATAAGAAAAGCAGATCTTATAAAGATGAGTTATATTCCTAGATGGGTGTCTAAAAGCACTTCAAAAAGCAAGAAATATTTGTCCTTTACAGAAAAGTGACATCACTTGTTGTCCTTTTAGACATTTAGCATAGTAAAACATGAAACAAAGCAAAAATCCTAAATAGCCTTTCGGTGTAATACAGTATCAACAAGTGGCCTTTATATGTCTGAAAAGTGCACTGAAACAGACAGAAGATCCTAAGAACAAAAACTATCACTGTCCCTCACTAAGAATATCAGAGAAAAAAGCAGGGAGTTGATCACTAGTATAAAGAAAGCAAAACATGGAGCAAAAGTAAACCAAAGGCAAGTCAAAAACTGTAACCTAGTTTAAATGTTACTTGTTTCAAGAAAAGATCAGATGAGTTGGTCTACTTTAACCTGCAGAAAGTCTTGAGCTATACTGAGGATTGCTGGGGCCACTCAAAGAATCCTTGGCTATATGTAAGTAGGCACTCAACATTATTAAGGACTAAAGCAAAGCAATCCTTCCGTTTTCAGAAGAGAATTAACTGAAAGTAGGCACTCATTGGCAGGAACTCCTACTAGGGGCAACACAATCAATGCATCAACGCTGTACATTCTCACTAGAGTTAAGCTTCCTGTAACTTAAAAACAAATCATATTTATAAAGCCTCCTCCCCCAACTTTTTTTTTTTTTTAAGGTTTTAAGGGTGGATGAGATTTGGACAGTTCTCACTTGGAGTAGCCAGACCTCTACTGGCTTGAGGCTGCAACGACCCAAGTGTTTTCTAAGGTTGGAGGTTCTGCTAGAACACGAGATCGGAACTCATTCTCAGAGATGAAAGCTATTTGCCTAAAATTGCAAAACTGGTTCAGATAGAACCCATTCTTCTTTTCTGATGAATAAAAGAAAATACACACCCCCACTGTACTTGGAAAGTTCACAAAAATACATGCCAGCTCAAAGACTGGCTCTGGCATCAAACAAAAAGAAATGTGGACTAGAACACGTTTACAGCTAAAATTTCATGTATATGCTGACAGGACATGGAATAAAAAACTTGAACAGAATCCAAGATTTTAACCCCCTCTAGGTTCATAAGGTTATCTATGAGGCAATATCCCTTTAATGTGAAGGAAGCATGACTGAGGAACACACGGGCTCCCTGCCGCGCCTTTCCAGAACAGCACAACAGCAGCTCACGTATGAACAAAGGCATTTATACATCTGGCCAGTACACTATTTTTTATATACAAAAACTGAGTATGACTCAAACAAAAAATATGTATACAAGATGTAAAAAGATGCCTTAAAATACTTTTAATCACAACAACCAAAAATAATAGCATAGCCCATGCAAAAGGAAAATTAAAAAATGAAAGAATGATGGGATGGACAAGAGGAGTCTGGCGGAACGTTGAGCTTTTTAAGGGATGTCACAATATTATTTTCCATATGTCGCTTCAGATAACGTTAGCTTTCACTTAATTCATCTCATTATTCTTAACCTAAACTTTCTTAAAATATTTCACTTAAGTTCACATAACTTTAGTATTATAGTAGCCTCTTTTTAAAATAAGAAAATAAAGGATTCTGCCAGTTCATGTTCCTCCTCCTTACTTTCAATCAATAAACCAACTCAGACTTCCAATTTAGGGGCACACATACGTAGTAACCAAGTAGAATCTGTGGTGACACTTCTTTTATTAGACTCACTAGCTTCAGGTTTGAAGTATCTCCTTGGTACGAAGCTAAAACTGTGAGCTTCAGGTGAGAGACATCATTGCTTTCCTCTAACAGGAAACAGGTAACGCTACTTTCTTTGCTATTTCATGTTTCGGCAATTGTCTTTTTCAAATAATACCTGAGTCCTCACTTTGTAGAGAAAAAAGAAATTCCCATGAACGCTGTCACTGGGGAATCACAGATACCATGGTCCCCGTCCCGACAAGTAAAACATAAGGGAGCAGCAAGAGGGACGCAACAGCTTCACTGAGAAGAGACTTGGTCAGGTCCACTCCAGTCTGTCACCTGCCCCACACTCTGTCTTGTTTTAGCTCAGACATTATCCCCAGGTTAAAGGCCAGGTCCTGGTCATCTGTAAACACTATGATTAGACTCCAGAAAAGTTTCCTTAGGATTCTTTAGATTAGGAAGAGTTGCTCAATTGGTCAATATTCACTGACTTAAGTTCAGGCTGTGTCACCCAACACTGAAGCAGAAGCAAGCTCTGGACCTGCCCTGTTGTAAAGGATCCGCACCGTGGGTGGAGAGGTACACGAGGTCAGGTCTCCAAGAAAAGAGAAACTCGAGACACAAGTTTGCCTTCTGAGATTTTGTTCTTTGTCGTTTTGCAGGGAAAAGATACTAGGTATGGAATAAGGAAAAAGGTTCCTTGTTATGAAATTAATAGGGTTTTGGCAAAGAGACAGACATAGATTCCTTCTTAGTTTTATGTAACTGATAGGTTTCCTAAATGTAGAAGTCTCTAGTCAACTCTCTCTGATGGTTAACAGAAGTCACAGGTGTTCATTAAGCATTAGCTACATTATTGGGCACAGATGTGAAAGACAATATTGGGAAGGGAATGTCCTCTGGAGGGCAGTCTGGATGGCTGGATGAGAAGACTGGCTGGGGGTGAAGCTTACTGCCCATTAGGGCACACACGTCTTTATACTGGGAGACAGGCAATAAACTGGTCTTATACTATGAAGGATAGCTAAGCTTTAAAAGAAAGAAAGAGAAATAAAGAAAAAAAAGAAAGTGTAGTGACATGCTTTATTAACACTGACGAGAGCAGCTGTCTCACTGTCGGTGTGCCCTTGCCCTAACCTTGTGTATCTAGAAACAGTCATTATCCGATTCTCTGTACACTTTAGAGGTTACTTTTAGGGCTGTAAGAGTTTCAGAAGATGTTGTTGAAACATTTAGCTGACCTGTTTACTATGCAAAGTTGTGCTATGTTGAGGATACAAAAGCAGGAATGTGAATCTTCTGTGCAAAAGCTATCTATGAAGCACTCAAAAGTAACAGACTTTATTTTGCTTTGTGTTTACCCTTGTCCTATCACAGAGGGTATAAACCCATGTCCCACAGCACAAAGACAGCTGGACTGCCCCATGCTCAGCTTATGTGACTGCACACTACTAGGGAAGGGGTTCTCTGATCTTTGGATCTTTCTTCATAAAAAATACCTAAGCGATCCACAGACAGGTATCTGTAGGAATACGTGGACCCTGGAGGAATACTTGCAGTTACCATTTCTCTTCGCATCTGAAGGAAGCCCCCACCCCCCCCCACCTGCTTCCAGACTCATTCAACCAGGGGCTCGTGAGGACACCGGCAGCTCTCCTGCCTAGAGCGCAGGCATCTTTACTGAGGCGTACCAGTGAATGCACTTCTCGGGCCTTCCTTTCTGGATCTGTGTGTCCTCAGGCTGTCACCATATGACAGTACATTATGAAAGAAACCAGTCCAGACAATCAACAGCAGGACTGAGAGCTACAGGTGCAGTTTGGGAAAGAACAGGTCTCATTTGCTTCTCAGTGGAAACACCTTTTCCATCTAAGAAGAATGCTAAGGAAACCACGCTCACCACGGCCTGCCCTGACTGCTTGGCATTGCCTGAGCACCTTCTGGGGGCTGAGCACTCCAGTGCGCCGCAAGGCCTGCGGCAGTAAATGGTGATGAATTTTGTCATCTGCCCTTGTGGCACAGTAGGAGCTGTACTTGCGAGGTTCAACAAAGATCACACATCTGCTCACACTTCTCACCAAGGGTCTACTCCTGCTAGTCTAAGCCAAAGCGGGGACCACACTGGCGGCCGCTGAGAGGCTTTCCAAAAGACCTGAGACGACCTTGGAAATGCAATAATATTGTGACACCTCAGACAAGTTTAACAGGTAGCTTGTTACCTGGGAGAGTAAGAGCGCCTGAGAGTCTTGTGGGAGGGAGCGGTGGGAATGGAGTTAGGCTGAGAAAAGGGAGGTGGGTGCTTCGATAACCCATCGGCACTCCAACCCCATAACCGACTGTAGTGATCAGAGAGGAAAATCAGAAAGAGAAACAGAAAAAGGCAAAGGGGAGGGAGGGAGCAAGGGGAGAGGAAGATGCTACATTCTCAGTGTCCTATGGTCTCCTCTTTCCTTGACCAAGTTTTATCAAAACTAACTGGAACAAAATTAATAGTTCACCATACAGGAAAAAGAACAAATTTTGTGTTACAATTTGGTCCTCAGTAGGACTATTCCTTTCCCTCTCAATCACGCATTCACATTTTTAAATCACATGAGATTCCAAGTGAAGAGCATGTGTGTGTCTCCATTTGGAAGGACATTATAAGCACTTATACACACAAAAATATGAATGTTCAGTTTCAGATAATGCAATCAATTATTTTAGAAAGAAACAAAGAAGTAATTATGGGCCTTAGTTCAAATGGGACCAACGGGACTACAGCAGAAAGACTCAGAGAACATGCCACTCTGACCAGAGCACTCGAGCAAGGGGCAATGCACTCCCTGAGGCCAGGATCCAATCACATGGAGTTCAGAGGCTGCCACACACAATTTTCTTCTGGAAGAATAACACCACCACTAGAGGGCAAGGGCGTCAAGTCTCAGCTGGCCCGTTCAGAGAGGGGGGCAACCAAAAATCTAATTCCTCTGCTCATATCACCTGATAAGAGAATTAAAATTCATCTGAGAACACAGGTATTCCTCTTCACTTTGCAAATGTTACTAAGTGACCTGGGCTTGGAGAGACTCTGACAGAGAGTTCTAACAACTGTTACAATTCAAAAGAACCAGAGACATGGGGAAAAGGGTGAGCTGAGCTGGCTGGAAATGTGAGGTGAGGCCACAGGGCAGAGTCTGCGCATCACAGACAGTGCTCCTGGCGAGCAGCCCTGCATTCATCATAGTTCTAAGAGCAGGATGGACAGAGCTAGTCTCCACCCGAGGGCAGATACGGCTCCATTTTGAAAGGAAAATAAAGTGTGGAGATGAGAGGTCACTGCGCCAGAGAAGGGCCCAAAGACCTTCTCGAAGTCACACACTGAGTCGGGGGCGGGGGTACAAGAAGAATACGGGTGACCACCTCAGGCTGGAGCTCTGCTAACAGGCAGAGGACAAAGCAGGGGCACCACCACCTCCCCGCAGGAGGCTAGGTCTTCCAGTGAATCCCCACTTTGACTCTATGGACACTCTGGACCCTCTGACGGATGAATGTAAAATCTACCTAAAATCACCTTTCATTGCTAGGGGAACAGAGGTTACTATTTAGTGCCATTCTGCTCTACATGTTTGCCAAGAACGTACAGCAGACCAGAGTGAGGACTGCCACATACTTATTTAACTGAAAGGGAACAGACTTGAAGTGATTTCTGAAACCCCTTACAACTCTGTTTTTCATTTAACATAAATCGTGCTGGGTAAAATGAGCTAAAATATAAATATGCGTTTAATGCTGAAAAACTCCAGGTCATAAATCTCCTCTCCAAAAAATCAGTAGTATTTGTTTCCTAGGTAGGGATAAGCAGTAATGCTTCCCTCACACAGAAAAAATTAATGGGAGGTTTCACAAAGTTTAACCTGCTGGCTTCAGCTTCTCTAAAACTACTGAGTTGATAAAAATGACTTCCTCACTAGTGATTTTTTTTAAAAGCTATCAAATTAGATTTGTTCATTTTAGAATATTTCCTTATCACCACCATGATCCAAGTGTACAATTTTTGGACTAAAAAAAATTAGTTCATTTTGATACTCAAAATTAGACTAAAAACCAAATCATTGGTAGTAACTTTTCCCCTTAAGAATAAAAAGCTAGGGGCCGGCCCAGTGGTGCAGTGGTTAAGTTTGCATGTTCCGCTTCGGTGGACAGAGGTTTGCCAGTTTGGATCCCAGGTGCAGACATGGCACCGCTTGGCACGCCATGCTGTGGTAGGCGTCCCAAAAAATATATAAAGTAGAGGAAGGTGGGCATGGATGTTAGTTCAGGGCCAGTCTTCCTCAGCAAAAAGAAAAGGACTGGCAGCAAATGTTAGCTCAGGGCTAATCTTCCTCAAAAAAAAAAAGGAATAAAAAGCTAACACCATATGGTCAAGATAATTCAAAAGAATGGCAGGTCGCAGAAAATAAATATTTCAAGAGCATTGCTCAGAAAAACAGCTAAGATGAGACAGAACAGAACTCGTCTATTGCCTTAGAATGTGGTAGCCTAGTCCATTCTCCTACTTAGTGCAAGAGTTCATTTCTTTTATAATTTTCCTGGTAGAAAGTATGTAGCCTATTTGAATACTTCTAGTGATATGATGACATGAAGCAGTTTTTCCTACTTCTGGATAATTTTAGTTGTGAGAAAAATCATTTTTCCTATTGAGCTCAAATTGGTTAAGGCCATCTGGCTAGCCATGCAATGATTGAGGGCACATTTTTTTTTTTTACACTATATAACCAAATAATTCCCTAAAGAAGAATTTGTTGACGAGAAACTATTTGGGCCACGCTTTAATATTTAAAAATCAATCTCTTCATTTCTTTCACTGACCCGTAACCCTAACAGTAAAAATTAAGATCAGGCCAATTAAGAATGAATGGTAACCTGGAAAAATAAATTAAAAATTTTAATAATTTGGGGATCCATGAAGATTAATACCTAGCCAATTGTTAGCTCTGATGGTTAGCAGCCCCCACCAATTCTTTTACTTATACTATTAAGCACATGTAACAATAAAATACCTTAATTTGAGTTTTACCGTTTTGCTTATTACCTAAAGAATGTGCCACCCTAATGAAATAACTAAAAGATAAGAAGTCTGAACTATATATCATGGAAGAACAGATTTCCCAATTAATATCATAGGAGAATCATTTCTAGTCAAAAGCAACAATTTACAGAGAATATAAGTTTTCCATAAAATTCTCCGCCACCAAGAGAACTCTGACTTTACTGTCAACACTGGACCCTGGTCATTTAAGACAAACCATATACTTTAGATACAGATGTTAACATTAAAAAATAGTTGGCTGAGCCTAAGTCACAGCTGGGGAAAGTAGGATATATTTTTATTAGTTTCTGGTCTCAACTATCTAATTATAATAGCCTGCTGAAATGATGACAACACAGACCAAATCTGGGGACGAAACTCCACATTTCATTCTACCTAAATACAGAACCAGGGGCCCTTAGGGGCATTAAACATAAGGCAATATAAACAGTAGAATACTGTAAGTATACAAAATACTCTGTTTCACAAAGAGGAAAATACAAATTTGTTATGTTCCAAAATATTTATACAATAACTTGAGGAACTGTAGAGAACTTCAGTTGTAAGGAGGAAGGAGTTTGGGAGACTTGATCTTTGAAAAATCTCAATTTAAAGGCACTTACGTTTTGACAGCTTCCTACTAAAGAAGCAACCCTTAAAAGGAAAATGGCATACTTGCAGTGTTTCCTTATAATTTTAAGATCTTGGTGTTAGCAACCTTTAAGATACAGCCCCCTTATTCCAGTCCGAAGATCTGGACTTCTTGTAGATAAACACAGCACAGATGACCCTTACAGGTTCAGGCACTGGCTTTTTCCTAAAAAGCCTGGCAACAGGGCCACTACTCTGAGTGAGGCCACGGGGGACTCCAGCACATGCCAGGGGGGGTCACTAAAGCCATAATACAGAGACTTCTAAAGGCTCTGGCCAGATGGAAAGTGCTATTTAAAGATCTCAAGACAGAGCATTTTCTCTTTTAAAGTCACTGCGTCAGACTCTATAATACCAATGTTCACATGGTCCCAACAAGAGTCTGAAAATGCTGATCCAATTTTAGTTCTCAGATTCTTAATCACTCCTTCCAGAGCAGCATTCTGCTTCAAACGTGAGCCCATAATGGTAGTAACTATGCTTGGAATGGCCACTTGGTTGGAAAACTACCCCAGACTATGTGTGACTGACTATAAAGGATTTATTTAGATGACTAAATACTTTCAGGTGATCCTCTCACTCATGGACTAGGTGATGAGTTTCTAAAAGGTTTCTATGTGAAACAGTACTAAATTTAACTTTTAGCTTTAAAATGTTTATGGTACTAGAAAGTGTTTAGAGCTGGAAGAATCTCAGAGAACATTCAGCACCAACCACTCATTTCACCAAAGAAGTTAACCACTTTGCCCAAGATTATACAGTTAAGATGTGGGTGGAGACTAGAACCCATGGTCTCCTGATACCCAAATACTTTTTGGTATTAAGCTAGGTCTAAACATCTAGAAATAGGCTAGACATTCAGGTGCTTTAGTTTCTTCATTTCTGTTGAAATGGCATTACCTTGGAGACAAGCCCCCATGGGAACAGTTGGTGGGTGAGGTCAGGGGGCTAGTCCTGCTGCTGGTGTGTCGGGAGGGAGTCCGGCCAATTGTATTGCTCGGAGAGCCCTGGGGTGAAGGCAGAAGCAGCATCATTATTCAAGGGCTAACTATAGAATAGCTTCACCTTTCCCTTAGCCTTTTAACCCACATGTTAATAAACGGGCAGAATTTGCACAGTGAGGGTGATTTTTTTCAGAATTATAAGGCCAATTTTAAGTACCTATAAACCAAATATGGGTAACTGTCATATAGGCATTCCTGAAGCTGAATGAATGATGTCAGTTGTGCTACAGAAACAGATACAATCAAGCATTTGCATCTTTACAGTATGAACAAAATAAGTAACTCAATGACTGACTGACTAAGTAGCCTAGTAAAAATTTAACGGATTAAACAACCTAATTAAAGAAAAAGGCCATATTTAAAGACCAGGTTCATTCATTCGTTGGGAATATGACAGGATCAGACATGGCCCCCACCCTTGAGACTCCACAGTCTACTAAAAGAGAACAAAATACCTGCTACTCTATTAGAGCAAGTTCTAGATAAGGGACAAGCTGAAGTCATGATCAGATCAGAGGCACCAATCGTGAGCACTCACCACACTGGTGTTACTGGAATTCTTGAGGTGGTTATGCAGGAGTTTGGTGGCACCATCCTGGAATGTTTTTGGCAAGGCACCAAGTAACATGGTAAATTCAGGAGTATTCAATTCAAACAGAGAGATTAGCACAATTTGCGCTGCCTAGAAAAAGAAGGCACAATTAATTTTTGTTAATGTACAATAGCATACCTTGGTCAAAATGTTCAATCAAGTTATTTTTAAAGATTCATTTTTTTTATTTTTTCCTTTTTCTCCCCAAAGCCCCCCTATACATAGTTGTATATTCTTCGTTGTGGGTCCTTCTGGTTGTGGCATGTGGCACACCATGTCCCCGCCGAGGATTTGAACCAACGAAACACTGGGCCGCCTGCAGCAGAGCGCGCGAACTTAACCAATCGGCCACGGGGCCAGCCCCTCAAGTTATTTTTAAAAGAAAACATTTTTGTGTGAGTGAAATAAAAAGAGAACATCTTTGCCATAAAAAACGAAAACAAAAAGCATCTGGAGAAAATAATATCATCAATTATAAATATAAATGAGTTCAATCTGGAAAGTAAGCCCTGGTTTTACCCTAAGGCCCTGGCCTCGGATTTCCAGAGCACAGCTACAGTAAACTCCTGTAACTTGTCCTGTGTTGTCTAGCACTAGGAACAAAGCTGGTAAATATGTAAATGAAACAATAAAAAATTTTAAAAGGCATGAAGTCTTATGCCTTTTAAAATTAAATCTTTCATTCTAATAAGTCAGAACTGGACAGGGCTCCCAGTGTACCCTGGAAAGAACAAGTTTCTAAATGAGCTGGGTTATCTTGAGAAATCACTTTTCCTCAGCCTCACTCCTAATAACTGAGAAATACAAGAAAAAGACAGAGTTTAAATACATCTGAAAAACTCCTCCTTTTACATCTAAGAATCAAGGAGAGAGGAAATCTTTGGGAAGCAAACCAGACTTACGTGGTACAAATTAAAAACTTACTCTTCTGTCTTTTGGAAAACATTCTACTTTGAATTGAGAAAACACACTGCAGGACTGCTTGTAGCCACTGTAGCAGGAAGGTGGGAAAAGCAATTAGCTGAAGCCATAGGAGCCAAATGAGACTCAGTCTCCTTCAGCAAGTTACGTGCTTTCTATGGCACTAATGGAGTGGCAGGCAATCCAAGCTTAAAAACTATGCCTGAGGAATTAGTTACAGGGGCCTTCATTTAGAAAAACTATGCCAAAAGGAAATTTTAGTTAACTACTAACTGGCATTTCTTATATATTTCTAAGGGTCAAAAGAAAGGAAAACACATTATGAAAATCTTTTGACTAAAAACATATATTTATTTTTCCAGAGACTCTAATTTTTAGGATTGCAGTAATTACTCTGAAAACTTTTTGCCTGATAGAGAATATTACAAAAAACATACTTGCTGAGAAATTCTTTACAAATAAACACCACAAAATATTTCAATGGTTTTACAATGTTAAAATTAATTCTAGGTCCAGTTAAGACAAAAGTACTATTTGTGCCTGGAGAAGGAAAAAAACTCAAATGTCTTTAACCAAAAGTAACAATTAATTATGAAATTTAAAATATCAGTTGAGTTTTTTTATATAATCAAAAATTACGTCTTCAACATGTCAAATGCTTTCATTAAGCATAGCATTGGGCAAAAGAATCGTACTTTTTTTCCCTTAACCTCCAAATATAGTCATTAGTAGCCTTCTCATCTAAATTAAATCACAAGGGGCCAGGTATGCTTTCATGGCACAGACAAGAAACATTTTTCATTATTGATCATTCTTAATAAATCATTATCTGAAGGAATCAATTTTATCACCAATGTAACATACTATGAACATGATTTGTGTATTTGTATATGAGCAAATTCAAAAAATCATGCAAAGTAACCTGTGCATTTTAAAAACCATTTTATTAGATGTTAGAAAAATGCATGCAAAAAACCTGCACTTCAAAGAGAAAGAAAGCAGCAGACTTGAGTTTTAGCAGGGGGGAAAAAAATCAATGTTGCCAATTGAATAAGAAAGTTTAGGCATTTATTTCTTGTTGATTGAAAATAGCATTTGTAAATTACAAAATGTACCATTACATTTTGAATAGTATATTTTTACATGAAATGTGCCACTGTCTTTATTTAAAAGCCTGGAAACTGTGTTAATTCATGGCTACTTAACATTGGTGACTTTTAGTCATATGGGAAAACAAAGTGTCATAGACTTTAACTTCTAACCCACTAAAGGACCTTCTCTCAATAATCCTAAAGTTGAATTTTGATTTAAAAAATCAAACAGAAAGGGAATTTTGAAGATATAACTAGCTGGACAGATGGTACACGTGTGATTTATAAATATAAATAATCTATTCTTACATATTCCAAAATAGAAATGATTTTATACAGTTTTCAGAAGTCATCCTTTGGTTTAAAGCTGTTTTCAAAGTAAAATCTTTTTCTAATGAGATTCAAGCTCCAAATATGGATAGGAATATCATTTGAATATATTATCTTAAAAAGGTTTTACATTAAAGTATTAAAAGGAATGAGACTGTTATGATCCTAAAATATTTATCTACAACCCTCAGTGTTAGTGAGAAGTCAGAATACTAGAATCCAAGCAAGAAAGAAAACTGGGTCATGTTTATCATTACCATCAACATGCTCTCATTGAAGGAATAATTCCAAATATGGGCATGGGATGGATAAATTCATTTAAAAAGCATGGGGCATAGGTCACATTCAATAACGAATCAAAAGTGGAGAGTGCACTGCTCTAGTCCCATCTGTGAACCCCTGCCTTCCACGAGAGGCAGGCCCCAGCCAGCCGGCCAAACACCTCTCAAGCACTGCTGACTTTTGTTAACGGACACTCTGGGGCAGTGTCTCTTAAAGATCAAACGGCAGTTTAAAATGAAATGATTCCCACTCATGCCCCTATAGTAGGATTTGGGGGATGAGAGTAAAAGTAGAAGGTTCTTCAAACCTTACTGCTACTGCCTGAAAAGAACTCCCAAGGCGACTGACTGCTTTGAATGCTGCGTAGCTTACAGCAGAAAAGAATTCTTCTGGACAGGAGATCGGAAAGCTTTGACATATGCTTCAGTGACGGTATTAATTGGGGAAAACTTAAAATTTCCAAGGAAGAGGCGTTTCTAATCTATTAAACAACTATCACCGCTCCCTTCAGATTGCCATTAGCATTGCTTTAGAAAATCACCAAAGAGAAGGTATTTCAAAACCTTAGAATTTATTTAGTATCTTTCCTTCATTCAGTATTCCATTAAAATATGGTAAAGGTCTACACTCAACATGGCTATTTCTTTGAGAAGGTAGTTAATCATAAAACATACCAAAACACAAACATTTTCACAGGCACATACACATACACTCACGTAGTAGTATATTAATTTTAGGTTCTTCAAAATCTCAGTGTCTTCACAAGGGTAATCAGTATTAATAATCTAAAATGCAAACAGCGAAGTGTCTTTTTTCAAATCAGTACACAGTTTTAAATCTACCTGTTTACAATTTTCTTCCAAGTTTCCTTCTCCAGGCCCAGAGCAGGATGAAGCTGCCCTAGTGGGGAAATCCTCACCTACTCGACTACGCTGAAGCGGGGACTGACAAACAGGAAAGGTGGAGGATTTGATCAGAGGAAGAAGCAAGTACTTAAACCATGGTTATTTGTAAGCTGTAGAAGTGTTTGGATTCTTTTATGAAGCCGTCTAGGTAAACATACTCTAAAACTAAGAATGCTAATAATAAATAATAGTAACTACCAGTTTCAAACCTCAATCATGTGCTAGGACCTTAATAATCATAACCATTCCTGGAAATAGTCGTATTCTTGCTTTATGTGATGAAATGGAAGATCAAAGAAGTCAAAACGAGACTTGAAAAACACAGGCATAGTTAAGCTGAGATTCAAATCTTATTTGATGAAAAAATTCTTAGCTTTTAGATTAGGCCATGCTGCCTATCTATAATCAGAGATTTTTCAATTAGAAATTTCAACTTCTGAAGGCTATTTATATACTTTCCTGATCCAGGCAACAACATCTTTATACTTTCTAGGTTTTTTCTGCCAGGTCTTCATTTCCTACATTTCTCAAAACAACATTTGGAGGCTAAATCTATTATTTCACCTGACAAAAGCAGGTGCTAAATGTTAGAGAATCACATAGAAGCAGCAAACATACAGGGACTCTGATCCTAAAAACATAAATATACCATTAAAAATTCCATTGTCATTACCACAGTCCTTTTGATTGGTGGGAAAAAAATTTCCTAATACTGGAAAAAATTTGGTTCGCAATTTATTCCACCAAGAGCAGCAGAGCAAAACCAAAACAGCCTTCAAAACAATAATAGCAGGAGCTACAACAGCAAAGGAAGTAATGTTTACCTATATTTTTATATACTTTATTGCAATTAGTCCTCCTAACAATGCTTGAGGCAAGTGTTACTCTTCTCATCTTACAAATAATAAACAAGAATTCACAGGTTAAATTACTTGCTCACACTGCTAAACAAGTGGCAGAGGGTAGCAGTCAAATAGAGGTCAAACTGTCTACCGTTGATACATTATCTTAACACAAACACAGTGCATTAAGAAAGGTCTAGTGGACTTCTGTTTTCGTTTGAGCAACACTAGTCAGAACTCCCACACTTAGAAAATGAGAAAGCTTCCTTCTGGAATAAAGCAAGCCAGTGACAGCCCGGTGCGGCTTTTCCATCCAGGCCCCATCACTTTCAGCCTGGTGAGCACACTTCACTGGTGACTGGCTTGTGTTCTGGTTTCGCTTGTGCTTCTTCCCTCCTTTTCAAAACATCTTAAATATTTAAATACCCCTCTCTCTCCAATATGAAACACCCCAAAACACTGAGATAAAAAGGGAAACAAACTATTAAAATGCTAAAGTCAACAAATCAGAGTTTTAGCAGCTTAAAGTGTTTCTAAAGTGATTTCCCAAATGTGATCACATAGATAGGGAGAATGAATTACACTGTCTGCAAACTCCCCAAGTATTGTTTGCATAAAATTCATAGTCTCCAGGGATGAGGCCAATGTGAGAATTTACTGCATGGATTTCTGACTGATGGGCTCTTCTAGTATTTAGAAAATAACTCAGCCAACTCTTAAGAAATTAAAGCAGGACCCCACCCAGAGAACTTGTTTCATGATCACAAACTGCTTTTAAATCATCAAGATTTCCCTAGCACCTGATAGAAAATTTTAATAACTCTGCAAATGAAAGATTATTTAAAATAGACAGGTAAGGGTATCTTTAGTGCATTAATGTGCATGTCCAAAGAAAGTGGACAAATATGATCAAAGTTAGTCGCTCCCATACAGGCCCCAATCATAGTAATGTGCATGTCTAAAATATATTTCAGCCCCACAGGAGGGAAAACTTAAGTAACATTCAATTACAAAAGCACATACATAGACATACACACATTTACATGTTATGACTAAAGATAGAAAGCCGTACTTAAGGCTTTTGTATTTCTTGGTTGATCATGTGACCTTGAAAATTCTAACAGAAATATCTGTTTCTGAAGTTCAAATCAAACAAACCATTCAACCACCTCCCACTGCACCTCCCTAATCCAAAACTGGCTTAATGGTTAAATTAAAGGTTGCCAATGAAATGCTCTTTTGATAAGTGTTGAGAAATTCTAAAAAAGGATCATGAATCAGTTAATATGAGAACAACAATTTTCAATGAGTGGTTTAATAAGATTTGTCCTTGTTCCTTTGACCTTGGACAAGTTAGTTTATTACTCTACAATGGATGCCAGAACTATATCAACTATGATCCTTCCAAAGAAATCTCTCAGCTAACTCTGGTTCCCCTGCTCGAGCTCCATTAGAGGAGCTAAGTGTTCATCTGCACTTGGAAATATACCAACCTTGCTAACTACTGCTTGGAACATCCGTTCCTTCTTCCCTCCCTGGACACAAGTGGTCCACATTATCAACTCTGCTCCAAGGCCAAAGGACTACATTGGTAGGCATGGCTGTGGAAGGAGTATTACAGTACAGAAAAAACATGGGAGGTTCGTGATTATACACAAATAACCAAAATCAAGTACTTTTAGTCTGAAAGCAGAACTGAAAAATCTGGCTTTTAAAAGCACTTTATAAAGGCTAGCTAGTTTATATATAAAGTAAAAGAATAATGGTCACGTGTGAAACGCAAGCATAGAAGAACATGACACTGACAGGAAGAGAATAACAGAAACACCAAACACAATAATAACTTGTACTTGTGTACTTACAATGTGTCAGGAATCAATTAAATGCTTTATATATATTGACTAATCTTCGTAATAGTCCTAAGGCAGAATACTCCCTAGTAATAGAAATAACTATCCTGTGCTCCTTACTATGTTATATGCCTCTCAATGTGCCATTTCAGAAGAAAGGAGCAAATCTTTCTCTTCAGCTAATTAAAAAACCAATAAAACAACAAACACCTTGGTTTTAGGGGGTCTCAAAAATCGGAATTCTACCTCTGCACCTCAATCCCCAAACCAAAGAGAATATGTTCTAAGTGTGGTACATAATCAGAAGTTTTTTTGCTCTTGTTAAATTCAAGAACTCATTATATCTTCACAAACTCTAAACCACACTTTGCTATTAGTGACCTTATGGCCAGGTGGCCTTAGATCTGCAATTCCATCTTCAAAAGTACATGTCACAAAACTGATATAAGGAAAATCAATGTCCTTGTAAGAGACACTACACCACTAGTGCTTTCACATTAAAAAACATATAAAATAGATGCCTAAGAAAACCATGAACTGATCATATAAGATTTCAGATTTTCCTTTTGATATTCAAAGACTGGACCTAGGAAGATCTGAAGAGAGAAGAAATGGAGACGAGCAAAGTCTTAGTTTTCAGAGAAAAGGAGTGATAAAGGCTTGCATGTAGCTGCGTGGGGTGGTTTGCATCTTTCTAAATAAATTTCTTTTTCTAACACATGCCTAAGGACAGTTTGTAATTAAAGCTGTACTTTGGCTCTCTTGGACATACCTTTCTCACGTCTGAACTCTTTGGTTCTGTTGTCCAGGTTATAATTCTAGAAACAGCAAGCCTTGTCTCACTAGAGTTTACAAAATCTGTCGGATCCATCTGCCTGGCAAGAGACTCAATGTACTTCAGGATCGCAACTTTGACCTGAAAGATCCAATTATTATAAACATTAAGCAAATTTTATGAATCTTTGAATAGAATTCTTAACTAGTGATCAGAGAAAAATAAAGACTACTCAGGGGACACCTCCTTTCTCCTGGATTTATGTGTCCATGTGGAGTAACATCCATCAGGAAAAAAGCATGAAGTAACTGACAGGTAAATTTGGGAACAAGAAGAGTGACATGCAGCTTAATCCTCTTCATTTTTAGATTGTCGTGCCTGCAAAGAAGGCGTGCTCTGCAATTCACGTATGCTGCAAGATACCTACAGGGCAGCAGTCACATGGGGAGGCTGTGGGATTTCCAGCTCTGCCATTGACTGTGGGTGGGGGGGCTTGGAAGGGGGCACAAGTACAACTCTGTATTTAGTTTTGTTTTTTAGCCACCCTAGGTCATGTCTTGCAAGGTAGCATTTTCAGTAATTAAGCTGATATTCTGTCCTAACTTCTCCATTGATGTCTCAAGTAGTTTTGACCTCAGGAGAAAAGGGTAATTATTTATTGGGCCTATCCTAAAATTCCAACAAAAGTTAATAATCAAACAATAGATGATGTATATGACCTAATTCAAATTGACACACATCCTCCCTCAAATTTAGTTTTGTTATTACAAGTATGAGTTTCAAAAATATATAACTAATTTTCATGTGTTAGAATGTTAATATTAAAAACATTCCAATAAGATACCTATCTCAACACATCAGAATTTTCTAGTTTAAATATTAATTGTAAAAAATAGTAATAATACCCAAATGTTGGTAAGGATATGGAACACTTGGAGCTCCCATACATTGCTGGTAGGAATATAATATGGTACAACCATCTGAGCAGTTTAAATAAAGTTAAACATAAACCTACCCAATAAACCAGCAACTTCTCTACTAGGTACTAAATGAAGAGAAATGGAAACACATCTATAAAGAGTTGTAAAAGAATGCTCACAGTAGATTTATTCATAATAGCCAAATATAAATCATGTATAAAAAAGCAAATTTGCAGCACAGTTGACTTCTAGAGGTTGCACTGTAATGACAAATAGTTACCAACCTTGAGGTTAGGAGTTTGTGTTTGATCCACAATAAATCTCATCAAAATGTTAAATTGTTGATCAAATGGAAAGGAGTCCCTAGGTTTAAAAAAAGAAGAAAGTGCTGTTTTTAAAAGATTTACTACAAAAAACAATGTAAAACCATATAAGAAACAAAAATATACTGTTGTAGATTACTCTAATGTAAGTAAAAGCAAGCCTGTTCACATTTTTTAAACAGTACTTTTCATTTTATTTAAATACTAAAGTAATATACATTATACAGAAAATTTAGAAAACAGAGAAATCTTGTTACAAGTCCCAAAACATATGCTACACTTACCCTGAGTGTGCTATTTGAAAAATTAAGAGCAAGCAATAAACTAGGGAAGAGACTCCTACCTGCCTGCTAGGGATCTGCTCATCTTCTCTCCAGCTACCTTTACGAATATTGCTTACACACAAAAAAATACTTCCAATTCCCAAATCTTAGTTTTACATGCTGACTCGGCTGCTCACAGCTGACCTTGCTCAAGCTCACTGCATTGTCCTCCTTGGTCCTAGCTGGGTAACTGCTTATGATCTCTGTTTTCTACAGTCACCACAGAAGAGCGCCTGTAGGATTCTCTGTCAGAAAAATCCCCCATCTCCCCATCCAGCTACAAAACAGACACAGAAGCCTGGGGCCCTAGGAGTCCCTCTCCTGCTCCATTTCTTGCCTGTTCAGATCCCATTTCTCGTAGTCATCTCATACCTTTGATCCAAATGAGTAACCCTGAGGGCTCTTGGTCAGTTCTCTCTCCCTTAAAATGCTGCAATTACTAGTATTAGTTTCAAATCACATAATGGAGCCCATGTGGATAACTCAGACGTACCCTTCATTACTAACAAGAAAGATAATGCAATCTAAACATCTATTACAATTGAAGCTGAGTGATTGCATTGCTTTCTTTGGACTCTCTTAGAGACTCTTTCCAATCTATAAAACTATAGCAAGAAGAACAGGCATGCAGGATCAAATCTATAAAATGATAAGACTGATATAAAATTTAAACGAAATAATTCAAGAAAAATATAAAGTGCACTGCACATACTAGGTACTGGTACTACCATCATTATAATTACTAATAAAAAGTAAACTTGACCCAATAACACATCCTTTTCTCCCCCATCTATTTGTATCCAGGAAGCTATGAGGACCACTTCTGGAAGCAACAATCTAGTATACATGATTTAAGTGACTCATTCTGGCTAAAAACTAAAGAAACAATGTCAACAAACCACACACAAAATGCTTCTCCTTTCTTCTACAGCAAGGGGAGAAAGGAGAATACATTTAAGTGACTGGTGTATTTAACCTAGAAATGTGTCCTGCTGTTAAGCACAGGCAAAGGAAACAGGCAGATTCACAATCAGGTCTACTACCTGAGGAACAGCTCTCAGCCATCTCTGAGACTCCCTCAATACTCACTGACTAATCCACAAGCTTAAGCAGCTCTACAGCTCAGCTGCTGAGAAAATTGGAATAAGGAATATGCTTTAGCGACTTAGACCAAATCGACTGAGGATGGGATTCCTTTTTTCCTTTTCTTCTGCTTTTTCTCCCCAAGTCCCCCCAGTACACAGTTGTACATTTTAGTTGTGGGTCCTTCTAGTTGTGACATATGGGATGCTGCCTCAGCGTGGCCTGATGAGTGGTGCCATGTCTGCACCCAGGATCCGAACCAGTGAAACCCTGGGCCTCCAAACAGGAGTGCGTGCACTTAACCACTCAGCCACAGGGCCGGCCCCAAGAATGGGATTCTTGAAGGAAAGAGGCATCCAGAAAAATTAACATGAGGGCAGAATTGTTTTCCTTAATCACCAAAGTTTAAACATAAGATATTGCCACCATCCCTAAAAATCTGAAATGTACCTTGCCATTCATAAATTCACCTAAATAAAGCAAGCCAGCTATAAACCAAGTCTGGCTCACAAATGTTTGATTTGGCTTTCAAAGTGTCATTAAAAAGAAACCTTAAACGTGTTGCCTTAATCCACATTGCTGACCTTTATTGAAAAGTCTGGTACACTGGGCCCACATCCCAACATGGCCACAACTGACTGCAGCTCTCCAGCCCATCACATAACCTTCTCTCCTATCTACTTCACTCATTTATTATCAGCTGGGTCAGCCTAGCCCCTCTAGTCAACCCCTGGCTAAACCTTTACAAATCCATTGGTATACTGGTGTATAGGAATGTTCCCTTATTCCACTGAACTTAACCATCCAAAGGAGGAACGGTGTTTGAAAGCCTTATTGCAAATATACTATATTACACTGAGTTCACTGAAAATGAAAAGGGAAATCTATTTGAATAATAAAATTCTATGGCAGTGAAATACAGTTGGCACTATAGTGTAGAGGAACAAACTCATGCTTGGAAGTCAGAGACACCTAATAGATGCACACATCGGGGCTGATGGCAGGGCAGGGTATGCTACTGTCAGCAGAGGCAGCCAGAGAAGAAAGAAAAGGCACTAATATTATCCACACTCTCCTGCAGGAGAGGAAGATGCAAGACCACAGGCCAGCCTGCAGTAATAGGAACAGGCACAGAGCAATGATCAGCAATCCTGGATTCTAGCTTCCAGAACGCCACTGACGCGAATGGAACTCTGGGCAAGTCAAGTCAAAGTCTCTGCTTTCTAATAAAATGAGAAACGTCCTTCCATTCTGAAAATCCTATGATACCTAGTAATATTCCAGTTTGTAGTAACTGGGTCATATAAAAGTTACTGCGCTGATGATAATTTTCTGAGTGACCAGGAGTCATTTATTTATCCTTTTAAAAAGTCATTGATCTGGCACATTCGCCTCTATCTTCCACCAAAACACAACCAAGACATTATTGCAAAGTGTCTTTTGAGATCACTTAATGCTAATACTTCTATGTTGAGGACTTACAATTGCCCAAGCAACAGCTAAGAGGTTTCTAAATAATGACAGCATACAGTTAGCTTTTCACACTTCTCTGAGTCTCGGCAGCTTTTCTTTTCTCATCACAGCTAGAAGGGTTACAACTACAGTAAGCGTGATATCAATCTCTGAGCCAATGAATTATCAGTAGAGACTGTTTCTGAATGAATGGGAACCCTACATCATACATAGACGATATCATCATAGATAGAAAAACTTCTTCTGTGACTTATAAGAAATTGAAGTATTAAAAATACTGAGGTCTTCAGAAGAATGTAAATAAATATTCTAAAGTGACTTTTAAAGAGAAGAGAATCAATTTTCAAAGTTTTACATTTCTTTTCACATTTGTCTTAGGCATTCACAAAAATAATGCCAACTCAAGGAAGATATGGGTATTTCATCTCACGGATTGGTGGGACATTTCAACAAATACGTTAACAAGAGAATGTGGGAACTGAATAAGAGAGCAGATATTCAAGCGGGTGACAAAAACCATGGGTAAAAGAAAAGAATGGCAAGAAACCACCTACAACAGTCTTAGAATGTCAAAAAGGTGTAGCCCCCTGAATAGACAGACACTTTCCCAAAGATGACATATAAATGGCCAACAAGTATACAAAAAGGTGCTCAAAATCACTAATCACCAGGGAAAGGCAAAGCAAAACCACAATGAGATATCGTCTCATGCCTGTAAGAATAGCTATTCTCCAAAAGATAAGAGATAAGTGTTGGTGAAGGTGTGGAGAAAAGGGAACCTTCATGCAATGTTGGGAGGAACGTAAATTGGTACAGGCACTCTGGAAAACAGCACAGAGGTTCCTTGAAAAATTAAAAATAAACTACCATATGATCCCGCAATTTCACTTCTGAGCGTATATCCAAAGCAAATGAAATCATTATCTCAAAGAGATATCTAATCCCATGTTTAGTGTAGTGTTATTTGCAACAGCCAAGATGGAAACGTGGTGTATATAACCAACGGAATATTATTCAGTTGTGAAAAAGAAGGCAATTATGCCACTTGTGACAACATGGATGAACCCCAAAGGCAGTGTGCTAAGTGAAATAAGCCAAACAGAAAAAGACAAGTACCATATGATCTGGCTTATATGTGGAATCTTAAGAAAACAAAGAAAGCCAAACTCAAAGAAATAGAGCAGAATGGTGGTTACCAGGGACTGAGGGGTGGGAGAAATGGAAGATGTTGGTCAAAGGGTACAAACTTCCAGTTACAACATGAATAAGTTCTGAGGGATCTAATGTATAGTATGGTGACTATAATTAACAATACTGTATTGGACACCTGAAAGTTGCTAAGAGAATAGATCTTAATGTTCTCACCACGGCAACAACAAAAAAATGGTAATTGTGTGAGGTGAAGGATGTGTTAACTAATGTGTTAACTTACGGAACATTATATGTCAATTATACCTCAAAAGCTGGGAAAAAAATTGTCTAACCCCTAAACACTTACCTTGTGACATCTAGAGCCTTCTGAACTTTTGCTTGCACAGATCCAAGTAAATCTGCACCCATTTTCTTAAGTAATTGTGTGAGAAGAACAAAAAGCCAGTCTTGCAAGTCATCCTTATGAATTATTATAAAATCCACAAGAGTCTCCAAAAACATGCTGAAAACCTAGACACAAATGAAAACCAAATATTTCACACATTTACCTTTAATTTCCTCCAAAGTCTCCAAAACAGTAAATTTGCCCATACTGGCTTTGCCCAGACTCTCATAACTTAGGTTAACATTGTTAACACCTAGTCATATTATAGAAGGCAAATGTATTAAAGAAAATAGATAAAGAAAAAAAGATTGGAACTTACTCTCTGTTGTGAATTCCACAGCAAACCAGGTCATGCAACAAAACAAATTCCATGTTAGTCCACAGTGAATTAATACCATTTTCATGCAGTTTCTAAAAAGACCTGAAAAGCTGCAAACTGATAAAATATTCTCCCCTCCCTCGATATGCCTTTAAAATTCAGTACAGAGAGAAATTAACTTGGATGAAAAATATCAGTGTAATCCTGGAGGCTTTTCTTTATTTCTTTCATTTAAAAAAAATCTTTTAACCATCATAATTCTATACTATTATTGTTTATCATCTTGCATTCAACAAATACTATTATAAGATGAGGGGAAAAACCCTTTGTATATACTGCTTTTTATTTTAGTCATCTATTTTGATATAAGCCAATTCAGATATTATAAAGTAGTATCTTTATAAAAAGGTTTTACAAAAGGCATAAGAATCTTTATAAAAGACTACGGCTTAGGATAAAAGACACTGGCGGCTCACATAATTCCCCTGCCGCTGTGTAATCGCTACTGCTGTCTAAGGTGCGACAGACCACAGACACTGGAACACCCCTGAGCGGATTTCAGAGAGAAGCAGCACTGTACCCCTACTTGGTTAAGGAGTCTTGCTCTCCTGGGACAACCCAGCTATCACATACCTACTCAGTTCTAGCACAGCAACTATTAACCACCAGGGGTCTCCCGTGAGATAGCTATGAAAAGAGTCAGTGAGCCCCAGCTGTGGGATTCCTGGCTCAGCTCAGAGGCAGCTAGCAAATACGAACTAAACTGAGACCTGCAAACTCACTGTACAAGAGCCTTCTGATGGAAACAAATTTCCTTCTTTATCCTCACATTCTGGTTCTGAATCAGCAATCTAGAGGTGACAGGTAACAGAAATTTCATCAATGTCCAAAACCATCTAACATCCCTTATGCTATA
The DNA here is from genome assembly GCF_041296235.1 of Equus asinus. Lineage (NCBI taxonomy): Eukaryota > Metazoa > Chordata > Mammalia > Perissodactyla > Equidae > Equus > Equus asinus. The sequence goes on along the minus strand of NC_091793.1, from coordinate 68,520,844 downwards.
AATCTTACGAACCTTATTCTTATTCTTTAAATCTTGCTGCTTTTAACACTATCTTCAAGAAAAATCTTGATAATTACATGGTTGGATATCTACATGGCCCTCAAACTCAACCTTTCTTGGATTTTATTAATATTGTTAATGTTAACCTTGCTGTGAGGGTCACAAGAGGAACTTTAAGACATGCTTCAAGACTCATACTGAGGAGAACTGTTGCCAAAAAGGGGGAGAGCCCCTGCATTCATTCTCCTATGCCTCCCGTGAGCATCTCAAAAGGCAGGGGTCATTAGCTGTTTTCTGTATCCCTAGCCCAGAGTGGGTACTCGGTAAACGTTGAATGATTGGATGGATGGATAGATGTTTGACACTTCAAGGACAATTCCTATGAAGAAGAAAGGGTAGCAAAAGAAGGGAGCTCACAATAACTGGCTGGACTTTCTGGCCATCACAGGTGTCTTTCTCCCAGTAAGCTTTAGAAGAGATCATTTTTAATAGGAAAACTGCAGCACAAGATAGTTAAATCCTACATGTCAAGCTTTTAAGATTTGCTTATTCTGATTAAGGTTCTGTCAATTTCTACAGTTTAGTTTCTATCCTTAATCCACTCTTTAACTTTCCTGATATCGTCATCCCGTTTTCACTCTTTAAAAGCATCTAACAGTCTCTAAAGGCTTCCTCTAAAACAAATGTATTTACTTAAAATCTAGACTCCAAGTAAACTTTTTTAAAGGGTCCCTGTCTCAGCAGCACTGCTAGAAAGGGCCTTGTCCCTCATGCCTGGGTGTTATCCCCTCGGCAGGGATTCCTTTGTCAAAAAGACAGTCCTCAGGCTCAGGGCTCTCCTTGGGCCCGACAAAGTGTGGGCACCAGCTAAGTGGCCACCATCCAGCAAGTTCTTGGGGACAGCAAAATTCTATTTGGAGAAATAACCTGGTTTTCCAATAAATTCATTACATAATGCTTCCATTTTTCTATCCTGTTCTATATAGACAAATCCCACATGGGATATAAACAAATAATTATATACTTGATTATTTTCTTCATTACTGCAACTTTTAAAAAAAGGCACTATGTTACAATACAATGTTACAGTCTAGCACCTAGCCCACTGTTTGGCTAACAGGAGGTACCCAAAAACATCTGCTGAATGAACGAACTATGTTTGATTCTCTCCATAACTTTTACTTGAAATGCACTTTATTTAACTTAAAGTTTTATGGACATTTGAAGTTTCCGAGAATTCCGTTTTTAAAAGATGTAACAAACTATTGCTGAAATTAGTGTTAAATCTGTAAGGTCTAAACTGCACTTGGGGAACTCTCTCTCACTCTGCAGTAGGACATTATACAGCTCACAGAGGCATGCAGAGAGGAAGACGTAAGAGCATGACTCCCAGACTCACCTTGCTATGAGGGTCAGCAAACATTCGGGTGAAGATCTCACACAATCTTTTCAATTCTACTCGACTAAAGAAAATTAGACGGAAACAAATGAACTTAAAAAACTTAGTAAGTCAACACATTATTTATAGCTTCGCTTTTAAAAACCCTTTTATTTGTCAACTACGTAAGCTTTATATAATTTTTATATAACAAAGTTTTTTTCACAAATGAATTATCTCATTTAATTCATGATGACATTAAATAGGAATATAAAATCATGATAGTTTTGTTCTCATTTTTAAATGAAGAAACTGAATCTCAGAGAGTGATCACCTAAGTTCACATATGTGGAAGTGGCAAAGCCATGAGCTAAATCCTGTTCATTTCATTCCAGGTCTGTTTTCCACCTGCCACAGGTGAAAGGCAATGAGATACACTAGGAAAAGCACGTGTTTTGGAGTCAGACAGACGTAGATTTTCACCTCAGTTCTGTTGCAGACAAAGGACTCTGACACCTTTCCATCCACACCAGTCCAACAAGGCTAAGAGCTCCCTCACACAGCTGCTGAGAGGATGAAAGCAGAGTCCACATCCTGCCTCAGCTGAGCGTGAGACAAAGCAAACACTCATTTCTTATGAGTGCCCCTTTGCTTTTCTTATCCTTAACTGCGCTACCGAGTCTCATTTTACTTCAAGGCTTGATTAGAAATGTCAACTCTTCCCCAAGTCAGACCTGAGTAATCCCTCCTCACACAGATGAGACAGTTGGTTCAATGATCCTTTATCATCACCAACCATGCAATCCTGATTAAATCAATGTTAATCAATAGATTTCTAGAGACTATTCAATGGATACTTGGCAAACACTAAGAACAAGAAACCGAGACTGCCAGAATTAAAGAGATTCTTGAAAAATAATCATGACAAATCATCCTCATTTTGCTTTTTTAAAGATCACTAGAATGTCAGAGGCTACCTGCACTTCAAATGGCATATGACAAACTTCTTGTGACACCCGCAAGACCAGAATGGAATAATGGGGGAAAGCGGGCAGGCACGAAGAGAGCAGGGTAGACTGAGACTGGAGAGCCACACTTACTGCACAGTGATTCATCAGTCAATGCTCACTTAGCTTTGCAGAACCCATCTACGACCATAAACGTATCCAGTCTCACAATTTATCTTAAAAATAATTATCAAAATAATAGAATACACCATATTTCATGGATTCTAAGTTGTCCACTTTTTCACATTTTAGTATCTCTGTAATTTTGAGATTCATCTTACAATCAATGACAACTAGTACTGTCATGGTTTAATAAGCAGCATTTTTTTTAGAGGGATATAAAATAAAAATGTGTCAATGATGCCTTAGATTTGATGAAATATGGTATAAACACACACTTTTTTGGTATGTGCAATACATGCTCATTTTAGAAAATTTGTGAAATACAGAAACATAAAGAAAAAAGCAAAAATAATACCGTTACTATTTTGGAGAATCCATTTTAGTACCTGCTTACTATGCATATTTATAAGCTATATATATGCATATGTGTATTAAAAAACTGTAGACTGAGACTGCTATCATTTTACTCACAACCCTAAAGTGTGATGAACCGTACCAATCTGCAGGGTTGTTTTATTTTTTACCTAAATTGCAAACTGTACCAAGACTTCTCAAATAACATCTACTTGACAAATGTGAACCATAAGTGAACCAAATGTTTTATAAACCTAATAAATTACAGAGTATTTGCCAGCTATTTCAAAGTCTCTGGAAGGCAAAGTCTAGGTCTTAGTCGTCTTAGCACCTTTAGTGCCTGCCCCAGCGCCTGGAGCTTCATGAGGACTCCACAGGTGACAGGGAATCCAGTTAAGGCCCTGATGAGTATAATATGAGACACAAACTTAGCTCACAGCCTTGGCCTCTTGTCCTCACCTAAGTGTTCTTTGGCTCTTCAGTAAGTTCTGCAGGCCTAGAAGCCCTTCTTTCCTCTCTGACCAGTTTGAACTGGCACAGTGGTTGAGAACTTCTGCTACATCCTCGGTCTGCCGCAGATAATGGGGAATGCCACCGTTCCTGGAACCATATGAACGCTCAGAGCAGACACTCGAAGCATCGCTGTTGGCATCATCATCAGAATACATCCCATATGGCTCATATCTCCTCCTCACGGGCTTCTTCTGCCAGATCCAATGAGGGATCGGGGTGATAGAGGAAGAAATGGAAGGGTGAAATAACCATGAGTCACAGCAAACAAAATCAACAACAAAAAGTTAAATGTAAAAAGAAAGACACACACACATAAGGCGAACGCATCACACTTTCCCTGTGCTTACAGATTAGGGAAATAAAAACAGAAAAGCAGACTTCCAATAGGTGTAATAAGCAGAGCAATCCGTAGCAGAGAGGAAAGAGTATGGTTCTAGTCTAGTGAGTGGACTTTTCAGTCAGACAAACGTTGGCTGTAATCCTGCTGCCACCACTGACTGGTTATGTGACTTTGGAAGGCCTCCTAATCCTTGTGTTTCAGCTTCCCCACCTTTGAGATGATGATAATTAGACCTCTCACAAGCTTGTTGTGAGGATTAAGTGGCATTATATGTTAAATAACCTGGCTCAGCACCTGACACATTGCTAGCATGTGGGCACACCAGCCCCTTCCCAACCAGAAGCAATATATCTCGAGCATGGTCTATTGGGAAATTTGTTTCAGTATTCATGCTTCCTTAAGAAAGTCTGAAACTGAAACATCAGTGGCAGAGTATCCTATGTAAAAGGATTCTTAAATTATCTGAGCCACTTTTATTAAGGACTTACTTAAGTTTTACAACACAAACAGGCTTCCTGTAGACTATATTATCTGCTTCATTCATTTCTCTTACCCTGCATAGAAAACTGTAAATTAAACCCATAAATAATACAGCAAGAGCTATATAAAATTGATAAAATTGATACAATACAATTTTTCTAAGAGTAAAACAAATAGTTATTGACTTAAACCATACAAATGTAATTTCCTAATAATATGGCTTGTACATTCATCACAACTTGCTCAGCAAAGTTCTGCCTCATGCTTACTGTCCAGCATAATTACTAAGAGCACCTCCTTTCACTCTCAAATGAATCCTTGTTAGGATGATAAATTATATCATCATCTTATACGTAAACTAGAGTCCTAAAATAAGAAAAATGTTAAATAAATCCATTCATGAAATAAAGATGACATAAGAGTGGACACAATCTGGGTTAATAAATAAAATAAACACTAATAGAAGGAGCAGAGCTTGACATTCAAAATAAATACTAAAACAAATGTGAGAGATGACTGATTCCATCACTAACGAAAGCTTCACCAGATATAACAATATCATAATTCAGACCAAAACTTCTAAACAACACGGTATTTTTCGTTGCTTTCACTAGCTTCTAAAGGAAATATACTCGCAACAGAAAAAATAAAGTTGTAAAACAAAAGTTAAAGCACTGGTACCTTGCTCCTGGAGTCTCCTAACAGCTGTAGGCAGGAAAATATTGAGGATGGGGAAAAAGCATAGAGAATTATGTCAGAAGCATATGTGGGGATTGTTCTTGCAACAAAAGTGTACAGCAAAACATATCTTAGCAAACCAAAATACAGGTTAGCAAGCGATTCACATCAAGCGAATAATAATAAAGAATGCTTTCACAATGGCATTTCCTAACCCTCCTACACCTCTTCTAAGACCTTCCAGCACATGCTACAATTCTTTGCTAAAACTCTCCACATACCACTGAGATACATCTCTAAAGTCACCATTAATTCTGTTGTCTATTTCTATGATAGAGCCTGTCTGCCCTGGGGCTTCTATTCTGTGAGGTAAGGACTGTGTACCATTCCTGCGCTTTCTCTTCTGAAGCAGGTCACTCGGAGAAACCAAGCAGTTTGGAGAAAAAGCAGTAAGGACAGCATGAGTATTAGGGGAGCTAGAGCTCAGAGAAAAGCCCAAGTCAAGTAAAGACACAGCTCTAACTCCCAAGTCCCATTCTGCCTCCCAGAACTTTGTACACAGTCCCTTACACAGTTCTTTAAAGAACTAAGAAACTCCTCCGCCTTAACTGCAAGTCCCATTTAACTAAGGATTTTGCACATCCATCGTTTCCCACCCCTCTGACCTCCACTTCCTAGGGTCTCTAAATGAATAAGAGACAGATTCGAAATCCTGCACCTTGGAGAAAAACAGCTTCACAGAATTATGTCCCAGCTCGTGACTCTTAAATTAAAGTCGTGGTTAGAGCAGTTATCCTGAACTCCAGTACCTACTAGGAAAAAAGGCCCTTCTACATATAAGGCTGATGAATAGAGCTGGCCAGAAAGCCCTTGCTTACAGGGAAAGCATTATGAGAGCGGCAACCTGCTTGCTCACAGATGCTTGCAAAAAGATCTGACTGAGCAGGAATAAGTGAGGGAGAGACAGGAAGAGATGAAAGTTAGAAACTCTGTAGCCACAGACTATAAAATTTTGATGAGATGAACCATGGCTGGATTTAAAACTTCAGGGTCTGAAAGCAAGGTATTATAATACTTTTTTCCTTAGAAAAGGATAAATCTTAAAACAGCACAAGCAAGGCCAGAGATCAGACAGTTCAAAAGAATATCTATTTTAAATGCTGAGCACATAAACCAGAATATGCAAGAGGCTGTGTTACTACCAGCTGAAATGCATCTTAAAAAGCAATGTGACCACAAGCTGATTCTACCAAGGAACTTTTTGCTATAACCACAAATTTAAGGATCTCTAATCACTTAATATGGATTTTTAGCTACTACATTATAATGATGCAAAAAGACATTCCATCAGTGCTTCATATCCTCAAAGAGCTCATCTTAAAACCTAGGAAAGTTTCCTCAAATAATGACTTAAGGCCCCATTTAAAAAAAAAATCAAATAAACAAAAAATCATATGCAACTAGTGAGGTAATGAAATAAATGCAAGATTTTCAAACCACAAACTTTATTACCTATTATTATAATGATATGTTTAGGCTATGCCATCAAAGCCTGTAAAGCAATAGAAGCAACAGAATGGAAAACACAAATGCTGGAAAAAAACATGGATAAAAAGACAAAAAAAGAAGCCCAATGACATCAGAGAAGCCCAATGTCATCAAAAATTCCTTGATACTGAGGAATACAGAAGAAATTCTTGATGCTAATATTTTTTTGTAAGGCCAATATTCACCTATGTAGAGAGATAAAAGTCTAAGAAGAAAGTAATAATAATATAAATTTACACAATTTTAAAGGGTGTCAAAGATGATTTAGTAACCCGATTTGGAGGCAATTTCCTGTGAAGACAGAAAAATGTGGATGAGTAATTTAAAGAGACGCTACACACACTGTGACTCTTACCAAAGCATCAGCAACAGCAGCCTCAAGATCGGTACTTGTGCTCAAAACTCGCATGGCATTTACAGAACCAGGTATTCTTCCTGCCTGGCCAAGCCCGAATCGGTCTATTTAAAAAAACAAAAGCAAAAGATATGTCACTTTAATTCTAATTTTCTCAGTTCTTTGCAAGGGCTCCTGCCTCTCCCCACTGGCCTGAAAAATCTCCAGCCAATTTTAACTACACTTGTAGTGTTAACTACACTTGACTGGTTTAGCAGTGGCAGATGTTAAGTTGTTCACATTTCTTACTACAGTGCCACAAAGCGTCTTGACAGGTAAAATGGTTCTTTAATGCTGTTTTAGTTTTGAAAAGTGTTGAGACATGGAAGGGAGAGAACTTTTACCGAAGGGAACTGGGCTTTTAATCTATTTAGGATTTGATTTAGAGGCAAGTGGCCCTGATGTTTGGTCAAACTAATCAGAAAGCTTTATTGTTTGACAAATGGGTTCTAACGCAATATGCAATCAAGCTAAAATTTGAAACAAATGTATTAAATTGATCTCTGTGCAAACTTTCATTAGTGTCACAATTGTTTTAATTGTTCTTAAATTAAGCTCAATGAATTTTACGTACTTGTTCACCGTGATGTCTGTCACCAAAGGATATTAAAAATAAATTTATTAAAATTCTGTAATAATAAGACAAAAAGCTAGCACTTTTTGTTTTCACTGCAAAATATTAATAATCCAGATAATATCAGTATAAATTTTTCCTGAGTCCCTCAAAACATTCTTAAATGATACTCTTTATACACGTAAACAAAATGGACAGAATCCAAAGAATTTAAAACAAATTTTTAGCAGTTCAAACAACTATTCTAAGCTTGTTAATGATCATGGACAATAAAGACTAACTTTTTGAAGTCCCATTAAGTCAGCTGACCAGCCTTCCTTAAGAAGTGCTGAGATTAAGACTATCACAGGAGAAAGTCAGTGCAAATTATACTTCATAGGCGTCATCACCATCGACTGGGAAAAGTTTCTTACTTAAAGTGCTAATATATAAAAAACGGAAGAGGATGTAAGATAAAAAATGCTTTCTTTTTGTTAACAAATAAGACACTGCTTGGATGAGGAAAATCTCTGTATTAGCCATATTCTAGTAATAAAGCATTTACAGTAAAAGGAAAGCTAGTATCTGTTTCACATGAATTGATCTTTCCTATAAAATGAGATATTTAAAATTTTAGATATGTAACATCACCTACAAAACTGGTGAACTTTAAAAGTGCAGTGTTGTTTAGAGTTTTTAAAATGTCAGTTTCAAAACATTATACCTTCCACAGCCATAAAAAAGAAAAATATTTAAACACTTCTAATCAAAAAAGTTATAGTCATGAATTTTCATAAAGAAACAAAAACTGTATGTCACACTATCCCCTTTTTTAATGCAATTGCTGATCATACTGAATGTCATGTTAGTCGTTAATATGTTTAAAAGGTGATTTAGTGTGCCACATAAACTAGAGACCACAAAACAATGATAGTTATATATATATAAATCATCAGTTGAAACATGAAACAAGTGTAAATTTGAGATTTATTGTGCACATAATTTTATAAATGGTCTCTGTTCAAGTCGTTTTTTTCCATTAAAAAAGGGTAGATAGTAAGGGATTTATGAGTAACAGAATGAAAGTAATTCAGTTATAAGCCATTTAAAAATTACCCAGCATAAACTTAAATAAAACAGAATCTAAAAAAAATTTTAAAAAGAAAAAAAAGTAGGTCTCATGCCAGCAATCTTGCTCCAGGGATAGTACTGATCTTTCAGACACAAAATTAAAACTGTAAGAACAATGCAATTATTTTGTGCTTCCCAGATGCATACAGCTTTGCCATACATAGTGACTGCAGATTATTTGATCTATATCATAGATAATTTGAATTTCAAATCTTAATGGGAAATGCTTGTCTGGATCTAAGCAAAATTATAAGCCTTCTGTTTCACCAGACCAAAATGTGTTCTCCATTTTCACTGCTCTGATACTATTATGAAGCTCCATTTTCCAAGAGATGGATACATATGACTGTGCCCTCAGTCTGGCCCATACTTCAGGGGAATGTACTGATCAGAGTATACATAATAAAATGAATAGCTGGCTTCATTTAGAGGAACAGAGAAACTCTCTGAGTAAATTGGTCACAGTTATCACCATCAACAGTCTGCGACTGAATAGACTGTGCCTTAGTCAGTTGAGAAAACTGTAGTCATTAGGGGCTGTTAGCATATCAAAATGATGCCAGTTAAATCGGGCAAATCAATACATTACAGTATGCTTTCTTTTTGCCCCAATGGCTAACCAGGGGATTTTTGGTGTTGTTCAAACAGGGCTGAGATGGAACATTTGGAGTCCACAGGCTGCAAAGGCTACCTTTGGCCTGATTCAATTATCTGAATTGAGATCTCGCTTTTTCATAAAAGTTTTAGGACCATCCATTTATTTTCATACATATGAAATTACATACGCTATAACTTGAAACGTGGTAACTGAAAGGACCTCCAAATACCTAGAACCTGACGCTAATAACTAACATCAGTAATCAACACTTTATCGGGAGCAAAGACTTTGGAGATGAAAGACTCTGTTGACGACATCTATACCCCATCTCCCCACAGGGACCCTTCACAATACCTATTTTGGGTTGTTGTTTGCCTGGGAGAGGGAGTGGAAGAGGGAAGAAGCACTTCCCTCTTTTTTTGTTTTGTTTTAACATAAATATGAACACTGGAGAAATGATGTACAACAGGCTATAGAGCATCTATGGCCTATTAACAGAACCATAAACATTCAACAACTTAAAAAAATAAAAGCACATTGGAGAAAAAAAAATGAGGTGCATACATGCCAAGTGCTAGCCAACACTGATGAAAACAAATGTTAAAATGAGTGTGAAACTAGAACATATGAAGAAGCCAAGTCATGCAGTTAGCACTTGTTCACCTGACTGCCCAACAGATTCAGCAGTGGAGAGAGCACTAGTGGACCTGGAATGACGTCGAGAGGCTGCAGGTAAAAGGAACGGCAACACCCACAGGATTAACAGAGAAGTACCCGAGACAGAATATGCCACAGTCCAAGGGAAGTGCAGGGACTGCTCCCCAGAAGACCATGTCTTCTCATGAAAAGAAATGGCGCTGGATATGAATGGATAGCAAGTGCCGATTCCCAAAGTCCATGGCAGCCTGCTGGCTCTCACACAGCTGGTAAACATACAGGCACAACAAAGGCACTCTTTAAGGTGCTCCTTATGCATCAACTAGCTCAGACTCCAGGTTTATATTCACGCCATGAAGCCTCTAGCAGCCATTATGGAAATATGCAATACGAAGAACATCAGGAGCCACCGAGCACCATCTAAACCCCACGGTGGAACAGCAGAGGATGGATTACCAACTCAGCTCACGAGATGTCTCATAAGTATGTGATGCACACGCGACCATGCACCAAAAACAAAAGCAGAGAAGTTTATAATGTTATTTGAACAGAAATAGAATGAATCACAAGAAGGGGACTCAACAACTGGAATGCCATTTTCCTCAGTCAAAATTTGTATTATTGTGTTTCACGAATATCCTAATTATTAACTGACTTATTGTTTAATTGTTGGAAAGTTAGTTGTACTAAGTTTAATGACCTTCCTTGGAGAAGCATTTGCAGTCTTCTGGTTATGAGCACTGGCTCTGTAACACAATGGGGGGGTCAATCCTCATTTGATCACAACTCGCTATAGGACCTTGACAAGTACTAACCCTCTCTGTCTCAGTTCCCTCATCTGTACAATGGTGCCAGTAATGGTACCTACCTCTTGGGAGTTAAGAGATGAAAAGAGATCATCTATAAAGCACTTAAAACAGTGTCAGGCACAGAATAAATGATAGCAGTAACAGAAGTAGTGCTGGTGGGGTGGTGGTGGCAGTAATGGTTAAGAGTAAGCTCCAATTAACACTTAGACATTAAATATTTTATTAGCAAATATTCATAATAAGCATATTAATTCACCTATAGGAAAAAATATATGCTAAAATTCATTCTCATGTGGAGAGAATAACTTTTAAAAATAATTACGAAATATAGACTTGGTTCAAAACACGAATTTATTAACCGAAGTGCCTTGCAATATATGGCTTTTCTTTACCTCAGAAAAAACCCAAAAGATAATGTACTTCTATTCATTGTTCTGAAAAGAACATGGTGATTGTGCCACAGAAAAGTCAGAGATTTAACAAAGTTACACTAAGCAGTGCTACTTCCCCCACGCTGCTAGAGTATGGTATCCTGTACACGTTCATGCTTACACACTTAGTCACAAAAATATGAAAACCTCAAACTCTTCAATATAATTTTATTTATTTAAGCTCATGTCACTTTATGAAATGTGCATATTATAGTATAAGTGGTGTTAAATAGCAAAGGTTGCCTAGTTAATGAGGACAGATTTTTACCAGTTTGCAAAAGGAAAAGAAAATTCCTAATTACTCAAGACGCATAAAAATAAATCAGCAGTCTCTAAAACAGCTATTATAAAATAATCACTTTCCTTAAATAAGGAAGTTGGCAAAATATTCTGTAAGACTGAAGCAAACTATTCATATAATGTACAACCATATCAGTATTGTACCTGACAGTTTCAACTGAGAACAGCTTTTAAGCAATGCCTCATCTTAAAGTTCCTTATAAAGTTGTCCTTTGGGGTTCTGTTTCAACAGAATATTCTACAGTAAACCTGTCCTTTGTCATGTTCTCAACTGAAGACCCAACAATGGAATCCCAGGTGGACCCACTTTCATCACAGCTTGATTTACAGCAGAGTCCTACAGCCCTAAGTTTCACTTAGAAGTTGGCACTGTAACCATATATATATAAAATGTATATTCATATCATTAAAATGGTCCAAAACAACCCTGTAATAAATGCAAACTTAAAACCAATATATATCACTGAAACATAATTACTTTCATTTCCTTTTGTTTTTTAAGTGGAGGTTGGCTATATAAGTTGATTCAAAGGAGCACTAAAACAAAACCTCATTAATTTATAAGGGGGTGGGAAATGATTACTAAAGTGAACGAGAAAAGGAGGAAACTTGACATTTGCTGAGGGGCACAGTAAGTTCCCCTGGGGACAATAACCTCTGGGACTTATCTATGAATTCCCAGGTCCAAACCCCAAGCCTGGAAATTATGATTCTGAAACATCACTGAGCACTTTCTCTGTGCCTAAGCCTGGAAAGGCCTCACAGAAAGTATTTAATACACTTCGGAGGAACAAATGAAAGATGCCAAATTATCAGGACTGCTTTCAAATGAGGCAGACAAAGAGCCAACCTTTGACGTTAAGACCTGGATACAAAACCTGGCTCCACCACTTAGCTGTGTGACCTTGAGAGAGTGAGCTACTCTCCCTAAGTCTCTGTTTTGTCATCTGTAAAAGATGGATGATAATACCTGTCCCAGAGGGTGAACAGGGACCACAGTGTGCTTACTGACTGCTCAGAATGGTGCCAGGTACACACGAGCACTGCTGTTGTTCTCGCTGAACAGAAGTTTTATGATCAGATTTAACCCAAGGAGGAAAAAAAAGGCATGATATAAAAATTCAGCTGAAAGGATGTTAATTATTGCCTTGACCGCAACAGAAGACATGAGCTGATGGTGGAGTTCGTTAAGAAAGGGAAATACCTGCACCCACATCTTCTGCCTTGGTAGTAGCAATTACACATTTCAACATTCTGGGCTGTTACCAAGACACTTAAGCAGATCCATTTCACCAAAGAGAGTGACAAACAGACTAGATCACTCAACCACTCAGGCTTCAATTAGGACCTCAAGAATTCAGCATACCTTGCCTGGTCCAGAGACCACATGCTGGATTACAAATGTTGCTTCCCTGGACAGTAACAAAAATACTAGTACATGTATGAAATAAAAACACTGAATTGCCTCTAAGAGACAAAATAACCAATAAACAGATTGAATTATTCACTTATATAATAGGTTTTTGGGAAGGTCAAATAGTGAGCAAGGAGGCATAAATACACAGCCTTAACCTAAAAGGAAAAATCACCAGTTCATTCAGAAAAAAACAGCATTGCCGCCCCTGGTTTGTTGAGAATGCTGACCTAATGCTTCCGGGTTGCTGTGGAACAGCTGCCGTGTACCAGAGAAGCTGCCCCACTGAGGGTCTCATGCTAATCAGGAAGAACGTCTCACAACGGTATTTTCTCCCTAAGTCAAGCGGACCATCTGGCAGAGCTTCTGCATCTTTTTACCTGCTCTTTCTCTCACCTTTATAAAGGACAAGGAGTCAGAAAGAACTGTATCTAGATTTTGATTATTGATATTGATTTGGAAAAAAAGATATTGAGAAGAAGTGTATGACATGAGAAGGAGACATGGGCAAATATTAAGACTTTATGCCTTTGATCTAACAGCCGTCTTCTGTAATGACATTTTTATGTGTGAAAGACCTGTTACACAGAGTCGGACAACAGACTGCTGCTGGCTGTCGTTCCGTATAGCAACTCCAGGCCTGGCCTCACTGCCACGACATGCTGTCTACCTGCTAAGCTTATCCAGAGGAAAATGTACAGCTGTACAGCACTTAATATGTCAGAACTAAAACACAATTACTGAAGAATACAAAATATTTCTTTTTTTGTGAAAGAATGTGTTAACAGACGTCCTGGGGGATTAATAATTTGCACTAGACAAAAAGGTATATTATATGTCCATTTTAGAGAAAAGCAGGACTATTAAAACTAAGAAGAATAGGTAAATACAATATTCTATAAAGGATACATGTTTCTTTTTTTTTCTTGTTTTTCTTGAATCCTAGAATCTGTCAAAACACAAATTCTGGCTATGAAAAGACTGAGGGCAGGGGGTGGGGCGGATGAGCAGCCCAATTCTGGCACCTGGCTAGTGATCCGAGATACAGTACTTATACCACCTCATGGTGACCGAATATTGTAACTTTTGTCCTGGGATGGCGTCAGGTCACAGACATTAAGTAGTCTATTGAGCCCAGGAAGAATGAAAATATCTGCATAATTAACATGTCAATAAAGTTTTGCATTGGGCTGTACAGCTAAGCAGTTTATCAAAAAGCTGTTTTTAGATTGCTTTAAAGAAAGCTTTGAAATGACCATTTCACAAAAGCACGGCTAACATCTTCACTCATGCTGCTTTTTAGATTAACGTTATCACCCCTAAACTGAGCACATTTAGTTTCCTAAACATTATAATGATTTTATCTTTTTTCCTTCTTTGAATTGAATCCTGTACGGTCTGATCTCTGGTAAAATTAAAAACAAATAGTAGAAATTCAATGACTAAGAATAAACTTTGGATTAACGCTCCTTTTAAGCAGCAGTGAACTTGAGCTGAGCTTGTGTTAGAAATTCCCACACAGATGGGCTTGCCTGGTAGCAAGCAGTCATAAATGCCAACAGTACAGAGTGAAGTGGTGCTTTTTTCCTCTAATATATAAAAATTGAAAATTGCCAAAATTCAAGCATGCAGAGGGGGACAACAAAGGGTGACTAAGGAAGAGGAAAGAAAGAAGAAAGGACCACAAGGACAGCAGAGGAGGGAAAGCAGGTCATTCCACCCAGCAGTGTCTCCGACAAGCATCTGGAGCAGGGGAGGGAGCTCTGCTCCGAGAGTCAGCGCCTACATGTACTCACCAAGTGGAGGAAAGCCCCGAGCAGGGCTTGTATCTCGGCTGCTCTCACGGCTGGTATCGCGGCTGCACCCCTGACTCATGCTGGGTCGAGGGATACGGCTGCTCCGTGCTAGTGTGCAGCATGAGGGGTTTCAGAGAAGGTGAACAAGTTTAATGAAGACAGAAAAACTCACAAAACGTCAGTCACATTCTGTTAATGTAATCACGACATTGTCTGCGCTGGCAGTTCTGATGACTGAGCACCTATCCATGTGGAGGTCTCACTGACTGACGTGCCAACAACAGGAGAGGGTTTGGATTAAAACTCGATTCTGCTCAATGCCTCAGAAAGCTGTGGGCTTTAGAATGAAGGTGAAAAAACGCCTAAATGTAAGAAATGAAAGAAAGCTTTCCAAAAAGCAAACTGGCATCAGAAAACATAAGATCAAAAAGCCTTCTAGAAATGATCAGTTCTTATGGCTTTAACAAACTTCTCAAACAAGATGATGAAAGACCAAAGCCATTTTCATATGCCCAGGGTTTTTAGAAATATAAGTTAATTTGGATTAAAAAACAGAATAAAGCCTTTCGTCACTGAAATCCATGAACTTGCATAATTAAAAGCAAGAGGGTTCAACTTCTCCCAGTATGGCCTTTTTTACAAAGAGAATTTGTAAGGACTGACACAGCTGGAGAACCTACCCACTTTGAATAAGTGCGTAGATGCTTCAAATATATTTAATTATCTAAACCAACAGATATAAAGAGTTGGGAGTGCTATTCCTTTATTTATTGGTCCCACCATTTAATTTCTGCTTTTCTGGTGGGAATCCAAAAAGGTTTGCCTGTGGTTCCTACTCAAGCGCTTTCACTTCCCCAGCCTGACACATGACTCTATGGTATGTGGACTGACAGTCCCAACATTCGTGTTCAAAGATCCCTCCACCGCCCTGACAACCACCAATGACTTTAAGATTATCTATGGATTTTACTGTTCTCACATTACAAAACACTGAGAAGACAGAGTCACATGAATAATCTACGGTCTGATATAACTTGGCTGTAAAGCTCAAAAGAAGACTATGATGCCCTTGTTTTTCAATTTAATTTGAGAAAACAGAAATACAGTACTGGCAAAATACTCAGAAAGAACTTTGCATACTGACTGTGTAGCCACCTGCATAATAGCTCCTGGAGACAATAAATATTTCCATCTTGAAAGGATCTACCAATTCTAGACAGGATAAAAATGTCTTTCTCAGAAATTTTGGAAAAAATAAACTTGATTCACTAATGTAAAAACAGCCATGTTTACTATATTGCAATGAGTATAGCCTACTATTTCAGAGCAAAGGTAGATTTATTGTATGGCCAAACTCCAACAAGAATGTCTTACAAAAGTGAATTATGAAACTCTCTGACAAAATAAGAACACGGATGTGAAAAACCAAACCAACTTCCTATTGCCTTCTCTCTCGGTGCTAGAGTTGACTAGACCCCAAAGGTACATATGTGATGTTCAAATGCTTAGGTCTGCCCTGACAAACAAGGAAGGGTCAAGCACAGGAGTGCACTCTGAACAATCAGTCAAAACATGCCTGCATTTGGAATTCTCTGGTAATTCCTAAATTCTCCTTCCATTTCCCATAGTGACACGAAAGGACTGAGTTTCCACTCAAAGGAGCAGGGCCTAGTCAGCAATTCTATACAACATTCTAAACAGCTCGTACAATCAGGGCAAAAGCAGCAGGTGCTAAATTAAACCCTTAAAAAACTAGTGAGTATCTACTGATCCCACTGATAAACGAGAAGCTACCTAGAACCAACAAAGCAACACTGCTTATCCTTAGAGCATCGCTCAACAACTAACTTATGAAATGACCTCTCCAATTCCATGCTAACTCACTGGTCCAGACACTTAGCTTCTCTGGGTCTCAGCCTCCCCTTAGGAAGGTCAGGAAGAAGGAGTGCCATCATTTAAAGGAGAAGGGTACTGTGAGAAAATGTACACACGTAAGCACTTCCGAGTTCCTTGCTGAAAGGCATACATGAAAATCTTGTCTATTTCAATGCCCACTCTAAAACAAACAATCAGAAGGTAATAAAAACAGTCCTGATAGTTTTTCACATATGTGCATGCTTAGTTGAGCATTTTCTTATAGTTCCTGCCTAACTAGTTCTGAATTTTTACCCAGCTCCCACTACCTTCCTTAAATTAATATACATGCTACAGCAATGGGAAATCTCGGCTCTCTCTCCGGGCTGAGCCTGCTTTGTGAAGACAATTAAAAGCATGAAAAAGCATAAGTAAATATGTTCTGAAATAACAATATGCATAATTCTTAACAAGGTTTACCCTCGCGGTATTTCACCAAGAGAAAGTTCATTCACCCATTCACACTAGCTAGTTCCTTTAACATACGGTTAGTAGTAGAATACAGAAAAAGAATTCTGTTCACAGCTTTTTCAAAATCTGCCCATAGTTGCCCCAAACCTCATTAAAGTACATCTAGTGGTGATATCAACAGTTCAAATGTTGGGTAATTTAAAACACAAGAGGTAAAACATCCACTTAAGTTATAACAACACTTCCAAAGACCAATTTATAAGGAGGATTTAAAATAAGTATATAAATAACTAATTTTTACAAAGACTAAATAATTAGGTAGTCAAATTTAAAAAATAATATACCAAACCAACTTGTCTCTTTATTGACGCCAAAATTGAACATTCTATGTGAGAATATGTTACGGAGGAGAAGGTATAACAGAGAAGGAAGAGACAGTACAAACACACTTGCCATTTGAACTTTCTAAAAGCAGTATTCTTAGTTAGCTCTGGAGTCTTGCGCTTAGATTAAATGCCAGGAAGCCATGAAAAACCATTTAATCGGTTTTCATTTCTTGTGAGACGCTCTTCTCTACCTTAATAGCATTTCAAAAACAATCCTGACTTTTGCCTTTTAAGGAAAGATCCTACCAGAATTCATATTAAAAGCAGAAGTACAAGAAGAATAATGAAAACTGCCAGAAGTTAAAGACATGAAATGTCTCCTAGTCTAGATATTTTCATGTTTTGGTCTGCAGACAGTAGTCTAATTTAATAGCTGAAATTGATTACTATTAATTTTTAATTTTTTCAAGTTATTTTTAACCATATAATCTGAAAACATTTTAAACACATATCCACAAAATGTAAGTTGCAAAAAGTCAAAATTTTTTATAGCCTTTTCAATAGATAAGTGAGAGAAGAAGGGAACCAAAGGCAAACTTCCGAAATACAACTGCTATAGATGTTAGCTATTTACGCGACTTTATTATTTGTCAAAAATAGAAAAAAACACAAAAATGAAACAATTTATAAATATATCCATTTAGTTGAACAGTTTATGAAGGAATAAACTGCCGAGAAAAAAGAAGAGTAGCAGGGTTTTATTTTGTTTTTTTGGCTATCCAACAGAAATCACATTCTGTTTTGCTTAAGAAATCTTAACAGCTAAAAAAGAAGAGCTTTTGGCATCATTTTTATCATAGGTGAGAAAGAAAAATTTAGTTAAGAAATATTACTTTAAACAGAAAAGGCATAGTTGGACTAAGCATAATTTGTAGATAAGTAGAATTAATTCTCAGTGCAAATTCCAAGCCCAGTGTAGTGATGACTAAAACTATTAGTTGGTTTGAGGATTATAGTAAATATTCTGAAAAGATTCTCCCTCCTTTTCTGGATTTTATTTATATTTCAAGTTGTTACATAATGAACCAAATGTTTAGACACATAGCCATACACCCAGTACATACTAAATGATCACAGTAATATACAATCTATTAATGAAAAATGCATATTAATATAGGGGCCAGCCCCGGGGCATAGTGGTTAAGTTCAGTGTGCTCTGCTTCAGCAGCCCAGGTTCACAGGTTCAGTTCCTGGGCATGGACCTACGCCACTTGTCAGCCATGCTGTAGTTGCAACTCACATACAAAATAAAGGAAGAATGGCACAGATGTTAGCTCGGGGCTAATCTTCCTCGAGAAAAAAAAAAAGAGGAAGACTGGCAACAGATGTAGCTCAGGCAAATCTTCCTCATCAAAAAAAAAACAAAGGAAAAAACTCACTAATATATCTGACACCCTATAAAATAGCATTTCTAAGTAACACTATAGGAAGACATCGCAAGAGATTTTGTTCATATAGATATATGAATATAGATGAATTCATATCTCTATCTTCGTATCTGTGTGTATTCTCACAATGTACACAAATTTAAATATCTTCCTTAATCAGATTTGTATGTATGATCTCAAAGCTTTAAACATAACTAATCCCCGTAATGAGCATCTCAAGGGAACTACTTTCTTCAAAATAATGTTTCAAACAAGACCTCTTTGGAGGGGAACAGGCTCCTATTTAGTTCTTACTGACGGATGTTTCATAGCACCTCTTTTGAAAGCTTCTTAAATGCTGTCTTTTCAACTATATGCAACACAAACTTCACAGTCAAGCCCATGGAATACTGGGTCTTAGAGTTATGTTTGATAACCAAGGTTGGTTTGTTTCCCAATTCCAAGAAAAGGTAAAAAGGGCATCTTTAATAAACATAAAAAGTAAAATCCAAAAAAAGAAAAGAATTTGTAAAAGCATGAAACTAATCTGGATTGCCAAGAGACAGCCTAAAAACCTAATCAACTCTGGAAAAAGGACAGCTGAAAGCTCACATCTAGATCTGAAATCAAATGCATACTCCAAACAAAACCAGATCCAAACACAAAAATGTTACAGCATCAAATCTGAAATTTGCATACTTCAGTCATGATATTTTTCTCTGGTTATAGCCCCATTACTTGTTTTTGGATCCAAATAAGTGGTCCTCTCAGGGACCACGCTAAGGAATGCCAACAGAGGCTTGGCATCACATGGAATTAACAAAACCACTGCGTGGCTACATTTCTCACTTGCTTCGGAAATGTTAGTCAAACCAAATAACATCTGTTCTGTTTCTCAGATGTCTGTCCCGGCCTTCCCCTAGTTCAGGCAGCCTTCAAGGACTTTCATGAGCTGGACTCAACCAGTCCCTCTGTCCTCACGTCTCACCCTACCCTGACAAACTTCCTTTGCTAATAGCCAAATGAATTACTTGTGGTTCCCAGAAGACATTACTCTCCCTCTTGTCTGACTGCTTCTGCTCATGCTTCTCTCTGCCCCAAAACCCTTTCTCCTCATCTCCCCACCCTGCCTAATCCCAACTTATACTTTATCAAAGTAGGACCTATTCTGGAAAGCCTCTCCTAGCAGGAAATCTGGGAGAACTGGGGCAGACAAGGACCCTAAGACACTCCTTTTCTATGGTCCCAGAGCTCCCTGTCATAGAATTCGTCACAATGTATACATTTTCATCTCTAAGACCACAAGCTCTTTAAAGTCAGAAGCTAAATCTATTTCACTTATCTACTAATCCAAAGGTCTAACAAAGTGCTTAGGACATCATAGTAAACATTCAAGTAAAAGTGTTGAGATAAATGAATAAATAAGAAAGATAAGCCAACAGGACTAAAGAATACAGTACTCTGATTTCACATTGATAGATTTTTACCCTTAGAAAGCAGGTAAAGATATAAGAGTGTGAACATAGATTTTTCATAATATATTACAAAAGACTTCTAAACTTTTACATTAAAAAGGTAGCATACAAATTAGATTTTAATAGAGCAAAAGAGGTCTTTGAGCTGCTGAGAGTAATGCATATAATTCTACATCTTATTACAAAGAAACTAAATACTACAACACAAAAATAAATATTATCTATTTGGTTTTCATCTATTCCTAGGCTTCACACTTAAACAATATTATGTCAAAAGTAACTATACACATTCTTCGACCACAAGTTTCAACAATTAGGTCACAGAAGATCAAAATCAAAATAAATGTGGACCCAGAAATTACTTTTGCATTTATATGGTTAATGGCTGATCAGTGAAGGAAAAATGAAAAGCAATATTGTTTCTAATTGTGAAGTAAAAAATCCTGCTATTCCCCCAATTCTACTATCTTGCAATGACTCTAAAACACTTCTGTGTTTAGCCCACAATGATGCAATTCATTCCCATCAATGTAAATATTAAGACCCACAGTTTTCAGTTATAAGTGAAACCCGAACATGCCATAATCTGTAAAAAGTGCAAAGTGAAATGTCTTTTTAACACAGACAAAATGACATCCTTGGTTCAAAAATAGATCTCTATTTCCTACATTACACAAAGTCATTAGATTTATAATCAAAATTATGACCAAGTACAGAATGGTGTTCCCAGGTCTCTGAGAAGCCTTACCTAATCCTATTCGGTTTGGACTTGTTTCTCGGCTACATCCCTGACTCCTGGGAATCTTGCTCCGTTTTTCTGAAGAAGGTGTCACAGGTGGCCCTCTTGAGGAACCGCCAGCAAGGCTACTATAACCACTTCCCAACAATTTCCCTGGGGAACTTGACCGGCTGCCAGCTAAAAATGAAGCAAAACAAAATTGAATAATGGATATAAACCAGGGAATAAATTATACTAATTTCAAAAGCCAGTTTACACATTAATTTGGATCAAATACTACGAGAATTTTATATAAAAATAGCTTCTTAGTTACTGGTAGTACTAATTTTTTAAAAATGTAGGAGCAAACAAGAACATCAAATTATCATAAAAGAATATTTATACATAGAATTACTGGTGGACTTCTACTAAAATGACTGCAAAATTTCTGATTCAAAAGAGCAGGCTAAGCACAAACAACTTCCCTGTTCCACAGCAAATGTCTACAAATAACCACAAAGGTGTTTATTCACTTTTTTTTTTTATTCTATGAAGAGTTGATATGTTAAACAATTTTAAGTATAACTGCTGGAAGAGTAGAAATATAAATATAAGAGAAATTTCTTAAACATTAGTGGAAGACAATGGATCCAAGAAAACTCCACTAATCTAATAAATGGAAGAAATGGGGGCAGGGAGATGAAATAACTAGAAACACGGTAAATAAAATAATCACAAAATGTGATAGGAATAAGCTCAAACATATCAGTAACCATAATAAACATGGCTAGATTAAATTCACCTATTAAAAGATTACAGAGATTCTTGGCTTGGGTTTAAAACAAATGAAATTCAACTGTATATTGCTTACAAGAGACAAACAACATACCTAAAACAAAATAACAGAATATAACAGCATAAGAAAAGGACAAAAGATATTTCATACTGATAAAAGAATTAAAGAACCTTTATGCTTCAAATAACATAGCTTTGAAAAAGATGATAAAAATATAGGAAGAAAGTGAAGAGGTCATAATTATTAACAACCTCTCAGAAGGACTAGAAACTAATGAAAGGCTAATACACCAATCAGAAACTGACAGAGTAAGCAGTCAAAATTCTATAGATACATATAAACATATTCCTACATACACACATGTATATCTCAACCAATAGAATACACATTCTTTTCACCTTTCCACACATGAATATAAAAAACCAACTACGTAGTAAGCCGCAAAAGAAATCTGAAAAATGTACAAAAGTTGAAATCATATAGACCACATTCCCTGAGATGTATCCAATAAAATTAGAAATTAAAAACAAATAATATGGTTAGTAACTTTTGTTAATGGGTAAGTAGCTTGATAGCTATACAACCATTTCTTGTGGGACAAAATTCTCTCTTAGAGAAAACAGCGAAATTTTAAGGATCATACCAACAGACAAGAATGGAGGTCATTTATTTAGATAGATCATCTCCTTAAGTAGAGAGTCAATAAAATTCTAAAACATAAAAGTGCACATTATCATGTACCAGAATAGAATGACCCAAAGGTAAAAACCTTTGAAATAACATTTAACCTAGAAATTAAACACACACACACACACACACACACACACTCTCCCAGCATTCAAATGAATCACTAAGGTGACTACTCACACCAATTAGTACTTTATAATGATTTAACTACAACTTAAAGTGAAATTCATTGTAAAAATCACCAGTACACATTACTATGAAGAACCTGTCTCCGGATCTATTAATTTTGCCCATAAAATGTGAGCACACAAAAAACTATTCAGCTGTGTAAAAGAAGAAAAGAAATCCATTTCAAACTCTAGAATTTGAACATACAGAAAAAATGCAGAAAGATTAACTAAGCTCATTATAAAGAGAGAAATTATTATTGTACAAGGAACATAGGGTAAGGGAGAATGCAAAAAAAAAAAAAAAAAGCAAGAAGAGAAACGGCTTACCACCAGCAGGATTAGCAGATCTGGATCCTTGATTATGAGAGCAGACCAAAGGACAGGCAAAAAGTGGATTAAAAGACAATAACACAATACAGAAGGTCAGCATGCAACACACCACAAATGTCTTTGTTCACAAACACATTAGTAAAAAAGCTATTTTTTCTAGATCTGGTTCTTCCTAGTCTACTTTTCTACTTATGTTTATTTTATACAAATTACACTACATCGGATCTGTTCCTGCAAGACTTAGAAACCTACAATGTGCCAGGCACAGTGCTAGGCATAGGAGATGCAGAGAAGAGTGAGACAAGTGCCTTGCCCTCCATGAGCACATCTACTCTCTAAGCTCTGGGCAACCTGAGAAGTGATTGCACCTTACTCATTTGTGTTATCACCACCACTTTAAACAGTGCTCACCACATAGGAAGTGCTCAATAAACATCAGTGAACTGAAAAAAACTGCTATTAGCTAGCTTCACCTGAATGTCCTATGCCAAATCCTCAAATATTTAAATATTAATCTTCAAATATTTAATCCTCAAATATTTTAAAATATGCCAACTGTTAAGGGCTGTAAATCTAACATTAATGAAATCTACTTACTACTAAACCACGACTACAAATACTAGTATACTACATTTGTAAAATATATAAATATGCTCAGATTTACCTCCTATTAAAATAACAAAAAAAACATTTAATTTATATGCATAAGTTTAAGATTCAGGGTTGATCATTTGCTGGTATTGTCTCCCTTTCTGTGAGTGGAATTTGGTGAGTAAAGTAAAACCCAAGGGTTTTTAAAGTGGAGCCCTGAGGCGGGGTGCAGTATTTTTATATGACTGAAGAATTAAAGCTCTGTCATCACCCTCATCCCCACTACAGAAGAAACTTTCATCTTTACCACCTCTTAAGCAGAGGACCCGGCGAGGGGCAGGGACCCCTGCAGAGGCCAGTGCCAATAAAGAGCAGACATAAAGAAATGTAAAATACTGTTTAACCCTCACTCTCCAAGAAAGGAAATAACACTGCACAGCTATAGAGTTGGACATTTTTTATTCAACTCAATTTCAACATATTGACCTATATTCTGAGTCGAACATTTTTTGTCAGGAAAAATTTCTTTGCAGTAAGATCTGAATCACATTTATGAAGTCATGAGCAGAGTATTATATCCATTTGCGACTCCAGGCATCACTAGAGTTCAAGAGAATAACCAGAGCCAGGATACTGTTCCCAAGGTTCTAGAAGCTTCTGGGCTACACCAGCACAACCTATGTTGTGTTGTTTGGTGTTAATACACTTCTTTGTCAGAGAAACCTAGGTTCTGTAGCCTCACTAAAGGCAGCACTACGACTGACCCTGCACTTTCTTTTCAGAAATGATATAAGCTTGTCTAACATAAGGACTATACTTATCATAAGGGACATAGAAAAGCATCTACCTTCAGATAGAGCCAAGAAAGGCATTCTAAATACTAAGAGAGAACCTAAGGTTTGGCCGCAGACTAACTGCTCTTTACAAAGCCAGACAGCTCCCAGGGCTGCAAAGGAGGCAGCCAAGGGTGTGTCAGCTGAGGAGTGCCGTGCTGATGGCACACGTGCAGCTGCTGGGGAAGGGAGTCTTCCTCCACCGTGCTCACCTTGCCCAGGAGAACTCTGATACCCAGCTCCACTCTACATGCACAGAGAGGGAGCAGGGGACTCAAAGTCACAGGTAGCTGGGAAGTGAGACACCAGGGCTGGATCCTAAGAATGATCAGAACACATTCATTCCATCTATGACTGCTTCCATGGCTGTGGCTAACAAACCAAGTGACTCAACATATACAAAGAAGCAATAATGGAAGCGAGGGCAGCTGGGCAAAGCAAGAACTGACACTGGCAAGAAGAGAGGAGCAGGCTGCAAATGTTAGAACAGAGGGTTAGAGGGGAAAGCTTTTGATGGATTTACTCAGGACCGCAGGAAAGAGAACTCGGCAGTAACCTCCCCAAGTCCTGCTCTGATATGACATCAGAGGGATTTCTTATCAATAGAAAAATGGGCCACAGTTCAGGTACGTTTCATATTGAGAGGCTTGAGGGAGAGAAATTATATTTTAATGTTTAATGCTTAATGATACAAAATTTAAATCACCTGGACAGGAGACAAAAGTACACTTGAACACATCCATTTTCTAAGCTTACCCCACAAGAATCAAGACTACTCACAGTTCCTTAGAACCAAAGAAATGTGTTTTTCCCCTAAAGTCAATGAAAATACTGTAAATTTTCAACTGCAGAATGGGCTATTGAATAAAACTAAGATAACGGCATAAATATGCTTCTTACGCTGGGACTGTGAAACCACTTTAGCACGACTGCGGCCTCGACTGTCGGCAGGCGTAGACGCGACGTTGGTGGCACTCCCAGAGCTTTGTCGTCTAGTGCGGATCCGACCTGGAGGACACAGCAAAAACAGTGTTTCCATAATGTTCTCAATAAGTGTGACCTACTCAAGAAAACAACCCACACGTGAGCAAGGGACAAGGCCTGGGCCTCCTACAGGGAGAGCAGCTCTTCTCCATGTGTGGTCCTGACACGTGCTCCTGTGGACACACACGTGCATGAAGTCCGTACACACAAATTCTACAGAGAGGTCAGGAACCTGAGAGTGAGTCATGAACCTATCAGCTGCTTATGTTTCAATTATTTTAGCATATTATGTTTTCAGATGAGGAGGTGATATCCATTTAAGGATTTTTTTCCACAATTTTTTAAGGTTTAATTCTTTTTTTTTTTTTGGTCTAAACATCTGTCAAATTTCTAAAAACAGAAAAGAACACATTAGCTGTCATCTTAAGAAAAATACTACAGAAAAACAGTCAATACAGAAAAAACCTTCTTCACTCAGCACTCAACAAAAGCTACAGCACTCTGCAGAATAAATGTTTTGATACACAGCATTAAAATTCTATTTTAAAGCCTGTCTGCCAATAAGTTTCTAGGCTGCAAAAGATGAAGATAAAAAGAATAAATATTAGGAGTTCCTAGGGAAACAATCACATAAAAATAATGCAATGTTGTAGGCATTTATGAAAAGAATTTGCCATTGTAAGTAAAGCAATATATTAACTTCAATTATTAAACCATGAAACCATAAAAATTAAAATGAATTCATAAATGCAAAATCATTGATCAGACTAGTATGATTAGGGATTAACCTTTTTTTAAATTCAGGGCTTCTTTGGTTTCAAAGGAACACAAAATGCTTCTCCTGCCATAATTCAATCAGAATAGCAACCTAATAGGGAAAACACAAACCAATTTGAACTCCTACTGGCTTCTTACATAGTTCAAAATCATTTCTACTTCATCATCTGAGAAAGCTTGCAGAAAAGTAACAGAGAAAAGCAAATCTAAGGCTTAAAAAAGGTTGAAGAAAGGGAGGCAAGGAGCAATAAAAGAAACCACTGCGTTACAACAAAAAATTAAAACTAGAAAGAATAACTTTTAATAGCAGTTTAAGGAAAGACATGCACAAATTCTAGAAACTATACTAAAATTAAGAGCTATACCATATATTATACTAAGAGCTATGTACGTTAAACTCAGAATTCTCACAACGTAGAAAGCAATTATTCCCATTTTACAGAGGAGCAAACAGAGCAACAAGAGGATTAGTTAATTTGCCCAAGGTCACACTACTGGTTTAGACACCTGTGCCCGCTCGACTGGCTGGCTAGCCTATGAGTGAGGGCGCTTCACTTTCCTAAGGAAGTCACTGAGCTAAATCAAGGCAGTCACCAAAGCAAAGGGAACGTGAAAAAGCAACTGAAGTTCTTACTTCAAATTCATCATAAAATATTTAGGTCACAAAAAGATTTTTTAAATGAAAATTCATAACTATGCAGCTTAAAAAATAAAAATCTTCTTTGCTCTATATTCCCCCAACATTTAACACGGTCTGAAACCCAGTGTTCATCATTCCCTTACATTTCTTCATAATTTCTAATACATATAGTTGCATAAGAAATAGATGGCATTATTTTATGTATTTTAAATGTTTTAAAATTATATATTCTTCCAAAACTCACTGTGTTGCTCAACATTTTATTTGTGAGGTCACTTAGGGAACTGACTTTCTCTGCAGGAGGTAAAGGAGAGATCCATTTTATTTTTTCCATATGACTAACCAATGTCCGAATAAATTTATTTAACTCTTTTCTTCTTGATCTACAAACCCATCTTCTTCATTTTATTAAGTACTAACATATATGCAGGGGTCTGTTTCTCAGCTATCTGTCCCATTAATCCATGTGTCCACACCTGTACAACATCACAATGTTGTGACTAGCTTTTGAAAAGAATCTTGCTAACTGGTAAGGCATATCAATCCACTTTTTCCCAAGACCCGTTACTCTCTCTTTTTTTTTTTTAAAAAAAGATTTTATTTTTTTCCTTTTTTTCCCCAAAGCCCCCCGGTATATAGTTGTATATTCTTCGTTGTGGGTCCTTCTAGTTGTGACATGTGGGACGCTGCCTCAGCGAGGTTTGATGAGCAGTGCCATGTCCGCACCCAGGATTCGAACCAATGAAACACTGGGCCGCTTGCAGCTGAGCAAGCGAACTTAACCACTCAGGCACGGGGCCAGCTCCCCGTTACTCTCTTCCATATGGATGTCAAGATACAATAAAAAGACCTGTTGAAATCTTGACTGGCATTTTGTGGAACTTTGGAGAAAAAAAGACACCTTTATGATATTGATCTTTCCATTGATTAATATTTTATCTATTTCACTTTCTTCAATGTCTTTCAATAAAGCTTTATAATTGTTTCCAAAAGTCTTGCTCAATTTTTATAGACTTATTCAAAGGTGCCTTATTTTTATTATACACAACGTATCTTATTAAATTATATTTTCTAACTTATTGACAAATAAGAATGTAATTAATCTATTTTGATCTTAACTCTAGGAACCTTGCTAAATTTTTATTAATTCTATTAATTTGTACATAGATTATTTGGAGTTATCTAAATAGAACATTATATATAAATGAGTCTTCAGTTTTTCCCTTCAAACTCTGCCCTCTCACTTCTCTGCCTTTATCCTGCTGTCTTAGAAATGTAGCACAATACTAAAGAGAAGCATGAGCGTAGGCTTTGTTGCTGTGAGCCACATTTTGAAAAACTAATTCTGAAATTTCATAGAAGTATGATATTTCAACAGGTTAAGAAAACTCACTTCTATTCCTAATTGCTCAGAATTTCCATCAAAAATTTTTGTTGAATTTTTTAACTCTTCATCTGCATCTTCTGAGATAAAAGAATTTTTTGCCTAAATGTGCTTAAACCTGGGCTAATCCTTATGGTCATGAGGTACCACTCACATACACAATGTTTGTACTGTACCTTGTCTGATGCTAGTACTAAGGTTACACAAGCTGCATAAACCAGTGAGGGAAGTATTCCTTCTTTCTATTCTCTGAGTTTATGTAAGACTGGAATTACCCAATGCTTCACAGAACTTGTGTTTCTTAATCCTCTCAATGAATGTTTAATTGCTATTTCATTAACTTTTACTCTCATCTTTATTATTTCATTCCTACTCTTCTGTGGGTTTATTCTGTTCTTTCTTAACAAATTAGAAACAAACTCCTAATTCAATCTCTCTTCTAATATAAACTTAAAGCTATGAATTTACCTCTAAGCACTGCTCTTGCCTCATTCCACAAGGATTAATATGTAGTTCAACATAACGTGTTGCTTTTTTAAAAATACATTACTAGATCTCATTAGCTTATGTTTTGCTTTGGAAAAATAAGTTGGATCCATACTTTACACTTTAACCAATAAAAACAGCAAATGGGATCTAAGATTAAAATGTGAAATATGAAACCATAAAAGTTCTAAAAGGAAACATGGGAGAATTCCTTTGTAACTTCTAATGGAAAAGTTCACTCTAACTATGACTTAAAATTAAAAGCCATCAGAAGAAAATTGATAAATCTGACTACAAAATTTTTTAAAAAGCTTAGCATGGCAAAAAGAAGACTATGGGCAAATTATAGAAAACGACAAACTGGAAAAAATTATTTGCACTTCCTATCACAAGGGCTAATTTCCTTAACATATAAAAGGTTCCTAGGAATCAAGAAGTCCAACAACCAGTGGTATGCTGGTAAATGTTTAACAAGTGCCTGGGTGGGTGGGCAGCGGCTGTGGTGGTTGTGCTGATTTGTGGTGTTTTCCAATTTTCATGGGGTAAACATTCCCACAAAGCCAATTTAGGCTACTGATGTGATGTTAAACCAGCTTACAAAATTCCTGGAAACTTATTAACAATTGGCTCTCATGAACTAGTTCAAGCCAGCTCCAGCGCACTACTGCCACAACCCAATAAAGAAAAAGGCTAAGAACAGATAGTTAACAGGAAACAGAAATGGCTCTTAAATGTATGAAATAGTGCTCAGCCACACTCATAATAAGAAAAAAATTTTAAATGACATTAAGAATGCCATGTATTACCTATCAGACTGGCAAAAAATCTAAGAATTTGCTAACATTCTGGTGTGTAGGAAAAAAGGCACTCTCATTCATTGCTGCTGGGAGTAGAAATCACTACAGCCCCTACAAAAGGCTATTTGGCGATACCTATCACAATTACAAATGCATGTACTTTTTAATCCAACAATTCCACTTTGGGTAATTTATCCTGCCAGTATACTTGTACCCATGCAAAATGACGTATATAAAAGGTTATTCATGGCAGCATTGTTTGGAAGAGCAAAACTCTGGAAACAATCCAAGTATCAATATGGGACTGGTTGGTTAAGGTTAATTCATATAGTTGAAAGTAGTACAGCAGCAATAAAGAATGAAGAGGTTCTCTTTAATCTAATATGGAAGGATCTTAAGATGTATTAAGTGAAAATAAAGATGCAGAATACTGTGTGTAAGTATGCTACCTTTTATGTTTAAAAAAAGAGAGAGAACACGATTTTTATATTGCTTCTATATGCAAAGAAACTGGATAAAAATGAAACAAGCGGTGACATACTGGGCTTGAGGGGAAAGAGGTGCTAACTAGGCAAATGAAAGACAAGGCTGGGAGGGAAACTTAACTGCATACACCTCTTTGTATTTTCTGAGTTCTGAACTATATGAATGTATCACCTATTGAGAAATTTATATTTTTATATATCACCCACTGTAAAGGTGAATTTGCAAAAGCTTTTTAGTATATTTTGAGGCTATTTTTATTAGGCTCATAAAAATTTAGGACTATTACATCTTTGTGATTTATCAAATTTTTTATCATATAGCAATCTTCTTTAGTAAAGCTTTTTGCCTTATTTTTTTGTCCGTTACTAAAAGATCTTCAACAGCTTTCTTTAACTAAATATTTCTCACCCTTTGTCTTTTATTCTATCTGTAACCTTATATTTTAGATTTGTCCCTTTAAATGTCACATAGCTAGACCTTTAAAAACAATCAAGTCTAATGATCTATTTTAACTGGAAAGTTTAGCTCATTTGAGCTTATTTTCACCATGTTATATGCATGCCTTTTCTTTGTCTTGATTTTTCATTTTCCTGTTACTCCCCCTTTGTTTCCTTCTTTTGTCCTAATTTTTTAGAGATATGCCTTACTATCTTTAAGGTAAGAGTCTTAGTGATTAAAATAATATTATTAAACACACTTCTATTAAATCATACTTTTGGGGAGATAGAGTAGTTTTAAGGCCCTCCTTTCCTAAAATTAACTTATTTTGAGATAATAATAGACTCAGATGCAACTCTAAGATATAACACA
Source organism: Equus asinus (assembly GCF_041296235.1). NCBI lineage: Eukaryota > Metazoa > Chordata > Mammalia > Perissodactyla > Equidae > Equus > Equus asinus. Next base: position 68,490,298 of record NC_091793.1, on the reverse strand, counting down.
GAGAGATACCACGTGCTCTTTACTCAGTTTCTCTCAATAGCAAGACCCACAAAATCACAAACAGGACATGGATGCTAATATGCTCCATCGATCTTATTTAGATTTCCCCAGTTTCATCTGCATTTAAATTCTGGCTTTCCTTTGTGGGCAGTCTCTTTTTCCCTCTCGCTGCTTCTAACATCTTCTTATTTAATCTTTGGTGTTCTGCAATTTCACTATGATGTGTTTAACTATGGGTTTCTTTTTATATTGCTTGGGACTTAGTGGGTTTTTTGAATCTGTGGTTTAGTGTCTTTCATCAGTTCTGGAGGATTCCCAACCATTACCTCTTCAAATTTTGTCTCTATCCCATTCTCTTGTCTTCTTAAAATACAATTAGAAACGTTAAATTTCTTCACTATCTTCCATATAATTTAACATCTCTATCATATTTTCCAGCTCTATCCTTCTGCATTACACACTGGACAATTTTTTCCTATCTTAAATTCATGAGTTCTCTATTCAGCTACACTGATTCTGCTGTTCAATTTACCCACTGAGTTTTTAATCTTAATAATTTATTATATTTCCATTTCCAGAAGATCCATTTGTTCTTTTTCAAAACGTGCTTGGTCATTCTTTATATATAGTCTCCTACTCCCTTGCTTGTCTTTCCAGAACTTCTTTTTCTTTGTTTAAATATTAAGACAATGAAATGATAACTTTTCTTGGAATTTTATGAGAATTCTTTAAGATCTAGATTGAAGTGGAACTTTTTCCAATTAGGATCTATGTTTGCTTCTGCTAGTGTCCTGTGCACACAAGCAATCTGCAGCCACTTCAAAATGATTTATCTGTTTAGGTTTTTCAGACCACAAAGGCAGTGTAAATTCCGACCAAAATCCTGCATGAAGGTCCAACTTATGGTTGCAAATTCTCAAGAGAGATTACTTCCCACCTCCACCTAGTATCAAGGTTAAGATGGGGGAAATTCCCTCCTGTCCTCTTCCGTTTAGCAGAGTTAACTTCTTGTCCACCAGCAATGATGTAGGTCTTAGGTGGGGTCCACTTACTTCCTGTCCTCTATATCCTACATACTCATCACAACAAATGCCCAAGGTCTCCAGGATTCAGTCAAAAACCTCAGGATGCAGCCCACTTTGGCCCTCACTTACTAGAGCTCCTACTTTGGCTTAGGTTTGGAGACGTATAGGTTCACTGCTTTTCCTTGGATCAGTGATGTGTTCTCAACTGAGGATCATTCAGACTACTAAATTTGACATATTGCTAAAAATCCAAGTTTCTTATTTCTTTTAAACATTTAAATATAGTTATTTTATATTATACGAAAGATCCTTAAGTCTGGAAGGATCAACTATGATTTTCTATTTTTTTCTCTGCTGCTTCTCACTCACTATAGATGTAACTTGGGACTATGAGCTCACATTAAGCATATTTTAATCTGTGGGAAGTCAGGAACCAGGTTTGAGAATGGCTTCCTCTGTACAGGTTCAATGTTTGTTCCTGTCAGGCATCCTCAGGGGCTACAAACAGAGACCACTTTAATTTAATTCATCAACTTGGGGTTTCCCACATAACAAAAATTGAAATCACAACTTGTGTGAGAAGACAGCTTAGTTACAAATTAGGGACGATTGGCTTTTTCATCTATCCAGGACAAAGTCAAGAGAGATACCATACTAATTTGAAGACAGAGAGTTTTTTTCCTAGTCTACCTTTTCATGGATGTGTAGCACCTTGACAACGCTGGCTTAATGCAGCTCTTACCTCTCACCTGGGATGAGCTCAAGGACTTCTTTCCTGTCCGCCCTAAAGACTCACATTAGTAACTAAGCCCTTGCAGGCCCCTTAAAATCAGTTTTGGGGAGCTTAAAGGGTCTCTGTTGCGCCATACTCAGATATATATTTCTTTTACAGACATAGATTTTGTTTGGTTTTTTTTCATTCTATTAATTTGGTAATATTACTCTAAGTGCTGTATATGTTTTAAAGAGATGATATAAAATACCCTATGGTCTTTAGGAAAAACAAAGTCAACGTGCTAAGTGCAAAAAATAGTAAAAACATACTTCAGTTCTATATTATGACCTATTAGTGACATATTCAACTTCACTCATATTGCGTTGTGACAGAGACAGAAAGTAAGAAGACAGATGTGAAAGAAGAAGAAAATAGCATAAGTAAGAGAAATAGGAGATATGAGAGAACTACACAACAGAAAAAAAAGTTCGGGGAGGGAGTGGCAGAAACAAACAGACAAGTCTATCCGAGGAAAATCAGACCCAGAGGAAAACAAAGAATTGTAGTAGGAGTGTGCCCTTGCCTTCCATGGAATAAAGAAAGACTATTCACATCTCACGGCTTTTTAATGGTGCTGCTAACTAATTTTTTTCAATCACATTGCCATTCTTCTAGCAAAGCCTTAAAAATGGGAAAGTAAACCTGTACACCCAGTTTAACCTGCAGGCACGGTTTTTCCTATATTCAGTTCTCCTATTACAACTGAAAAATCATTAAACAGCCTCATATCATTAGTTTTTTATCCCCCGTATGTTTCAAAATTTGAGCCAATTCTCAATCTAGAGGTTACAGGAATTAAAATGTGTCCTAGGTAAATCTCAACTCTCATCACATTGGGACACTTTGGCATACTATATCTGTTTTACAATTTACTGCTAAGGGGCACAATTAAACCAACCTCTACTCATACGTGGCATTTTCTTTTTATTTATTTATTTATTTTTATTTTTTTTGAGGAAGGTTAGCCCTGAGCTAACATCTGCTGCCAATCCTCCTCTTTTTGCTGAGGAAGACTGGCCTTGAGCTAACATCCGTGCCCATCTTCCTCTACTTTATACATGGGACGCCTGCCACAGCATGGCTTGACAAGCGGTGTGTAGGTCCGCACCGGGGATCCAAACTGGTGAACCCTGGGCCACTGAAGTGCAACGTGCAAAATAAACCACTGTGCCACCAGGCTGGCCTCTATGGCATTTTTGATAGAATCAAAATTTGGGAAGTTGATTACTTATAAATCTTGCTACCTACAAGCATTCCTCCTCCAAAAAATAACCTACCTCTTATTTTTTAAAGATAATATTAAAAGAAGTTTCACATTCTTTTACTTCTACATGTGTATTTTTTCAATGTGTAAAAAAGTTAATTACTTAAAATTTGGAGTTTGTGGATAAATATACAGCAATACTAAATGTTTTATTTCCAGTAAAACTGAATTAAAAATCTAAGTTCTTTTTCCTGAAGAGCAGACAAGGGTACATAGTTTTTATTTTGTAATCTTAAAATCACCAATAGCTAAACATGGCTTTTAATAACATATGATTATCTTTTCTCTGAAAATAAGTCATCAGTACCCACAGGTCATTCAAGCATCGTAACACATCATTTGAAATTATTTATTTCAGGGTCCAGCCCTAGTGGCCTACTGGTTAAGTTCAGTGCACTCTGCTTCAGCAGTCCAGGTTCAGTTCCTGGGTACAGACCTACACTACTCTGTTAGCAGCCAGGCTGTGCTGGCAGCCCACATACTAAAAAATAGAGGAAGACTGGCATGGATGTGAGCTCAGGGCAAATCTTCCTCAGCACAAAAAAACGAAAAAAAGTTTTATTTCAGGAAGAAATATAAATAATGCATTTCCTAACCATAGTAGCTAAAAAAATGTATTAGATGAGAGTGTATTCATTTGCCATACAACTTCAAGATCTGATCATAAACTTTCTCATGAGTAGCATAAGTCATATATGCTTCCTTCTTCCAAATTCCAAAAATTACCGAACATAACACACTAAAAGATAACCTGGAAATAAACTTTTGTCCAAAACTTGAGCTTTCAGTTCTTCATAAAAAAATATTTTTCTGATTAGTCATAAACGTTAGAAGGGCAACTTGATGTGTATCATAAATAACTCCAAAAGAATACATATTTTTCTCAATTACTATAATAATGAAGTTGCCAGAATTCAAATGAGCTGTCTGAATTTTAAATTTAGAGCATCCAACTACTGATTCAAACTTCTAGCTTTGCCTCCTAATGATGAAAGTACCTATCTCTTCTTGTCTCAGGAGCTAGAGAGTAAAATATTTAACAGATTTATTAAAAAATTTCTTAAAGGTCCATAATGATCTGAAAGTTCAGATTGGAAATGCAGGACAAGATGCCGAGTGATATTTGCTGCTGCCTTTTTCTGATAATCATCTGCAGCTGTTCTAAGCATCGTTGCTAAGTTTCACTGCAGAAACAGAAATGACAGCCTAGGAGTGCTTGAGTTCACAGGTCTACCAGGGCCATCTCTCCTTTCCCTCCTATCACCACGCAAGACTTGAAGCTCTGACTGTCGAGTCCTGCAACAGTCGCACATCCAGGGACAGAGACCAAGGTTCACTGGGAGTCTCTTGATAAGGTTCTCTTCTGTCTGATTCTGAACTCTATACAATTAAGGGCCCACTTCTCCTACCAGAAGGAGAGTCAGAAAGAGACTTCTTATTCTTAGTCTCTTGCACAAAAAATGAGTCGACAATCTTCTGATCTTATTCTAAACTGGTAAAAAGAAAAGTGATAAAAAGAAAAAGAAGTTAAAAATTCCTAGTGCTGGGCAGAATAACAGGCTGATTTCAATTCTGTTATATAGGCATATGAAATGAGGGCATTCTGGAAAAAAACGTAATTTCCCACGTAATGTCTTCACTTTCCATTTCAACCACATTATTGCATTCCACCCCCAACTTCTCTTCCACCTAGCCTGGGGAGATACAAGGATCATTTCTTTGGGAAGGAGAAATATACAATTCTCATAGCAGCTAAAAAATGAAGAAAACCACACCTAGCCTCAGTCTTCTACTATCACAAATGAGGTCCTCATCATGACATAGGTTTCTTGGCCGTTTTTTATTTTGGAAACTTTTCATTTCACAAACTTGTCCAACCCCAAGAATCACCAGTGAGGCTGGCTGAAAATTCAGATTCCCTTGCTCCTTCCAAACGTAATCAGAATTTTCAGGGGGAAGGACCCAGGACTCTGTTCTTTTAGTAAGCATCCAGGTAATTTTTACAATGAGATGTTTGTTCTTCAAACTTAGGACTATGCTCATCTTAAAAAATAATTCCATTCCTAATTTTTCCTTTATGAATTCCTTAGGAAATAGCATATGGATTAAAACTATTGTAAACTGCATATACTAAGATAAAATCCAGTCTACTTTGCAGGCTAGTCTTTTATAGAGTGGCTAAAAATATATGAAAGTAGACTAGCAGTTCCTAATTGTTAAATCATTATCCTGAGGGTTGGTGTGTCTAAGCCACTATCTTAAGCAAATAACGTTCCTCTAAATTTCAATTATTTGAAGCATTGTCATGCTTTCTATCTAGAGACTTTGCAAAGGGATGATCTTGTCTAGTATGTGCTAATCAAAGACCTGTACAGACTGAAATAGCTATGTCTAAAATTCAAAAGATAAGGCAAAATCAGGAAGAACTTCTTGATAAAAGCATAAAAAGAAAACAAAGTGAATTTGGATATGTATATTTCTTTTACCATGCTATATCTTTGTGTGTAGTACTATGGAACATGGCACAAAGGCGGCAGTCAATACATGATTGATGAATGGATGAATGAGAGTAAATGAATGAATGGGTATGTGTCAGTGACACAAATAAAAATGGTATCATATAATTCAGTAGCATCTTTAGGAGATAGAAAAGTATTTTAAAAAATTTCTACAAATTACCTGGTAGAAAACCGTTATCAGCCTTTAACCTGAATAAATGACACTGAAATTTATTTTCAAAACAGGAAAGGCAAATCCTGAGAGGCCCACAAAAGCACAAAAGTAAAGAGAAGGAAACAAAGCTTCAGAAGTAATACAATCTGAGACAAGCAGCCCATGAAGACTAGCATACAAGGTCACATGAACGCTCCTCCCCAGTGCGGGCTCAGCACTAAAAAACCACGTACGGACAACATACTTAAGTGTCAAAATTCACAAGAGCAACGACTGAATAAGAAAGGAGAGGAGAATTAAGGTAGAGGTGGGGCAAAAGTCCAGTGGAAACAGAATGAAGAAGAGTGGAGGGAATAGCGTGCAACGTCTCATGCAGGGACCTTGGTGAGGACAAGTGGCGCCAGGCAACACTTGGTGAGGACAGAGGACCGGTGAAAGTAAGACACACCTCAATCACAGAAACAAACCGCTTACCCTCCGCTTTAGTGGCAGTACCATCTTTAAGCAAATTAAAAAACAAGGGAAGGGATAACAGGGAACAGTTAGTAACATTAAGAAAATTAAAAAGCAGAATGTTATTAGCTACTTAAAAAGCAAAAGTACAATTTAAAATAAAATTAAAAGGAAACAATTTCAACAGCAAAGCAGAGTCTGAAGCAAGTAGGTGCGCCTTATCAGCTTGGTACGATGTGCTTTTGCCTTTGGAAAACAAAAGAAAAAAGGGCAACCCAGGGTAGTGCCTCAGTCGGTCGAGTGATTGCTATTGCTTATTTTAGCCAACTCTCATCCTCTTCAGAGCTCCTTTTTCTTAGAACAAAGTACTAGCAGAATGGTAAGGAAAAACTGAAAACTAAAATCCTAAAGGGTCACCCAAAGGGCAGAGGCAAGTGAGAAGCTCAGAGAGGCTGGCTCCAGCAACGCCTATCCCAACTACACGTTGAGCAGCAAAGCTGTACAGCATGGTACCTGCGTCAAGGCCTACGGACTCCGTATCTTCCCTCAGGTGTCTGGACTCTAGAAGTTTGGAAAAGGATCATCAGCTTTAATGCTACACTTCTGCACAGATGTAATGTGTCAATCTAAATAGTAATTCTAACAACTTCTCAGTAGGATTACATTCTATTTTAGGGGGTTTTCTGCTTTTTGTTGTTTTGGACATAAGGAAAGTAGAGGTACAGTTTCAGGAAATGGTAAGAGAATGGGAATATTCCAGTCTTGTTATTTGAAAAGGGAACACTAGGCTGAAAATGTATCATCGGTGCTTCTAAAAGGTCAGTTCTGTATCATTAGACCAAATGACCCGAGTGCTTTTACCAGCACTGAGGGATGTCTACATGGTCTATTGTATAATATCCCAAATATGCACAGAAAAACAAAGACTACTGAGTACTCCAAAGCTGGTTTTTACTCGTTTCCAAGCAATGAAACAAATACTAATTACAAATACTCAAGGTGGATTAAATGTATTGAAACACAGGTAAGTACTTAAAAAATGGAAGTAAAATAATAGAACTACTTCACCATAGGACAGCGGAGTTCTGATGTCTCCTTTACTCAATGATTACACATCAACATAGCAGCATAAACACTCACATGTAATGTTACAATAATTAACATTAGAAAGGTAGAAAAGGAGAGCTCTTATTGGATTTCTTCCCAATCAAAATGCATCTATGTATGAGGTATTTTACCGCAGAGAAAACAAGACTGATATAACAAACGTTCCTTTCAAATTAATAACGTTCCTATCACCATCACAGTTTCTTTCACTATATAGGATAATAATTTACAAAGGACTTTTAATTCCACTTATCCCTATCATATATCTGAGTTAGGTGGCTATTATTACAACTAATTGATGGCTGGAGAAAACAGACTCAAAGATTCCGTGGCCTGCTCAAAGTTACCCAGCTAATAAATGGCAGGCCCAGTAATCTTCTCTTGGTATTCTCTCACTGGGCTTCCATGCTCAAAACATTGTTAGAACATTAGTTTTAGAACTGACTTTGGAATTAGTTTGTAAACCACACAATCAATTCAGTCTCAATGTTTCATGAAGTTTAAATTGTATTAATTTCTATAAAACCCAAAGTAAAACCAATCCACCTAAGTCATCAGATTTATGCTTGAAACGACTTTGCTCTTAACAAAAATAAAATGAAATAAACTATTAGCCCTAGAGAGTGCAGGTGTTAAGTGTCTGCTGAAAAACTGACTTACCACTCTGTCAGATACTAGTTCTTTGGAAAATAACTTTTTTTCATCTTTTGGGCTCTCATTAGGATAAGCGCATGCTCCTCCCAAGATGACACAGGGAAGGACTACACTGTTGTACAACATGCTTATGCTGGTGATCAAGGCCACCACATTCCTCCAGAGGTCCTGCTTGTTGTCGTCCCTCTCCCTCCCTGCCCTCCCCGCTTCCCCACTCCGGGTACACTCTCAAATTGGGAAATATCTAACTACAATGACTATCTTTGGTGAATCCCTCACTAAACCCTTCTGGCTCTGCTCCCATCGATGTCAGGAGGGGAGAAAACCCAGCTTTGGTAATATGGGAGGTGGCTTAGGCGCTGGCTGGGCTGCCATGAAGAGGGAAATGAAGCTGAAGGAAGGCCGTGCTCAGTGCCACATGCCGTGCGAGCACCAGTGTACTTACTTGTCACTAAAAAGGATGATGCTCCAGAGAAAGGGAACACTCAAGAAACAGTGGCTGTTAACCAGCAATCAGTGCAGAGTTACTTATACTTAACTATCAGCCCTACAACAGTGAGAATTTCCTCAATAATGGTTTTTGGTAATTTGCTACATAAATAAGTTTGAGCAGAGGCATCTGGAACAGCAGAATAGGGGAAACGGTGGGAGGTCTGGTTACCTAAGGATGCGTATGACCCTGGAGGCAAGGCTGCGGCAGAGCTGAAAGGTGCAGCGCCTGAAGCCGCGGACACTTTGGATTTGGCACTGGCAGCTGCGTTCACGTCAATATCACTTCGAGACCGCTGGAGGGATCCAGTCGTTGACACAGATTTGGTACTAACTGTAGAAGCTTTAGTGGCGAAGGAGGAAACGATAGTAAGGACCTGACTTTACACATTCTAAACACATATTGTTAAAACTTGATTTGCTTTTCTTGAAAACAAATACCAACTTTTAACAAACACTGGAGCACATAAGTGCTGACCAACAGTTGCTCCTGGTCACTGAAGACAGAGTTCAGCCAATGCTGAAGGAAACTAAAAGTGACCACAACTATACTACACCTATCACATTTATTTTCTTGTAATCAAAGACTACAAACTCCAAGGAATGGACCATATTTCTGGTTAATATGAGAAATGAAATAATAAAACTGTTCACATCTGGCCAGTTTCCTCATGATGTGGCCTAACTGTGCACTCTCACCTAGGCGCCCTCCCGCTCTCAGGAAACATTCCACTCTCCCACCTCCAACAGCCACCGCACTGCGGCTGCTGCTCAAAGCCATCTCCATCACAAGCTGTCTCCACTCTCTTGCTAAGTGACCAGAGCGAAGGAGTGGCACTACTTGTGGTAGTATTCACATGCTGGAGTAAGGACAGGTCACAGAGCTCAATTTCTCCTGCCGAAGTCATCCCGACAATGTCTTCCTCACAGTGATGGGCCCCTGGGAAAGCAGAGCTCTGCTGGGGACAGTGGCAGCGCAGAGCAGCACACTCTGCAAACCTGAGAGGGACCTGAGAGCAGGCCCTTGGCTTCCAGCAACTGAGCAGCCTCTAGGGGTAGAACAGCCCACCTGAGGTTAAGAAACAGAGGCCTCCCCTGGACAGCCTTCTCCATGGCTGCCAGTCTTACCTCTAGAGGCAGTACTTCCAGTAGGACTTCTTTTGGCAGAGAGCGGCCGACTGAAAACAAAGGTATACATGTGTTTATTATCAAATTTGCAATTTATCTGCATTAAAGCAAGTACACGTCACAACAGGAAGTTATGATAAGAATTATTTCAGAGTTTTCAGAATTTTTCAGGTGATTTAGACCACATCTTGTAAACCCCTAATTTCAAACAGCTATCCACATGTTTGTATCTTCCAAACATACAGGGAACTCATAACTCAAGACAGAAATTAGAAATACAGATTGAAGATCATTATACATTAAGTCCTAAGTTTTGAATACCCTCTCTTTCCAAACTTGTGTCCAGGTTAACACTTACATCATCTAAGAAAAACTCACGTGTGTTACTCGTAAACTATATTCTAGGACTACTATATAAATTTATCTAACTATTACTTATGGCAAGACCAAAGCAACTTGTTTCTTACCATTCCCCACAGTATCTCACTTAGTGCCAGAATCCATCTTAAGATGGGGGAACTATAACAGGCACACATCCGCAAAAATTACAGCTAGAATTTGTGTTCTTGTGCAGGAAATCTTTAAATATGAAATCTCAAAATAATGAAAAGCACAGCTGAATTCCTTACTTCAGACTCTCTTGAGAGCTAGAAGACGAGCGATCGGATTGTGGCAGAGACACGATGCTGTCCGAGTTCTTCAAATGGGACTGCAGCGCTTTCTGGTAGGAGGACTCCAAGGTGTGGTACAGGTGCTCAGCTTCTCTGCTGAAGTGACTGTGGAAACCCCAGTAACACCTAGGGGACACATACAAAACGGTTTCCTGTTATGGTCAGTGGATCATAACAGATATTTCACTGAGCTCCGGAGGACACCACACCACCTCTTCAAGGACTGGAATCTGCAGTCTACCTGCTACTAGCAGCAGCATGCTATAAGGAAGAGAGTGTGAACAAAGGAGGCCTGGGAGGAATCCTGACCTCACAATTCACTAGCTGTTTGACATGAGGCAAGTTATTAAACTTCTCTGAAGCTCAGTCTCAGTTATAAAATGGAAATGAAAGGACCTAACCTGCAAGATTTGGGAGGCTTGGAGAAGATGCAGCTAAAACATCTAGAACTATACCTAGAACACAGGAGAGGCTCATTATTGGTAGCTTTTATGAAGGGAATTTGACACTCATTGACTGGAAGTATCTGAAATTGCCTTAGATAAAATGTTCAAAAGAGAATGGAAAGAGCTACTTGAAATCTGTGTTGCATTCTAACTTAAAAAACTAGAAAAAATTGGGCAGGGGGAGAATACAACACAAGGATACAAACAGCATACAATCATTAACAAATCCATTCCCAAGAGTTTTTAGCAACTATTAACTATGTTGCTTATTTTGGCAGGAAATACCCAAGATGAGACTAGAGTAAACACTTCAATGTTATAGTGAGGTCCTCCAGAAAACTCAGAAACCAGGGAAATATAATTTAATGGAGATCAGTCAAAAAGCAATAAGGACTTCAGCAGATGTATTAATGCAGCTAAGGAAAACAATCTTCCAGGCTAGTAAGAACAGATTTTAACCTCTGTCAATTAGAAGAGTTGGTCAACTAAAAAAATAAAAAGAAACAATCACAGGTGCAAAACTAGCTGCACTTATCTATGCACTGCCCACAAGAGAGTAAGTCATAGCATCAAATGTCTGGTATTTACGGTCACAGTGGCAAAATTATCCCAAGGGAGGTAGTGCATGTAGGGGGCCACAGCCACATCACTGGAGCACAGCCAGTCCTAAGGGCAAAACTGCCTCAAACGTGAGACGGCAATAGCCAGCTACCACTGTGACACTCCCAAGCATCGGCTCAATCCACCTCCCTCACCATGACTCACACTTCCCAAGCAGTCACTGATACCTGCACAGGGGTGACCACAGGAAAGAATCCCCACGATCGTGATCTTTCAGCGTAAATCAAAAAGTCGCTTTAGATTACGACTTGGCTTTAACAGAGCTTAATGAGGAAGACAATACACTGAGCATGTATACTAGTGCTTTTCTGATGAAATGTCATACTTTTTCATAAATTTAAAAATGAGCATTCTGTTGTGTACCTCAGTCCTGTTTATATTCAAATAATATCAATCAGTCTTTCAGGCCTGGGCACTGAACAACTGGCTAAACAAGAAACCACAGAAGTATTTCCAAATGGCCTTTCGAAGTCATGTTTATTTAAAAGTCATGATTAATGAAACATGTTCATGTAACTTAATGAGTTTTTAACAAGGCAATGTAGACAATGCATCCGAAATATAAAAGTAGTGAATAAAAAAAGGGGTGTACAGGGGCATAGTGATTAAGTTCGCGGGTTCCACTTCAGTGGCCCAGGGTTCACAGGTTCAGATCCCAGGTGCAGACCTATGCACCGCTCATCAAACCATGCTGTGGTGGTGTCCCACATACAAAACAGAGGAAGAAGGGGACAGATGTTAGCTCAGGGACAATCTTCCTCAAAATAAAATAAAGTGATGTACAATAAACACTTACTTTCTGGCTTCTATCCTTGCTTCAGAGTCAGCATCATGTATTCCCTTCTTTATTGTTTCAGCTAATACTGATATGTGTCTAGATATTTAGAGAAGAAACAGTAACAATCATTAATATATGGTTTTATGTAGATGAAAACAAGTAGGAGAAATAACTTCAAAATGGCAACGTAGAACTTAGGGCCTTTGCGCCAAGTGAGTCAACTAACATGCCATTTGGAAAATCAGAACACCCTGCAGATCTTCTAACCCCTAATTCTGTGCCAATACCCTACCTCCAGCCCTACCCCACCCCCACCAAAGTACCCAAAGACCCTACTGTCTTGTGTGATATTTTTTAATACAAGCCGATTGTTTTTCAGGCCAAACTTATTTAGCCCAATCTTCTATGAATCCAAACAAAAAAACCCTATTTTTCCATGGTCAGAGCTAGTTTCTATGGAAATTATAATGAGATAATAATAATCTTAATACGAAAGAAACTAACTATATCACATTTCTGTAATTAAACAGAGTATTTTTTCAAGTTCCAACATGTAACATGAACAATTTTATAAAATGATGTAACCATTTTATAAATAGGTATTCTCTTTCGTTATGTTCTACCCTTGCTGAGAAGAAATCAACAAACTGTCTCATCAAATATTTAACAAAGTTTTAAGAAAAGGGAAATGATCAGAATGAATAGTTTGACAGAACAAAATCAGTTACCAACTCTACCAGCCCATTCCAGGTCTGTGCCTCCTTACCTTCAGGCGTACAATAAACATTTAGTGAGCAGCCATCTAAGCGGCCGAGGCTGAGCCGGGAGGTGATGAATGCATGAGACTACATCTGAGTTCTCCATGATTTTCTGTTCTACTCACCTGTCCCCCGATTAAATCCGTCCTCCCACCTTCCACCTCTAATTCTAAAACTAACAGACTAAAGAACAAAAAAGTATTGGAAGAAAATGTGTGACTATCTTCTAGATTCACAAATCCTCAGAGGAAATTTGGCCTCTGGGAGGCTTGGCTTTGCTTCATCTCTGACCACTGCTGTACGGAACAGGACTCCCAGGAGTCCTCAATTTATTAAAATTCCACTACTAATAAAACATTTAATAGCTGTAAAGTTCTTCACAAACTATACGACATACCATTAAAAAACGAGTGGCACAACGTCATCTATTGTCTCCAAATTTAACTCAGAAAGAATAGCAGGCACCTACAATTGATAGGAACTAAAAATGGCAAAGAGTGAATCTCAAAATTAATAGAGACGTGCTTCTTCAAGAATTCTACCATAACTCTACTTTTCATCCTGATGTGAAACTTAAACCAACCTGAATAAAGAGAAAATTGCTGACTTTCTGATACAAAGGGATCAAAAAGAAAACTTTGAAACGAGTGAAATTTCTTTAAAGACTTGAGAGTTACATCTTACCTACTGAGAGCAGCTTTAAACACTGACCTCGTTGGAACTGACGGGAATGTCACGCAGCAGGATCAGTCACTAGAGTGAATCCTGGCTCTGTAGTTCCCATGGTGCACATCTGTCCACATCTCTGGGCGCACTAACATTTAACTCAATGAAACTCACTACAAGCTGCTGCCAATATTACGTGCTCCACATCAGCAGAAATAACACAAGTAGTCATGCCCAAATGTTTAGATTTCTTCATTTTTTTATAGCAAGTGGGTTGGACCACTTACTGAGGCATTAAATCTCAAGATTGAATTCAGAGGAAAAAAACAGCAAATCAGATGCTCACCGTTCCAGTGAATGTGTTTGCCATTCTTGTAAAAGTAAATCTAAAAATTCAAAACAGCGCCTGAAAATGACGAAGAAAAAAAATATGTAACTTAGTAATTTGTATGTTAGTAAAAATAAGAGCTTTTTTCTTGAGTGACCCAACATTACTATTTCGACTTGGTATATTTCTTCTAATTTTAATGATTCACAAAATGGAACATAAATATGGAATCAAAATTGATCGAAAACCAAAGCAAATGAAAATAATTAAGCATCTACAGTAGTCAAAACGAAAAATCATAGGGATAAGGGACAGGATACAAGATTTCCCTTCAAATCAGAAATGTGAGCTTCACGGTAACATTACTGAGAGGGTGCGTCACTGTCATTTGTTTTTAAACTCCCTCAAATAACACATTAGTACAGAATGCACACATGCACAAAAGATGAGCGTAATTAGAGAATCAGGCAACTGGTCTTTGCATTAATTTCACAGACTGTCTTGCACAAAAAAAGTAAAAAATACCCTGAAAAACAGTGCTCGCCAAGTGTTCCTGCTAAGAAGGTCCTAGGGTAGTGCTTCAAATAGATTTTCACTAGCTACTTAGCTATTTTCCTCTTTTTAATCTTTCAACATCCTTTCTTTTCAAGCCTTTTCACTTTTGTGATCTTTTGTGGCCTGATTTGTGCACAAAAACAATTCCGGTCTCATTTTCTTTGGATTACATCACCACTTTGGGTCCTACCTCTTTATAATTGCCTTTTTCTAAAGTCCAGGATATCTATCTTTGTAGGAGTAAATCTTAACAGTTTTAGGAATCCATTCAAGGAAACAAATCAGAAGGTAATCTCTCTAATGACCAGACTTACTCTCCCATGATCCTCCCAATTCAAAACCTCATAATCTGTACAATTACTCACTCAACAAATCATTAATAAACTCTTACACTGTGCTAGATAGTAGAGATACACTGGTAACCAAGACACAATCCAGCAAGACAGAAAGACAGACAAGAGATAATTACCGTGTGCCAGGACCACACAGGAGAGATATTGAACTCAGTCCTAGGGCTGGTAACAGTGCAGGCACGGGGGCATGCAAAGCAAACCCTCTCTAAGGAAAGACACTGACCTACGCCCACAGCCTTCCTCACTGTCGCTTTCCCCACTCTGCCACAACCTAGGCTGTGTTTATTCTACTTCTACCCTTTTCCCCAGGTCATTTCCTGGTCTAGATTTTTCTTGTCTCTTTTCTTCACCTATTCATCATTCAAAAAGCAGTTCAATTTTCAACTTGTCTATGAAGCTTCTTGGGTATATATCAGCTGGTTTTAATCACTATCCTCTATGAACTCTTAAATCCACAAAACATGTTGTAATTCACTCTTACATTGCTTTGCATTCATGTTTTTAATCTCCCCAACTAAATTATAAACTTCTCACAGGCAGGGAGATTGTGCACCCATCTCTTGCCAATTCTACGAAGCAAAGCTAGGTACAGGTTGAACACATGACAAAAGTGCACTGCCTTGGTTATGGTGAACTCTTCGGCTTTGTTCACCTTCCTGAAAGCAAGAGGCTCTGGGCCAGATGGTCCCTACTACTTCTTTCAGTGTTAAGACACATGGTTCTGACTGACATTCACTCTAACTAAATATAAGAAGAGCAATCTGAGTGTGTGGTTCAGAAATCGGTGAAGGGGTGGCATTTCTACTGTCACAGTGATTGCAGGTTGCTACTCATATCTAGTGCCAGAGGCCAGAATCATTAAATACTATGGACTGAACAGTGTTCCCTCAAAATTCCTATGTTGAAGCCCTAATCCCCAATATGATGGTATTTGGAGCTGGGGCCTTTGAGGTCATGAGGTTCACATGAAGTCGTGAGAGTCAGGCTTTCATGAAAGGATTAGTGCCCTTCTAAGAAGAAACACAAGACAGTGCACTCTCTCTACCATGTGAAGACAGCAAGAAGGCAACCATCCACAAGCCACCCTCACTGGAACCCAACCATGCTAGCACCCTGATCTGGGACTTCCAGCCTCCAGAACTGTGAGAAAATAAATTTCCGTTGTTTAAGCCACCCAGTGTACAGTATGTTGTTATGGCAGCCTGAGCTGACTAAAACACTAAACCTCCTGTAGTGTTCCACAATGATCTGTGTCACTTCATTGAAGGAACTCTGCCTTACACAAAGGAAAAACACATTCTGAATTTCTCTTGAGAATCTACAAAAATAGAGATGATAAAAACCAGCAGGAGCAACAAATTCTAATAATGGTTACAATTTATTAAGCTTTCACTAAGTGTCAAACCCTGTTTCCCAAAATGACCGTGAATCCACAGAACAACTCTGCACAGGGGTACTCTCCTTCCTAACATGTCAAACAACTAGTAAGAGGGAGGAGGCAACGCTTCGACGGAAGTCTGTCAGGTTCGGAAGTTCACTATCATCCCTTTACCTTGCTGACATTACACTCTCATCTCTAGGGGGCGCTGAAGCTGATCCTCTCTATCCCAAGAAGCTGAACTGTGGGTCAAGGGCACAGTGCATTCCTCAGAGATATACAATTGAGCCATGCAGTTAGAAGTTAAGCTTTTTCAGCGGAAGGAGCAAATTTCTTTTTTCCTGGCTTTACATAGTTGAATTATTCCCCTTTTCCCCCTTATGCCTTCCATAGAGCTGTTACTAAGATGGATGTGGGGTCACCTCATGCTCAGAAGGGTCTCCGACCCGTGGAACATGGCAGGACCAACATGACACCCTGGGAAAGGAGGGAAGCAACAAGCGACTGAGGCAAACTGGGCTCTAAGCCCTAGAGTGAAGGGCCCTTTCACTGGACAAGGATGAAGATGCAGAACTACAAGAATGCAGCCAAGAGCCCGCTGCCCAGGCCTGCCATTAATTTACCCTATAAAGCTCCTGATACAGTCCATTGAGAGGCTTCAGTGATGGCCACGAATCCCCTCAAAACTCTACACAAAACTTTTCTGTGTATTTGCATTTTCCTAGGAAGATATAATAGACTCTCAAAAGACTCTGTGACTCAACAGTCCAGAATCACAGATCCCAGCTAGAAGAGCCCTCATCCCTCACATGTGGCCTAGGGCAGCTCACCAGGACACGAGACAAGACAGGGACTTGGGAACAAAGCCCCAGCTAGCCACGCAGGTTGTATTTTCTGAGCATTATCTCCCACAGCTGTGTAGCAGAAGCAAATGACTGGTCAGGACTCAGAATTTCAGAAATCAATATCAGAAGATGCAAACAACATAGACCTCCTCCTAGCTATGTTAATATTAAATAACTGACATTAATTGTTACAATGTTTTTTTCTTGCTTGTAGTTACTGCCTTCATTCAGAGAATGAGGTACACCAATGACAGAGGCAGAAGGACTATCTCAAGAAAAGATGCATAGTGGGTCCTCTCCCTTTCTCCCTCCAAACAGCCCAACTGACTCACTCACACACACACACACACACACACACACTCTCACACACACACACACATACACACGCACAAATGCAAAAATAACAGTTGTCCCAATTTACTTTCCAGCCTATTTGGAGATCATGATCCTTCAATCCAAAGGCATTCATTATAGCAATCTTACATAATATTATTTCAAACATGAACTTTTTTCTAGGGAGGGAAATCTGGAATTTGTTTTGGTTTTTAAACAATTCCAAAGTAATGAGGAAACTGTTTCAAAATTTACCTTCTAACTGCAACAGACTTGGAGGTACAGTTGCTTGTTATGACAGGTATCAGCCTAGGGATGTGTGTGTGCTGTGAAGAACAACAGAAGACAGAAGTGAACACTTGAAAACACAAAAATAAAACAAAAGACAACTACTTCCTCCCTAACTATTAGCATTTACATATTCAGAATTAAGTTTACAAAGGAAGAAGAATTTCATTGGATATTGCCAAAGGCCCTGACAAAACTGTATTACAAAGCCAAAACGGATAACACAATGATACATACTTAAGTCCAAAATCAAAACAAATCATTGGCATGAAGTCTAAACAATCTGAGCAGTCGAGATCTGAGTGAGGTCAAAAGGGGTCAGCGGACCAATACATTTTGATATTGCTTCAACGAAAATGTCCAATGATGGCTTTGGATGTAATGTTTGAAGTAGGCAGTGTAAACAGTAAGAACAAGAAATAATACAAAGTGAGTAACCCACAATAACCAGGAGTGCTCTGGATAGATTTCAGTTAACGCCATCCAGCCCCAGTCTCAAGGGTTGGTTTTCGGAAAAAGGGATCTGAAGGCGGGGAGGAGGTGACGTGGAGAACTTTCATTTTAAGCCTTTGTGAACTATTAGGTTTTACTGAAACTTGTATGTAAATTACTTGGGTAATTATTTAAATTTAAATAAATAAGTATTTAGAAAACTTAACTGAAGAGAATATTTTGTTTCTGTGCTTATATGCAAATAATTAAATTAAAATTTTAGGGGAATAACAAAACCACAATACAAAGACCTAAAATGGATTAAGGAGGGAAGAATGCGAGTGATACCTGCAGACACAAAGAAAAGAGTCTCAACAGAAGCAGATGCAGATGTTCAAATATTTAAAACTCATGATGAGTCAGTCAATGATCAACACCTCAGTAACTATACACCATGTCCATAATTCGCATTATGGAATGTAAAGGGCTCTATGCTATAATTAAGTGGGGAATAAAAGGCCAATGTTGTATTACAACATGATTCCAACTATACGTAATCACTTTAATGAAAAATGTCTCTAATATCACTTATCAACCACCAATATTTACCACTTGCTTACTCTATGTATGGTCTCAAAACATACTTACCCGAATGATTAACCTAACAGCTACAACACCAGAAGTAGCCATAATTTTGGCACTGTTTGGAATTAAATTAAAGATAGTTGGCATAATGGCTTCAGCTCCATGGTCAAATTTATTCCCCAGAACTGATGACAGATGCCTACAATAAGAAATGAATACTGGACTGTAGTTGTATTTCTTGCAAACAGTGAAGCATATAAACCACAACATTTTAGAGCCTTAATTTAAAGCTATCTAGGGATAAAGGACAAAGGTCTAAATAAGATAATTTAAAAATATTTCCAATGTGCATTTGGAGGACTTGGCAAATAGCTACTAGCACAACAGTTTGCTCCTTCTTTTTTAAATAAATCATTTCCAACTAAGTCTCAAAATAGCAAAAAACAAATTGATCATATACCAATAAAACATAAGTATGAAAAACCTTTCTCAACCTTTTTTTTCTTTTGCCCTTTTATTTTTAACATATAATATTCATGCTTCAATATCGGACTGTAGCCAAAACTTTAAACAGCTGCAATGCTTTCTTAGCGCTGCTGCTGCTTTGATATTCTGACATACTTTTTAACACAGAAGTTCTAGCTTCAAACACTGATACAGGTTTAGCTAGGATAAAACTGTACTCCAGTACATATCTTTAATTTTAACTTTATAGCTACAGTACTCTTCTAGAAACAAACCAACAAAAATTCTCATAATCACGTTATATCCTGTAAGCAAAATCAATGAAAAAAGTGAGAAACAGAATTTATACAATTTCATTTTCCATATTATTAACCATAATTGCTTCAAGTTTAAAATAGAGGCTTCAGAGCTAAGTCACTGAATAAAATTTAAAATCTGCCACACTTTACATAATTGGGCAGGAAATACTGTAAAAGTGCTAAGAGAAAGGTAACTGGAGTGGGTCTTGGGGACTAGTCAGAAGCTGCATTAGAGACCCATCGGACACATTCAATGAACCATCTCTGAAGCACTGTGGCAAGGCCATTTGAGGATGTGTGAGAATCCGGAGCGTTGCAATCCTTACCCCAATGTGATACAAGCCTCCCGCACTACCTGAGACCGCAGATCCTTAGCAGATAGTTTAAAGGCTCCATCCAAAAGACGCAAGTGTTGAAAGAAGTTATCGTACTCAGCAGCACCAGCCAAAAGTAAAGATCTAATCTTTTTTAGCTAATGGGAAAGAAAAAATTAAGAGAGAAAGAAAACAATTCTTAAAACAGAATACATGAAACAACAGAAGCCATCAAATATGACAGATCAACATCAAAGTTAAACGATACAGAAACAGTTTTCCAAAAAGAATTCAGCCAATTAAATATTAGCTAATACACTGAACAAACCAATTCTTTTTCTTTTTTTTGAGGAAGATTAGCCATGAGCTAACATCTGTGCCCATCTTCCTCTACTTTATATGTGGGACGCCTACCACACCACGGCTTGCCAAGTGGTACATAGGTCGGCACCCGGGAACGAGCGAACCCTGGGCCGCCGAAGCAGAATGTGCGAACGTCACAGCTGCGCCACCAGGCCAGCTCATGAAGAAATCAATTTTTTAAATATACTATCTGTGATAAACATATTACAATTCTACAAAATGTATTTTTAATTGGAAATATTTTAGTGTATTTACAGATTCTATGCTAATGATTAAAAAACGAAAACCTTCATTTTAGCTTGTAAAAAGCTTCTCCCCTAAGCTTTCCTTCTCCCACACTCCACTCTGACTGCCATTTATTTAACAAGTCAAAGGAAAGAGCAATCTACAGTCTCTTTATAGAATCCCCCACCGTAGCATCACTAAAAGGCTGGTCTGAATTTGGAACAGGATACAACAGCAATTTTACCACCTCTCTTCTTGCCAGCCAACCACTGTGAAACAGCTTTCCTGAGAGAAGACACACCCTCATTTTAATGTTTAGCCCACTTATTTTCATTAATCCTCTTCTAAAAATAGGACAGAATTTTCCAGCAAGTTATATGAAAAAAGGAACAGAGGGACACACACTGAACATGCCACTAAGAAGCCGCTTTACTGGCAACCATCAGAGGATCCAGTCTTTACTACAGTGAGAGTGCAGGCCCTCAACAGACAACCCAGTCAGGCTTTGTCAAAAGTACGGGATATATAGAAGGGTGCAAGTTGGATGTTTTAAAAATAGAAATAGAAGTGAGGTTACTCTAGTAAAAAGTGAAAGCGTAAATATGACTATTTATATTTAAAATGTCTACTACTTAAAATTCATTAGCGTTATACCCCAATTTCATAATAAAGTAATTAGAGTATTTAAATAAATCTAATGAAAATGTAATCACATGAAGTCAACAGCTTACAGCATTTACTCTTTGCTCCCAATCATGCTTGTCATCAGATAATATTTCCCTAATCTTGTTTATGGATTCCTCAAGGTCTCGGCTGGAATAAATCTGTAAGCAAAATTAATTTACAATCAATATAAACAAAGATTACTTCTTAATTATATGAAGTCAAAAGCATTTAGTAAATGTAGTAAAAGAAACCATTTCAATTTTCAGAAGGACCTATGAGATCCTTCTAGACACATCTAGACAGACTTGTCTTAGAATGAGCTTTTTCCCCACTGTGAATATATACCCACTAGATTTGATGTCCATGAATGGATAACCTTGCCTCAAACACAGCTTTACTATAAACTTAATAGATGATTTCATGTACAAAAGAGAAAGAAGCCTACTTGGAAGCAGTCAGTGAGCAGAAGTCATGTATTACTCTTGGTATTATTTACACCACCATCCTATACCTGTAACTTTAAACACTTTCAAATCTACTTTCTCATTTATCTTCATATTTTACTTGTAACACAGGTAGGGGAACAACCAATCAAGAATGAGGCATGCTGAGAAGGTCAAAGACTTTAGGATGAACTTGAACCTAATAAGATGCTTGTTATCTGATTTATACACATATGGCAATCAAGCAGCATGTAACAAGTGACCCATACAGACATTAAGTGCTACAGGAATCCCAAGCACACACAGGACTGTAGGATGAGGAAAAGTATTATTAAACCCCACTCAATAATGGACAACACTGAGGCACAAAGCACCTAAAATATGTGACTGTACCCCAACTCTTATAAATAATCTCTGCTTCATCTGTTAGCTACTTAAGTGAAGCAGCAAGCGGGTACAAACTAAGATTTTATTAAACCATTCTTTAAATTTTTTCAGACACCAAAATCCTTCAAATTTACAAATTTTTCTAAGAAAATTCTCTAAATAAGCATGAATCTTTGTTCTCTTATTTAACCTAACCACTCATTTTATTTTCTCTTTTATGTCGCCTGCCCTACAAACTTCTTACTAGAGTAGGCAGCTTCTCTCCAGTTCTCACTGGAAGCTCATCTTGGGACTTGGCTTTTGCTCTTCACTTCAGCTACAAGAGGCTTCAACATTTCCTAGTCTGCAACCTCAGATCTCCTGTAATCTTAATAGTTAAAATTACCTTATCTAGTAAGGGAGAGTTGCTGTATCACATATACGAAAAACAAAATTTGAAGGGGAAGCTTATCCTTGTTTTTAACCAAACTCCAATATCTTCACTCACCTGCACTACAGGGACGTCATCAAATGCTTTAATAAAGTCCTCTTCATCAACAGCACCAGCTCCTTCTTTTGCAGCTATGAAAAAGGTTAATTTTTAAAATGGAAACAACGTACATTGGATGAGGCTGAATATACACAATCACAACTACATTTTGAAAGATTTGTAACTATATTTTTAAAGACAATAAAAATTCAGTGTTGTGGAATTGAAAAACATTATTGATGTTAATATCAAGATGCAGTATAGCAATTCCACAATATTATATACATTAGCTTAAAGTCACTTAAAGAGACTACTGTTTTAAGGAGAGACAGCCTAGTCTTTAAAGAATTTAGAAGATGTATGCTCTATTAATGTACAAATCTTTTGAAAGATTCCTAATAAACAGATATAATAGAAAATTTAATTCTTCAGGGAATAAATTAGATTATGTTATTGTTAGGACTCTAGCATAACAAATTTGTGAAATATTCAAGTAAGTTCCAAAGAATTTAACAGTTTCATTTAAACTTTATATTAGTCTCAAAGCATTTCCATTTCCTTGAAGTTATGATAACTTTGAATTTTTCATTTATGGATCAGTAGCAAGTTTCCCCCATAAAGTTGTCGTAAGATGCTTTATATACTTAAAAGTTAATAGCTGTCATTTGGGAGAAACCTTTTTCTTTTTGCTAATATAAACTTCACACATGCCTATCATGTGACATTTTATCAGATTTTTTTTTTCATAATAAAGGTTTCACAATTGGTGCCTACAGTCATCTGTGTAACCCTTGTTAATGATTTACATTGATTAGTCTAAGTGCTTTTATAGAGCTTCTCAGCAGACAAGCTATCTGGTGTTTGAGGTCATGATGGTCTGGCTAGATAAAACAGGGCTTTAAAAACCATTTTGGTAGCAGTAAATGTGTGTTCTCACTCGATGATTACTCACGCTGCATTCACAGCTAACTATAAAGAGCAGCAACACACTGTGATGTGGAGCTCAGTGTCTGCTTTAGTCTAAAGACTGCATCTCCCTGAACAGATGGGTCCTGAGCACATCCTCTGAGTGAGGCGCTGTGCCATGCATCCACATACTGAAGAAGACTGGAAGACCAACCACAGTCCCTGAGCCCAAGGAATGTGACAAGCAGGAGTCAACAAGGAAGTCATGACTGCGGTGTTAAAACGCAAAACGGATGAGAGCAGGGCTGACAGGAAAGACAAGGCTGATATCTCTGCATAATCTACAGAGCTGGGATTTTGGAAGGGGTATGGGTGAGGAATGGGAAGGAAAAGGAGTGGTCTGATCATACAGAAGTTTTCTAAGCCTTGTTCATGGAAGGGATGCCACCCAAGAACATATCAAGAAAAAGGATCAGAAAGATTGTTTAGCCACAAAAAGGAATGAAATTCTGGTATGTGCTATAAAGTAGATAAACCTCAAAAATATTATGCTAAGTGAAAGAAGCCAGACACAAAAGATCACATATTGTATGACTCCATTTCTATGAAATATCTAGAATAGGTAAATTAATGGAGAAAAAATGGAGACTGTTGGGGCCGGCCCCGTGGCCAAATGGTTGGGTTAGCGCGCTCCACTGCAGCAGCCCAGGGTTTCGCTGGTTCAGATCCCGGGCACGGACATGGCACCGCTCATCAGGCCACGTTGAGGAGGCGTCCCACATGCCACAACTAGAAGGACCCACAACTAAGATATACAACTATGTACTGGGGGGATTTGGGGAGAAAAAACAGGGGGGAAAAATGGAGATTGTTGACTGTGAGTGGCTGGGGGAAAGAAGAAATGGGGAGCAACTGTTTAAAGAGTACGGGGTTTCTTTGGGAGGGATGAAACTGTTTCAGAAGTGGACATAGGTGGTGGTTGCACAACACTGTTAACACACTAAATGCCACTGGATTGTTACACCTTTAAAACAGTTAAGTTTATGTTATGTGAATTTAAGCTCAATAAGACAAAAAAAATTTTTTTTAATACACCAGAAAGAAAAAAAAAGATTAGAAAGATCTAAGAATGACAACAACAAATGTAAGAAACAAACACAGCTTCTCTTCTGCCACCCCAGATGTGAACGTCATTCTGACTGTCAGTACAGCTCCTTTAACACTGACAGGGATGCTGGTGGTAGAGGTGCTGCAGCAGCACCAAGCTGATCAAGTCAAAACATCAACATTCTTGGGCCAGTTCAGAAGGCACGGAAGACCAGCAGGAAGAGACAGCATTCTAATGCTAATCCTTATCCAGTTTTCATTTAGCCCATCCAGCCAAGCTCAAAAGCCCAACACTAACAGTGAGCATGGTTCTGAAAGCAGTGGCTACTCAATTTTTAGAGGTAAAAAGTAGGAAATTTGCACGTAAATTCAAAATGTGACAGCAAAATGGAAGTTGTATATGACAAGGACTCAAACTATTTAAATTAGGGGTGGAGGAGGAAGGACATAGGGAAGAAATCTTTGTAAACCAATTTTCAAAGATTCAGAGAGCTAATTCCTACCATTTCCTTAAATTCAGCATCCATACTTGTCTCAGAAGGAACGATGCTATTTGTAGGAACAAAATACATTTTAAATACCTAACAAGAAGTACAATCTGACTTGCGGATAGTCTCACTCTTGATAAACAGAAACTGGCTAAAAAGGCCCCAAGCTTGTTTCAGGCATTGCTGGAGCCCAATAACCACATAATGCCATCAGGGTGCACTCTTGCTCTTCCTCTCTTTGCTGTGTGTGCTTTCCTCTGTGATGGCTGCATTCTCCTACAGGCTCTATCTTACCAAAATGTGGCAACACAGCAGCTCAAACTTACATCCTACCAGCTTATCAGCACTGACAGGACAGCACTAATTTAATTAAAGAACAGCAAGCAGAGGCATATTGCAAATGGGATTACTCCACTTCTAAAGGACACAGAAGGCAAGTACCATGCATGTCTGGTTTTAAATGGTGGCATAGCTGACTCCACACCACCACATGGAGCGTGGTCTCACCTGAGGACTTGGATCCAAGAGTGGATGATCCAAGCCGGCGGGTGGTCCCCATTCCAACGTTTCTCCGTGAGCTTGGTTGAGCTTTGGATGATGTAGAACTGGCAGAGGAAGGTCTATTACCGTCCACAGAATCTTCATCATCAAAATTTTTATCTGAAAAGTAAGCACAGATATCATTGTTTTAAAAGAAAAAGGACCTCTTCACTTAAATTTGAAACAACTAGCCTTAGAGATAAATAGTTTTGCCTACTCTTGGAATCTGAAGTCCCAGTCCAGGGTCTAGAAAGGCCTTCGTTAAGTCCAGAATGAAGCTACAAACATCACGTTTGCTTTCACATGATCTAGAATGCTCTCCCATTCCAATTTTAGAAAATAGAGAAAACATAAAGATAGAAACAACCTCTCATAAAACCACCATCTAGAAACAGGTACTCTAACATTTTGGCATTTCTGACCATTCTTTCATGCATTTTTTAATAACAGCTGACATGAGACTATATATCCTTTTGGAATTATTTCAAATATGTCCAGTTTTCCATGTCATGAAATATTCTTCATCAACATCATTTTAATGGTTGCATGGTACTTTGTAACCAGAAAATGCCACAGCTGACATTTTAGGGTGGTTCTAAACACCTCCCCCTTAGAAATAATAATATTAGAACATACACCTTCTCACTTGCACTTTTGTTGAAATTTCTAATAATTTTAAGAAAAAAATCCCTAGAAGCAATATTACTAGGTCAGAGAGCATAGAAGTTTTTGATGTATACTGCCTAACTTATCTTCAGAAAAGGTCATATAGATACATATTTTCCCTGAAGTTCAAAGGAGTGTCCATCTTGCCACATTCTTGCCAACACTGAGTATTATCATTTTTAAACTTCAACCAATTTGATAGGCAAAAAATTGCTACTTCTTCAATGTTGCATTTCTCTTTTAGTGAGGTTGAGCAGTTTTTCATAAATTCATTAACTTCTAAACTTTCTAAGCAGCAGTGGATCCAATCAATATTAAGTTGCATTTAAAATTAAAGAGAAAAAAAAATCCTTGGGTTTTTAAAAATCAACGTATTTATAAACAACATTTTGATAACGGAAAATTAAAGCTATCATGGTGTACTATACGGAATACCAAGGGCTTATATAGCAAGTGTGAGTCATTCAGGAGGCTAAACAAAGAACTTAAGAGAAATTAAAAACAAAAAACGAAAACTAACATCTGAGGCTGGCAATAATCATGATTTCTGAAAAAGGGCATTATATCTTTACCACTAAGTCTGAAATAAATACTTGTTGACCAAAACCAGATACAAATAGCACCCTGTTTTTCTTGATTTAGTTGCTTCTTAGCTAAACATCAATGGCCAAGTCTTGTGTCTACTCAGGACACTAATGTTCCTTACAAACTCACCAACAATCCACTTCAAATTACATGGCTTCTTTCATTCAACATGGGGGAAAGGGGTCGTTGAGGGGAGATACAGAATAGGACACACCCTTACAAATGCATATCCTTGTGCAGATTAGCTTCCTTCAACACACCTTTAAATTTCCCAGATTGCTGTATCAAGCTACGCTGTTTGACAGATGGTTGCTTCAATCCACACACCAATTTCTTATTGATTCAGACGTTCAGTGGTCTATTAGCATAGACTTTCCATGTGGATTCCAAAGGTGATTCTTAAACTGTACAGCATATTAATAAGGCCCTTCCCAAGAGTAAAATTTAGTCTAATATACAGAATAAGGATAAGGACAACCCAAAGGAGAGGTTGCCCACTGAACACTGCCAGCATTAGCAGTGACAAGAACTGATCTCAGCTTGTCTGTCCTCAGGGGAACTACAGGAGCATTTGAACCGCTGCCATTATTCAACCACGTTGAATAACTGTGATCTTTATTCTGCTCAGAACACAAACAATTCCCATCTGTGGGAAAGGTAAATAATGAACAGGGCTAATGAGGACACCATTGTGTTCTACTCAAAAATTCATGTAAATTGTGTTTAGTGTAGTCTTTCTAACATAGGCAGTCATGGCATTTAGAATTGCATTCAGTTACTGAGAATTATTTTCAATGGAGCAATTTCACTGGAATTCCTGGGATTTCTGCTTGCAGCAATGATGGACTAGCAAGGACTAAATTTAACCTTTTACAGTAAATAGTTAGAAACCAGACAGACTATGTAAAACAACCACTTCCAGATGACAATAGGGAGTGCAGAACTGTGGTCCCTGAGAGAAGGGAAACAAACAAGTTGAGCTACACAATCACCCCAACTTTCTGCCTGGAGATAATTTCCACACCACTAAACACAGGGAAGGGGAAGCCAAATTGAACCTGGTAAACTTGCTAAGTCAAAAAAATGAAGATCAGAGTTCAGGGAGGCTGAGGTGGCTGGAAGTTACAGGGCAGAGTGCTAGAAAAGAGGAAGCTACGCAGAAAGAGAGCTCTAGAAGTGTACTAAGTTCTAAGAGGTCATGCATGTGTGAGTGAAATTACACAAGGCAGGGCAAAAAATGACCACAAAACTATAAAGTGAGCAATTCCCAAAGCTTACACAAAGCAGGAAGATGTTTGAGCACCAGAGTAGAACGTTCCTGGTGACTCACGTGAGGCATTCAGTGGAGGCGCCCCGAAGGGCAGACCAGAGGAGTAGGGCTGAACTATTTCTGGAGTGAAGGCTACATTAAGCCTACCCTATCAAAGTTTAAAAAGAGGCCTCAAGGAGTTAATCAGATCTGCAAGTAACTTAAAACTGCTTTGCCAAACAAAGCATAACATTCCTTAAAGAAATATAACAAAATACAGATACTTGGCAATGTAACATTCACAATATACAACATCTCATCAAAATTGTATAAACATGACAAGAAGCAGGAAAATGTGGCCCTTAATCAGGAGGGGAAAAAAATCATAAAATAGTAACAAACTAAGAAATGGTGAAATGAGCAGCTAAGAACAGTAAAACCACTATAACTATGCTTAAGTATTTTGTTTTTTTAAAAGATTGGCACCTGAGTTAACAACTGTTGGCAATCTTTTTTTTTTTCTTTTTTTTGCTTTTTCTCCCCAAATTTCCCCAGTACATAGTTGTATATTTTTAGTTGTGGGTCCTCCTAGTTGTAGCATGTGGGATGCCGCCTCAGCATGACAAACAGTGCCATGTCTACGCCCAGGATCCAAACCAGTGAAACCCCAGGCCACTGAAGCAGAGTGAGTGAACTTAACCACTCAGTCACAGGGCCGGCCCCTATGCTCAAGGAACAAACAGGGGCTGGCCCAGTGGAGCAGCGGTTAAGTTCGTACGTTCCGCTGCTCAGCTGCCCGGGGTTTGCCGGTTCGCATCCTGGGTGCAGACATGGTACCGATTGGCAAAAGCCATGCTGTGGTAGGCATCCCACATATAAAGTAGAGGAAGATGGGTACGGATGTTAGCTCAGGGCCAGTCTTCCTCAGCAAAAAGAGGAGGATTGGCAGTAGTTAGCTCAGGGCTAATCTTCCTCAAAAGAAAATAAATAAATAAAGGAACAAACAGACATAATGAGAGAAAAAAAACTTAAAGGACCAAATGAACTTCTATAAATTAAGGAAACACAGTATCTGAAAAGAAAATGTCATTGAATGGAATTAAAAGCAGATTAGACACTGCAGAAGAAAAAACATCAGAGAATTTAAATACATAGTAATAAAATTTAACCAATATTAACCACAGAGACCAAAGGAAAAAAGGTTAAAAAAAACAAACACGAAGAATAGTCTCAGAGACCTGTGGGATAATATCAAGCAGTCAAACACACGTGAAACTGCACTCCCAGCAGGAGTCAGAGGGAAAAAAGATACATTACATATAGAGGAACAAAATGACAGTAGGCTTCATCAGAAGCCATGTGAGCCAGAGACAATGGAATGACATCTTGAAAAGGTAAAAGGAAACTATTAGCCTAGAATTCTATACCCAACCAAAATATCTTTTAAGAATAAAGGCTAAATAAAAACTTATTCAGACAAACAAACAAAAAAAAGAATTTGTCACCAGCAGACCTGCACTCCAAGAAACGTTAAAGAAAGATATTCAGGCAAAAGGAAAACAACACCAAATGGAAACTTGGATTTACATAACAAAATGAAGAGTATTGGACATAACATATATGTGGATAAATATAAGACTTTCTCCAGGCATTTCTGTAAAAGATACCTGACGGTTTGAAGCAAAAACAAAACAGTCAACATTCAGTTTCCATTTTTTTTTTAAAGATTTTTTATTTTTTTCCTTTTTCTTCCCAAAGCCCCCTGACACATAGTTGTATATTCTTCGTTGTGGGTCTTTCTAGTTGTGGCATGTGGGACGCTGCCTCAGGATGGTCTGATGAGCAGTGCCATGTCCACACCCAGGATCCAAACCAACGAAACACTGGGCCGCCTGCAGTGGAGCGTGCGAACTTAACCACTCGGCCACGGGGCCAGCCCCTAGTTTCCATTTTTTTAACATTCTCATGTCATAGGCAGACAACTTGGAGGCCAGAGAAAGGATACAGTGGCAGTTAGGACATATGTTGCCATATGAAATGGCACACAAAAAGCTGAGAAAGCATGAAGAAACGGAAGCAGTTCAGAGTCTGTCCTCAGATAGCTATATTTTTAAAAGTTAATTATAACTTGTCCAAATTTACTGAATATGTCACATAATGGTGTACTACTGCACTGAGAAGGTGTGTGTTTCATCACCAATACCTGTATGGAAACGCCTCCCAAGGAAGGGAAGGAGGCAAAAGAATACTGAGCAGCCAGAGATAGGTTTTCTTAAAACTGAGCTCTAAGAGTCCCACTCAGTCTTTTCGCTTACCCTTTGGAAACAAATCTAGCAGGCTTACTGATCTTTTTTTCTAACCAGATTAGAAGCAACTAAATATAAAAATAGTAAGAAGGCGGGTGCAGGAGTTAAGCATAGTGACATTAATGAGAAGTGACAATTGAAAGCCTGACAGCTAAAGAGAAACCGAAAAAGCAAACACATGCGTAGATATACCCCCAAACCCAAACTGCTGAGAATGTCAGTGCCAGTACATAGGTCAAATGACATTTATACAACTTAATAGCACAACAGCAGGTGCTTATAACTACAAGCCTGCACCATCAAGATTAAATCATTTTTCATGTGATCTGTGTATTAACAAAGAAATTCATATTTTCTAACTGAACTGGAAATTCAGGGAAAAAAGAAAAAGCATATTCATTTTCCAGATTAACAGTTGGACAAACTCCTTTAAATTTAGAGATACTTCACCTGAAAAGGTATTTGGAGGATAAAGGCCAACTGAGCCTATTATTTGAAAACTAACACACTGTTTAAAAATAAGCCAACCCTATGTCTCCCAGCTTTTTGGACACCTAGAAATTAAAATCAAGATAAAAGGGAGGTTAGGCCCTGAGAAAGGCAACCTAGTTTCAGTTAACTGGGAAATTCTCTTATGAAGAACATGCCATTCCTTAACTGGAAAAGTAGGCTGCATTTGCAACTGGACTGTGGTTACAGAGTGGACCCACTCTGGTCCAGCCCAGGATGAGGAGCCTCGCAGTCTCAAGAGCTAACATATTCCAGTATTTCTCAACTCAATCAATCCACACTGCACTGGACTAGTCCTTTAAATCCCATTTTCTTCAGGGTTTTGAGCTAAGCTGACAAATGTGAGGATATAAGCTCTTTTTCTAGAGCTTCATGCAAGAACGTGTGAAAATGCATATTTTTAGCTATGCTAGTTTACACCATTACAACAGTTCAAAAATTTTCACACAACATGACAACACGTAACACAGACAATGGTCTTTCGGAAGGATAAGCTCTCCCTGAGCCCAAAGAAATAATTAATTAATTTGCCACCAATGCAAAGATTGCCATCTGAGGGTCACTCCTCCTATGTGACAGTCTGGGGTAGAAACCTGGAATAAGATAATTGGAGCCTTCACTTCCCAGCCTCCATCACCTCCTTTAATCCTTTAAATCACTTGAGCTCCATTCCTCCTTTTACAGCACTGGAACAAGATATTTAAAAATGACTCACAAAATTTCTACAGAGTGACACTGTAATTTTCATCCAGCTCTCAATCATCCCACTCCTGGCAACCCAGTTAGGCACAGTAAAGTGAGAAACAGCAGCAAAATAGCATGCCAAAAAGGACTATTGGTAAAAAGAGATTTTAAAACATAGAAGAAACAGGACCCTGTGAAAAAACAAAAAGGCCAGAGCACAAATGGACTCAAAAGCAAAAGAGCAGAATCCTAAAAGCTAAACAAGTCTGTGAACTTGTCTTGAACAAGTCTTGAACTGTGGTCAAGATGCTGGATGGTGGCTGGAGACTGTCCAGGCCTGGCACCGGGTGGGCAGAAGCAGTCCCTTTGTCAGCCTCAACACACTCAGATTCTAAAATCCCCAAGGAAGCCCCAGCAGAGCCCTAGCAGCCTCAGAAGTGAGCTTCAATCAGACTGGGCAGGGGAAGATATAAAGCAACAAGACACAGATTCCACAGGTCAAAGACGATCGGAAAGACCATTACATATCACTGTGACTATGGACTTGGGTACGGGCTGGCAGAGAAACTATCAGTCTAAAGACAGATTTTAAGTTTTGTAATTACAAGCTTGGGATTATACTGTCTATTTAGAAAATTTATATACTCATCTATGAGGATGATCAAAATGTCACAGGAACTAAGAAATGTCTCTTACATTGTCCAGCTGCCAGGAAGGCCAGAACCTACAGCACAAAGCTTTTCCTTCTCTTTTCTCCAGAGGCAGGCTTTGACTGGTGGAAGCCCAATGAGGAGGACATGCCTCATTTCCTAAGGCAAAGACAGTTAACTCTCTGTTTCACTCACTGCATCAGGGTCACTTTGTAGAACCTGATATTCCTGACAGGCTTTCAGATTCACCCACTCCGTTACTGAAATTCTTCAAGGGAGTAAGAAATGTGGCAGCCTAGTAACTAGAATATAATTAGCATTCCCAAAAGGAGGCTACACACAGGGACATGATAATAAGCCCAAAGGCTGGCTGCTTTTGTAAATATCCCCAAATTTCTTCTTTCGTGATCTTTCACAGATCAAAGCCTTTGCTGTTTACCAGTCTTGCCAGATATGCCCAACACACTCCTACGCATTCTTGAAAACACTAGTCTACTGCTGGCTCCTCAGAGATCTTGCCCAGCTCTGTCCAGAGTCAATCGTGCCCTTCTCTGTGTTACATGGCCAAACGTGTGCCTTTTACTTCATCTCATCCAGGAATTAGCTGCTTGCATAACTGTGCCAGGCCCCTGTGTTTGGTGCTTTGCGTATTCTCATTAAATCCTCCCCTCAACACTAAGAGGGAAGTGCTATTATCACTCTTAAAGATGCAAAAATTTAACTCATCCAGATATAATGTGCCCAGAGTCACATGGCTAGAAAGAAGGTGGATGAAGCCAGGATTCAAGTCCATGTCTGTCCAACTCAAGATCCTATGATCGGAGTCATGATAATAAACAACTGCCACTAAGAAAAGCAATTGGCATAAACTGGCCACTTACTATGTGCTGAGCACTGCGCTAAGTGCTTTCTGTGCATTATTTTAATTAATTCTTGTAAGAGATGCTTGCTTACTTTAGAAAATTATTTACTTAAGACAATTTCTTAAGCATAGAATCATCAACATCTCTTAATGAATATAGACATAAAAATCCTCAACAGAATATTAGCAAACCAAATCCAGCAACATACAAAAAGAATTATCATCATGGCCAAGTAAGATTTATCCCATGGATGCAATATTGGTTTAATTACAAAAATCAATTAATTTAATACATCATATTAATAGAATAAAAGACAAAAACAATATGCTCAACAGACACAAAGTATTTGAGAATATCCCAAACAAACCCTTTCATGCTAAAAACACTACCGGATTAGAAGGGAACTAATAAAAAACATACTATTAACATTACATTTGACAGTGAAAGACTAGATGCTTGCCCCCCAAAGATCAGGAACAAGACAAGAAGTCCTCTGTTGCCATTCTGTACTAGAGGTTCTAACCAAGGCAATTAGTAAAGAAAAAGAAAGAGAAAAAACCCAGATTAGACGGGAAGAACTAAAACTACCTCTGTTGACAGATGACAGAATCCCGCATGTAGACAGTTCTAAAGAATTCACTGAAAAACTATTAGAACTAATGAGTTCAGCAAGGTTGCAGGACATAAGACCAATACAGAAAAATCAATTGCATTTCTACACATCAGTAATGAATAATCTAAAAATGAAATTAAGAAACTTCAATTAACAGGAGCATCAAGAAAAATAAAACACTTTAGGAATAACTTTAATGAAAGGAAGACAGAAATCCAAGGAGACTAAAGATGCCAAAAACAAGTTTTAAGATAGAAAAGAGAGCCTTTCAACTGTGGGGTTTTTTTCCAATTTCATTTTTATAAAAATCAAATGTATATACCTATTCAGTCTTGAACCTGGCTATAAGAAGAACCCATGAAGCCCAACCTATTTTACTAGAACTTTTCATCTTCCTTGCTCAATCAACTCTCTCAATCCCAAAGGTCAGTGGGTAGATTTGTTTTCAATGACTAGGCATCCATGACAGAAGGGACACTGTACATAAGGTGGTGGTACAGTCACATGGAGTGCCGTCGGCTTATGGAGTTGGCTCAGCCCCGTCCCAGTGGAACCTGGAAGCAGCCTCCGTGCATGGACATCCCGGGCAACCGGCCAATGAAAGCCTCCTGACCTCAAAGCTATAGTCCTTCATGCTGAACAAAGGTTTTGGCATTTCTAGCATGAGGGGTAAATCACTGAGTGGGTGGTTTCACTGAGAAAACACAACAATAATTGGAGTTCAGTCTTCCACAAGTGACTCTAACCTTGGGAGGTGGCACGTGTAGTGGTGAAAACTACACAGACTTCAAAGAGGTCTCCAGACTACAAAAATCCCGGCACTCTTCCTTAGTTTAGACGGGTTACTGAACTTCTCTGAGCCTGCTTCTCATCTGGAGAATGAGGATCATCCACATACCTTTTATTGGTGAATTTGGAATATGTGTTTAAATGCCCGCCCTCTGCCAGGCCCTGAGCCGGATGCTGGCAATTCGGAGAACAAAGCAGTCCCTACCCTGAGAGCTGCCAGCCAGGCAGCATGACGAGCCTTTGGAAAGGAAATTGCTGGAGGCTACAGAGGTCCAGGCAAGGCGTTCCTGAGGAAGTCTTTGTATCAGGAAAAGCGGTGCCTGAAAACTGAGCAGATGTTAAGCTGGGTGATGAATAAAGTGTATTCTAGCAGGAATAATGTGTATGAAGCCCCTGGCCAAGAAAGGACAGGCAGCTGTGAGGACTGGTGCTGGCACAGCATAGGCACAAAGACGTGCCAAACAGGAGCTGGTAATTACTAATTAATAACGATAATTATAATAACCCCAAACTTCTTCATGATAGTAAGTTACAGAATAGTAGGGCATTTAAATTGTTACTTATTTCTCACAAAAGTACTCAAAAGGGACAGTGTAGACATTAATCTTTTAAGTGAACATATCTGGACATACATTTTTACTATTTCACAGGAAAGGGGGGAGTTTTAAGCAACTGTAAGGGCTATAAATAAAATGTGTATACTGATGACTGAAAACTAAAAGTGACCTTCTAGGAATCACAACTAATATCTCAACACCTTAGACAATGTCTTAAAGTCATATTAACAAAACTCACAGTGTATCCGTTCACTGATTAAATATTCTTTCTCTTTTTGACCACAGTACTTACTGTACCTTTGAACTTGGCCTAAAACGGCATTATACTTAATAAATGTCAGAACCCAAATCCCACAGGTATTAGATCTACATCTTGCATTCTTTTGGAAATGTTATTTTAATTATCATTGTAACAATCCTGACCCAATTCTTCTTGACAACAGCACATAGGCAACAAAAGTAAGTCAGCTGGAAAAATTCAGAGCCAAATTTGGAAAAAGTTTCCTACGAGAATGTTTTCTCTTACTTAAAAGTGACTGCACCAAGTGCTATTTGCCTCTTGTGCAATAATCCTTCAAATCATCCATTCCTGCTTTCATTACTTCATTCTCAAGACCCAAAGGAGGCAAATAATCATACTTCTGCATAAGAAGACAGAGAGAAATAAGACAACAATTTAAAATACACCCATGTTCTAAGAAATCTTAAATCCTCTTATACCAGCCCCATCTCTACTTCAAGATACAAAGCCACCTGAATCAAACCCACATACAAAATTCTAAGTTCAAGTGTCCAAAACTATAATCGTCTCCTACCCCCCAAAACCTGGTCACCCTCCACGTTCCCTACTTCAGTTGGTCCTATCACCATTCATCCAGTCAGCCACACAAAAATATGGAATTCTTCCTAAGTCTCCCTTCTCCCTTATAATCTCCTGCCACATCTTCTCCCACCCACCGACTCAAATAATCATTAAGTGTGGCCAGTGCCACTTCAACCATCTCTCACTCCGTTCCCTCTCCGGTCCCACTACGGCTGTCCTAATTCACGTATTCCTCATCTCTTAGGTGCATTTCTGTACTGAAACAGTCTCCTAATTGCTCTCTTTGCCTCCAATCTTTTTTTTTTTTTAAATAAATAACAATAGATGTTTTAAATACACAGAACATTCAAAACATAAAAAATAAAAGCACATAATCTCACTACTCTGATAAACTCTGCAACCTTTTTCAAAGAACAAAATTAATGCTTATATAAACAAACGGTTAAGTAATTCAAATATTCAGAAGAAAATGAAATGAGAATAAAAAGCTTCTCTTCCAACTCCCTTACTATTTTCCAGTTTTTTGTTTTTAATAAAGTTTTTATTTTCAAATAGTACAGCCATGCACCACATAATGACGTTTCAGTCAACAAAGGACCATGTATACAACGGTGGTCCCATAAGATCAGTACATCTGGCCTAGGTGTATAGTAGGCTATACCATCCAGGTTTGTGTAAGTACACTCTATGATGTTTGCAGAATGACAAAATTGCCTAACGACGCATTTCTCAGAATGTATCCCTGTCACTAAGCGATGCATGTCTACATTAAACTTACAGAAAAGCTGTGAGGACAGTACAGAGTTCCCATATACCCCACACTCAGTCTCCCTATTATTAGCATCTAACAATAGTATGGTACATTTGTTAAAAGTAATGAACCAATATTGATACATATTATTAACTAAAGTCCACAGTTTACTCAGAGTTCCTTACTTTTTTCCTACTGTCCTTTATCTGTTCCAGGACCCAATTCAGGATATCACATTACATTTGGTCTCCCTAGGCTCCTCTAGGTTGTGACAGTTTCTCAGACTTCCCTCATTCTGGATGACCGTAATAGTTTCGAGGAGTACTGGTTGGGTAGGTTACAGAATATCCTTCAATTCGTGTTTGCCTGAGCTTTCTGTCATGTTTAGACAGAGCTTAAAGGTTTGGAGGAGGAAGACCACGGAGGTAACATGCAATTCTTCTCATATCGTAATAAGAGTACATGTTGTCACCAACACTGCTGATGTTGACCTTGACGACCTAGCTGAGGTGGTGTTTGTCAGTTCTGCCCTGTATAGTTACTCTTTTTCTCCCTTTCCA
Organism: Equus asinus; assembly: GCF_041296235.1. Classification (NCBI taxonomy): domain Eukaryota; kingdom Metazoa; phylum Chordata; class Mammalia; order Perissodactyla; family Equidae; genus Equus; species Equus asinus. The sequence continues at coordinate 68,453,415 of NC_091793.1, read as the reverse complement.
TACTGTACTCTTTGGAGGGAAGTCACTATGCATATCACACAAGGAGCAGGAAGGTACGCTCTCTTCCTCCAGGGTGGAGTAACTACATAAATGATTTGGAACAACTTTGCATGGGAGATTTTGTCTCCTCTCCCTCATTTACATATTTACTCAATCATTCATTTTTATGAGTATGGACCCATCAAAATTTATCTTATACTTTGGGTTATAATCCAATCCTACTTAATTTTGTTGCTAAAATCGTTCCAGCTTTGGTCATTGGGAATCTTTCAGTTGACTTGTGTCCCTTTGACATACCCCCATCACTGTTTTGTTTTGCTTTTTGTTGAGCACTTCCTTATTTTCTGACACTACAGGCTCATGAGGCTCATCATATATATATTCCCTGCCCTAGCCCCAGAATCAGTCACTTCCCTATGGAGCCCTGCTGGCGTTAGAAACCAAGATCTGGGTATTGGATGCAGTTTCTTTTTAAGAGATTTTATTATAGATCTGATTCTGCATCTTGTTTCTCTTAAGAGAGCTTTCCACAGCTAAACAAAAACATCAGCCATATCATTTTAAACCTAAGTCCAAGTTTCATTAGATCATCTAATGCTGTCACACTGGGTTGTGTCCCTGTATGACATACGACGATATTTATGGTCCGGGTCCTCTGCCAAGCTATCCATATGCACCATCTTACTTACTCTCCACAGTGGTGCAGGAATTATTACCTCCAACTCGAACATGAGGAAATCAAGGCTAACAGACAAGTCACCTGGCCCAAGTCACACCCTGCTCATGCAGACACAGCACTCACACTCAGTTTAAGGGATTCCAAAGTCCACATGCTCATTCCTGCCCCCAAAGTCACTTGTCCACTTACAATCCAGTCACCCAGACCCAAAAACCACTTAAAGGACTGTTGACACGTTCTGGATTATTTACACCAGTCTGCACCAAACTGAGAACTATAAGGAAAAACTTGTAAATTTCTCATGAAAGCTAAATTTATTCCACTTAAAGGACTACCCTTTATCCCTAACTACATCTTTTTATTTTTTATTGATGTTAATGTCCCTTGTTTTACAAAATAACAAGAGATAAGGTGGGGTTTTGTGTTGTTGTTGTTGTTTTATGTGGTAAAATTAAAGTTGGCCACCCTGTATCAGTTTCTCTACCCCACACTCAATTTTTTAAATTTAACTCTGACAAGTAACAGTCTACAATAAGCATCTCAGCTTCTAGGGGGGCATACAAGGTCCTTGTCCATCTTCCCCTGCACTTTCTCCTCCAGGAATACCAAACTGCTTTTAAAAACAAGGGAGACTGGTCCAAGAAGGTCTAGTCCAGAGCTCTGCTCTCTGTCCTGCCACCAACCTATAAATAAAATCTGAAATGTCCCATATCCATGTTTAAAAGCTGCCCTGCCTAGTCCTTAAGGGGATGCTGTGAGGATCACAAAACAAAAACAAACAAAAGACATTCGGGAAAGTACTTTGAAAATACTAAGTCTACAAGAATCATGGTAGAATCGCTGATGTTCTATTTTGCAGATTGTTAATGGGTCCCTTATTAATCATGGGTTGACAGAGGAAGATTCAAACATGCCACCGCTACAAGAAGTAGCTTTTCATTCCTCATTTCCTACTAGATTTGCAGCTACTTAGGGTAAAAGTTACCAATGCTTCTAAGCTTGAATCTCAGGTTAACAGAGACTAAGGAGGTAGGCAATTCAAAAGGAATTATCAAGCAAAAGAACACTTTATTTTAAATTCAGACCCACAAAGCTTTCTCCATGGTCTTTAACATAAAACAGTCGACTCCCATATTTATTTTGCCCTGTTGTTAAAAAGCAATCCAAAATACAACAACTTAAGACAAAAGCTACTTAATATACTCTCAAATCCTCAAATGAAGGGCTGGTTCTAAAAAGAGGTCAGTTCAGAACATGAATGATTTAACTCTCTTGCCCAGGTATTGATTTCCTGCAGGAGCTTAACCTGAATACAGAATGTTGTAATGAAGGATGAAACAAAAAGGAATACTATCACTGTATGCTTTCAATTCTCAATTGCAAAATATAACTAACAAGCAGATACGCAGCATCTTCCAATATGACCATTTTCAGCAAACTTAACCAAACATAGTTTAAGAAGACAGATATACACACCTTAAGTAAGAATCCACTACAAAATAAACACAGAGCAAATGAGCTGGATGTGTGCCAACGTCCTCACAGTGGGAGACAAATGAGCACTTACTATTGTGCACAGTTCACTCTGTGTAACACCTGTTTCAGTTGAAGGGTTTGGAAACATCCCTCAGAGACAACAAATGAAAAGCCTACCAGGAAGACCATCCCAGAGGACAACGAGACTGACAGCGGCTGTTCACATCACATCAACTGCACTCTTCCTGCAAACACAAACCTTGTTCACGTGGAGTTCTCGCAGTCATTTCAATGCTGCCAAAACGTGGTAAAACCTCTAAGGAAAGACCGAAGGCTAATCAATAAAGACTTTTTGTAAACAATACTTCTTTTGTAGTTTTTCAGTTCCCCATTTTTGCATTTTAAAAATGCAAATCTTTAAGAGGGAAGGAAAAATTGTATATGATGATTCTCAAGACAAAAGCAGCATCCCACCACCACCAGGACTTAAAGTGTGTTTTTCCTCTATCCAATGTTGGGAAACCTTAGAAATTTCTAGCCAGTAGGTTCAAGGCAGCTTATACTTATTAACAAATGTCTTATAATTGCAAAATAACTTATAACCCACATACTGTGAACACAAGAGAGCAGAAACAAATTAAAAGCACATGAAATAAACAGAGGGTGATGAAAACACAGCTAACTTCGACTTACTGTGCCTACTTCCTCTCTAGACCTCGAAGGTTAACATTACTGTTAATACATCTGTAGGTTTCACAATTTTTCCCTGCTAAATGTAAATATGCATAGCAATTATTTTTCTAAGTTTCCTCTACAATTTTTAGTTATCAAAGCAATTACAAAATATCTTAAATATTGTATTTATTTCCTAGTTAAGCAGCAATAATTATAAACACTCTTCAGAATATATTAGACCAGCCTACCTTTCCCAGTAGTCATGACCATCAGTGATCGCAGTACAAGTGAAAACACTGCTCTGAAAGCTATACCTCCTCACACAACACAAGCATCAGCAAACTCTCCACCCACACGACTCCTTCGGTGTAAGCCAGCACCAATGACAAGTGCCACCCTATTGCAAAATAAAAGCCTGGACTACACACAATGGTGATTTTTTAAAAAGGGGGGTGACGAGTGAGAGGCAAACCTTCCCCACCTGACTTTACTCACATAAGAGACCCTTCTTTAAAACTGGTATTAAAAAAAATTTTTAACCAACTATCTGATTTCCCCCATAAAAAAAAAAGAATAGAACATTCCTAATATAAACCTTAAATAAGAACAAAATCAAAATGCAATCTTATTTCCACATTGATAATAAAGTAAACTGTCAGTTGCAGCTTAAGCTATGTAACCTCGTATCAGAAACAGTCTCTTCAAGGCTATTTTAGGTGGTCTTCTTAGCACAGCACAGCACACTTGCCAGCCTTGGAACATATTACGCCTGTATCCGTGACTATGGAAACACTTTCCTAAGATACTAAACCAGAATCCCAAACCTTGTGAAATCCACAGTCTAAGAAACAAGCAGGGGGAGGGGGTGGGAACCCTTTATCAGCACCTGATCCACTTATTCACAATTATTGTTTTTAACCACCATGCAAGATAATAATGGCTTTGCTGCTTAATAAAGAAAAGACAGTCAATTCACTTTTAAATGAATGCTTTGTCCTAGCTACACTGGGCAACAATTCAGATCTCACCTAACAATTCATCTTTGGTCTATTTGTCTTCAGACTTGCACAGGTATTCCTAATTTCCAACAACTTAGAAATGATACCTAAAATTTTTCAAATTATAAACATTTTAAATAAAAAGACATAAGGCAGGTTGCATTTGGCAGCAAAAAGATAGCCTAGATACATTCATGTATAAGGGCCAATAATTTTGATTATCTGCTATCTATCCTACACTTCTGTCAGCAAATAAATATTTTGTCTTTTTCTTTAGCTACAGGTTTATTACGGAATTTTCATGGATTTAACCAGCATGATACTTTCTTTCTTTCCTCATAAACATGTTAGCTTTGCTTAAGAAATTCAAAAGCAAGCACATTTTTAACCAAATTAATGTCCATGGGCCTTGCTTCAATCAAATCCAATTAAAGATCATTAAGTGGCTGCAGATAAAGGACATTGACTAGTCTATAATTACTGACTCTCTTACGCTGAAAATCCAATTCTCCCATGAGCATAAGCACATCTGCGTGATTTAAAAAACTGACATAGAAAATAATTTGCTTTTTGAAACCCAAGGAAGGAAAAACCGTAATTTTTGCTTCAAGGGGTTTGCTAATTACATGGAGATGGAAAAAAAAGAAACAAAAATCTATAAAACAACATATTTTTAACTCCCATATTCTTGCCATTCAAAGCTGAAAGGCCTTTGGGTAACCTAGCAACAAAAAAGAATCATACAAGGATGAAGCATTCTATTACAGATGGACGCTCATTTCCAATTGCTACTCAGCTGCATTTCCATTGCTGTTTTAGTCACAATTCTTATGCTTTTAAAATGTTACATTCCTAGAATTTTATATAAATATAATCAATTACACATCTTAGAACAACATAACTTTGAATACGTCAAGAAATACAACCCAAGATAAAGCCTATTTCTTCCCTAAGAGTACTGCTATCATATTAATAAATTTCTTTCAATTTAGCTCAAATCTAGAGCTTTTATTTCTTACTGAAAAGAGCGTTATCATTAACAAATAACAGAAGAGAAAATAGATAAATGAGACTTCATCAAAACTTAAAACTTGTAAGGGACGCCCCGTGGCCAAGTGGTTAAGTTCGCACGCTTCACTTCATTGACGCAGGGTTTCACCAGTTTGGATCCTGGGCGTGGACAGGGCACTGCTCCTCAGGCCATGTTGAGGTGGAGTCCCACATGCCACAACTAGAAGGACCCACAACTAAAATATACAACTATGTACCAGGGGGATTTGGGGAGACAAAGCAGAAAAAAAAAAAAAAAAAAGATTGGCAATAGCTGTTAGCTCAGGTACCAATCTTTAAAGAAAAACAACTTTAAAACTTTTAAATGTCAAGAAAGACAACCCACAGAATGTGAAAACATATTTGCAGATAATATGTCTGATTAAGAGTCTTGTATCCAGAATATATAGAGAACTCTTATAACTGAACAACAAAGACAAATTTTAAAATGGGCAAAGGACTTGAATAAAGATTTTCCCAAAGAAGATATAGAAATGGCTGACACAAGGGGTGGCCTGGTGGCGCAGTGGTTAAGTTTGTACATTCCACTTCTCGGTGGCCCAGGGTTCGCTGGTCTGGATCCTGGGTGCAGACATGGTACCGCCTGGCAAAAGCTATGCTGTGGTAGGCATCCCACGCAGAAAGTAGAGGAAGATCGATGGGCATGGCTGTTAGCTCAGGGTCAGTCTTCCTCAGCAAAAAGATGAGGATTGGCAGTAGTTAGCTCAGGGCTAATCTTCCTCAAAAAAAAAAGGAAATGGCCAACACACACATGAAAATATGTCCAACATCAGTCACGAGGGAAATGCAAATCAAAACCACAATGAGAGACCACCTCATACCCACTAGGACGACTAATATTTTTTTAAAAGATGGAAAATTTGTTGTTCTTTTTGGAGACGATGTGAAGAAATTGGAACACTGACACATTGCTGGCAGGAATATAAAATGGGGAAGCCACCACGGAAAACAAGTTGACAGTTCCTCAATAAGTCAAACATAGAATTACCATTTGATCCAGCAATTCTACTTCTGGGTATATACTCAAAAGAAGTGAAAACAGGTGTACAAACAAAAACTTGCAAGTGAGTGTTCAAACAAAAACTTGTAAGTGAGTGTTCAAAGCAGCACTATTCACAATACCCAAAAGGTAGAAACAGAACAAATGTTCATCAATGGATGAATGGATAAACAAAATGTGGTCTATCCATACAATGGACTACCATAAAAAGGAATAAGTCATGACGTGCGCTACAACATGGACGGACCTTGAAAACATTACGTTAAGTGAAAACATTAAGTGAAAGACACAAAAGAACACATATTATGTAATTCCATTTATATGAAATGTCCAGAGTAGGGAAATTTCTAAGAAAGTAGATTAGTGGTTGCTTGGGGTAGGGGGAGTTGGGAGGAGGAGTTAGGAAGATGGGGAGGTGACAGCTAAAGAACACGAGGTGTGTCTTTTGTGGTGATAAAAAGGTTCTAAAACACACTATGGTGAGGGTTGCAAACATCTGTAAATATACAAAATGATTTAATTATACACTTTAAATGGATGATTTTATGGTATGTGAATTGAATCTGAATAAAGCCTTTTTTGTAAGAGCATAATTGTTAAAGAAAATGTACATTAAATTTTAAATGTGTAACACAAAATAAGCCAAAACTCAAAAAAAAGCATGACAGTTATTCTCAAATGATGTTTTTTCATTTACAAGATAAATATACCTCTAAAACAGAGCAATTGGAGGAGAAACCTACCATTTTGAGTACCCACCACGTCCCAGGCATTGTGCTAGGAGTTTTACACACAATCTCATTTACTCCACACAATATCTCTACAGGGTGTTCACTCCATTTTACAAAGGAGCAATCTGTGGCTCACAGGAGTTAAGTAACGTGCCCAGAGTCACACAGCTAAAGAGTGGTAGATCAAAGAAGCGCTTTCTAAGAAGAAATGATGGTCACATATATTTTCAAAGCAGTCCTTAAACTTCTCCGTGACACTGTGTCTACACTTCCTGTGGGGAGACGTGGGCACCCACACTCCAAAATGAACAACTACAAACACTGTTGCCACACACAGTTACCACTTATTAAATGGATCCCTGTCAAGTCCTCCTGCTGAGGATGGGCGGCTGAATTTTCACAAACGGGAGTTTGAAAGACACAGATCACTTAGACATCTTCTGGGGTCAACCTAGGAAATACATCTGCGAATAGATCATCTGCTATTCAAACGAGGCATCCTTCAATCGATCAGAACTTCTGCCCAAAGGCTGTTTAGGAAGCTGGAAATGAGCACTATGTTACCATTCTCTCTGTGTTTTACTCAGTTCTTCCTCAGCTCCCATTCTCATGCAACACTGCAGAATCTAATTGATACATTAAGAATCCATAAGAAAAAGTGGAAAACAAAAAGAATCGAGGTATCTCCGATCCAAAGTGCTCATATAAGCACACCATATTTCTAAGAGATTACAAAGGAAAAACTGATTCCTGCCACATGAACCAATGAGAAGACTCCCTAGGACTAACAACAGAGGACAGACTGACGTGTCTGAGTCCTAGAACGAGCAAACCCAGACACAGTGCCCCGGACTCAGGAGGCTCACAGTCCAGTGGGAGAGATGGACATTAGATAAACCATCCCCAAATGTAAACGCACATGCAGCAAAGCAGGGCATGCCTGAAAGTGCTCAACGGGAGGCCAGGGAAAGCTTTCCAGAGGAGGGGGACAGCGAGCTGGGCTGAGATGGGAAGGATGTGGAGAAGTTAGCTAAGAAAGAGCAGACAAAAGAGACATCACATACCAAGATCTTAAAAAGGAAGGCTAAGGGGATGGCCCAGTGGCATAGCAGTTAAGTTCGCGTGCCCTGCTTCAGTGGGCTGGGCTTCTCACGTTCGGATCCCAGGCGTGGACCCAGCACTGCTCATCAAGCCACGCTGTGGCGGTGTCCCACACACAAAATAGAGGAAGACTGGCACAGATGTTAGCTGAGGGCCATTCTTACTCACCAAAAAAGAAGGAAGGGTAAGATAAGGCAACTTGATTAGCCCTAAGGGAGGGCCAGACAGAGATGAGGCCGTAAAGAGCTGGAGCTGAGTTTGCGGGCTCCAAACAGACCATGGCCACAGTAGGGCCAGATAAGGATTTTGTGCTTATCTTGAGAGCAATGAATGGAAATAATAAGAGGATTAAAACAAACAAACAAACATGTATGTGGTGAGGGCAGGAGGTAGAATCCACCTGCAACATGGAGACGTTCTGAAAGACTCTTCATCAAAACTCCTTTATGGGACCGAAGCCCTCCTCCCACCACCATCATCACAGAATTAACGTGGTAATGTTAGTTTTCTTCCCTTCTCTTGAAACAAAGGAGAGTTATAAATTGTAATTGTTTTCCTCTGTTCTTAGAAGATGACAGTAGCAATGATGTGGATCTTTTCAGGAGGTGAATGCTTGCACAACTCCTAAAAAGAATACACCTATTCTGGAACCCATGCTCATTTTCTATCTTAATGTTTCTGCTAAAAAACTGTAGAAAGGGACATGCCCATCTCTTGGACCTGACTCAAATGATATAATGTGTTACAACTGTTCCTCACCACAGTCTCTTATTTCTGATGAATAGATATGAAACAAGATGGGCCATGTACTGCTAATTGTTGAAGCTGGGTGATGGCTACATGGGGGTTCATTATGCCATTCTTTTCACTTTAATATACATTTGAAATTTTCCAAATGAAGAAACTAAAAGGAAAGGGGGTCAGAAGACCTTCTGCTTTGAAGCCTCACCCAGGTGTGCCTATAGAGTTTGGCTACAGATTGCGTCCAGCTCCAGGAAGGCAGAGGTCTAACGTGCTCAGATTTCTGAAAAATGACAATCTCATAAGCTAACATCAAAATGACAGTGCAGGTAATTAAATGCTTTTTAGCATTGTCCTGGGTGAAGAAAAAAGGGAAACAGTAGAAAATCTTTTAGCCTCAGTCTCTTTCATCTCATGGCAGTTTTCATTCAGAGAAAAAGACCAGCCTTCATTTTGGCAAGCTTCCACCACAAAAGAACAGATTAGAGGGGCAAAATGGAGGCAATGAGAAAAATAAGCAGGTTATTTTAATAGTCCAGACAAAGAATGATAGTGATGGGATCAGAGTGCTGGAGATGGGGAAACGTAGATGGAGTCAGGAAATATGTAGGAGTTAAAATCCACAGGGACCAGTGATGAAATATATATATGGGCAGGGAGTAAGACCGGGGTATCAAAGTGGCACCTAAGTTTTAATTTACATGCCTACGTGGATAATGGAGCAAACATTCATACAAGTACAGAAAAGATCCAGGATGGGGTTATGTTCAGTTGTTTTGTGCTTTGTCTTTCAGCAGGAGATAGAATATGAATCTGGATTTAGATACATGTCTCAAATACAAGAATAAATGTCAGATAGGCAGCTGCTGCATATATGTTACAACACTGAGGCAAGGCTGGGGCAAGAGACAAATATTTATAGGAAAACGTTATCTGGCTAGTAAACAAAGCTCTAGCCATGGCTAAGAACAACCAGGGAGAGAGCACTGCCTGAGAAAGGAAAAGGCCTAGGATCAAGCTCTAAGAACTTTATGACAAGGAGTAGACATTAAACAAATGAAGGAGACGGAGGAGGAGGAGCCCAAAAAGCAGAAAGAAATCAGAAGAAGGTCATGTCAGAAAAGCCAAAGAGAAAGAGTGCTTCAGGACGAGGAAGAGATCAACAGTGTTAAACGTGGTGACAGACCAAATAGGGTAAAGACTGAAAACGTCACTTGGGTATAGAAGTCATCAGTGACTGCAGTGGCAGCTGTATCAGTGAAATGATGGGACAAAGCGAGACTAAAGCAGTCTGAGGAGTGATCAGAAGGTGAAGAAACTGAGACAGGGAATACAGACAACTCAGGAGAAGTTTCACGTACAGGGGAAGACATAGGCAGAGCAATGAAAATGGCTGGATAGGGACAGATGAGAGCATGTTTAAAAATCAATAGATTAGACAAGGGGAGAAGGGGTGAGAACAAGTGCAGGCCAATATCTCTCATGAACTCAGATGGACAAGTCCTCAACAGTATATTAGCAAACCAAACACAAGATTGCATAATAAGAATTGTACACCATGGCCAAGTAAGATTTATTCCAGTACATAAGGCTGGTTTACTATTTGAAAAACAAACCAATATAATTCACAATATTAGGCTAAAGAAAAATAATCCTATCAGTTGATGCCAAAAAAGCATTTGAAAAAAACCCCAACACCCTGAAAGGCATCCAGATTGGACAGGTAGAAGTAAGACAATACCTGTTCACAGATTAAATGCTCTCATATACAAAAAATCCTAAGGAATCCACTGGGGAAAAAAAAAATTAGAGCTAATAAATGGGTTCAGCAAGGTGGCAGGATACAAGATCAAATACAAAATTCAACTGTATTTCTATACACTAGCAATAAACAATCCAACAGTAAATGGAAGAAAACAATTCCATTTACAAAACCATGAAAAAGAATAAAATACTTAGGAACAAATTTAACAAAATTAGTGAAAGACTTGTACACACTGGAAAACGACAAAACATTGTTGAAAGAAATTAAAGACAAATAAACTGAAGGGTATCTTATGTTAATGGATTAGAAGACAATATTATTATGATGGCAAAACTCCTCAAATTGATCAACAGATTCAACACAATCCCTATCAAAATTACAGCTGCCTTTTTTGTAGAAATTGACATTAGGTGATCTTATAATTCACTTAGAAATGCAAGGAACCCAGAATAGCCAGAACAATCTTGAAAAGAAGAACAAAGCTGAAAAAAAACTTCTAAATATCAAATCATACTACAAAGCTCAAGTAATCAAGACTGTGTGGTATTGGCCTAAGACTAAACATATAGATCAATAGGGTAGAATTTCGAGTCCAGAAATACATCCATACATATGTTGTCAACTGATTTTTGAGATGGGTGGCAAGAAAGTCCAATGGAGAAAAGAACTGTCTTTGCAACAGATGGTGCCGAGATAACTGGATATTCACACGCGGAACAACGAAGCTGGAGATCTACCTCACTCCATACACGAAAAATGACTCAAATGGATCAAAGGCCTAAATATAAGCTCTAAAGCTATACTACTCTTAGAAGGAAACATAGGTGTAAATTTTTGTAACTGGGGATTAGTCGATGACTTCTTAGATATCAATCTATTTCTCAGGTTTTCTTAGACCCAAAGCACAAACAATAAAAGTAAAAAAGAGATAAGATTGTACTACATCAAAATTAAAAACTTTTCTGCTGCAAACAATTCCATCAAAAAAAGGATATGAAAATCCACAGAAAAGGAGAAAATATTTGCAGATCGTTCTATCTGATAAGGGATTTCTATCCATAATATATAAAGAACTCATAACAACAACAAACTGACAATTAACTCCATAACAAAAATGGCAAATGACTTGAATAGACATTTTTCCAAAAAAGGTATATAAATGGCCAATAGGCACAATATGGATATTGTGATGCTCAATATCATTAGCCATTATAGAAACGCAAATCAAAACCACAGTGAGACACTACTTCATGCCCACTAGGATGACTCTAATCAGAGACAGACAACACCACACATCGACTTGGATGTGAATAAACTGGAACTCTCAGGCAATGTTGGTGAGAACGGAAAGTGGAACGGCCACTTTGGAAAACAGTGTAGCAGTGATGCAAAAGGTTAAACATAGAGTTACCATATGACACAGCAATTCCACTGTAAGGTTATATACACAAAACAAAAACATATGTCCACATAAAACTTTTACACAAATATTCACAGCAGTCAAACAGTGGAAATAACCCAAATGTCCATCAATTGATGAATGAATAAACAAAATGTGGTATAGCTATACAATGAAATACTATTCAGCAATAAAAAGAAATGAAGTACTGATACATGCTACCAAATGGATGAACTTTGAAAACATTATGCTACGTGAAGGAAGCCATACACAAAAAGCCATATGTTGTAAAATTCCATTGATATAAAACGTCCAGAATAGGCAATCCGTAGGCAGAAAGTAGGTTGTCAGGGATTGGGAGGAAAAGGAAATAGGGAGTGCCAATGGGCACAGGTGTTCTTGGGGATGATGAACAAACTGGAATTAATGTGGAATTAAACAGCGGTGATAATCGCCTAATTGGTGAATATATGAAAAACAAATAAATTATACATTTTTAAAAAAATAATTTTTGATATGAATTACATCTCATTATTTAAAATATGCTGATTTTTTTTAAAAAACCCAACACCCATTTGTGATAAAAACTCAGATAAATAGGAACAGTTGAGAACTACTTCATCTTGCTAAACAACATCTACAAAAAACCTACACTTAACATGACACTTAGTTGTGACAGACCTAAGATTGAGAACCAGGAAAGGATATCCACTCTCACCACTCTTATTTTACACAGTGGTGAAGTTCTGGCCAGGGCAATAAGGCAAGAAAAAGAAGTACAAGTATAGAGATCTGAAAGAGATAAAACTGTTCCCATTTGCAGATGACATGCTTATCTCTTCAGGAAATCTACAAAACTCCTAGAATTAATAAGAAAGTTCAGAAAGGTCATAATGAAGGTGTCTAAGGAGCAAAGTGGAGAAAGCAGAAGGTGGATGGGTTGAGAAAAAGTAGAGTGGTCAATGATCTGAAGTCCAGAAGAGTTCAAAAAACGGTGACACTGGGAGTCGCTGGGCAAAAAACAAAAATTAGAAGGGGGAATGGGTTTTATTCCATTGCTAGTGTGGCTTCCCTATGCCATCTAAATGTTGAATGACTCTAGCAATGAACGAAATTAGGTGCTTTGTTTTTTGACAGCAATTAAACATCTTACTGGTCTCTCAAAGTTACTATAAGGGGACCAAACTCATTTGCTCTAGGAATTCTAAAATCTTTATACATATGTCTTCAGGTTATTCTATTTTGGCTCTACCAATTAAAATAGTAATACTGCATATATACAGCAAAAAAGTTGAAATTACAGGCCTCCAGTAAGTTTGGAGTTAAGGCTTCCTTACCATCTGCTATTTTTAACAAGATGCCTAAAAGAAGTGTTTTCATTCTCAACCCTACTCCTACATACACACATAGACATATACACACAAATATCCCACAAGAATAAGGAAATTTGGGAAGAATATTTACACCTAGACATTTAGAACAAAATGTTGCCATGGGGCCAGCCTGGTGGCATAGCAGTTAGGGTTCGCGTGCTCCACTTTGGCAGCCTGGGGGTCATGGGATCGGATCCCAGGCACGGACCTAAATACCACTCAACAAGCCATGCTGTGGTGGCATCCCATATACAAAACAGAGGAAGACTGGCACAGATGTTAGCTCAGAGACAATCTTACTCAGGTAAAAAGAGGAAGATTGGCAACAGATGTTAGCTCAGGGCCATTCTTCCTCACCAAAAAAAAAAGTTGCTGTGACGCACCCAATGCCAGAGGATTTGGGTATTCTTGATGATTAAATCATATATATCATGTTCACTGAAACTCATAAAGTATATACACACTCTTCTAGGCAAGGCCTCCAACATGGATATGGTCCTTCTCCCCAATGCCAGAATTATAATCAGATTCTATTTCATAGTTATAATACAGGCTATGAAGTACAAACTCACTAACCTGCCACCACTACTACCTCCTTGCCCAGTACTTTCTATTTTGGTGCCAAGAAGTTTTAAACTGGGAAACTACACAAACCACACAAATATACACACACAAAATCAAATGCATGTGTCTAGCAACTGGCTAGGCAGCCATGCCCGTGCACACCTACTCATCATTGCAGCATGACTCCAAGGCCAGAGTTCTGGTCCCAGCTCTACCAATGATACATTTTTCAAAGCATATATAAAACTATATACAAAAGTAGGGGGTAATGTACAGAAATTATGCCATGGTTAAAATTACATACAAATTATACAGTTATAGGAAAATGAAATATAAGACAACATGGAAAAAGGAAAACTGATTTATTGGTGACAGCAGAATTGTGGTGAATATTATTCCTCTTTTTCTTCCAATATTGTTACAGTTGTACAAACATATGAAAAAGGAATCAGGTAATGAAAGCAATTTTAGAACACTTCAAGCATTTTATAAGAAACATGCTCTCCAAAGACAAATTCCTTACCAACGCCGGCAGGTACATAGTAGCTGAGTCAAAACACCTGGATTCTGTTCCTGCTCAGCACTTACGTACTGTCACTTCAGAGGAAATCACTCAAACTTTTTTACAATCTCAAGATATTCAAAATTTGAAAGCTATGCAATAAGTTCTCTAGCAATTTTGAAATAGCAGCAAGGTATCCAGAATTAGAAAAAGTTCTTGTTGGCAATTGACTTTTTGATGACTTCATTCATACAATAATATACTCGTGTCTTTTTTTCCCCTTCTGGAATCATAGGAATTACTCACTTGTCCTCAAATATCACAAAGTACAGTAAAAGGAATACATGTACTGGAAACAAAAGATCAGAATGCAAGTCTGTTATTATTTTATTTATTCAACAATATTTATTGTGTACCTAACATGCCAAGAACTTTTTGAACCACTAACGATAAAGAATGCAACAAAACAAAGCTCTTGCCCTCATGAATAAATAAAAAATATTTTACAGTGATATGCACCAAGAAGGAAAATCAAGCAGGATGAGGGTACAAAGAGTTTCCTTAGAACACTGGATGTGCTGTTCTGGATGGTTTTTGTAATGAAGTGATACTGCAATGAAGGTCTGCATGGAATGAGGGAGAGGGCCATAATAACACCCAGGGGACGAATGTTTTAAGCAAAAGGAATCATAAGTATAGATGCCCTGAAGCAGGAGAAGCTTAGACTCTTCAAAATTAGCAAGGATGACAATGGGACTGGAGCCAAGAGAAATTCTGGGAAGAACACTACAAGATAACATCAGAATGGTGGTCAGCATCAGATCATGCAGCATCTGGTAGACCACAGTGAGGCACTAAACTGTAGTCTCTGAGTGATAGGAAACCTTTGGAGGATTGTGAACAGGGGATTAAGATCACGAGTTACATTCTAAAAGGATTACTCTGATTGCTGTGTGAAAAACACACTTTAGGCGCCGGGAGAGAGTAAAAGCAAGGATATTGGTGGAAGGCTACCACAAGAGCACAGTAAATTACCATGACCGCTTGCATTAGAGGAAGAGCAGCAGTTAGAGGGAGCATCATCAAGATTCTAGGTGTATTTTCTAAAGTAAAGCCAACAAGATTAGATCATGGATCCAATGTAGGTTGCGAAAGAAACCCAACGATAAGTCCATAGTTTCTGGTCTGGGAAGGTACATAAATGAAGGTTAAGTCTGAAGACCTAGAAAACCTTTTCAAGATATCAAATTCAGCTGCTCAGAAAGAGTATAAGCATTATTGACATAAAACTGAAAAAGCTAAAGTAGAACGAACGATTGCTTTTTCTACTCACCATTTGCAGATTGTATCATGTTTCCAGATTTTTGAACTTCATCAAATTTTGTAAAAATTACATTCAATCTGTATGAAAAAAATATATATATAAACTATTAACCATGACTGTTTACAGTCAACTATATTACAACACTAACATGAAGTTGAGTCATACTCCGAAAAATCAATGATACAAACTCACCTAATAACAATAACAGTAACTATATTAATAACACTAACACTAACCAACAATAATTGAGCATTTACTACTGACCAAGCACTAACCTAAGGGCTCTATCTGAAAGATCTTGTTTAATCCTTTTTACAGCCATATAAGGGATTATTATCATCCCCCTTTCATAGATGAGGAAATCGAGATCCCATAACTTACTTAAGGTCATATAGTTAGGGAGGGTGAAGATGCCAGCCCTGAAGGTCAGAACCCAGAGCTCGTGCTCTCAGGCATTATATTAAACTGACTGACTGCACTCTATTAACTTAACTGCTCTACACAACATATACACATTATGAAAAGGATCTATTTCTCCTATTTCTGTCTAAGTACAGACTGTCAATTACATAGGATAAAGATTTTCAAAATGCACTCATATTCAATACAAAGGCTTTTCTGTGCCTTACACTTAATTCAAAATGCTATAAATAATTTCTCTAGAAACAAATGTTGTGACTGGATAATCTTCAGCTTAAAAAAATCTGCATGCCATTTATTTTCTATTAATGGATCATTTAAATTGAAGCAAAACTCCTTAACCCGTCAAAATATTCCATCCTAGTGACACCAAAAATGAAAGGAAAACTGGGGGTGGGATGGGGTGAGGTGGAGGGTTGGTAATCTTACCTTGTAGAAAAAGAAAAGAGGCTTTCCCAAGCACAACACAGATATACTGGAATGAGTGTAAAGGCTGAGATTCCAAAGAAATGTACTTTTACATTCATATCTATGCCACCCATTTTCAGGGCCCAGACTAGAAATTTTAGCACTTTCTTACAAACGATGCTGTCATACAAAGCTCTAATCACTTCAAACACGTTTTTGTCTTTTCTTCCCAACCAGAATACAAGCTCCTTGGTGGTAGGAATAGGAACTATATTCTTTTGGTATTCTGTACTCACCAAGCACTACGTCATGCAGGAGAGTAACACCACTGTGTGGAAGAGCTGGGGCCTAGTCCTGTCCCTGCCCTCACTATGGAAAACTAGATATTTCACAAATCCTGGTCTCAGTTCATTCATTCTTTGATTCACTGAGCCTAGCACTGAGGTAGCTAGATGCCGAGTGTGTAAAGGGCCTACCCTGTAGAGAGTCTACTTATTCCTGTTTCATTCTATTCTACTTAGAATGCTACATTCTAAGTAACAGGGAAGCCAAAAATACACATCAGCAAGTAGAGGTAAAATGAAGGGGATGAACTAGCCTGATACACTGCCTCTCCCTCTTCCTATTCTATTGGCAGGTATCAATAATCTTTTCGACCTATCTTTCCATCGAAGCCCAGATGTTGCCTCAGAACACTTCTTACAACTGCTCCAGACAGCCACTACTAATTAATCAAAGTTGGCAGTGAATTAAAAATCTATTTGTCATCTCAGGCCCAGATATGAGTAAAACTGTCACTCACCTTCAAATTCAGTGGATACTAAACATCTAGAAACATGCCTTAGAATCAATTTCTTAACGCTGTTTCCATCATTTTCCCTTTCATTGGCAACAAAGATCTCCAATGGTTTAAGAAGACGATACAGAGTATCACTACACAGGTTGCCAGGGCATGCCTTAATCAAGTTATCACTTGACTGTGTCAGAACTACACCCTGTGATGTGAGCATGCCTGCCAATTTGCAAGTTAGGGACAAGGTAAACCTCTAGTCTGGTTGTTCCTGAAATTACTGGGAAAGGGCACGTATTTCTTCCGTTGTTGGCAGAGTATTCACCATTATCAATGGCAACTGTGAAAGAATCTGTAGATTCTCTATTGGTGGTAATATCTACTCACCGTGGCCACATTATCCACACCTGGCAGGCCCAAACAGCTAGGTATGAGAATGCTAAAAAGATGACTGGTATTGTCATCTGCACCTTAATTCAGAATTCTCTAAGGCAGGCATGCCTCTCCCTCTGCTTTCTCCTGTCTCACTAGCTGCCTCACTCTCTGTTCAATAATTAGCATAGACAATGCCTCCGATCGAGGTTACCATCTCAGGAGATCAGTAACCTGGCTTTACAACAGTCTAACATGAACAAAGTACTCCTTAGAATGGCTTTTGTCTCCTAGCTCTGAGCACAGCAATACAGAATGCCTCTAATGGGACCTATCAATTTGTACAAGTCTAAAAGGGTGAATTTTACACATGCAAAGATACACAGATACATAACTAATGATTACCCTCTGAAGCCACCAATTTTTTTTCACTTTTTTATTTTAAATCTTTGGATCTCAAATTTAAAATAAATTTCTTTACTAACCTGACAAGTAATCCATACTATTTCCCCCTGGTTTTTCTGAATTTAAATTTTATATCCAACTCTTTAATCCAATTGGCATTTATTTTACTATAAGATTTAAATCTAATTACCCATTTCTAGAATATTTTATAATATTAAATTTAAGATAATTTCAAAGAAATAGATACTAGTAATCTCACAGTCAACAAGCTCCACCCATGCACTCAGAGCTTCTAATTGGTTTTTTAGTCCGACTCATAAATAGGAGCAGACAACCAAGGATTCTAAGATATATGAGGAAAGCCTCTACCATGAAAAGGAGAAAACAAAACAAACACACACATACCCCAAAATCCCAATTTAGAGGAAAGAAGAGACTATGAAGAGAAAAATTTTAAAAACATATCATTAATACTTCCAAACCCACCCCTGGTGGTCTAGTGGTTAAGATTTGGCGCTCTTGCCACAGCCCGGGTTCATGTCCTGGTCAGGGAACCACACCACCCATCTGCTGGCTGTCATGCTGTGGCATCTGTGTGTTGCTATGATGCTGAGAACTTCCCAAACCTGCGGAAGGAGCTGGAACTATGAGTAAAAGAAGAGAACAGATCTCCTAACTACATCAATGTAAAAAGACCTTCTCCAAGGCATATATTAGTAAAACTGGCAAAAGTCAATAACAAAGAAAAAATATTAACGGCAGCAAGGTAGAAGAGAAGAACTTACAAAGGAACCCCCTTCAGGATTTCAGTGAATTTCTCAGCAGAAACCTTACAGGCTAGGAGAGAGTAAAATAATATATTCAAAATTCTGAAACACAAAAACTTTCAGCCAAGAATACTCTATCCAGCAAAAATATCCTTCAGCTATGATGAAGAAACAAAAACTTTCCCAGATAAACAAAAGCTGAGGGACTTCAGAGACACAAGACTCCCCCTTACAAGAAATTATCAAGAAGGCCCTCATACCTGGAAAAAGAAAAGGGTTTACGAAGCCTTGAGCAAGGAGATAAACAGGCAAACAAAATTAAAACTCTCTATCAGAAGAGGTTAGCAAATAATTATAACATTAAAGATAAAGGTAAGGGAAGCATCAAAAATAACTATAATCACTTTACTTTAATCACAAATTGACAACACAAACCAGAATAAGTTGTGACAACAGTAACTTAGATGGGGAAGAGGAAAGGGATGGTAGCTGCTTAGACTAAGGAAATAAGAGACTATCAGAATATGCACTATCTCATCTATGTGATCATTTATACAAACCTCATGGTAACCACTAAACAAATAATCAGAACACAGATACAAGTGACACATAAAGAGACAACAGAGAAAACCATCATAGAGAACCACCAAACTGAATTGGCAGACCGAAAGACACAGGATGAGAAACAAAGGAAATAAAGAATAACTAGAAAACAAGTGATAAAATGGTAGCATTAAGCCCTCATATATCAATAATCACTGTAAATGTAAATGGCTTGAATTCTCTAATCAAAAGACACAAAGCGGCAGGATGGACCCAACAGCATGCCGCCTTCAAGAAACACATCTCAGCTTTAAAGACAGACACAGGCTCCGAGTGGAGAGATGGAAGATGATACTCTAAGATAATGGCAAAGAAAAGAAAGCAGGTGTTATCATACTTAGATCAGACAAAGTAGACTTCAAGATAAAAAAGGCAATAACAGACAAAAAGGGACAGTAAATAATGATAAAAAGGACAGTCCAAGAGGACATAACACTTATGAATATATAATCACCTAACATAAGAGCACCAAAGTATGCAACAGACCTAAAAGGAGATATTAACAGCAATACACCAGAATAGTAGGAGACACCCTCCATCGATGGATAGATAACACAAAGAGAAAGTCAACAGGGAAATAGTGGAATTAAACAAAACAGTCAACCAGAGGGAATTAATAGGTACCTACAGAACACTCCATCCCAAAACAGCAGAATACACATTCTTCTCAAATACACATGGAACATTCTCAAAGATGGACCATATGTTGGGAAACATGGTAAGCCTCAAGAAATTTAAGAAGACTGAAATCATGTCAAGTATCTTTTTGACCATAATGCTACGAAACTAGAAACCAATTACAAGAAAAAATCTACGAAAGTGACAAATGAGTGGAGGGTAAACAAGATGCTGCTGAACAACCAATGGATCACTGAATAAATTAAAGGAGAAATCAAGAAATATCTGGAGACAAATGAAAATGAAAACACACCATACCAACTCATATGGGATGCAGCAAAAGGAGTCCTAAGAGGTAAATTCACAGCAATGCAGGCACACTTTAACAAACAAGAAAAATCTCAAATAAACAATCTTAAACTACAAGTAACAGGACTAGAAAAAGAAGAACAAACAAAGCCCAAAGTCAGCAGACAAAGGGAAATAAGAGAAATTGGAGTAGAAATGAACGAAACTGAAACCAAAACAATAGTAGAAAGGATCAATGAAACTAAGAGTTGCTTCTTTGAGAAGATAAACAAAATGGACAAACCCTTAGCCAGACTCATTAAGAAAAGCAGAGAGAAGGCTCAAATAAATAAAATTAGAAATGAAATAAATTACAACAGATACCACAGAAATACAAAGGATTATAAGAGAATACTATGAAAAACTATATGCCAACAAATTGTACAATCTAGAAGAAGTGGATAAATTCTTAGACTTATGCAACCTCCCCAAACTGAATCAACAAGAAATAGAGAATGTGAATAGACCAATAACAAGTAAAGAGATTGAAACATAATCAAAAACCTCCCAAAAAAGAAAAGCCCAGGACCAGATGGCTCCTCTGGAGAATTCTACCAAACATTCAAAGATTTAATACTTATCCTTCTCAAACTATGCCCCCAAATGGAAAAAGATGGAGCACTTTCTAACACATTTTACAAGATCAACATCACCCTGATCCCAAAGCCAGGAGAATACAAAGAAGGAAAATTACAGGCCAATATCACTGATAAACATAGATGCAAAAATCCTCAACAAAATATTGGCAAACTGAATACAGCAATGCATTAAAAGGGTCATACAACATGATCAAGTGGGATTTATACCAGGGACACAGGGATGGTTCAACATCTGCAAATCAATCAATGTGATACACCACATTAACAAAATGAGGAATAAAAACTACATGATCATCTCAACAGAGGCAGAGAAAGCATCTGACAAGATCCAAAATCCATTTTTGATCAAAATAACTCTCAGTAAAATGGGTATAGAAGGAAAGTACCTCAACATAATCAAGGGCATGTATGACAAACCCATAGCCAACATCATACTCAACAGGGAAAAACTGAAAGCCACCCTTTTGAGAAGAGGAACAACACAAGGGTGCCCACTCTCACCACTCTTATTCACATAGTAGTAGAGATTTTGGCTAGAGCAATTAGGCAAGAAAAAGAAATAAAAGGTATCAAAATTGGCAAGGAAAAAGTGAAACTCTCACTGTTTGAAGATAACCTGATTGTATATATAGAAAAATCCACCGGAAAACTATTCGAAATAATCAGCAACTACAGCAAAGTTGCAGGGTACAAAGTCAACTTACACAAATCAGTGGTATTTCTAGACTCTAATAACGAACTAACAGAAAGAGAGCTCAAGAATACAATCCCATTTACAATCGCAACAAAAAGAATAAAATATCTAGGAATAAATTTAACCAAGGAGG
The DNA here is from genome assembly GCF_041296235.1 of Equus asinus. Lineage (NCBI taxonomy): Eukaryota > Metazoa > Chordata > Mammalia > Perissodactyla > Equidae > Equus > Equus asinus. Next base: position 68,431,859 of record NC_091793.1, on the reverse strand, counting down.
TGAAAGACCTATACAATAAAAACTGTAAGACATTATTGAAAGAAATTGAAGCAGCCATAAAGAAATGGAAAGATATTCCATGCACACAGATTGGAAGAATAAACATAGTTAAAACGGCCATACTACCTAAAGCAATTTACAGATTCAATGCAACCCTAATCAGAATCCCAATGACACTCTTCACATAAATAGAACAAAGAATCCTAAAATCCATATGGGGCAACAAAAGACCCCGATTGGCTAAAGCAATCCTGAGAAAAAAGAACAAAGCTCGAGGCATCACAATCCCTGACTTCAAAATATACTACAAAGCTACCATAACCAAAACAGCAAGGTACTGGTATAAAAAGAGACACAAAGATCAATGGAACAGAATTGTAAGCCCAGAAATAAAACCACACATCTACAGACAGCTCATCTTCGACAAAGGAGCCAAGAACATACAGGGGAGAAAGGAAAGTCTCTTCAATAAAGGGTGTTGGGAAAACTCAACAGCCACACGCAGAAGAATGAAAGTGGACCATTATCTTTTGCCATACACAAAAACTAACTCAAAATGGATCAAAGACTTGAAGGTAAGATCTGAAACCATAAAACTCCTGTTAGAAAATATAAGCAGCACACTCTTTAACATTGGTCTTAGAAGGATCTTTCCAAATACCATGTCTACTTGAGCAAGGGAAACAAAAGAAAAAGTAAACACATGGGACTGCATCAGACTAAAGAGCTGCAAGGCAAAGGAGAACAGGAACACAATGAAAAGACAACCCACCAACTGGGAGAAAATATTTGCAAATCATATATCTGACAAAGGGTTAATCTCCAAAGTATATAAAGAGTTCACACAACTCAACAACAAAAACACAAACAACCCAATCAAAAGATGGGCAGAGGATATGAAGAGTTTTCCAAAGAAGATATACAGATGGCCAATAGGCACATGAAAAGATGTTCAACATCACTAATCATCAGGGAAATGCAAATCAAAACTACACTGAGATATCATCTTACACCCATTAGAATGGCTATAATCACTAAGACAAAAAATAATGAATGTTGGAGAGGATGTGGAATTCCCAGTACTGGTGGGAATGCAAACTGATGCAGCCACTATGGAGATTTCTCAAAAAATTAAAAATAAAACTACCATATGACCCAGCTATCCCACTACTGGGTATTTATCCAAAGAACTTGAAATCAACAATTCAAGGAGACTTATGAACCCCTAGGTTCATAGCAGCATTATTCACAACAGTCAAGACATAGAAGCAACCCAAGTGCCCACTGACTGACGACTGGATAAAGAAGCTGTGGGGGGTGGGGGCAGGGGTGTGTGTATATAGTCCATTATGTGTGTATATATATATAATATACAATGGAATACTACTCAACCATAAAAAAAGACAAAATTGTCCCATTTGCAACAACATGGATAGACCTTGAGGGTATTACGTTAAGTGAAATACACCAGACAGAGAAAGACAAACATCATATGATTTCACTCACATGTAGAAGATAGATAAACACATGGACAAAGAGGGGAAAGGGGTCGGGGGGTGGGCATTAAGGTGTAAAAGGACTCATATACATGGTGATGGACAAGTAATAATATACAACTGAAATTTCACAGTGTTATAAACTATTATGACCTCAATTTAAAGTAAAGTCAATTGTACTTCTATATGTTAGCAATGAACCATCTGAACTTGAAATTAGGGGAAAAAAATCTGTTCACAATAGCATCAAAATAATAAAATACATTGAAATAAACTCAGCAAAAGAAGAATAAGACTTGTTCACTAAAACCTGGTAAGCAATTGTCGAAAGTAATTAAAGACTTTAAAAAATGGAAAGACATTCCCTGTTCACAGATTAGAAGACTTAACGTAGGGGCCGGCCCGGTGGCGCAGCGCTTAAGTTCGCACATTCCGCTTCTCGGCAGCCCGGGCTTCGCCGGTTTGGATCCCGGGTGCAGACATGGCACGGCTTGGCAAAAAGCCATGCTGTCAGAGGTGTCCCACATATAAAGTAGAGGAAGATGGACACGAATGTTAGCTCAGGGCTAGTCTTCCTCAGAAAAAAGAGGAGGACTGGCAGCAGTTGGCTCAGGGCTAATCTTCCTCAAAAAAAAAAAAGAAGAAGAAGAAAATGTTGTTACGACAGCAATATTCCCCAACTCATTACAGACTCAGTTCCTACCAATATCCCAGCTGCCCTTTTTTGCAGAAATTGACAAGTCCATCCTAAAATTCATATGGACACACAAAGCAGCTGGAATAGCCAAAATAATGTGAAAAGAACTTGGATTCCAAAATTAACTACAAATCTTTACTTAATCAAGACAGTGTGGTACTAGTGGATATGCTTATAGATCAATGAAATAGAAGTGAGATCACAGAAAAAAATGCTTACATTAATGGGCATTAATGATTTTCAACAAACGTCCCATAAAAATTCTATGAGGATCAAAGTCACAATGAGATACCCATTAGGATAGCTATTATCAAGAAACAAAACAAAAACCAGAAAATAATTGTTGGCAAGGATGTGAACTGTTCGGAGGAATGGAAAATGGTGCAGCAGCTATGTTAAACAGTATGGTGGTTCCTCAAAAACTAAACAGAGTGACTGTATGATCCAGCAACTCCACTTCCGGCTATATACCCAAAAGAACTGAAAGCAGGGACTCGAACAGGAATTTGTACACTCAGGCTCATAGCAGCATTATTTATAACAGCCAAAAGGTGGAAGCAACTCAAGTGTCCATCAATAGAGGAATGGATAAACAGATACGAACAATGGAGTTTTATTCAGCAATAAAAAGGAATGTCTCATGTTACAATACTGCTGAACCTTAAAAGTATTATGGCACGTGTAAGAAGGCAGATAACAAAAGGCTACCTTTTGTGTGATTTTATTTGCACAAAATGTCCAAAATAGGGAAATCCATAGAAATAAAAACTAGACAAATAGTTGCAAGGAGCTGGGGCGAAAGAAGGAATGGAGAGTGACTGCTAATGGACACAGGATTTCTTTTTGGGATAATGAGAATGTTCTAAAACTAGATAGTAGTGATGGCTACAAAATCTTATAAATATACTAAAAACCACTGAATTATCCATGTTAAAAGGTATATGGTAAATTATGAAAATATGAAAATTATGGTATATAAAATATTTCAAGGAAGCTCTTATTTAAAAATAAACAGAATGCTATAAAAGGAAACATACAATGAACCAAAAAAGAGATCTTACAAATTAGAACAAGAAAAGAAAATTTTTAAAATCAAATACCCAGTAGAATGGTTGGAAGATAAATTTGAGAAAACTTCCCAGAAGACAGAGCAAAACTGTGAAGATATAAATGAGAAATTAAAAATAAGAAAATCAGAGGACTAGTCCAAGTGATAATAAGATAACTACTGTATTTAAAAATATAAAGTTTTATTTTTAAAGAAATTTGCCCAGATCCAAACCAAATGAGGTTCCAGATTGAAAGTCGCTCCAAGTGCACAGCACAAGAAATGAAAATAGACTCATCTAACACCCAGCATCATGCAGTCTCACACCAACACTGGGAACCAAAGAATCAGCTATCTACACAGGATGAAGAATGACAACGACTTTGGACTTCTCAGTACAGACACTGAACGCTGGAACACAAGGGGCCATTAGCTTTAACATGCTGGATAAAAATGACATCCAACCTAGATTTCTAAACCCTGACAAACTATCAATGTCAAGATATAATAAACATGGAGCCAGCCCCATGGCCAAAAGGTTAGGTTTGCACGCTCCGCTTCGGTGGTCCAGGGTTTCGCCAGTTTGGATCTCAGGCACGAACATGGTACCACTTGATCAGGCCATGTTGAGGCAGCTTCCCACAGAGCACAACCAGAAGGACCCACAACTAGAATATACAACTACGTACTTGGGGGCCTTCGGGAGAAGAAGAAGAAAAAAATGGTTGGCGACAGATGTTAGCTCAGGTGCCAATCTTAAAAATATATATATATATATATATATATATATATAAAATAAAGATATTCTCAGACTCAAAAAAATTTTCCTCCTCCACATCTTTTCTCAAAAAGTTATTGGAGGATATGCACAACCAAAATGAGAGAAAACCAATAAAGAAAAGACGTGGTCTGCAAGATGCAGCAGGCACACCTGCAGAGAAAGGTGAAGTAAAGCCCCAGGATGATGGGATGACGATAGAGATATGAGGATGATAAGGTACGTAAGAGACAGGGAAAGGAGCCAGTGCAGGTTGGAAGCAACTCAGCATGTAGACAGTACCAGTCCACAATAAGTACACCGACAACTATGCAAATAGACATTTTTTTTTGCTGAGGAGGATTCACCCTGAGCTAACATCCATTGCCAATCCTTCTCTTTTTTTGCTCGAGGAAGATTAGCCATGGGTAACATCTGTGCCAATCTTCCTTTCTTTTACTTGTATGTGGGACACCTCCACAGCATGGCTGATGAGTGGTGTATGTCCCCACCTGGGATCTGAACCCATGAACCCAGGCCACCACAGGGCAAGGCCCAGTAAGCCAATATTAACCCTGGGAAAACAAAAGTTTGTGAGGGGAAAAAAAGGTAATCTTCATTCGCCAAATACAAATAGTGAGCTACAAAAAGCAGCTCATAATCATAATCATAATATAAACTAAACGTTGTCCTAATCAAAATTAAAACATGACTATCTTTAGTGAGTAAGGAGTTGGCAAGTGTACATGACGGAGGTTAACAGGAAAAAGAGATGAAATTCACCCCCCATAACGTGAAGTAAAATTCTTACAGTGACAAAAAACTAAGAAATAGCAACACATGCACAGTATTTAGAGACAGAGCAGTAGACACAAAAGAATCAATAAAAACAGTTGACAGTGTCTGCCTCTAAGAGGAAATGGCAAAAGCAGTAAGGGACTGCCTTTTTTCGACGAATCTTATAAATTTGTCAACTTTCTCTACATAAACGACTCTGACAGAAACTTAAACCAAAAAATGAGAGCGGATATGGCGGAGCACATTCTCATCTGATCCTCCCTTGGGCCCTCTCTATAACCCTTAAGCTTGAGCAAGCTAAATAAAAACAAGAAAGTTTCAATTTATGCCTTAACAAGACAATCATTTAGTAATAACTTCTAGTGAGTGTTTATAAATTTTTAAAATAGGTTGAGACGGCAAAACAAATGTTATAAGAGGTATTCAAAACTGCAGGCTCACAAGGTAAGTTTACCAAACAGTTACAATGCATCAGATAACATGTATCAGCTCTACCCAGAAATTAAATTATCTTCAGGGCTAAAGGAGCTGCTGTTTCACGTGTGGGGTTTCTAGTGATGATGGTCCCAGAAGAAATTCAACACCAGAGATCTTTTTTCAAAAGCTTTGTTCCCAAACTAAAATATAGCATATTGAATACAAATATTGTCTGGAATATACACTGGGGTGACAGTGAATGTCAAAGGTAGCTAAAAGTATATGTTTATGAAAGTAAGCCACAGGGAGTTACTGGTGATCTATTGACGTTTTATCTAGTTGCCAAGCATGCCTCACGAATACCATAAAAGGATTCGATATCTTACAGGAGATAGCTAGAAGTTAATCGTGTACTTACTTTCTGAACATACCGTGTACATGAACTGTGAAAATAATATGTGTAAAGCAATGTAAAATGGCCACATACTCGTGAAAATTAATAAACAGAAACCTCATTAAAACAGACTCGAGAGGCCAGAAAGGGGAGCTCTCAGGCTCCAGATGGATAGCAGGGCCCAACAGCAAGAAGACAGACTTTCTCTTCTTGACTGGCAAGAAGCTCAGCCAATGAGAGATTCTCACAACTCAGCCAATGAAAAGCCACTACACTTCAAACTCCCAGTCTCCTCCCACCGACTCTTTGTTTACAACAGCCCTCCTAACTTCCTCTTCCCCTCTGTGAAAGAGTTTCTCCTCTCATGCTGCTCAAGACTTGCAAGTGGCTGGTCACGGTTACAGACCCCAAAGTGCAATTCTTTACTGATCCAAAATGGTTTATTTTCTGGGGAAATAACTGGCTATCTATTTATTTAAGGTCAACATAGTATGCAGACTGAAGTTCACAGCTCACCTATGCTGAGATCCCATGTGGGTCAAGAGATAAGATGAAGATGATTTTGGTGAGTAACACCACTTTACTATCTGGTTCAATATGATTTTAGCCACCAGATGACAAGACTTAAATAACAACTAAACACATGGCCCAAAAGCATAATTCTAGTTCGTCCAAAGTGAAGCTGATGAAAGTACAAGTCTCTTTTCCCAACTGTGAAATGGACAAAGAAAACTGCTGCTCAAATCAGATTATTACTTACTAAGTCATTTAGCCGATATTATTAAGGCATTCTTTTTCATCATATATTTCTTAGAGATATAATTAATCTTTTCAAATATAGCACTCAATGAACTCTTAAGAGGACAATAGTTTTATTCTGGGACTAAATCCAAGTTTTAGAAAGCATTAAGTAAATTCTATAATATTTTCGTAGTCCTACAGAATCTTGCTAAGCTGAAAAATCTACTATGCTCACATAATAACAAAAAAACCTATAAATGATGTAACAGAAGTCTAGAATATTCAAGTGTTCCAGTCAGCCACTTGGAGCCACATAGCAGATGATGAATTTCCTAAACAATGGTAAGATTCTTTAAAAGTCTCATTCCATTTGGACACATCCTCAACAAAATAAAGGTGGCAGCCAGAGGCTCTGGCCCTCATAGTGCTAGATCTTAGGTAACTGTCTTGTGTTAAATACAAAGAAACATAAAGTTTTGGCTTCTTTCACTGGAGTAAAGTTTTTAAAGACCTCCTAGCCTATTTTTACAAGTGCTGTGTCTGCCAGGGTTTTATAACAACAGCTGTGAAGGCTGTGGGTCCGTTTCCCAGGGACTACCCTCTGCATTTGGTCTAGAATTTTTAGCAAGAATTTTAGGTAACATGAGATAGCGGAAACCCTCATACCCACTCAGAGGCCCAAGCTCTTCTGTAGCTGTAGCTTCTTTTAAATGTTTAAAAAAAAAAAAAGAGGAGGAGGAAAGTAGAAAAAACACACAAAACACATAACTAACAGTCTGGAAGAGAAGGTTTTAACCCCAGCTAGGGCATTAACTGCTCTGGGAACATACCTAAATCACCCTCTGTGTTGGGGTGCCCAAGACCTTCCCCAGGGTTAATGATTCGCTAGGAGGACTCACAGGAGTGAGTTAGTATACAGTCATAGTCAAAGCTATGGTTACTGCAGTAAAAGGGCACAAAGAAAAATCAGCAAAGGGAAAAGGTGGTGGGGTGAAGTCCAGAGGAAACCAAGCACAAGCTTCCTAGAGCCTCTCCTGGTAGAGTCACAGAGGATGTGCTCAATTCCTCCAACAATGAGTTGTGACAACACATATGAATGCGATCTATCAGGAAAGCTCGTTAGAGTCTCAGTGTCCGGGGTTTTTAGTGGGGCTGGTCACGAAGACACCCTCTGTGTAGCAGTTACCAAAATGCCAGACTCCCAGAAGGAAAGCAGGTGTTCAGCGTAACACCTGTACAGGTGGGGCCCAGTGAGCCACCCTTATCTCACTCTTTGGGAGTGGTGGGAATGCTCCCCAAATCCAAGTTTCCAGACACCAGCCCAGGGCCAACCTTGCAAGCAGGCCTAAGGACAGCAGTCTCGGGCCTGCTACGTTAACTTTTTTCTGTACTCACCTCTCAAGATCTCAGTTTCACCATGTCATTTCCCCGGATCTATTAGCTTGCTACAGCAACCTTCAAACATCACACAGCAATCCCACTGTGTAAGATGGTCTGTTCATGGCTAGGGCCACCATGAGCTACACAGCATGGTGACGCCATCCCTGGAGCAGTAAAGGGTTTCACTGCTCAAGGCCTGTTTTCCCAACAATGACAGTGACATCATTAAATAGCCCCTCTCCCTCCAGCCTCTGCTCTCCTGTTCACCTCTGCCCTCCAATTTTCCCTCACAGATTGCTGAGTACTTTTTAAGTCTGTCTTTCTCCCAAGTGTTCTCACCATATATTCAAAGACCAGAAGGCTGAGGTTTTTAAACAGAGGAATAAAAAAACTCTATTCCTACAGATTACCTTTTGTAAAAAACATGAAAAGTAGTATATAGTAGAATAAAAGTAGTCTTATTCCCACCTAAATATCTTGTACACAGCTCAGGTGCCATGGCAAGAGCCACAATGGGGTCAGACTCTTGACAACAAAGAAGTATAACCCCAGTCACCTGCTTATAGAACCCCTACCTCAGGGGAAGGGGCCCGCTTCCATCACATCCAATTGAGGGACATCAAGATGGATGACCCCTGCATATTTCAATATTCTATCCCATATTCAGATGCCCAATACTCTATAACTCTTTTGTGAAACAGGGTAGAAAAAATTAAAAGCACATCAGAAGAACAGGGCTTCAAATCAGCTCTCACGCTTTCTAGCTGTGTGATCTCTCCAGTCACTTCATGTCTCTGAGCCTCTGCTATTTCCATGGACACAGTGATAGGCTCAGACAAGCTGCTCTGTGAGTCTAGTCCAGGACTAACTTCCCAGAATTTTCACATTACTTTCTCCCTAAAGGGAGCAGGGTGGGGGAAAAGGTTTAGAATTCATTTAGTGCAAACTTCTCCATCACAGTTAAAATTACAGATATCCAACTGTTCATTATTTTTTAATTCTGACTACAACAGAGATATCTGTGAACTAAAGTTGTCTTGGATTTGATAAGACACTGATCCCCCTGCATTGGCTTCTACACGCTGTGACTGGCTTTACTGACCAGAAAACTACCATTTCAAAGATGTTTTCCAGAATTATTACTTACGTATTTCTATCCAGACTCATTTTGGAAAGGCTTCACTCGTTCAAACATATTCTAAGCACCTACTGTACCAGCTGCTGTGTGTATACAAGATACAGAACCATATGAACCAAAAGAATGCTGGATTTTCAACACCAATCAATTTTAAATATGCTTCCAAAATCAGTATGTGGCACAGGACCTGGCTAGATGTCTGGGTGAGAGTCTGACTTTTGAAGAAGAGGAATGGAAGGGGCCCCCAACATACGATCTGGACAAGATCTCCAACCACCAACCCTCTAACCATGTAGTCTTTGAATAAAATTACCACAACAAAATAAGTAGTGCAAACCAAGATGTTAACTAAAAAAGAGTAGCAGGGGAAGAGCAGAAGAAAGGAAAAAAGTCTGAACTCACCGGGACTGTGGCAATCCTTTTTTACTGAGATCTGCCCTCACACGTTCTCCTACATGTCTGTAAATTTCCACTAAGCTGTTTATTGCTGCATCTCGAACCTAGATGTAAAAGAAGAGATCTTATAGCTGCTCTATGTCATTCCACAGCACTTCCTGCTGGGGCATAACAGGCTATCCACCACCCCAGCATATCACCAATTCACCAATGCAACTGTGAGTACGATCCCTCACAGACATTTGACTAGATAAAGCCATGTTTAACAGTCTTCACTCTGTGGGTACAATTCCAAAGAGTACACAAAATTTAGGTCCCATCCCTGTAGACATGTTAAAGTCCATATCCCTTAGCTTTTCTTCTTGATGATGATGTCAGGAACTAGAATTTTCAGGCTGTCTTTCCAAAATAGAAAATACTACAAATAAAGGAATTATACTAAACCTAAAACACCATGTAGAGCATTCTGGATTTAGGTCAATTAAACAAACACTTAGTGAGCAACAAAAATGGGTAGTAAAGGCTACACAGAGCCCTGTATTCAGGAAGCTCATAGTCTGAAAAAAGGAGCTGGGAGAAAAGATCCATAAAGTCTACATTTAACACAGGAAGGCGATAATAAACGTTATACAAGAGCACAGAGAGCTCGCACAGTTGAGGGGAGGGAGCACACACACCAGAAGATGCCAAGCAATGTTTTACAAAGAGGAAGGAATCCCTTAAAATGTGCTTTAGGAGGACAGCAGTTTACCATGCAAAGATGGAAGGAGACAGGGTCCCAACAAGGCAGAGCCTGCACACAGGCCAGAAAGCAGAGGTGCCTGGTACGTGCTTCAGAGAGAGCAAGGGAGCAGTCTGGCCCACACAAAACGAACTTAGAAAGCAGCGATAAATGAGGCTCAAGAGACAGACTGGATTCAAAAGAAAAAAAAGCAAAAAAGCAAAAAACTTAGGGAAATTTGAATATGGACTGAATATCAAATGTTATCAGTATCGATGTTAAATTTCTTGGATGTAAAAAATGACGTGGTTATTTAAGAAAACATCCATGTTTTTAGGAGATACATACCGAAGTATCTATGGGAAAAAACATCATGTCTGCAAGACACTTTCAAATAGTTCAGGGAAAAAAAGTTTATTTCTCTCTTTCTCTGTGTTATGTGTGTGTGAGCACAAAGAGATACAAAATAAATGTAACAAAATGTTAAGTGGTAAATATGGGTGTTCACTATGCTACTCTTTCAATTTTTCTATAGGTTTAAAATTGTGCAAATAAAAACGTGGGTAAAATTTTGTTTTTAATATACAATGGAAGCAAGGCCAGCCTGCTGGGAGCGTGCAGGGGTGGGAAGGCGGGGCATGTGCACTTAGTGCAGTAGGCGAAGTTAGGGGAGCAACATGATTTCAGATTTGGTCCCAAGCAACAACGTCAAAGTAACAGACAGTGAAAGAGAAAGGAAAAAAGTAGGGATACAAAAAACAATTTACAATTTTGAATATTGCAGGCTACCCTTTGATTTAACAGTGTTATGTGGCAAGTAATTTTACTTATAATTTTTTCCCCTTATGGTGGCAAAAAGCAAATCCTAGGTCATATTATCTTTTCACTCAAAACCTTATGGTATGGACTAAATTAAACTGTGTCCCCCTCAAAATTCCTATGTTAAAGACCTAACCCGCAATGTGAATGTATTTAGAGACAGAGCCTATAAGAAGGTCATTAACAGGCCAGCCCTGTGGCCGGGTGGGTAAAGTTCCCCATGCTCTGCTTTGGCAGTCTGGGTTCACAGGTGCAGACCCCGGGCATGGACCTACTCCACTCATCAGCCACACTATGGCATCCCAAATAAAAAACAGAGGAAGACCGGCATAGATGTTAGCTCAGGGCTAATCTTCCTCACCAAAAAAAAAAAAAGGTAATTGAGGTTAAATGAGGTCATAGAGTGGGGCTCTGATATGACAGGATTGGTGTCTCTGTAAGAAAAGACACCAGAGAGCTCAACGCATTCTCCACACACACACACACACACACACACAGAGGTCCTGGGACCACACAGTGAGATGGCGGCTGTCTGCAAGCAAGGAAGAGAGCCCTCACCAGAGCCCAACCTTGCCGGCACCTTGACCTCAGAATGCCAGCCTCCAGAACTGGGAGAAATAAATTTTTGTTGTTTAAGCCACCAGGTCTACGGTATCTTGTACAGCAGCCTGAGTTGACTAACAGAGATTATCAGTTTACATTGGAAAAGAAAGAATTTCTGTTAAGAAACATTTTTATATAGTAACATACATTATTACAAAAGCAGTCGATGCCACTGTGCCTTGAATATCAGCAATGAGTGCATCACCTTTGCTTACTTTCTAGTAATGGCATCTGCTGAGCCAATCACACTGGGTGATCACCTTACAGGGCAATTAATGTCCTGTCCACCATTCAGATGGTCTGGACCATAAAGAGTTTAAGAGATTTCATGGAAAAATTACTAGCTTTAGAGTCCAAGAAGACCTGAGTACCTACTTGGCCATTTAGGAGCTGTATAACCCTGAACAAATATTTAAACTATTTTAGACTCAATTTCTTCCTCCATAAGCTAAATGTTATTTTGAGGACCAAAAGAAACAATGGATTCATTCAACAAATATTTGAGTGCCTACCACGTGCCAAACTAAAGTGCCTACACGGCACAGGCAGGGACCATGATAAACGAATGGAGCAGGGTGGGTATGCGATGACAAATGGCACCAGCATGGGACCCCGCTGGCAGAGACAGAAGAGGGAAAACGGAGGCTCAGGCAAAGAGCCCGCCTCACTCAGCCTCGGAGGACTGTAAGTGCGGCTTTCCCACATCTTCTCATCTTTTGAGAGAAGTCAGAAATACAAATCTCCCAAATGTAAAAACACCCAAACTCTAAATGTGAAATTAAAACTTTCTGCAGACATCCGTATACATACACATACACCAATCTGTGGGCTGAAATGAGCTTCCAGGCCAGCAGTTTGTTACCTACAGGCTGTGCGTATAAAGCACTCACCACAATGGCTGGTGCATCTAGTCCTATCTGAATCTTCTAAATCAACATCCTTAAGCTTTAAAATAATCAGTCCTCAGGCTTAGAAAACTACAGGGTCAGGGAGCATCTGAGGGTCTAAACCACCTTTGATTCAAGAAAACACAGAGAACAGACTTTCTTTGGTACTACAAAGTACCATACCCCAACTGAGAAGGGGTGTTTCAGTAAAAGCAACTCAGTTCAGGCTGAGGGGACAACGTGCTGTTCACTTCTCCACACAACCACATGGTCCCACTGTTTCTGCCTACCCTCAGGCTCACCAGAGAAAGGAACCCCAACATTCCAGGCCATTAGGATGCAAAAGATAAGGGCTCCAGGTATTAAGCACTACCTGCCAGGCCTGAGTAGAATGCTCTGTAGAATCTGAGGTCTTCTAATCTATGACCTTCCTCACAGGGCCACTGTTTACTGTGACACAGAGGAGGGCGTGGAGGCTGGGGAGGCTAGCCCCCTGCCGAGGCCCACAGCAAGGAAACAGCAGTGAGGAGCTGCACTTCCACCCCTCTGAGTGCAGGCCGGCATTCCTCTCTCTTTAGTACACCACACTCCAATGTGGGTGTCAGAATAAGGATGCCCTGCAAAGCCAAACTCAAGGGAGGGCACCTGTAAAGTGCTGAGAAGCCACACCTACCCTGTCCTCTGAGAACAGCAGCACGGCCACAGACACGCCCACTCGGCCCCACAGCACCCCCTCCCCACTTCCCAGGTGTCAGTCAGGTCCTCAGCAGAGGCTCTCCTTCTCCCCACTTCTGAGCACTGTCAGCACAGCCTGGCCCGGGCCCAGCACCAAAGAGCTCTGAGATCAACAAGTCCCCAGACACTTGAAGATGTGTAGCAAATGCCTTAGCAAGACAGACGGCAGCCAGCACAGGAGGCCCTTCAGATGCAGTCCTCTGAGCGACTGCCCTGGGCTAGCCGAGGAGCTATAAAGACAAATCAAAGATTCTCAGGCAGAACTGAAGCTTTTCTTACCTAGCAAAGGGACTTCCTATTGACGTGTCTGTCAGCTGCTTTTGCTACAGCCACTGCCCCACCCTCCTTGTCAACAAACACAGGCCTTGTTCTGCAATCTACACCTCAAGGAAGGAAACCCTGTTCTCAGCCCAGGAGGTACAGTCTCCTCAGTGTGAGGCCATCACATAACCTTAGGTGTTTTCCAGGGACTAGGTTAACACAGGGGCATGGGGTGCAATTCTCTACAACGAAACGCAGGGGGAACCTGCAGGAAAGCTTCTGGAAAACATTTCTCCACTCTTGGAAAGAGAAATGCAGGGAACTCTAAAAAACATGAGACACTTCGGGAAAAGTAAACACTGACTAAGTATTTGATGATATGAGAGAATTAGTCATTCTTGAGGGATAGGAGGTGATAATAGTATTAAGGTTATCTTTTTTTAGGGGGAAGTCCTTATCTTTTAGAGTATTTAAGAATTAAATGAAATGATGTCTAAGATTTCCCTCAAAATATTCTAAATTTTGCCTCACAATGGGGTGCGGGAGGGAAACATATGAAACTAAACTGGTCTTCTGAGTTATGGAAGCTGGGTGATGGATCCGGGGGATGCACTATGTCACTCTCACTACTTCCATATGAGTTTGAACCCTGCAATATGGAAAAGTTGAAAACAGGAGTGCAACCCAGGAAGCAGCAGGGTTCCATCTACTTGGCCTGCTGTGCATGCGTCCGGCTGGGTTGTACCTGTGCTGTGCCTGTGAGGAGAGCTGTGGACGACACAGCTTGAGGGCTGAGATGGCTGAGCAGAGGACAGCCGAGACTAAGTCTCTGGGGACATGACTGAGCCACTAACAAGCCCCAGGGACTCCCTACTTCAGGCCCCTCTTAACATGAGGTAATATACTTTCCCCATGCTCTAGCAATTTCAAGTTGGGTTTTCCATTACTTGGAGCCAAAAGCATCCTACCCACACATTCCGTACACTTGTGCACCACCCCGAGAAGCTTCTGAGGGGCTTCCCCTGCTCTGGATCACTCTGCACTCACACCAGTATTAAAATGAACTCGCATCCTCTAAGGCAGGAGTGTTCACAGAGTTCCCCTTACATGCAAGTCCAATCAATGTCAGCGGCAGCCTGCAGAGCCATGAGAGAACTCTCCACACACACATGCACACACACACTCACGCGCGCACATGTGGAGAAATGAGAGATGCAGGCCGACTAGGGCAGGTACCGGGCTGCAGTGACATCACTGGCACAACTGTTCTCTCTGGTCTAAGGCGTAAACCGCTAAGAAAGGAAAGCCATTCAAATAGCTATGAGGGGTCTACTCAATCCTAAGACCACTGGAACGCACCCCGGGACGATAAAGAGGAACAAGTTACAGTCCTCACCTCAAGGCTCAGAGACTAGCAGGAAAGACTGATGAAAACATTCGAGGCAGGAGCACACGCACACGCACAGGAGGAACGATTAACTGGATTAGGATCAGAGGGGCAGGTGGCAAAGTGTCCTGGCAGGAGGCTTCTGGGAGATGTGGTTGTGGATCTATATGTGTCTGTGCATACACTCCTAAGGCAGATGTGAATATTCGGACTCTTTTCAGAGTGCCCAGTTTGGAATACTCTCGCTCTATCTGACAGCCACTCACAGAGCACCAACCTCATTCTGCCCCAATGTTCTGTCTCCACAGGCCCAGCATGAACATTCACACCACCTGTTGGGCCAATGCAAGCACCTGAATTAGGGACAAATAACTTCAAATGGCCAAGCTGGCTGCTCTGCTCTACTAAAGGATGCCAGGCAGTAGTAGCAATATCCTCAGAGTGTGGCCTCTACAGGGGACTTTTTTCCCACAGAAAACAAAAATGGAGACAAGACCAAAAGGCAAAAGAATCCATGTGGTAATTCAGAATCTTTTCAAAAAGAAGTTTATGTTAATGTCTAATGTTGAATATAAAGTATGATTCAGTAAATAAAAATATTTCCAATGTCACATATTTTCAGCAGAGGCTGGATAAGAGAACAAGTGGAAAGAAGAAAGTCAGTGCCAGCAGGGAGCCCAAGAAACCCGGCAGGCAGCGAGCAGGTGGGGATGGGCAGCAGGAGAGAGAGCGGGGATGGGCAGGAGGAGGAGGAGGGGTGAGGATGGGGATGGGCAGCAGCAGCAGAAGAGGTAGGGATGGCCAGCAGGCGGAGAAAAGGTGGGGATGGGCAGCAGGAAGAGGAAAGGTGGGGATGGAGATGGGTGGCAGGAGGAGGAGGAGGGATGGGGATGGGCAGCAAGAGGAAGAGAAGTGGGGATGGGGGTGGGTGGCAGGAGGAGGAGAGGCAGACAGGAAGGGAGGCAGCATAACAGAGCAGCAAAGAGAAGCTGAGAAAATGCACCTGGAATTCAGACCAAAGATGAGAAGAAGAAAGGATAAGAGAGGAGGAGGTGCTCAGACCAGAGGGCCTGGCTGCTGGTAAAGGTGGAAGGAGAGCGTTGCGCCCCCTCTGTGGAGGGCCTTAGCAATCACCAGTCAAGGTTACAGTGAGATGCCTGTTTCTCACACATATTTCTTTTGTAAATGATTGTTCCTATTTTCGGCCCCTTTTTCTAATGACGTGTTTTTCCTATCAGTTTCTATGAGCTAACATCATAAAAATGACTCAATGATAAAGGGAACTGAATGAGGTGAGAGAACCGGCATGTATGGAGCCCAGACTGGGAAAGCTTCAGGAATGGCCTGGGAGCCATTCACACATCACCAACTCCTCTCCTATCCTTACACTGAGGAAGTGGAGCTCTGTTTTGATTTAATTTAGGTAAAACTTACACAAAATAACATGCACACAGGGTTCAGTTCCAGGAGTTACCACAGTTACATCAGTGAGGCCACCACCCAAAGGAGAATACGAAACATTTCCATCACCTCAAAAAAGTTCCCTCAGGCCCTTGCCTCCCACCCCAAGAGGCAATCACTGTTTGACTTCAATCAGCAGTGACCACTCTCCTCCACGCCCACTCCCTTATGGGTGCAGAGACGGTGACCAAAGTGATATTATCTTGGAGGCTGGTCTGGATGACACCACTTTATAGGCTCGTGAGGGTTCAGCCCTATATAGAGAGGAGGAGAGAGTGGCTACCACACTAACCAATGATATCTCATAAATGCAAATAGGTATTAATGCTAATTATCTTCAACAGTAATCAGAGTTCTATAAAGACAAATGAAGTCCCACCCACCTATCAGGTATGCACAGAACACCAAAATGCATCCTTAACTGTCTATCACCAATGATTTTTCTTTCCCACTAAAATACACTCACCTGGCTGTTTGGATCTCCAAGTAAGTTACATATATGTGGCACGATCTTGCTTAGTGTTAAAGTATGTGCTCCAGAGCTGAAAACAAAAGAGTGCTTTATTGTTGGTGAGAACAAAGGAAAGAAAGAAGCCACTCTGCC
Source organism: Equus asinus (assembly GCF_041296235.1). Classification (NCBI taxonomy): domain Eukaryota; kingdom Metazoa; phylum Chordata; class Mammalia; order Perissodactyla; family Equidae; genus Equus; species Equus asinus. The sequence goes on along the minus strand of NC_091793.1, from coordinate 68,415,119 downwards.
CATGCTCACTCCCTCCTCTCTGTCCCCAAGGCCCTACTACCACCTCACACCTAGGCCTTCTCCTTCCCACCTCCCCCATCTTCTTCCATCTGGTTCCAAATAAATTCGCCATGACAGCCCCTTTGCACAGAGTTGGAAACCGTTAGTGCTTCTCCCTGACGGTCTTCTCCCTGGCACTCAGGGCTCTCTCCAATCTCGTCCCAACCCTTTCAAGCGAAGCCAAAGGCCCAGCCTCTCCCCGGCCTTGCCTGCCTCATATGTGGCCGTCTGCAACACCATTTTGGCACCTAATGGTTTCCATTTTGCCCAACTCAGTATACTCAGCTAAACTCCTAGTCCCTTGAGGGTCCGGTCCTCACATAATTCTCCATCTGTGCACAACTCTCTGCTACAACTCACATTCAGCTCATAAGTGATGAATGAACACACTGCGATAAAATGGCCGCAGAGGATTCCAACTGAACACTGCCCTGCTGGAGAACATTCAGGTTATATACAACTTTTCATCATGAATGCTGTCACAAATATCCTTTGTGAACACAACTCTCTTTGGTAATCTGATTACTTCCTTAGGATAAATGCTAAGAAAGTGGAACTACTGTGATCCAAGGCTACAAACGTTTTTTAAAAGCTTCAGGCACATATGGCCACATTTAATGGTACCGAAAAGGCTAACACATTAAGAGAGAAAAAGTTTAGAAAGTAATATAAAAGTCATAACCCCAATTTTGTTTTTAAAAACAATAAGTTCACAGGCTAAAATGAAATGCATCATAAGTTAAAAAGTGATTATCCGAAGATGGTAGAATTATAGGTAATCATTTTCTTCTTTATGTAAATTTTCTATGACATATACAATATTACTTTAAAGTCAGAAAAAGTGATTTGTTATTTTTAATTTTAAAAAAGCCTCTACTACAAATAAGCACATGAAAAAATGTCCCACATCAAAAATCATTAGAGAAATACAAATTAAACCACAATGAGATATCACCACACCCACACTAAAATGGCTAACATAAAAAATAGTGGGGGACCGGCCCCGTGGCTAAGTTCATGCCCTTCACTTTGGTGGCCCAGGGCTTCTCTGGTTTGGATGGTGGGCACAGACATGGCATCGCTCGTCAGGCCATGCTGGGGCGGCATCCCACATGCCACAACTAGAGGGACCCACAACTAAAATATACAACTATGTTCTGGGGGCATTTGGGGAGAGAAAAGCAAAAAAAGAAGAAGAAGAAGAAGAAGATTGGCAACAGTTGTCAGATCAGGTGCCAATCTTTAAAAAAAAACAAAAAAACAGTGGTAACATTCAATGCTAGCAAGGATATGAAGAAACTGCTGGGAATAAGGGAATGTAACATGGTACGGACAACTGTGGAAAATACTCTTGCAGTTTCTTTTCAAACTAAAAACAAACTCAGCAAATGACCCCGCACTTGCACTCTTGTGCACTGACCCAAGAGAAATGAAAGTTTATGCTGATGCAGAAACCTGTACAGGCGTGTTCATAGCAGCTTTATTTGTAACAGCCAAAAACAGGAGATTACTCAAACGTCCTTCAACAAGTGAATGGTTAAACAACCTGTGATGCGTCTATGCCAGGAATTCTACTCAGCAATAAAAAGAAAGCAGATGCCGTTTAGGCAACAACATATATGCAACCATATATATGCAACCACAAGCTGCAAACGCTCAAAGGGTTACATTCTGCATGGTTCCATTTACATAATAGCAAAATCAAAGCAATGGAGAACGGATTAGTGGCTGCCGGGGATCAGGGATTGGCTACAAAGGGGCAGTGCGAGGCAGTGTGAGGGGTGGTGCGCAGATCTGCACTTGATCGTGGGGGTAATTACATGGAGCTACACGTGACAGAACTGCACACACACACACACAATGTGTGTGTGTAACTGGAGGAATCCGAATGAGCTCTGCAGACTGTATCAATATCCATTTCCTGGTACTGACATTGCACTGTAGATATGCAAGATGTCCTCATTGGAGGAGGGTGGGGGAAGGGTGCACGGCACTCTCCCAGTACATCTCTCTGCAACATCCTGAAATCTAGTTATTGCAAAATAAAAAGTCAAAAGTAAAAGAGCTCAGCCAAGGAAACCCTCAGACCGTGCCCAGACTTACGCATTGAGTGTGGCAACAAGGCAGAGACATGTGCCTTCCCGAGTCCGGAAATTCTTGTGCTTGAAGCCTCCCAGCATTCGGTCCCACACATACTGCAGACAGCAAAGGACAGGTCAACAGAGGAGAGGAGGGGACTTCCGCAGCCTTTTATTGAATATGGGGACAACAGAAGAGGGAGCTCTCCACAGGTGCCAGATTCGTCCCAGCCTCTACCAACCCATATAGTCCTCTCAAGAGCATACTGAAAAATGGTGACTTATATTTGTAGATCAACTTAAAATTTTCCAAAACATATTCCTTTATATAATTGCATGTAATTCTCTCAAGAACCTTGAAAGGGAAGTATAACTGTCACCATTTTATGAGTGAGGAAAGTGAGGTCAAAAGAGGTTGGGTGACTTGCCAAAGCTCACACACTCACACTGCTCTCTAGGCCTGGAGCAGCTGTCCCACCCCAGCTACAAGTCAAACATTCGCTCACCGTTTCAGGCCAGCCTAGGTTTCTCTCTTCCCTGGGAAGGCTTTTTGTGATACCTCTACCCCCACCCTGGAGCAAGGGACATCTGGATCCCTGTCCCAGCAGCCCCAGGTCACCAGCAGACAGGGACGAGGGCTCCTGGCAGGCCTCCTGACTCCTCAGACATCACAGATGCCCCTTCAGAGACACAGAGACCCAGTTACGTAAACGAGCTCAAGAGTCTGCTGGACTAAACCAAGCACTCAATACCCATGTTAAGTCCATTAATTTACTCAAAACGTATCCTTTGCTATTTATTATTTATTTAAATATCCTATGTGGGGGTGGGGTGGATAGATTAAATACTATGAAAATTTTCATCTGAAATACATCAGCATAAAAGAAAGGAAGTCTTTTTACATGGAGTCACCCACTGATGTTAGGTGAATACACACACACCAGCTGGCCACAGAACGCCTCTCCTGCCTTACCTGGGGATTAGCAGCCTGATCCATGATCTTTAGCAGCAGAGTTTGGTCTTGCTCCCTCACCGAGTCTTTAGCATCTCCCAGTCTGTCTATTAGACTTGGCAGCACTGGAAATCAAAATGCAAACTGGTCAAATGAAAACCTATTTTGGGAGTCTGTGATCACTAACTGTGGCTATTCAACTAACTGGGAAGACAAAATCCTGGCCTAAATGATGTATCTCATTCTGAAACTACCAATCCCTACAGTTCTACTCACCTTGCTAAATTCCATGGGGGTTACTATAAAAATTGGCAAAATTCTTTGCACAGACATACTACGTGTCTTCTTCCTTACCTCACTTTCCTCCAGCCAGCTCCCAACATATCTTTTAAGCTGGTAAAATATTATTAAAATGCATGTCACTGAAAGACCTTGGCCAGAAAGAGTCAACACAGAAGGAAAGTTAGGGAAGAGAGGCGCTCCAGCACATGTGCTTGGGGGAGGAAGGAGCAGGCACTTATGGCTCAATCTATCTTTCATTTATACTGTGTGTTTTTAACTGTATGTAACATACATGCGTGCACGCACCGTAGACGGAGCCCAGCTCTCCATGCTTCCTCCACACACCTAGGTGTGGGCCATCGGCCAGTGCTCCAAGGCCACCTGCATACCAGAGGTCAGCTTACTTTGCTTTTTCTAAGAGTGTATAAATCTTTTACAAGTGATATTCCTGAACAATTCAGCTAATTTAGGAGTAAAATGGAACAAATTAGACTATCAAATTTCTAAAAGGGAGATTTTTATCTGTAGGTGGACAGTAACAGAATGGGAAAAGAGTTCATGACTCTATCTAAAGGAGCACATTGATCAGAAAGTTAACAGAAAAGAATAAATCCACATGCACCAACTAAAATTCTATAATTCTATAAGGAGTTATAAGAAATTCTCTAAGGAAATGCTTTCACAAACAGAGCTGCTTAGTATTTATACTGTCATTATGAAATCCCAGAGGTTGGAAATTTAGAGACGACTACGTCATCTATAAATCTATGAAACTTTTGGTTATTTTCATTTCATTTTGCTGACATACTGTTTTCCCTTCAAAATAAGAGAGCGATCATTTACTACACACTTGTAATGATGTTTACTATCAAAGTGAAAATAGCAATACCAACAATAATCATCTGGAAAAACTACAACTGCATCAGATTTGCAGAACTTCTCAAAGAAAATGCCTCTCAAAACGGAAGGGTCAGAGACAAATATGACTAGGATGGCACTGAAGTGTGATAGCTAATTTGTATTAAGAAATAAAAAAATTCACAGTAATACTTCATATTAGAACACAAAAGCTGGAAGAAGCCAGCAAAAAGGGGGGGGGGGGGTGCCAGCAGGAGAGTGAGGCCAGCAGATCTGGGGTGAGCCCCAGAGGGGAGGGAAAGTCATGCAGCCCCAGCAGGGGGAGACTGAAGGGGGAGGTTGGAGGGTTGGCTGGGGGTGCTGGGAGGACAAGAGGGGAAGGTTAAAAGACCGGAGAGGGGAGCAGGGTGGCTGGCTGGGAGGGCTGGGTACAGCCAAATGGACGATTTTGGGGAGACTGGGAGAAGACCAGGGGCTGGAGGGTGGAGAGACTGGGGGCCCGCCCCACACCTGCCCACGGCTCACCTGTGCCAATCTGAGCCTTGAACCGATCCTGCAGCCGGGTGACCAGCGCAGACAGGATGTCCATGCCCAGGAGAACCACCTGCAACGGGAAACAGCGGGAACCCGTGAGCAGCCGGCCTGGGGCCCAGAGCTTTCGCCTGCCAGTTCACAAGACGCGCCCACATTTCTGGCTCAGACACGGTCGGAGAGGCCAGGGAGCGCACGCCGACTGGCAGGATTCAATTATTTATCGAGACCAGGACTGCCCCAGCACAGAAAGAGCGCTTCACAGTTGTCATTGGAAACAACAGGACACGAGAAGGGAAATAAAAATCAGCCACAGCGTGGCCCCACCCCCGGTGCCGCCGACAAGTGGGAGCGCGCGGCGCGGCCCCGCCCGGCGAGGAGCGCATATGCAAATAGTCTCGCGGCTGGCGCGTGGCCTTCTGGGTAAAACCGAGCGCCTTCTTCCCGACCTTCAGAAATCTCAGAAAACAAAGAGTTAGTGGTTCGCTTCGGGAGCTGTGGTCAACATACGTAGACCAGCTACCGGGCGGCGAGGCTGGGACTTGCGAATTAGTCACCACAACCCTATGTGGTGTTGGTGCTTCTTGCTCGCAGCACACGCAAAACCACGACTAACCATCCTTTTCTTGGGGCTGCGCTACTGTCCAATGAGCGCATAGCGAGGGCAGTACTGCTAACGCCTAAACAACACACCCGCATCAATAGAGCTCTGCTTTACCTTGGTGCAATTTTTGGAAAAAAGAAAAATCATTTTTTCCACGACTTTGAAGTGTAAGGACAGCTTAGCGTAGCTACGACGTTGCTCTCACGCTTGACCACCAGATGGCGATCTACATTGAACCGCAGCATCTCCTGTTTCTCGCAACTTTAGCCTTGTTCCTTCTCAAACTGCTCTGATTTGGTTACCTCTCCTACTCCAGATGTACTACTACAGGCTACGTGTACTCCCCACTATAACTCAATTCCAAGGCTCAGCGTTGTACTTCAACGTGATACACAATATCGGGCTGTTTGTGTAATGATCTAAGAGCGATCGTCACAATGATGGCCCTACCAACCCTTTCTCTGTACGAAGCAGGTTTTTTTGCACTGTTATATTATTTATATTAAACACGGTTCAAAAGTAGAACTGGCACACAGTCCAGTGTGCAGTGTTCATGCAGAACAACAAATGAACAAGACTGAGGCAATGATAATTATCCTAATGTTACATCAGGCAGTGATAATTATGATTCCTTGCACCTGCCTGCCCTGCGTTTTGCAGCTAATAAAAACTGCAGGCTTTTCTGTTCAGCTTTGAATCCAACGCTTCAAAACTGAAGGAATCAAAATTTGCCAAACAATCACAATACACAAACTGTTCTTGCAAGGGAATGAAGACTTGAAAATATTCAAGGAAATAATTTTAAAATTTTTTATAAAGAGAACATTGGTTTGTGTACAGTTTTTAAAAAATATGTGATAGTATAAAGAACTTTAAAATAACGACTTTGTGAGCTAAAGAGGATTAGCTATCACACTTTGGAAGTAGAGGGGAGTCACTGCAGGGGAGTAACTGCAGTGGAGAAACGTGGCTGCAGCCAGAAGATCAAGGTCAACATCAACAGTCAGAAATCATGTTAATAGTACGTATGCTTGATATGACTTGATGAAAATAGCACTTGACATCTGTGATCATCCTCCTCAAAACCGCAGTCTAATCATGAGAAAAACATCAAATTCCAACAGAGGGACATCTTACAAAATACCTCCCAGTACTCCTCAAAACCATCAAAGTCATCCAAAACAAGGAAAGTTGAGAAACTGTCACAGCCAACAGGACCCTAGCGAGACATGACAATTAAACGTAATGTGGTATGCTGGATGAGATCCTGGAACAGATGAAGGACATAAAAACTAAGGAAACCTGAATAAACTATGGACTGCAGTTAATAATAATGTATCAATATTAGTTTATTAACTACAACAAATATACCACACTAATGTTAAATGTTAATAATAGGGAGATTGAGATACATGGGGACTCTCTGTACTATCTTCACAATTTTTCTGTAAATCCAAAACTGTTCTAAAAATTAAAGTTTAGTTTTTAAAAAGAGCAGCCTAAGAGCCAGCCCAGTGGCACAGTGGTTAGGTTCACACACTACGCTTTGGCAGCCCAGGGTTCACCAGTTCGGATCTCAGGTGCGGACATGGCACCACTTGTCAAGCCATGCTATGGCAGCATCCCTCATATAAAGTAGAGGAAGATGGGCACGGATGTTAGCTCAGGGCCAGTCTTCCTCAGCAAAAAGAGTAAGGTTGGCGGCAGATGTTAGTTCAGGGCTAATCTTCCTCAAAAAAAGAAAAATTAACTAATAAAAAAATAAGTAAAAATAGCAATTGGTTAAAAAGAAAAAAGAGCAGCCTATCAATTCACTGGAACTGGCTTTTCTATGATGAAATCCTAAGCATTGACACAGCTGCACTACTGGCTGGAGCTGGCAGTGTCATTAAAGTAATATTAATGGCACTGCCTTCAGTTCTCACCACATCCCTTCACAATTCATTCAAGAGTAACATGCAAGAGGACTACTGCATTTTCAGATACGACAGCCCATGGCAGTTAACCGACCTGTGGAATTTGAGGAAACACAGACTTTAAAGTTTTTCCAGGATGGAGGTTTACTTGGTAGGTCTGACCAGAGCAGGCCTAGCTAAATCCTAGACAGCCAAGTTTCAAACAGTCTCGCCCAGATAAACGGGGGAGTCCAGAGACAATCCAAGCAGACGAGGCTGGCAGATGCAGCTAAACCCCTCAGAAACAGGGCAGGAGAGGCCCAGCACGCCGGCAGGAGAGGACAGAACACAGTCCTAGGTACCTGCACAGCAGAGTAAACAACTGGACTCGGGAAGGAAGCAGAGGGATTCAGACACAGTTGTCTAGTTCACTCTCAGTCACAGCCCCAGGAGGCGAGGGAGGCAATGGTCACCCACGAATGTTCATCTTCACAGCTCAGGCCCTTCTCCCATGTTTGCATTTCTCGCGTGAAGAAGGGGACAAATGAATAAGGTCACTGCGTAGAAGCCCACCCAAATTATTGGCTGGGAAGCCTCCATGCCTGTTTCCTCCCCTGTAAAATGGGGAAACAGTAACAGCCACCTGGGAGTTGCTGTGTGTATGTGAAGTGCCTGAAAGAGTGCGTGGTAAGGGCCAGACTACACACGTGCTGGCTACTGTCACCAGATCACTGTCACTGCCATTACCATGGGCAACAGATATCGACCAGTGATCAGCAGAGGCCTGTAATTCCTGAGGACAAGGTACTGGGCTGGCAGAGAAGGCTTCCCAGAAAGGATTATACTACGTGAGGCTAAGTATGGAAAAACTAGCCTCCCACCAAAGGAAGAGAAGACAAGACTTCCAAGCAGAGGGAAGAGCACAGGCAGAAGTGGGAGGAGTGAAAGAGCCACCAGTGATGGGGGGCGGGGGGGGGGGGGGTGGTCGTCGGAAGGGAGGCAGCTCCCAAAGGGCCTCAGATGCCTTGAACGTGTTGAAGACAGTGGAGGAGCCATTGCAGAGCTGTAATGGTAAAGGGGGAGGGACAGGAGCTGGAGCTTTTAGACAGGGCGAGGTGACCACCTCGGGGAGGATGGCCTGGGAGGGTCAGGCTCACACTCAGCACTTACTGCCTTTAGTTTTCACTATGCAATTAACTCTGCATTACCCTTGAGCACCTCCTCCAACATTCTATTTAATGTTCTGGGTTTAGACTTGTTTCCCCAGCTAAACTCCTTGAATGTAAAGAATACTATACCTTGTATTTCCTCCAAATTTCCATAATATATAGCACAATACTGGGCATATGGTAGGTGATCAATAAACCTCTACTTTATTGACTAGTAATGAATTCACTTGGAATAAATGGGTTTTGAAGTCTAATACTTCCTTTATCCTACAACTTTAAAAAGATGCTTTTAAACAGAGGTAATAATAGCTAAGTAACTCAGACCAACCCTCATGCTGAAAACAACTAAAACTGCTGAATATAATAAAAAAGAACATTTGCTTGGAAGCATCAGGGAACTAAGAAAGCACAGAAGAATTACCAGGTCACAAAACATAAGAAAACTAAGATCCAGAGAAATGAGCCTGCAGCAAATGGTCCACTTTTGCCTCGAGGCCATTTATACACCGGGAAGGAGCAACCAAGACCCTCAGAATTACTTTTGATAACCAACTGGGTCTAGAAGAACAAACCTTGGCTTCCAAAGCCCTCAAAGACTGATAGCCCAATAACCGCCTATAACTTCGGCTGGAAATCCAAATAGCTATAGCTTAGGAGAGTGAACTGAAAATAAAACAGCCTTCAAATGACCACAAACCAGTTTCCAAGAATCTGGGTGGCCCAGAAAAATACCAATCCCCAAGATCAGAGAGAAGTGACCTTAGATTGCTGGTGCCCTAAGCCCCTGGCAGATAAAAAGACAAATTATTTCTGGATGGAGAATCCTCAAATTACTTATGTAAACAATTTTCAAAGACAATGTGCAAAACACAACCAAAGCTAACCAGGCACACAGGACAACTATGAAAGAAAAACTAGCAGAAACAAAGACCTACATGAACTATGTGTATGAGAGTAATTAGAAACAGATGTTCAAATAGTTCTTACTATACATAAGAAGATAAAACACATGATTAAAACTTTGGGGAGAGAAATGACGATTTTGAAAAGTGACACAGATGTTCAAATAGTTCTTACTATACATAAGAAGATAAAACACATGATTAAAACTTTGGGGAGAGAAATGACGATTTTGAAAAGTGACACAGATTTTTAAAAGAATCAAATAATACAATATCCAAAATTAAGTACAATGGATGGGCTTAAAAGCATATAGATAAACAGAGAATTAAACAGGAAACTAAGTCTGAAGAAAAAATCCAGAATGAAGCACAGATACACAAAAGGACAAAAAATTCACAAGACTAGGAAAGAGTCAAGGACAGAGAGAAGAACTAACCCAAGTGTAAAAGTTCAAGTTCATAAAGAATTCAAAAAGAAGAGGTCAGAGAGAGTAGGTAAAACACAATACCTGGAACCTCTTTGGATCACTATTACTAAAAAGCAAAAAAAAACCCCAGAAAATAACAAGTGTTGGTGAGGATGTAGAGAAAATGGAACTCTTGTGCACTGCTAAAACGTAAAATGGTGTAGTCACTGTGGGAAATGGTATGGGGGTTCCTCAAAAAGTTAAACACAGAATTACCATATCCAGCAATTCCACATCTGGGTATATACCCAAAAGAAGTGAAAGCAGGGATTCCAACAAGATACTTGCACACCCATGTTCCTAGCAGCATTATTCACAACAGCCAAAATGTGGAAAGAGCCAAATTTTGACCCAAGTGTCAAATCAAGCATCATACTAAATGATGAAATGCTGAAAGCTTTCCCTTTGATATGGGGAACAAGACTAAACTATCCAGGGGCTGGCCCCGTGGCAGAGTGGTTAAGTTCGCGCGCTCCGCTGCAGGCGGCCCAGTGTTTCGTTGGTTCGAGTCCTGGGCGCGGACATGGCACTGCTCATCAGACCACGCTGAGGCAGCGTCCCACATGCCACAACTAGAAGAACCCACAACGAAGAATACACAACTATGTACCGGGGGGCGTTGGGGAGAAAAAGGAAAAAAATAAAATCTTTAAAAAAAAAAAAAAAAAAAGACTAAACTATCCACTCTACAATTTCTTTTCAATATTGAACCTGAGGTACTACCTAAAGCTTTACGGTAAGAAAAAAAATCAAAGGTATAAAACTAACAAAGAAGTAAAACTGTCATTATTAATGAAAAATATAACTACAAGGAAAAATCTAGAAGATCTACAGGTGTATTATAAAATTAATAAGTGAGTTTAGCAAGACTTTATAAAGTCAACATATAAAAAAATCAATTATGTTTCTGTACCAACAAGACAAAAAGGAAATTTTGTGTCCAGTTTTAATTGTGTAAAAATAAATACCTTGGAATAAATCTAGCCAAAATAAATCTCTACCAAAAAAGGTATAAAACAATTTTAAAAAATTAAAAATTACTAAAACGGAGAGAGAAACTAGAGATTAGAATACTTAGTATTGCAAAATTTTCATTTTTCCCAAATTGAACTATACATTCAATAAAATTGCACTCAAAATCCCAATTATAATTTTTTTTTAGGAACTTCACAGGTTGATTCCAAAATCTATGTGGAAATGCAATGGTGAGACACAGGTGATATAACTTGCTCCCACTGGGTATCCAGATTTATTATAAAACAGCACTGATTAAGGCAATGTGCTGTCAGTTCAAGGAAAGACAAATATATCAACAGAACAGAATAAAGAAACAGACTCATGCAAATATGGGTACCTTCTTTGCGACAAAGTAGGCACTACAGAGCAGTGAGAACACAGCCATGCTTTTAAACAAATGCCCCTGCTCAACTGAATATCTATACAGAATTAAAAAAAGAAACTGGGGGCTGACTCCATGGCCTAGTGGTTAAGTTCGGTGCACTCTGCTTCGGGAGCCCAGGTTCACAGGTTCAGATCCTGGGCATGGACCTACACCACTTGTTAGGCATGCTGCGGCAGCGACTCACATACAAAACAGAGGAAGACTAGAACAGACGTTAGCTCAGGGCCAATCTTCCTCACTGAAAGAAAACAAACAAAAACTGACTCCTATCTCACACCATACACAAAAATGAATTCCTGGTGATAGATATAAGTGTGGAAAGCAAAAGCAATAAAGCTTTTAGAAAACGACACAGGAAATAGCTTCATAACCCCAGGGAAAATATCAGGGCACAATACACACAAACCATAAAGGAAAAGATTGACAAATTGAACCATATTAAAATCAAGAACTTTGGCATACCAAAACACCACAAGAAAGTAAGAGACAAATCATGTTGGAAGAGGATATTTATGTAACAAATAAGCAACAACAGACTTGGTTCTAAAATCTATATAGATCTTCTACAAACCAATCAAGAGGCAACCCAGTAGAAAAATGGACAAAATACTTGAATAGGCACTTTGCTAAAGATATCAATGGTCATATAAAAAATTGTTCAACCTCCAATAACCATCATAGAAACACAAATTGAAATTATAATGAGACACTACTACACACTCCCTAGAATGGCTAAAATTAAAGACCAACAAGACGAAGTGTTGACAAGAACATGGTACCAGAAAATTCTCATGTATGCTGGTTGGAATGTAAATCGGTAGAACCAACCCTATAGAAAACATCCTGGCATTATCTACCAACTTTAATGCATATGCAGCAACTCACATATGCAGCAATTCCACTGCTAGGAGTATGCCAAAGAGAAATTCATGCCCACTCACAACAGGTGAGACGTACAGACATGCCCAGAGCAGCACCATTCATAATCGCCCAAAATCCATACGTCCATCCACTGTACAATGTATAAGCTCTGGTTTTCATACCAAAGAATACATTTAGCAATGAAAATAAATGAATCAAAGCTACACTTAACACTACAGATAAATCTCACAATAACAAGTGGAAAGGCCAGATACAAAGTATATACACATTCGTATGAAGCTCAAATACAAGCAAACACAAGCTATAACTTTAAGGTGTATATTTAGATGATAAAACTAAAAAGAAAAGCAAGAAAGTGATTACCATAAAGTCAGGAGAGTGATTTCTTTGGGGAGTGGGGCAATATTCTGTTTCTTATGCTGAGTAGCAATTAAACAGCTGTTAGCTTTATAATGACTCATTAAACTGTGCCTTTGTGTTTTATGCACTTTCTACATATAGTTCACAATTTTTTTTTTTGAGGAAGATTAGCCCTGAGCTAACATCTGCCACCAATCCTCCTCTTTTTGCTGAGGAAGACTGGCCCTGAGCTAACATCCAAGCCCATCTTCCCCTACTTTATATGTGGAATGCCTACCACAGCATGGCTTGACAAGCAGTGTAGGTCTGCACCCAGGATCCAAACCCGTGAACCCCAGGCCACTGAAGCAGAAGGTGCGAACTTAACCACTGTGCCACCAGGCTGGCCCTAGTTCAGAATTTTTTAAGTTCTAAAAACTAGAAAAGTAGGAGCCAGCCAGAAGCATAGTGGTTAAGTTCACATGCTCCACTTTGGTGGCCCGGGTTTGCAGGTTTGGATCCCAAGGATGAACCTATACCACTCATCAAGCCATGCTGTGGTGGCAACCCACATACAAAACAGAGGAAGATGGGCACAGATGTTAGCTCAGGGCCAATCTTCCTCAAGCAAAAAGAGGAAGATTGGCAACAGATGTTGGCTCAGGGCCAATCTTCCTCACCCACAAACAAAAAAAAAAAAACTAGAAAAGTGGAAGCGATCCTGGACCACTTGGTCTGTAAGTCTGTGACAAGTGGCTTAGACCTTGTCTCTCCCTTACGTAATTCCAAACCACTAGTAAAAGTACCAAAATGGAACCCACCATAGTTCTCTTTCCAGAGCATGACATCTGCTCACCAATTAAAGAAACAAATACTAAATCCTTTTCCCCAAAAAATGCCCATAAGGGATAAGATAGGTCGGAAGAACAATTCATTTCTTAAGCTTCGGAAGACTGGATTGGCTAGAGTAAAAATAACACTTTGTACTCATATTTCACTTTATTGTTTTCAAGGCAATTTTGGATGAATGTGAATAATCTCACAAATAACCTGAGATGTAGACCATATTATCCTTATTTTGCAAATGAGGAAAATAAAGACCAAAGAGGTAAAGAGACTTACTAAACATCATGAAGTTTGGACAGTAACCAAACTGGAAACCAGCCCAAGCCTCTTGACTTCATCAAGGCTGTTTTCAGCAAAACAAAATCCAAAACTCCACGTTCTTAGTCTTTTTCATCTCTCTCCAGCTAGTTTAAGACCTTGAGCAAGGCACAATACTTCTCTGCCAATACCAGTTACCACTCAAGTCAGCCTCAGCTCCAAACTCTGATGCTCTGACAACGCCCAGTATAGCAAAGAGTACGAGGGCTTCGTAAGTACACGTCTGGGGGGGAATCCCAGGTCTACTGTCCCTGAGCTGTTTGCCCCATCGATAAAATCAGAATAATAATACATTTACCTTAAAGAAATCACACAAGGGCTAAGAGTTTTGACAAAGCACCTGGGATATAGTAGGCACTCAATAAGCTCTTGTTCCCTTCTTTACAAGAGCACCACTTAAAAAAAAAAACGGACACGGCATACCGAGGGGAGAGAGGAACAATCAGAGTGGGCATAAACCCAAGAAGAAAGTAAGGTGGCCCAAAACCCATCACCCAAGAATAACCCTGTTACTATTTGGATGACTATCCCTCAAGACATCTCTGCACATGTGCATATGAATTTTATGTGAATATGAATTTTACGTAAACAGGTCATTACATACATACTGTTGGAGGTTTTTTCACTCAATATGCCACAGAAATCTTCCCAAATCAATAAATATAGATCTATATCCCCATTTTCAGTGGCTGTATGAGATCCTACTGTATCCAGGTGTCATAATTACCGAACTAATCCTCCAAATCCATACTGACACTCAGGTTTGGTTAGAATTTTTCACTATTTTAAACAATACTGTGACGGGTACACACTTCCACAGCTGTGCTGGTAGCTCCTTAGGACAAATTCTGCAAAGGACAATTGCTGGGTCGGAAAGAACACACTGCCATGTTATTAGCTCTATCTTTAACATAATGTACTCAGTGCCCCATGGGGCCACATGCTGCTGACTTCTATACATTTTTAGTTATTTTAAAAGACTCTAAGTTGCAACCTTACTAAATAAGGAGGAAATTAACTAGCGCTCTACACTGCACTCACCTTTCATTCCAAGAATAAGAGCATAATACAAATGCCAAAAAATGTGTGAGCAAGGCAGTGACTCTGTGTATACTACACTCATGCATGTGGGACGGGAGAACCATTCACCCGCACTTGTCCTTCAAAGCAGTCACCAAGAGAATCCTGGGACACGCATCCCAATAACAACGCCACTAGGCAGCCTACTTTTTAAATCTCTCTTCTGGAATGGCCTCCAGAGACAGTTTATGAGCCACAAAAGTCTGTTAAAATAGAAGTAATTAATATTAGATTAATAGGATTAACAAAATTATAGGCTTGTTACCTGTTGTTGCCCATATACAAGAATTTAGAAAGGAATTTAGGGTCGTCATGCCATGACACTGATGAAGATCAAGCCTGCCCCAGGGAAAGAAGTCCAAGGCGTCCTGCCCTACATACTGATCTATATCATCCTCCAGGAAGCACAGGACATCCTGACTTAATCCAATCTGATTCTTATCTAAAGTTATAGGACCACCCAATAACCAGACCCCACCTGCACTGATACCATTTTAATGAATTTTTTTCATGATCTTTCCTTTGTCTTGTAAAGAAATAACTCACATACTGATGCCTTATAAATTTAGCTCTAACCCTCAACACACTGCAGCTCTTTACTGCCCATGGGTCCTGTCCCCATGCTACTCCATGCTGTTCTCTGAAAAAAAGAGCACTACTGTCAGACCTTGAGAGTCCAAGAAATCTTTCTTTCAACTCCTCAACTCACCGAGCCCGCATCAACACCACTTCATTTTACACATGAGCAGCAACAAGCCAAGTGAGGCTAGGAGGCAAGGTCTGAATAGTTAGGGGCAGAGTCAGGAACCTTTGTTTAAAGATCTAGACCAGCCCAATACAACTTTCAGCAATGACAGAAATATAGTACATCTGTACTGTCCAACACAGTAGCCACTAGCCACATCTGGCTACTGAGAAATTAAAATGTGGCTAGTGTGAATAGGAAACAGAAGTTTAAATTTTACTTACAACGTTAAATTACTTAATCCCACTTTAAACAGCCATGTAAGGCTCATGGCTACCATGTTGGACAGCACAGCTCTAGACCAAGGGTTGTAAACTTAAGCAGAAAGACCTGAGGCCAGCCGTGTGAGGGGAACCTGGACACCTCTTAAAGTTCTGGTCACTTGACATCATGTGAGAATTAAGGCCACTGAGGCCAGATCTCTAGATTTTAAACACTGGCAACTTACGGAAAGAATTTCAAAGGACTGAGAAGCCCAGAGAAAACACACTGTGGGTTGAATCCAAAGACCCCTCAATCTGCAATCTCTCTCATCTAGATACATCTTAATTTTTTTTCCTGCTTTTTCTCCCCAAACCCCCCCAGTACATAGTTGTATATTTTAGTTGTGGGTCCTTCTAATTGCGGCATGTGGGATGCTGCCTCAGCATGGCCTGACGAGCGGTGCCATGTCCACGCCCAGGATCCAAACTGGTGAAACCCTGGGCCGCCGAAGCAGAGCGGGTGAACTTAACCACTCGGCCACAGGGCTGGCCCCTAGATCCATCTTATAAACATGAGGTCAGACACCAAAACATTCACAGTTGTCCAAAAGATTAAACAAGGATCCAAGTTTCCCATACAGGCTTTTAAAATTCTCCCTAGTATGCTTCTAAGCTGACCTGCCCGCTTCTCTCTTCCAGCAACTCGCAGCCAGCCAGCAAAAGCTCATAACTCTTCCTCCTGCCCCAGAGTCTCCCCACTGCCCGCTCCTCCAAGGGCCAGGTCCTAATCCTTCCAAGAGACCTTTCCAGCTAGCCCAGTCCAGGAGATCTTCCAGCCTCTGGATTCCACCTGGGCCAAGGCCTGTACCTCTTTCTAGATCCTTTACACTCAAACCACACATCTCTCCAAAAAGACCACAAACTACTTAAAGCAGGGCAATTCCTTATACAGCCTTTCTCATTCCCACTCGCTTCCCCAGAGACAGCAAAGGGGTGGGTGTGTGGGGGAGGGTGGAGGCATGCGGAAATTAACTGTTACTTTGCCTATATTGTCTTTATTATCTTATTTAATCCTCACAACAATACCTTGCGCCAAATACCACAACTATAAATACCCCTACTTTACAGGCAACTGGGCAATGTCATGCAGCTATTAAGTAGCTCAAATAATATTCATTAATCCATTAGTCTTAGAGAAGGGCAAACCAAGAACACTATATTTGTAATGACACCCGCAAAGTCAAAATCACTCTCATGTGTGATTATCTTATCCCAGAGAAACATCCGCCCACTGGCTGTATTTCCAGCAAAAAGTGGGTATTATACATAATAACCAAAAAGTGGTAATAATCCAAATATCCATCAACTGATGAATGGGTAAACAAAACGTGGTATGTCCATGCAATTAAATACCACTCAACAAAAAAGAGGAACAAACTACTGATACATCCTATAATACAGATGAATGCTGAAAACATGATACCAAGTAAAAGACTAATAAAAGACTACATATTGTATCATTCCATTTATATGAAATGTCCAGAAAAGGCAAATCTATGAAGACAAAAAATTGATAAATGGTTGCCTACAGCTGGGAATGACAATGGGCACTGACTGCCAATGGGCATGAGAGATCTTTTTAGAGTGATGGAGCAATGATCTAAAACTGGATTGTGATGATGGCTGTACAATTCTGTAAATTACTAAAAAAGAACTGAATTGTACACTTTAACAGGTAAATTTTATGATACGTAAATTATATCTCAATACAGCTGTAAAAAAAAAAAAATCGGGTACTAGGCTTAAAAGAACTCTGATCTTTCTGGTGATGGCATTATGGAAGAATTCATTATACCTGCCAAAGGCAGGTAATTTATTATTTATGTATCCAGAAATATTGCCTGTTGTAGAAGGAAGCAAGGCCAAGGGATCAGGTTGGGAGCTGAGTTGTGGGGTGGGGAGCGACACAGCCTGTGCAGACCAGAAGTCCCAACAGTACTCCTGAGAACTCTCTGAAGAGCTCACAGCATACACAAACCTCAACAATTCTCTGAGGCCCATGAACCACCCAGTTTTTCTGAACGTGCTGAGCTCTTACATGTTCCCCTGCCTGAAACATTTTGCTTTCCCTCTTCTGTCTGCTCTTGTTCCTCTTTTGAGGCTCACTTTAAGTATCATCAACTCCAGTGCCCTCCCACCTATATCCACTAGCCCAAGACAGAAAGTTACGTTTCCAGCACACTCACTCTACGCTACTCTTCTAGCAGTCAGACATGGTTGTGACCTCTGGTTTTTTAAACCATCTGTTTCTCTAGTGAGTCTCCTAAGGGCAGGTTCCATATTTTATTCATCTCTGTGTCATCAGCATCAACCAAAATGCTAGCAAATTTGTGGGACGTGGATAGACGGTGGCTGGGTAAGACAGACGGATAGTAATGTCAGTAACATGAACTAAGCATTCCAATTAACAATCACAAATACAATGACTGTCATCAAGACATTATCACTTTACGCTGGTTGTATCCTAGCTTCCACACTCTTGTACCTCCCTCCCTTCCATCTATTTCGTTTTGAAAGTTAAGTCATATCATGTCACTCCTCTGTTTAAAATCCTCCAATGACTCCCCATCGTGGGGAAGGGCTGGTCTTCACAACGGCCTACAAGTCCTCACAACCAGATCTCCCGTTCCCTTTCTGAGCTGACTATTGCCTCTCTCCTTCCACTAGCCTCTTGGCTGTTCCTCAAACATGCCAGACATGCTCCCCTCCTTGTATGTGATGCTCTCTGCCTGCTCTTCCCCAAGATAGCCGCCTAGCTTGCCCTAAGCATCTTATTCAAGTCTTTGTTTAAATGTCATCTTCTGGGGCCGGCCCCAGGGCCAAGTGGTTAAGGTCGTGCACTCCGCTTCTGTGGCCCAGGGTTTTGCCGGTTCGGATCCTGGGCACAGACATGGCACTGCTCATCAAGCCATGCTGAGGCAGCGTCCCACATGCCACAACAAGAAGGACTCACAGCTAAAATATACACCTATGTACCCAGGGGCTTTGGACAGAAAAAGGAAAAAATAAAATCTTTAAATGTCATCTTCTCAGCCGGGCCTGCTCCGACCACTCTGAGTACTGTGGGCACGTACATACACATACTCCCTGCACCTACTCCTCTTTATTCTTCTCCAAAGCACTATCACTCCTCAATATTTTTTAAATTTATTTATTAAGGTTTTACTTATTCTTATTTTTCCTCCTTCTCCTGAAAGCCCCCCAATACACAGTAGTTTATTTCAGTTGTGGATTCTTCTAGTTGTGGCATGTGGGACACTGGCTAAGCATGGCTTGATGAGCAGTGCCAGGTCCGTGCCCAGGATCTGAACCGGCGAAACCCTGGGCCACAGAAGTGGAGCGCGTGAACTTAACCACTCAGCCATGGAGCTGGCCCCAACTTCCCAATATTATAAAATCCACTCAGCCAATTTGCTTACAGGTTCTTTCCCCCAAGTAGAACATAAGCTCCACGAAGAAAGGAATTTTTATCTAATTATTCCTTGCCATAGTCCAGAATTTTATCTGTTGAATCAATGAATGAATCTCATTGATATCCTTTATTGCTCACTTGGAAAAGCGTCTTTCCCCTGAATTCAAAATTAAGTTGCAAATAAACAAATAACTTCTGACAATTACAACTCACTCCTTCTATACTTCTTTATGGTCAAAAAGTTAAGTCAAAATATAAATAAGCAGAAACTAGTAAAAACTAGAGCATCATGAACGTGGTGGTACCAGGTAAGAAGTCCTGCACAAGGTCATGAGACCTGGACTCTAGCTCTGCCACCGAATGACTGAAGGGGCTTCACTTCTACTCTCCGGGTCCCCTTCCACCGATGAAAACTAGTGGTCTCTGAGGCCCTGCAGGCTCTGTGGTTTGCATTCTGTTCTTCATTCACCCTGTTCTGCAGTGGTGCCCGCTGGGGACGCTGTCGATCCTAGCTGCTGGACCTGGCCCTAGGGCACTACTTCTGCCTTTCTCAAGAGTATGTGATGGAACTCACTCCCGCCTGGTTACCAGTTCAGACGATAAATTCTGTTTGTGCCTGTCTCACCGGGTTGATAGCTTAAAGCACTGACCTACAAACTTTTTTGATTGCACACCTCTTGTAGAATATATTTATTAACAACCGTAAAATCTGGGGCCAGCCCGCTGGGGCAGCAGATAAGTACGCACGTTCCACTTCGGCAGCCCGGGGTCTGCTGGTTCGGATCCTGGGTGCGGACATGGCACCGCTTGGCAAGTCATGCTGTGGTAGGCGTCTCACATATAAAGCAGAGGAAGATGGGCACAGATGTTAGCTCAGGGCCAGTCTTCCTCAGCAAAAAGAAAGGGATTGGGGGCAGATGTTAGCTCAGGGCTAATCTACCTCAAAAAAAAATTTTTCTTTAAATAATCATACAATCTACTGTTATACAGATATGCTGTAAAATTATAAAACACAGGCAAAATAGGATACTTTTAAAGAATAAAATTGAGTCTATTTAACAGGAACTATGATAAGTTTTTACTGCTGTCCAGTGGCCTGCCCTGCCCCCCCCCACGAAGACCACTAATCTACAAGGTGAAGGCAGCATCAACTATGCAGAGTTCTACTTCACCTCAACAGGAAATGAGGGAACGACAGAACAGAAAGAAATCCTCCAGGGTCCTACTTCCTAGGAAGCATCTCACTGCCGATCAGGGGAAAAGTGACAATTAAAATGATATATTCCCAAGCCCTTCAGACTCCAAATTATGAAGAATTCCAGATTCTGAAATTCTGTCACACTGTGCTCAGAATGTTTCATACGGACAATCTTGCAAACCAAAGCTTTCAACATAGCCTGGGTACCTTAAAACATTTATGAAAAATCAATCCTCTGAACCGCACCAATCAGCAAAACTACTGCAGAGAGTAGTAGGCAGCCGCTGTTCGTCTGAGCTCAAGGAGAAAGCTTCAGGGTCACTGTAATGGAGGGAGGCAAGGTGGACTACACCTGGTGAGAAACCACACAGCTCAAGAGAAGCCCAGCAGAATGCTCAATCTTCAGACACTCAGTTTTTGTGGGGGTGGTCCAAGCAGACAGAGGATAGGCTTTGGAGTGAGAGAAAACTGGTGTTCAAAACATGGTGCTATCATACTTACTAGCTATGAGATCTCAAGAAAGTGAACGTCTCAATGTCCATGTATTTGTCTCTAAAATGGGATACCTAATATTCCCTTTCTGCAGAAAACTAGGAAAATTACTGAAGTAATCCATTTAAACTACCTGGCACAGTGAATGACACATAGTAAACATGGCCTTGTCCTCTCCTTTATTCCTAGGTAAAAAAATCAAATTCAAGAGTATTTACAAACACTGTGCTAAGTGAAATAAGCCAGACACAAAAGGACACATACTGCATGATTGCACTTATATGGGTACCTAGAATAGACAAATTCTTAGAGTAGGAAAGTAGAATCATGCTGACCAGCACTACTGGTGGAAGAAGGAAACGGGAAGTTACTGTTTAATGGATGCAGTTTCAATTTGGGATGATGAAAGAGTTCTGGAGATGAATAATGGTGATGGTTGCGCAACTCTGTAATACACTTAATGCTTAAATTGTACACTTATAAATGGTTAAAATGGTAAATTTTATGTTATGCCTATTTTAACACAATAAAAAAAATTTAAGACTATTTGCAGGGTAAATCAAGGGACAAATAAAAACTGGCAAAGGCCAATCTTAGAAGGCCTATAGGAATGTAAGCTGCAAAGTGTTTCAGCACAGTCTGTAGTATTTCCATTTCCCTTCTGGAATTGTTTCCTCACTACACAGCTGGGTCCAAAATAACACTGTCACTATGGGTGAGATGGCTATGCTCCCCTTTGTCAAGCAGGAAGAAACCACTTCTCCTTTCCACCCTGTGAGAGTGATACTCTGCTCAGCAACCTAGAAGCTTTGAGAAGTGGATGATTCCCAAGTCGTTTTAAAAGCTAGCACAACTCTGCTACAAATACGGGCAAGGATCAAACGTAAAATTAATGAAACTGTTATCTAATTTCACTTATAAACACAGACGATAATAATCCAAAATAGTAGCAAATCAAATCCAGCATGTTAATCAAAGAACAACACAGCATGACGGCTTCAGGTTATTCTAGGAATTAGGAAGTCTACATGACCATCTCAAAAGATACAAGGTCATTTGAAAAACACCAGAGTCTGGAAAGAAACAAAGTTCAGAGCATGGTAAAAACTCAGAACTTCACCCTGAGGTGTTGATGAGCCACTGAAAGTGTGGAAGAAAGACAAGGATGGAATGGAAGGACAGGGACGAGGGTACGGGAGTGTGAAATAATTATATCTGCAGTTTTGAAAGATCATTCTTGCAATGATGAGGAGGATGAACTGGAGGCAGGGAGAACTCTGGGCATAATGAAGGCAGAGGAGACTCCAGGTTTCTGAGCTGAGCAACAAAGTTGATGGTCGTGTCATACCCTGAGATGGGGCATGCAGCATTGGGAGCAAGTCTGTGTGACAAGAGGAGTTGAATTCATTTGTGACATGTTGAGCTTTGTGGCCTTACGGGATATCAAAATAGAAATAACCTGTAGGCAGATGTCTGCTATCTGAAGTCCAGAAGAGAAGTCTGGGATGCAGAAGTCAGTCTAGGAATCATAAATGTGAATGAATTTCCCCAGTGAGGACATGCAGCATGCAAAGAGGGAAGACTAAGGATGGAATCCTGGTGAACTCCAATATGTGCAAGGGCTGGAGGAGGAGGTATCCATGAAGTAGATGAAAAATAGTTGCTACAAGAAAAGAACAACTAATGGAGGTTAAAAGCCAGTTAAGAAGAGAACTTCCCAAACGGGGGCTTAATCAAGTAAGAAGTCAAAGAAGATCAAGATGGAAAGGACTCTGGACTTGGCAATTCATAAGTGCATATGCAATTTCACGGAAGAAGCCAGACTGATATGGAATGAAGAGTAGCTGGGATGTTAGGTGGAGACTGAATGCAGGAAACTCAA
Source organism: Equus asinus (assembly GCF_041296235.1). NCBI lineage: Eukaryota > Metazoa > Chordata > Mammalia > Perissodactyla > Equidae > Equus > Equus asinus. The sequence goes on along the minus strand of NC_091793.1, from coordinate 68,392,483 downwards.
AGTGAAAGGCAAAACTTACTAACGCAGCCTGAAAACTCGGGGGGAGGGGGGAGAAAGGTAGGTGGTGGTTGTTTCTTTTACAGTGGAAACACATGAGCATATTTTATAGACTGAAAGAAAACAACCACTGGGAAGGAGGAAATTACAAATGTAAGAAAACGTGTTTATAATTGATGGATGTAGGGTACACCATGGAGAAGATGGCAGAGAAGGAGTTGTGAGAATGCTAGAATGTGGTGGCCAAAGTCTGATCACTCAAGGACTGCCTAAGTGTGATGTAGCAGACAGGAATGCACGGAACTAACTTGATTCACTGCTTTAAATCAGTTTTGACAGAAAGTTCTTTTGATTGGAACTGGGGTGGGTGTCAGATGCTGAGGTATGCTGACTGCCATTTGCAACCAATCCCCAGAAATCTTAACACAATTGGAATATTGTAATTGTCCATCACAAAATTTAAGTGCCTCCCTTATCATAAGCACCCAAATATTTGTAAAATAAATGGATTAGGCTGCCTAGGGTTTTTCTGGGGAATCGGAGAAGGAAAATTATGAATAATAAAGGTGGCAGAAGGGATATTAAGGAGAGGGAGAATCCCAGGGAAGAAAAATAATAAAGCCTAGCACCAGACTAAAAACATCCAGTGGAAGGAGGAAAAAGAATGAAAAACTTTAACTCTCATTTCTGCTTTTTATGATTATTATGATTATTTTTTATTAGCAACTAAAGAACTGGAAGAAATATCTTTCAAAGATTAAAAGCATCCTATTAGAGGGGCCAGCCTAGTGGCGCAGTGGTTAAGTTCACATGTTCTGCTTCGGCGGTCCGGGGTTTGCTGGTTCAAAGCCTGGGTGCAGACCTACGCACTGCTTGTCAGGCCATGCTGTGGTAGGCATCCCACAGGTAGAGGAAGATGAGCACAGATGTTAGCTCAGCAAAAGAGGAGGACTGGCAGGGGATGTTAGCTCAGGGCTAATCTTCCTCAAAAAGAAAAAAAAAGGCATCCTCTCAGAAACCAACAGCAGTAAAGCAGACTGAAAACACCAGAGGCACTCCCATTAGAGTCGGGAATAAGACAGGGATAGGGGGATATTCCAATTGCCATTCTGACAAGACTTAGAAATACAGTAAGAAGAGAGAGAAAAAAAGAGAATGAAAAAAATGAGATATTATCATAATTTGCAAATAATAACTGCCTACTAAGAAAATCCAAGAGAATTGACTGGAAATTAGAAACAACAAGAGAAGAAGTGGCCAACTCTTACACAAATATAGAAAAAAATCTATATCTTTTCATTATATCAATCAGAACCAGGAAGAAAGTTTAATGGAAAAAGAATCAAATTCACAACTCCAACAAAAACATACAGTAATTAGGAGTGAACCAAAAGACTTAAATGAAGAAAACAATAAAATTTTACTAATCAGCAAAAAGAAGGAAAAATAAACGAAGATAAATGGCACATTCCTATAAGGGGAAGATAAGAATAAAGACAAGTAAAAAAGAAAACAATGAACTGGGCAAAAAAAATCTAAAATATATGGTAAAAGATTATATCCATAAAAACTCTACAAATAATTAAGAAAAAAATACAAACACAAAGCTTTTCAAATGGGCAAAGTATATCCAATAGACAAACCATTCTATAAAACCCCAATAAACATAACAAGTTGCTCAATCTCATCAAACTAAGGATACACCATTTATAATCTATCAGATTGAGATACATTTTAAAAGATTAATAATCTCCTGGTTTTGGAGGGTTCAGGGAAACAGACACTAGCATAAGCTGCTTGCAAGCTTGGTACCAGTAACTGATACAGCATTTTGGCACAATTTGATATCTATCAAATTTTTAATATGTATAAACTTTGACTCAGCAAGTTCATCTCTAGGAATCAATTTCAGAAACATTAACACAAATATGCAAAGCAGTACAGAGTACATACAAAAATGGACACTACAGCATTTATTTTGTAAAAGAAAAACATTAAGAATAATACTAAATATCCATCGATAGGCAATTGAGTAAATTAGTTATATAGGGATGTGTACTATTTGCATAATTAAAAATAATAATGGATACACTTGCAATGAACAATCCAAAAATGAAATTAGGAAAACAATTTCATTTACAATAGCACCAAACAGAAGAAAAGGCTTCAAAATAAACTTAACCAAAAAAAGTGCAAGACTTGTACACTGAAAACTACAAAATAGTGTTGAAAGAAATTCAAGAAGACCCAAATAAGTGGAAAGACATCCTTTGTTCACGGAATGAAAGACTTAATATTGTTAAGATAGCAATACTCCCTAAGTTGATCTACACATTCAACGCATTTGCTATCAAAATTCCTCCTATTTTTCCGCAGAAGCTGACAAGCCCTGTTATGGAGTTTAAAAAAAAAAAGGGCAAGGTGCCGGACAATATGTATAACTCTATTTTCTTTTCAACTTACATACAATGTTTGTGTGCAGATGTGTTCATATTAAGGGGAACAGGCCTTTCACCTTGTGCTTCATCCACGTCTGTATTATGAAACTTTCACAACAGGTACATATGAGTTTGTAGTTTAAGAAAGTCACAATAAAAAATTATGTATATTTCAAATTTAAATTCCCAGAGAGACTGCCTGCCTGGAAGGAATGGCAGATTGTCTTCTGTCCGTGATTTGTCTGCAAAATGGAAAAGAAATCCACATCCAAGAACATCTTTCGGCCCCAAGGTTACTTCCACGTCATCGAGCAGTGGAGTATCACTTCAGTGACAGCTGTCCTAAGAGGAGCAAGTTACTGACAACACTGAAGCTAGACGACAGGTGCATGAGGATTCTCTATAACATTCACTCTACTTTTGTGTAGGTTTGGAAATTTTCATAATACAAAGTTAAGGAAAAACAAAGAGGTGCCTTATCTTTGATCTTTAGGATCCATCTCTCCTTAATTACCCAGGAATCAGGATTAAGATTCTGACTAACATTCTGAGAAGAAGAGTCCCTCACTACACACCCCACCCTGAGGCCCTTCATTCCCTTACCTAAATTCTGCAGTGGCTAAAAAGAGGATCTTGCAGTGCAGTGATCTTGTACAATTACAGTCAAAGGAAAACTCAGCGATAAAACAATAACAAGTATTTGGAGTTGCGATGAGGGCGAGTCCAGCCTTCTGAAATACTGGGCTTCCTAAATAAAGGATAATGCAGGTACTTAAAGGGTTAAAATAAAAAACAGTTGTAACTAGTATGTTCACTATTCTCTCTTGCGGGAAATCATCAGTTTCATCCTATGACGGGCACAGCCACAAGGGTCGTTACATGTCTGCAGGTCCCAGGTAAATCAGAGGGAAAAGGCTTTTCACTAGGGAATCAGCAATTCACAGGAAAGGGGCTCAAGGTTTCATTTACGTTAGGGCTTAACGTTAGACAGGGTGTTCCCGTTCTCTGTGTTTCTCTCAGGATGAAACGTTTTCCTCTGACTGCAGTACTAATGTGTTCCTGTGGGTTGCAACAGAAAATGGATTTCTTACCATGGAGCCTAGTAAAAGAGCCTGACAAGCTGATTGCCTTTCTCCATCTCCTTAGAGTAGAGCCCAACGCTGGACACAGCACAGGAACCCGGCAGGAGGTCTACCTTCAGGGCCTGACTGTCCCCACCTGCTATCCTCACTTAGAATAAACACTGGCTGCAGGAGAATTCTTAGTTCTTCCCAGGACTGGGGAGCTGACTGGGGGAAAGCACTTAGCACAAGGCCTCTCAGGAAGCGGTCCGTAAATTTGGCTCTCCCCACTACATCTCTCATCCCTTTTCCTGCATTCTGCCTTTCACTGACTTACCTCGTCATCCAGCAAAGAACAATTAACTCTAAAGCCACGTCAGGCTGGAACACAACAGAGCTGCTCCAGCACCGATGGAGGTCTTTTTCTCCCTCCACAAAGAACCAACTGTAGAGGATCCTGAATAGCTCTTCCAAACACTTTCTGACAAATACAATTTGCAAGCTTTCAGCTTTGGAGTTATCCCAAACTCTTCAATTATTTACAAGGGGATCAAACACAAGCACAGAAACACAACAGACAGGTTTCACTTAAGCTGGGCTTTTGTCCTCTGGGGTTCTGTTGTTGCTCAGTTTTGTTTTAAGTTCTACCTTTCAATGAGGTGGCTGGCTACAGGGAATCTGCTCAGACCTTTGTTTAATGTGTTCTTTCAGGATCTGGAAAGGGAGTCATAGTCCCTGCCAGGTCTCAGTTCCTCCATCTGTAAAATGACTGTCTGATGATTTGCTGGAAGCACCTACATCACAGTGAAAAAAGAGGCAGGTAAAAGCAATGTGATTTTATCAAAGAAAGCAAGTAACAGTGTAAAGAGGAGGCAGGAAGGGGCAGAAGAAACCTCTCTTGTAGGCTGAGCCCCTCCTCCTCCATTCCAGAAGTTCATTCATGCTTTCAAAAACACAATCACTGCAGCCTTGCCAAAAAATAAAAAATTATACACGCCTACACACTTAATGAATTCACTTATGAAAAATAGGCCAACTTGTTCAAGCACAGAAAGCTTAAAGGCAGGACAGGAAAAACAAAATAGATTTGCTGCTCTAATTTCTTCTAACTTCCAGCCTCTTGGAAAACAAAAGGCCCTGAGAACTGGCAATAAATTCTCAGCTCTGGGGAAAAGCAGCTTATCCTGTACTACCTCCTACTCATATCCAATTGATTTCAAATTTCAAAAGTAGGCAGGACCACGTTCAGAAGAATAAACAAAGAGGAAGGCATGAAAATGAAAGTTTATGATGAAACTATTTCAAATGAGGAATTCACTACCCAGTCAAAGGCAATGATGAAAAACAAAAGACAGAGAAAAGCTAACATTTATCCAGTCCTCTATAAATGCTCCACTAGGATCCACATTCTATTCTATCTAGCCTAGAAGTGCAGGACCTCATATCACGACCCGAAAGTGGTTTAATTGCTGTAATTAGGGCTTCTCCCTAACTCAAAACCACTGAAGAGGAATTATGAAAGGTTTTAGGCAGAAAGGGCCGCAGACACCATCCTGTGCTTGATTTCTCCTGTCTTATCAACACTCTTATCACTAGCACTCACACTCAAGTCTGGGAGCTCCAAAGCCCAGCTCTTTCTGTGGCACTATGCTTTCTTCCCAGGCCTGGAGAGAAGTAGGAATCAGAGTCTAGAGGCATGCTAACTGAAGACAGAAAATCATGCACACATTTTTATCAACCTTTACTCATGACAACCCACCAAAATGACAGTATAGAAGTACAGAAGACTCTTTGCAGGACAACCTAGAGAATTCGGGTACGGAGAACCCAAGTGGCCATCAGTAAAGGAAATTCTTCCCCAAACACAATTTTAGAAGAAGAAAAGAAAGAGAAAGCCGCCACCCAGACTGTGCTCCAAGGGGGCTACGGTGGAGTGAATGCTCATGCACCCAGATCCTAAATAAGTTCTAGGCTCCTACGGGCAGCTATGAGGCATGAAGGGATTGGGACATTGGGACAAGTTGGAGAATGCCGGTAGACAAGGGGGCTGCCAAGGGAATAGCAGAAAAGCTGTGTAAACAGGTGGGCAGGGCAGGGGAGGAGCATCTGTGAAAAATCCAGGCTGGGCCCCCTTTGCATATTAGGCTCAGTTCTGTGATAATTACAGGTTTGCATCTCACCACTAGACTATGAGTAAGGTAACCAAATAATTGATCATCAGCACAGGGGAACTTTGAGATTCAAAAGGAGTACTATTAATAATTATATCAAGACAACAGGCACAAACTGGGGCTGTGCCAGGCAAATAGGACATATGGTCTCCCTAGGGATGAGCTCCTCAAGGCAGGAACTATGTCTTATTCCATGTTGCCAAGACCAACTAGGCTCTCAGTAAATGCTGGCTGAACAACTGAGGTGACTATTTTCTTCAATAATTCCAAATTCGCCAAAACAAATCTGCGTGTTATTCCCACCAGCGCCACCTTGTTGCAAACCAGAAGGCACTGTTGTAGCTGTGCATTCCTGTAAATGGAGGTACATGCTTTTTAATTGAAAAAAAGAAAGGCAAAAACCTCTTGAAGTGATCTTTGACATGAACCTCCACATCCACAGCCAACCAAAGCTCTGCCCTAAAGCCGGGCCCCACCGCACACATTGTGCCCTTCCATGCTCACCCTGTCCCCGGCTGGGAAAGCCTGTCAGACAGCCCGGGAGCTCCGGCGACAGGTGATGCCCCATGCCGAGAGCCGAGAGCCTTTTTTCATGAGGGCTGCTCCACCTTTGGCCATTCTCTGGCTTAGTAACTCTAAAAAAGATCATCAGTCTCGACCAGCAGATCTGCACACTCTGGTCTAGATGTTTACAGCAATACTGAGAGTCACAATACACAAGGAGGAAGGTTCTAAAACTTGTTCTAAATCCTTTCCTTACGGGAGTCAGTTTTTCATAAGTCATCCGCAGGGAGGTACTAAACAAAAGCCCCACGATCTGTTTCTTTTCTGAGGAGAAAATGCCCAGAAAACACTAGTGAGGATTCTCCGACAAGGGGGTTTCAGGGAAGGCCAGAAACAAGCTGCCAGAGGACTTAGCCCTGGGCTTCGGGCCTTCACTTCTCTGAGACTGACAGCTGTGAGTCCTATTAATGGATCTCCAGCACCCTTCTCACATTTCACTGGTTTAATCCAAGCTACCAAATAATTCTAAGGAGACCAGCCCAGAAACTATTCAGGTGCCTCTGAGCAACTGTTGCAAGGTACTCCCACACAGGGGTGAGCGTGGGGGTGGAATAAGAGAAATGGGGCGGCATCTTTGGCCAGACCTCAAGGGGCCTTACATTTTTCGGTTCCCATTATCAGATCACACAGTAAGGATATAATATGAATTCTCATTTTTATAAATCCTGGACTTCTTTTATAAACAAGACAATTGTATTGCATTGTAACATGCTCCATGTTGCACTATACTTTGTGTTAGAAGTACTAGTTTATTAAAGGTAAACATTTAATGGAAATGATCTGGGCCTCTCTCTTTTTCTGAAAGGCTCTGTTTTCATGTGGATCTACAACGGAGAGCTAAAAAGGTATCATTTACAAGCATAATGCCTCAGATGTGTGCAGACAGGACTTCCTTAGGCCAGGGTGATTCAAAGTTCCAAAATAGTAGGCACTGTAGAGAAAATGAAATCAATTTACTCTGTTGAGGATTTACTGTCTGCAAAGTACGAGCTCAAGTCAAATTACTCTCAGATGCCACTATTAATTTTGATAATAATATCTACATTCCAATGCCAAATGCTCAAATTATTACCCAACTTTCCCCCAACATTCCAACAATTTACTCCCCACCTCACTGTCTCTCACCTCACTGAACCTCCTATTTGTCCCCAAGTCAGCTTAGATATCACCATAATTTTTTAACTTTCCAAAGGGCAACCTGGAACACTCTAGGAGCCTGCTCAAAAACCTTCAACACTTCCTCACAGCCTGTTTAAAAAACAGCTTAACTGCCTTGGTGTGGCATTCACACTGTGAGGACCTGCACCAATCTCTTTGTCTAGGAAGCACAGCTCAGGTGAAGAGTCTGAGTTCTGAACCCAGATCCCAGTTTCAGATGACAGCTCTACTACTTACCTTCCCCTATTAAAGGGGAATTACACCAGTAACTAACAAGACAGCTGTGAGGAATAAGTGAAATAACTTGCCTAAAAGAGCTCAGCACTGGCCTGGTACATAGAACCGTCCACTAAATGTTAGCTATTTTCATTGTCCTCAGCTTCCTTCATTTATTGAACAAATATTCAAGTACTACTGTAGCCCAGGCCCTGTTCTAAGCGCCTGGCTTACAGAGCGAACCATAGTCCTGCCATCCTGGAGCTTCTACATGAATGGGGGAAGGCAGCACCCCGTGGCTTCAGCAGATTGACCCAGTCAAAGTGTCATCTTCCCCGGCCTGGGCCAGCCCCCACAGCTTTGCTGAGGCACCGTTTCACCTTAAACGCTCACTACTACCTGCCAAAATTTTGCCTATCCTTTAAGATCCAGCTCCTGGGACATCACTTCCCGGAAGCTTTTGCTAGGCTCCTCCCAAAGAAGGGAAGCCTGGACTCAAAGAGCACTCAGTCTGCCTCTCTCTTAACTGGTTAGCTCTGACATAAAACATGAGGTCTTCATATGCAAACCACATCTACTCTGCCACAATCACTTGTTTGAAGGCAGGAGTATCATTTTCTCTCCTCAACAACTGGCACATCTTAGCTTCTCAAAAAAACATTTGTGAAATGGACAAGTAAATTTTTAACCTAATTATTCTATCTTCATCCTATGAGTAAGCCAAAGAACCCCAAGAGAAATGTGGACTATAAAGAGGTCTCAGGAAAGAAAAGAAATAGCTTTAGAGGCCCACATAATACCAAGAGTTCAATGATTTATCTTAGCTAAGAAATTATGACGTCTCTTTCTTTATACGACTATTTTTTTCTTCTTAGATGGGGTTAGTAAACTGGTAAACTTTTCATGGACTGGTGAACTTCTAAGACTTGCATGCTTTTACACCAGCGAAACAAAAACAGAAAAAACAATTTAGGCCTTCCTTTTCTTAGTGTTAAATTTTTACCAAAAGCCAAGAGCGGAAAAAGCACAGTACAGAACAGAAGGATTTGTACACTTGTCCAGAGGACCTCAGACTGATGTGGAATATGCTCTCAAGTTCATGGCCAAACCAGGACAGGAGAAGGGTGGCTGACAAAGCCCAGCCTGAATCGGTTCAAGTACCACCTCTGCCCAGCAGGGTCAGGAAGTCCTCGTTTCCCCTCCCTCGTGGAAACCTGGGGGCAACTGTGACCACTGCACCAGAGTAAGGGCTATAGGTGGCTTCAGAGCCTCATAGCCCTGACACTAGGACAATCCAATCAGATAACAAATAACCCTTAAAATACTCAAAGTACCTTTGATTTCAGATAAGGAACATTGCTGTATTCCAGACAGGTGGAAGATCAAATGAAAGAAACATTTCTTTAATAACCATAACACAACTTTAGCAGATTCCCCAGCACTCTGCAAGCAATAGGCCCACAGCTGAAGGAAAGGATGAGTCTGTCTGGGGAGAGGTTTTTTTGATAACTGAGAACTGATTCCAAATGCCTGAACTTTCCATTTAGCTAATGGAAATCTCCTAAAATGTACTAAACGTGTCTATTACAGAGAATATTCTAGAATTCAGCCTTTCTTAATGTTTCAGCGTCATCATTACAAACACATTCACTGCACTGAGCTGAAGTCCAAGAGTTTCTTTCCAAGATCCTACAAGGCCAAGCAGCAAATCAGAGGAGGCCTTCAGTAATACTCAGGCCCTTGGTTGTCTTCTCCTACCTTCACTTGCTGCTGAGACACTGCCGGAGATACGCTCTCTCCACAAGTTTTAGTTTGGGAGGTGGCAAAGTCTGGAAGGATAGAGTTGATAAGGTAGCCTCTAGCTGTCCTGAGCTGGTGTCGTATATCCTTTGAGCCGATGATTCTAAAAGGTTGGTTCCAGAAAAAGCATGGGCCTTCCAGAAACATTACTGTTCAACTCCTCCTTATGTTCATTTATTCAACAAATATTTATGGAGAGGCCACCATGTCCCAAGTACTGTTTTAGGCAATGGAGATTCTATAGTTAAATGAGACAGGTAAGGGCTCTGCCATCAGGAAACACACATTCAAGTGTGGGGACTTCTAGCTAGGGGTAAAGGGACTGGCTGCGGCGGGAGACTGCTTAGCCAGGGAGGTCAGGGAAGACTTCTGAGAAGATGAGATTTGAGCGGAGACCTCAGTGATGGGGCTCAGAACACCAAGATCTGGAGGAAAGCCGACCAGGCATCAGGAAGGCCTCACAGCATGTTCTAGAGACAGAAAGGCCAGGGTGGCTGGAGCAAAGTAAAAGGCAGCAGGAGTAGGAAGAAGGCCAAGAGACAGAGTCCATAGGTACAAAGTCATTTACACTATAAGGTAAAGTTTCTAGTTTTATCCTACGTATAATGGGAAGACACTAGAGAGCGTTAGGCTGAGAACTGATGAAATCCAAGGTATAATTTTAGAAGATTATTCTGAACGCTGTATGCATTGGAGGCTCATCACAGCCAACCTTGTTTTTAAACTGTGCTGACGTGACAATATTGGACAGTGATTAAGAGTGCAGCCTCTGGACCCAGACTCTCCCACTTACTAGCTGGATAACTTTGGACAAATTGTTTCCTCTATTTGTCTCAGTTTCTTCATCTGTAAAATGGAGATAAACATGAATATCTCATAGTTACCGGTCTAGTTTCAGTTTTAAAGGCAAAAGCAAAAGTAAAGGTATCCAAGTATCTAAATGTCACTAGTAAAGCAAGAACTTACCCCCAAGAAGCCTCTAGCGTACCAGTCAGTCTTCACACATACTCTCGCTCAGTGAAGAAATGGACAGTTGATACAATCTTGTTAACAAAGTAAAAAGTGTCCCTCCTTTTTATTGTGGGAGGCTACTACTAAAGCAGGAGAAAGAAGTATATCCAAAATGTGAACCAGAATTTAGTGTACCACTCAGTAGGATATGGTTTCTTAAAGATGAAGACAATCTTCTCCTGGCTAGGAAAGGTTCCCCTTCTCTAAATGAAAAATAGCTCTGTGGCTACAGTTATTCATGCTGAGTATTTGAGCAACATGGTGGGGTCCCACATGCCTGATTGTTCATTACCTAACAGCTGCAGACAGAATCTAATGAACCTTAATGATCCGTGGGGCTCTCAGCCTGCCAGGAATCCTCTGTCACAGAGGGTACACAGTTTTGAGAACAATCAGGAAGCCCAGCTTTCCCCTTCAAAAGGGGTCTAAATGTAAACATATAAAATTTCTTTTACAATCTCAAAGCTACACTTTCTATTTCTAGATTTCCTTCACTGGGATCTTATATGCTACAACACTCATGATTTTTCTATTTGCAGTTTTCTGGGAACAAATCACAATTTAAAATCAAGTTCTTAAATTACTAACAAAGGTTAGGATGGATGCCAAGGCATTCATCCAACCAAAACTCATTTTCCGGATTTATTGGATAGGAAGGAAACAAGGAAACTCCTGGCTTATTCCCAGGTGTCCCTCCCACTGCCTACCCCTCCTCACTTTATCCTCACGAGATGAAAGTCACCTACGGGATTTAGAGGCCCATCGGAATCCTCCTGCCTTATAGGGACCATTTTTACAAATTCATCCCACAGCCAGTCCCTCTCATAAAACTACACTGTATTAGGATACGACTGTAACAGAGGAAATTGTCAGTGATTTTTTTTTAAATGACAAGGAAGATTAAACAAAAAATACAAAGAAAAAGAAAAAGTAATCTCAAATATAGGTGAGCAGAAGATACTTATTATACAATTAAATGTAATTAAATTTAATAAGCAGTTACTATATGCTGAGTCCTACTGTGCAAGCAAGCGGTTCAGAGACAGAAAGATAAAATGTGGCCCTCACCTGCAAAAATATTAATAATATAGTTGAAACAAGTATGCAGATGGCCACAATATAAGACAAAACGTGGTCTGGAAAAGTGAAGTGTGTCTGTCCTTAGGGCTATGGGAGCACCAACCACTGTACAAGCTACCTCAACCAGGAAAAATCAGCACAGGCTTTACAGAGTCACTGCATTTAAGAGGAGCCTTCAATCAGTAAGGAGTTTGACAAGGCCAAGAAGAGACAGTCCACACAGACGAAAGAGGATGGTGGTCGGGTGAGGAGATACCGATGGACTGTAGCTACAGCATGGAGGGAATACGGTGAAAGAAAAGCAGAGAATAGCATATTTGGGACAAAAATATTAGAGGGCTTTGAACATGATGCTCACGGGTTCGAGCGTTCGCGAAAGAACGCAGGCAGCAGAGAACTCAAGGCTTCTGCGCAGGGATGAACATAACTGCTCTGTGTTTTAGAAAGCCTCCTTGGCCTGGAGATGGAGACCAGGAAAGCTACTTTGACAATCTGGGGAAGAGAAAAGTGATTGTCTGATGCCTATATTAGATGGAGACCAGAATGAAAAGAAAGGAAAGAGTCTGAAAGATACTTCAGATAAAATAATTGGTGACATTTTCTTTATGCATTTCTGCTATTTCCAAACAGGCACATGGTCTTAAATATGGAAGGGAAACGCAAACAGAATTATTTCAGAAAAAAAACTACTAAAACTTTTGACAAGTGGATTGTGTATATTGGGGGAGGGAGGTTTGAGAGACAGGAAGTTGAAAATTAACCCCAGACTTCCACTGATGGTATCTAATCACACCTCAAACCTAAACAGGAATAAAGGTGGAAAGGAGGCAATCTAAGGTTCATCCACCATCTTCTCCCAATCAAACAGGAAAAGGGAAAACCAAAGATATTAAACCTAGTTCAGATTCCACTAACCCAAAGATGGACTAAATTACTCTGCAGTGCTCATGAAAATGTGGTTTTCTAAGCAAAGGACCAAGGTAAACAGAGGGACGTGTAAACAAAGTGACAATGTGATATGGTTATCAAACAGTTTCCAAGTATACTTAAAGTCACTTTTAAAGTGTCCTTGAATGCCAATAATGCATATGTTAATAAATTAGTTCTATATTCTTTAAAACATCCATTAGATAACATTATTGCACAATTTAGCCCAAAGTTATCATGGTTTGTATTACTACATTCACTAGAACTAAAAGGAAAAATACTGGGGCCAGCCCTGTTGCTGAGTGGTTAAGTTCACATGCTCCACGTTGGCAGCCTGGGGTTTGCTGGTTTGGATCCTGGGTGCAGACCTACACACCACTCATCAGGCCATGCTGTGGTGGTGTCCCACACAGAAGAACTAGAATGACCTACAACTAGGATATACAACTGTGTACTGGGGCTTTGGGGAGGAAAAAAAGGGGAAGAGGGGAAGAGGAAGATTGGTAACAGATGTTAGCTCAGGGCCAATCTTCCTTGCCAAAGAAAAGGGAAAAATACCATATTTCTTCTTAGCCTATAAGTTAGTTCTCTCATATTAAGTGTACTATTCATCCCTATTTTGCTATCACCACAAATCTGACATGTTGGATTAGGAAACTTTTCAGTTCAAAAGCCAACAGACACACATAAAAGAGTGCAAACACAGTTTTCCCTCACTATCCGAAATTTTGATTTATGCTGCTTCACTTTTACAAAAGACCTACATTAGCACACATTTTCGCCAACGTAAAGAAACCCAAGGAGGATTTTGCTTTTACAAAAAAGGTGAAAAGTGAAAACAGCAGTCAGCGTTTGTCTCACATCGAGGCTAAGCAGTCAATGAGCTTCCACATGAGCTTCAGAATGAGCCACATGAGACACAGCAGACCACGAACCTCAACCTTTGCCATTGAGGCAGGCAGACATAGAAGAAAGTGCAGACGTTAGTGACCTGCCTGCCCTGATGGATTCCGACGGTGACCAGATGTTAACAGATGGTCCTCTCACGCGCTCTCCTACACCCAAGTCTCCAGTACCTCCCCGACCCCAATCTCCAACAACTCAGCCTAACACCATCACCACCACCACCACCACCTCTCAGCCTTCAATGTGCTGTCTTCCTATCTAAGTGAAACTACACTGTACACACTACATTATTTCTACTTTCTATAGGCTGTGTTTTTATCATATCATTCCCGCTTTTGCTATATGGTAGTGCTATTTTAGGTTTTATGTGTTATTTGGTATAGTTTGGTAGGTTAATTTTTGGGTCTAGGAACACTCAAAACTTTTCCCACATAAACTAGTGGTATGGTTGGCCCTCTGTATCTGCAGGCCCAACAGCCGCGGATTCAACCAACCGCAAATCGGAAGGCCTACAATGGTTGCATCTGTACTGAACATGTACAGTACAACTTTTTTTGTCATTATTCCCTAAACAATACAGTATAACAACTATTTACATAGCATTTACACTGCATTAGGTATTGTAAGTAATCTAGAGATGATTTAAAGTATGTGCGAGGATGTGTGTAGATTATACGCAAATACTACATCATTTCATATAAGGGACTTGAGCACATTCTTGAGTATATTTTGTTATCTGCAGGGGGTTCTGGAACCAATCCCCCCTGCAGACACCAAGGGACGACTGTAACTGCTTCTCTGCTTGATGCCATTCTGTCTTAGGAAAGGTTTCACGGGAACGCTCTGCTTGCAGATAGCGGGGGAAAGCTGTAAAACTGGATAAATCTGAATAAGATTGTTGGGTTGTATCAATGTCAATATCCTGGTCATGATCTTATACCATAGTTTGGCAAAATGTAACCATTTGGCAGGAGCTAGGCATTTGTACAAGGGATCTCTATATTATTTCTTACAACTGCATGAATCTATAATTATCTCAATTTTTAAAACAGGGAATCATTTAAAAAAAGAAAACCAATAGGCAGCTCTGTCCTATGAAACCTATTTACTTTGGCTCCACAACAGACATAACAACAAAATGGGAAGCTTTGGAGCTAAGTGCTGAAGGTAAAAGCATAGAAATGTGTCAGATTCTAAAAGCGGTGACTACAAAGTAAAAGGGAGAAAATAAGAGAAAAATAGTGAATAAGGATTCCTCTGTTTGCAGCTTTACATACAGTCCTGTAGGCAGGTAAGGCCAGTATCCTTACTGCTCTCCATTTTACACACAGGGAAGCAAAGGCTCAGAAGTAAAGTGATCTGCCCAAGTCTACACAACAGAGTCAAGTGCTCACAACTCAGTGGAAAACATTAAAAGGAAAAGTCTAACTTCCTACTAGGACAGGAATGGGGAAGGAGGTGTAGGAAGGCGATTGGCAGATGGCAGACTAAATGCACCAAACTGATATTATCCAAGCAATACCATCTGAGCAGCATCGAGGGTCACGGCCTACCAAAAGGCTTCATGTTATGAGCTATGGAGGAGACTCAGTTAAAACCCCGCCCAACACCACAGGCTGCAAATTCCCATCTACAACCGAAAAATGAGTGATGCTGCTAAGAGCAGAACACCGGCCCAGGCAAAGCCCTGAAGCCCTGACTGACAGATCTCTATAATGGCAATATATAACGCAAGCTGGCTTTCACTTAGATTATTCTCATTGGACTATCGAAAAATCTCAAGTGCCCTTCTATGGATGAATAGATAAAGAAGATGTGGTATATATATACTCAATGGAATACTGCTCAGCCATAAAAATAGACAAAATCGTCCCATTTGCAACAACATGGATGGTCCTTGAGGGTACGATGTTAAGCAAAATAAGCCAGACAGAGAAAGACAACTACTACATGACTTCACCCATATGTGGAAGATAAACAAATAGATGGGTAGAGAGAACAGATTAGTGGTCACCAGAGGGGAAGGGGGCTGGAGGTAGGCGAAAGGGGTAAAAGAGTATGGTGACGGATAAAATTTGGACTACTGGAGGTGAGCATGATGAAGTCTATTCAGAAAGTGACAAATAATAACATACACCTGAAACTACACAATCTTATAAACAATTATCATCTCAATAAACTTACTGGGGGGAAAATCGCACGGAATACCATAGGCAGAAAAGGTTAGGGGTTTTTTAATTTATTAGATAAATTTTACTCAGGAACAACTCTGTGCCAAGGTGTTACAGATAAAATTACTTAAAAAAGCAAAAAGGTAGGGGCCAGCCCCAGTCGTGTAGTGGTTAAGTTCGCACACTCTGCTTCGGCAGCCCGAGGTTTGCTGGTTCGGATCCCAGGCACAGACCTACACACCACTCATCAAATCCCAGGGCAGGCGTCCCACATATAAAATAGAGGAAGATGGGCACAGATGTTAGTGCAGGGCCAACCTTCCTCAGCAAAAAGAGGAGGATTGGCAGTGGATGTTAGCTCAGGTCTAATCTTCCTCATAAAAAAAAAGGAAAAATGTAGACATAGTCTGAGAAAGACAGGCATTAATCAAATCCTCACAATATAAATTAAGCCATGGTAAATGTTACAAAACCAGCCCTGGTGGTCTAGTGGTTAAGATTCAGTGCTTTCACTACCCAGCCCAGGTTCGTTTCCTGGTCAGGGAACCACACTGCCCATCTGCAGATTGTCACACTGTGGTGGCTGTACAGTGCTGTGACACTGAAAGCTATGGCACTGGTATTTCAAATACCAGAAGTCATCCATCGTAGACAGACTTCAGCAGAGCTTCCAGACTAAGACAGACTAGGAAAAAGGAACTGGCCCACCACTTCTGAAAAACTTGGCCATGAAGACCCTATGAATAGCAGTGTAGCCATGTCCAATAGAGTGACAGAAGAGGAGAGGATGGTGCAAAAAGACGGGGCAACATTCCTCTCTGCTGTACAGGGGGGCGCTAGAAGTGCTGTACACCCAACGGCATTAACAACAAACAAAATGCTACAAGGGAAAGCTTTGAAGGCATATAAACTGAAGCTCTGTTCTAGTCTGAAGGTCAATAAGTAAGATTCGATGACAGATCAAAACTTGTGGAACATAATGTAAGTAAACAAAAATTCAACTGAAAGGAAAAGAAAACAGCTGTGAAAAACAGAGAATTAGTTCTAAAACGAATAAAACTCTGACTACCCCATGCAAGAGAAAAGAAGTGACAGAAAAGAACAGTGCAACAGTGCTGAACCACATTCTATATCCACTTTTCTTAACCACACTGCATGACCCAGCGCAGGATCTGAGCCTACAGCTCGCCTTATCTACAAAATCTATAGTCTAGGCATGGTCCAATTCCCACCATTACTTTTATTTGTACTTGCTAAAGGACACAGCAAAGAAAGACACAGTAGGGGACAGACTCCCAAGGGCACCAAAAAGCCAACTCTCAGAAAGTCACTAACAACTCTTGGAAAACCACTGGGGAGACCATTACAGTTGTTAAGACAGAGAAAATAGGGGCTTTCTAAAGCCCAAGAGAGCACTTCTCAATTGAGTTTTTTTTGTTTTGTTTTATTTTGGGGAGTAGGGAGTGGGATGCAGAACCTCCAGCAGGAAGAGATCTGCGTTATGAGATTCCAAATACAAAACACAGTCCCTTCTGTCCAGAAGCTCATACTCTAGTGGGGAGGCCACACACAGATAACATCAATACAATGCGAAACGAGATAAATGGGCTTCCTTGCTTTCAAGTCTTACAAGATGTCCCAGGCTCATCTTGAACAATTCCTACCTAGGCCTGGAATGAGCCATTTCTCGAAGGCACTCCAATTCCTTTTCCTGGGAATTGCCCTTTCAAATTGGTTCTGCGACCTTCTGACATGACTTGAAAGGGCTCCTACTGGCCAGATATGGAACATCAAGAAGACGCTCAAATGTAATGGGTTGAACATAACAAATACGTTTAAATTCATTAGTTATATTAATACTAAGAAGACCCTCTT
Source organism: Equus asinus (assembly GCF_041296235.1). Lineage (NCBI taxonomy): Eukaryota > Metazoa > Chordata > Mammalia > Perissodactyla > Equidae > Equus > Equus asinus. The sequence continues at coordinate 68,375,108 of NC_091793.1, read as the reverse complement.
TGGTCATCTTAGGAGGCTGGCAGGCACCAACTCATGTTCTGAAAATTGATAAAGGAAAGAATGAAGCAGTCAAATTGCCTTTTCTACATAGAATGTATTTCAGAGTAGCCCATAAACTGATGAGGAAAAGTTCTTTACAGAAGACTCACAGCCAATAAACAACAAAATTAAAGGAAATGACAGATGGAAAACTGTCCAGTTAATATCTAATGAAACAATCTAGGCAACAAGCATCATTTGCTACTAAAACCATTAAGTGAAAGGTTGGATGGGAAACATGCAACAGAGGGATCGGTTACAAGACCTGAACCCACTGATCAATCTTAGTATCATCAAAAGTGGGACAACCAGACAATATGGGCCTGCTAATGTGACACAGGTGGATGACGAACACACCAGCTATGAAGCATTAGTTGCAAAACAACAACTGAAGCTAACCAAATGTCTAGAATCAGATCTAACTACCAACTTTCTGTAAATAGAACAACATGCTAGATGACGCAATGACACAAAAAGTGCAATCAGTTAAATTCAGAATGAGGGGGATTCTACAGTTTCTTCAACAAATATGAAAAAAAGGTGAGTGGGGGAGAAACTTATCAATTTTAACAAAAACGTAAAGGTAACACTGACATCATTTGAATCCGGATTCAAACAAATCAACCATAAAAAGATGTTTTTGAAACAACTGAGGATAACTGAACATAGTTATTAGGTGCTACCAAGGAATTTTTGGTAACCTTGTTGGGTGTGATAATGGCATTGTGGGTATTTTTTAAGTCCTTATTTATTTGAGATACATATTGAAATATTTACAGGTAAAATGATATGACACGTGGAATGTGCTTTAAAATACTCTAGGAGGGAAAAAGCAAAGAGAGCTCAGAGAAACAAGACAGACAGAATGCTAAGAGTTGAAGCTGGATGATGGGTATGTGGGGATTCATTGTTTTATTCTCTTCACTGTTATGTATATTTGAAAAAAATCCATGACAACAGGTTGGGGAAAAGATACAACCCTTATGCATGGATAATCATCACAACGTTGTTTAAATGGTGAAAACTTGAAAACAACCTAAATCTCTAGCAACAGGATACAAATTAGGTAAATCATTACACATAAAAAGAAGTATCATGAGACCACAGAAACGAACATATTTTAACAACAAAAATCTATTAACTTTTTACATTGACTAAAACAAAACAATAAACAAACAGGCTGCAGAACAGCATGTACACTGTAATTGTAATGTGATAGATGCACAGAGAAATGCCCGGAAGGATATCCACCAAGATGGGGGCATCTCTGGGTGGTATTATATCAGGCAAGTTATTTTCCTCACTGTTCTTTGGGAACTTCTTATAAAGGCATTCACTCATATATAATTGTAATTTTTAGAGAGGGGGTTAATATTTTTAGTTTCTCAAATTTAAAATGAAGTTGAAGATATGGTTCTTATGGTGATGAAATGGCGTAAAATACTGAAAGCAATTATCACAAGACCTGGCACATACTCAGACATTCAAAAAATGTTAGCACTCTTCATTTCTTTTTCACATTTGAAAACCACAATAAAAGCAATTGCTTCTTTTAAAAAACAAACAAAAACCCTCACTCCTGAGAATCCAAAACCCACATACTTCCCTTATCTTCCTTCATTTAGTTATTTGTTGACACCTAATACATGTTTCATTTTAAAGTTTAAAACAAAACTCAGTCCTCATTAGCACATCTCTATAATGTCCCTTCTGAAACAGATATTTTCTAAGTACGATATTATCTACGTCCTTAGGTTATCTTTTCATTTTAGATGTGCACTGATCATTTAATCACATGGGTTTTTTACTCTCAAGGAAATGCCTGGGAAAATTCAGCATTCTCCCAGGACTAGGCTTCTCTGTAATTTCCTATGAAGAGGACTGAAGGGGTTGGTGGGACACGGAGGGATTCCTTCATACATGGAATCCCTTCTCCTCTTCTTGCTCCTTTTTTAACAACTGAGACATCATTTGTATACCATAAAATTCATCCCTTTAAAGTATACAATTCGGTAATTTTCAGTATATGCACAAGATTGTGCAGCCATCACCACTATCTAATTTCAGAACATCTTCGTCATCCCAAAAAGAATCCTGTTACCCATTAGCAGTCATTCCCCATCCCCCTCTTTAGTCCCTGACAATCACTAATATAATTATAATTCTTAATGAGGCTGTGTTGTTAGTGAAGGGGATAGGAAGATGCAATAGGTTACTTTATAAGTCAAAAGATCTCCATTCTACAAGGCTTGAAATACATAAAGAACATGCTTCAACTCCACACATACCAGTATGCACTGGTGAAGATAAACAAGCATCTTCCTCTTGAATTAGTCCTCCTTCTAGTATAAAGCAGAAACCAAATCAAACAGCCAGATCTGGCTTACTCTGACTGTACTGCTAATCAACTCTAAACATTTGGTCATGGCATATTTCACAATCTTCTCTCTCAAAATTCTGAGGCAAAAACAAAACAAAACAAAAATCTAGCAACCATCACAAAAAGAGAAACTAAATGTAAAAAAAGAAAAGTGGTAATTTAAGTCATTAAGAAAAGCTAAATTCATACCAATGTTTGCTCATTTAGCTGGCAAAACTTATCAAAACAGTTCATGTACTAAATGCAGTAACAGATTTTCTACACATTTTTTTAAAATCTTTTTAGAGCAACTAGATGAAAACTTAGGGGGAAAGTGGGACTGAAGCAGTTAAGTACGCTTAGTGGATCCTAACTGAACACTGCTTGGGTATCACTCATATTTAAAAAACGAAAAGTTACTTTACTATTACCATAATTCCCAGAGAAAAATTACAGAGAATCACTGTGAGTTAACAGTGATTCTCTTTAATTTCAGATATGCAACCATGCTCCTACCAAAGGCACTGCTTTTTGCAACAAATTCAACTTTTGTTTATTTCTTCATGTAAGCAGACAATAAAGATAACATATCATCCCTATCATATCCTGACCACTATCTTCTCAAAAGCAGAAGAAAATTTTTAAATTTCTGTTTATAAAAGCAATATATGCCTACTGTGGAAATTTTAGAAAATACAGGAACACAGAAAGAAAACCTGTCATCTATAATTTCATCATATAGATTAATATCACTAACATTTTCACATATCTCTTTGCAGATAGTTTTTTTACACATCTATACATAGCTGAAATCTTGCTGTATATAAATTTTGCACCTGCCTTTTTCATTTCACATTATTCCATGAGCACTTCCCCATGTCACCGGTAACTCTCTATGCAAACATGCCACAGAAGACATCACCTTCTGGACGAATGTATGGAAATCGTTGCAACACGTATCTCTTATATTCTCCTGATACTGGGCATCAGAGACTTTCCCAATTTGAAAATCACTATTTCTAATTTCAGGTTTTTTTTTTTTTTAGGAAGATTAGCCCTGAGCTAACATCTGCTGCCAATCCACCTCTTTTTGCTGAGGAAGACTGGCCCTGAGCTAACATCCGTGCACATCTTCCTCTACTTTATACGTGGGATGCCTGCCGCAGCAGGCTTGATAAGTGGTGCGTAGGTCTGCACCCAGGATCCGAACCAGCGAACCCCGGACCACTGGATCAGAATGTGCAAACTTAACCGCTGCGCCATCAGGCCAGCCCCTCAGGAGATTTTTTAATCATCATGCACACAGTTCTTTCATGGACACACATCGTATGCAAAGAGGCCACACATTTTGGTTCCAAAGGACTTGGTTATTCTCAAGCAACCGTGATGCAGAGTCACTGCCAAAAGCCACATTCCTGTCTGAGAAACAAATATCATCCATATCATTAGGACTTTGGAATGAGCAAACCATAGGCCACAAATTCTTTAAACCACTTAGAAATGAAGGCCATGCCCTCAATCAGTCAAAGAGCATTCTCTCCTATTCTAAACTTGCAATCAGAGCCCTCCCCTGGCCTCTAATACCAAGAATGTGAGGAGGAAAGACTCATTTAGTTTGCGTGTGTGTCACTTTGGTAATGGCTCTTATATAGCTGATCTTGAATTTCTACTTTAAACTCTCTTCTCAGGCGGACCAGCATCTCACAAAGGTTACCACAGACCAAAGGATCCAAGAAAGAAAGAAGACAGCTGCAGCTCCAAGCCCAACAGTGCAGGCAGCCAACCTTCCAGAACAGCAAGGTAGGATGTAAAGTAGAACCAAAGGCTTTTAGGGCCCATTTTCAATTACCTACCCAGCCAAGTAAAGACTAACAGAAACTTCCAATTCTTGGGGGCCGAGTGGTTAAGTGCACGTGCTCTGCTTCAGCGGCCCAGGGTTTCACCGGTTCAGATCTGGGCGCAGACACGGCACCGCTCGTCCAGCCATGCTGAGGCGGCGTCCCATATAGCAAAATCAGAAGGACCTACAACTAGAATATACAACTATGTACTGGGGGGCGTTGGGGAGAAAAAGAATTAAAAAAAAAAAAAAAAAGATTGGCGACAGATATTAGCTCAGGTGCCCATCTTAAAATAAAGAAACTTCCAATTCTTTATCTCTGTCCAAGAACATATTACTTGTTAAAATCAACATAAAACAATTTTCTCTGTCAAAAACTTTCAGTGTCCAAATCAGGTATTAAAACAAAATCAGCCAAAAAAGAATATGAGTTTGATCTTGGTGTATCATTCATTTTAAAAATAAGATTTCTTATTTATTTAACCTTATCTGCTGTTCCACTATATCAAGCTATTTCCTTCTGATCTCAGGTACCTAGAATCATTTCTCTCCCTCCCAAAAGGCCCTTTGTTCTTAGTAAGAAATAAGTAAATGTTTTCTTCCTAAACATGGTTCTAAGGTAATCAACACTGTTCTTCTGGCTGTCAGAAGAGAATGCTAGTCCACTCAAAATCCCTACATCATGTTTTTCTTATTTACCTGTGGACACCAAGCCAGTTCCCAGTCACAGTGATAAGAGCTTAATAAGAGTGAAAAGATCTGCTGAACTTTTTTTGTATTCCTTCTATTGAAAATTTAAAGTCACTACCCATTACTATTAGCCCAGCAGGAACTCTAAGATTTCTTTTATTTTTCTTACCATACTCCCTAAGCAAAGTGATTACAGAGTGAAGTGACCCAGAGGCTGAATGAGGGACCTAAAGGCCTTGACATTCTACAGACATCCATCCAAATTCCAGTCAAACGCTATGTGCCCTAGAGGATATTACTTAACCTTGAGAAGTTTCAAGGCTAACTAGCCTCTTGGAAGTAGGGTAAGATTTAAGAATAATACAAATAAAAACGTACTATTATTTCTCACACACAGCACGAGATCAAATATCTGTTGGCTATCTTTATGATGTTCAGACAGGTCCTTTTCCATAATCTCCATCATCATTTATTCATTTTGGCAAAATATGCAAAGTAAACACTTCTAATTCACTTTTGACTTCATTCAAGCAAACTCATCTTTCTCTTTCATAGTGTGTCCACCAAGTGCAGGCTAGTATCTTCCCATCCAAGTCCTTTCTGATTCGTGCTGCTATGGATTCTCTTTTGTTCTTTACTAGGATCAGTTTTATGCTCATTTGAGTGCAGTTTCTTCCCACACTGAAAAGCTTTTACGGGTTCCACAGCTCACTTACACAGCTAGTCAAATGATGTGTGCAGCGACTTGAAGCCTCCCCCTCACTACAGCCTGGTTCGGAACCAACCTCCGGAAGCTCAGATACAGCCTAGCTTAGGGTTTTACCAGAGGGAAGAGGGTGATTCTGATAAGACCCACTCAGAGATGACTGATGTTTGTTTCCAAAATAATTTTGTGGGTTTTTTTAAAGAAAGGAAAGGCAGGGTACATACCCTACAATCCAGTTTAGCACACATTTCAATGCAATGAGAGACCTGGCCAGTGAACTTGCACCCGCTACGTGCAAAGACTCACAGCCGATGCGCCCTCAACTAGTCTGCTGAGATGAGGCTACTCTGCAACCGGACTGTTTATTCCTCTGTGGCCTCTCTTTCCGCCACTGTTTGGTTGTTCTGGAGCAATTTAAATTCCTAACAGGTAAACAAAGACAGGCAACCATAGTGCTGTACCAACCACAAGGAAACTGTTAAAAAGAAACAACAGGCCCAAAATGGAGTCACTTGTGCTAAGCCCCTCTCGGCAAACCAAGACTTAACACCAAACCCAACAGCAGTTTCAGCCTCTCCCAGGAATGGAACTCTAAGCCAGTCAGTCTGAAATTTCCTGATCGGCACACTGTGGTAATCTGCCTGTTGGGACCCCCTGCTTTCCCCTAAGGAAAGGTCACCTTGCCTGAAGTAATGCACTCTTTCATCTTCCTTGTCCCGTCCCCCCTTCTGTCTATAAAAACCTTCCATGTTGTGCAGCTCCTTGGAGCTCCTTTCTACTTGCTGGATGGGATGGTTCCCGATTCATGAATCACTGAATGAAGCCAATTAGATCTTGGATCTTCAAGTTTACCCAGATGAATTTTGTTTTTTAACAAAATGAAGAATATTACATTAGCTGCTATAAAATAATTATAAAGCTAACAAGTCTGCAGCACTTACCATGTATCAAGCACTGTCTGCGTATGAACTCTTTTACCCTCACAACGAACCTATCAGATCAATATTGTTCCCAATTTACAGATGAGAAACTGAGGCCCAGACAGGGGCCAGCCGGGTGGTGTAGCGGTTAAATTCATGCACTCTGCTTTGTAGCAGATGTCCCACATACAAAATACAGGAAGATTGGCACAGATGTTAGCTCAGCAACAATTTTCCCTAAGCAAAAAGAGGAAGATCGACAACAAATGTTAGCTCAGGGCCAATGTTCCTCACCCAAAAAAAACCCACTGAGGCCTAGACAGTTTAAGTATCTTACCCAGCATCACAGAGCTAGTGAAAGAAAGAATAAGGGATGGAACATGGATTCTAACCTAAGCAGTCTGGCCCCAGATTCCAGGCTCTTACCTCTTCCCTTATCAATTGTCTGTTTTACACAGCTGGATCCATCCCTGAAGAAAAGAGGGAAAGAAGAGTGTCAACTAGCAGTTGATGAGCGAAAGCCCCGGCATTACAAAGGGCCTGCTAACCATCTCTGCAGCTTGGGACCATTTGCCAGCAAGTTACAAAAAACAGTAGCTGGAATAGCCATAAGCAGGCCATGATTTCAGCGGATATGAAAGCAATTGCCAAAGTAAGATTCTAGAACACGGCTCCACAGAGACTAAGCACATTAGCTCTCCTTTGTCAGTGCTCCCATTTCTGGAAGTGCATCTCCTGCCCTAAACAGGATGTACCTAGTTTTGGAGATGGCAGAAGAAACAGAACAATTTCCTTTAAAGAAAGGGATCAAGATCTCACTCTATAAAAATAAATCCTTCTACCAAGGCACTCAAGGTGTCTCTTCAGAGAATAGAAACAAGAATGATTCTTCCAGATGGCTTCCTCTTCTGTCACCTCCAACCTGATCACTCCACTTGCTCCTTTATTAAAGGTAACAGTCCTGGGCAGAAAGCAAACAAATGCATATCTAATACTAATAAAGCTGACTTGGTTAGAGAACTAACACTTTTGAGGGCCCTAGAGTATTTTTTAAAAAGAAATCAATCTTTTAAATGCCAGTTTTATTATTGAAAAAATTTCCAACAATAAAAAACTTAATAAAGTAATAGTTAAACATTACCCTATTATGTTCTCCTCCCCTTTAAAAATACTCTATTAATAGTTTGGCACATGTCATACCTGATTTTTCCTTGGAATTCTAGTACCAAAATGCCAATGTTTTTATATGTAAAGCCATTCTTCCTGTTATTTTAAAAATGTGAAGTCTGAATGATTTATGTACTGACATAGAGTTAAAGCATAAGTGTTACAGCATATATAACTCCCTATGTACATCAATATATAATGATGCATACACATAAGGTTTTCTTGAGCTAAATTATGCTTAGTGAGTATTTTTTTAAAAGCCCACCTACTGTCAGCTGTCCTCAGTGTGTCTGCATGTTTCCATGGTGCCACATCCACCTGTGCCTTGGGGCCCTGTGTGTCTAAACCCTCCTCATCCATTTTACATGAAGAGCTGCACACTGAAGGTACAGGGTCTCAAACACAGTCAACATACGTGACCCCTCAGGGCTGGCCTGGTAGCACGTAGTTAGCCCCCAAACAATACTTACTGTGAGGAGACCAGCTTTCATCCACCTGCTCTGAATATACTTCTCTCAAAGCAGCACGACTGGGCAAGAAGCTGATCCTGGCTAAGGTAAGCTATCCTGGGAGATGGAAGGCCTGGCCCTAAGAGGACAGCAGGGAATCCAGCCCCTGCAAACAGGCAAGTGGCCCAGGTCCAGGGAGGGCTGGAAATCAGGCCTGGAGCTTTCCATTTCCCAATCTTCCCACCATATCCACCTCCTAGTTTCCTCAATATCTCCCCTTTCCTCCTAATTTTAAATTATTCCATTTAGGAGTTCCAACAGAAATAAAGGGTTTGACTCTTAGAAAAATCTAAGTGATGAACAAACATAAGACGCTCAACTTTACCAGTTTTCATTTCCATTTCCTTAGTTACTACAAGATAACCAGAAGTGGTTTTAATAGGACAGCCAAGTGATAAGTACACATTTGAAATGTTAAAACAGCATATAACTCTCTGTGTACATCAGACATAAATGATTCAGATTTCAGATTTTTAAAATACAGAAAAGAATGGCATTATACCCATAAAAATATCAACATTTTAATACTAGGATTCCAAAAACTAGTATAATAATCACTAATGATTAGTTCTCAGTTTAATGACATTGAGAAAGATAGAAAAGCTCCCACTTGATAACAGAGCTAAAAGTCCAAATAACATAGGGTCATGAGAAGAGAAAAGCAGCAAAATGATGTCCCCACACAGAGACAACACTATGCCAAGCACTGTGGAACACAGGGGCACGCCTCCGGTCGCTCACTCTTGACCACAGGAAGCAGAGGCTCAATGGTGTGCCTAAATCTACATAAAGAAGATGAGCTGTGGTGCAAACCTGGGCCTCCGATCCCATGTCTGAGTCTTCCCACTAGAGTTCTGCAGCCTCTCAAGCAGTCTAAACTACCAAGTTTCAACAAAGTTCATAATTCCCCCACTGGTCACACCTGGGCCACTTGCCCCCAAGCCAGGCCCTCTTTCTTTTAGGGGAACCTGTCCTCCTTATTTCGTCACATGACATGAGGTTTTCTGACTGGGGGCCACCATTTTCCTGCACTGTCACACTGCCCCAGCCACAATGAGTGGGTCATGGGTTTGGGGATTTGTTTGGGGTGTGTGGTTGTTTTACTCCAAGCTGGAAAAAGAGAGGCTCTTTCCTCTTGTGATGGAGCTGCAAGACATAAGCCGCAACCACAGTGCACATGAGTGCAACACTGAAGAGAAGCCTGTGTCCGAGGACAAAGCCACTGGTTGGACAGAAGCAGAGCTGTCCCCAACCCAAGTCCCCAGTGCTGTCTCTACAGTAACCTCCGCCACCACCCCGGCCAGCGGTCTGCCCCATTAATGACCTTTTTTAGCTTAAACTGGTTTGCGCTGAGTTCTTGTTCAGTATGAAGTCCAACCAACTTCCTTACTTTGATCAGAAAGGTTATTAATAGTCATTTTCTTTACAAAGCTGTTTGTTAAAAACATTCCTTAGGTTAGCTAGAATCATATGAAGAATAAAATAAGATCACACATCTATCCCTCACTGCCCAACAAAAACAAAATTACTATCTACTTAGCATTATTTAGCATCTTCTATCTTAGCCCAGTTAAGACAAGCTGACATTTAGGTTACAGTAGGTGTGAAAGCACTTGGAAAAAGGAAAAGAACATTCCAAAGAAATAAATTATGATGGGTTCTTTCCTCACAACTCTTTTGGGAGATAAATCAATATTATTCTCATTCTGTGTAGAAAAAAAGCAAGTTAATGACATTAAATAACAACAGACACCCCAACTTCTTTAATCCACTTCAAAGTCGACTTTGTCGAAGTATCAGCACTTCCTCCTCCTAACTATTGACATCTCCCTCTCTGCTAATGTTTAACACATCCCAGACAGAACAGATTTTCATCAATCATTTAAGGGGGAAATGAGATTAACAAAAATAAAATTATTTACTTTATATCCTCTTAAGATTTGCTGTTATCTGAAAGAAGCAGAAGAAGTATTCTCTAACACTGCTTCTAGCAACACAGGGATATCTTTTGCCCATCCAAAAGGAAAAATATCAAGAGAAATGATAACATGCAGACTGGTAGAGAGGTACTCACCCACCACTGACAGGTGGGTGGGGCCCACTGTGACCCAGCAATTCAACCTTTCAGAACTGTCAGCACAGAGACACCCCAGGGGGCATAAACACACATAGATGGCCACTGCAGTGACGCTTGGAACAAAACAACTAGAAACCACCTAGATGTCGGCAACCAAGGGTGGATAAAGAAATGACGGGTATTATTCACGGAAGAGAATAATACACTAATATTAACTCATAAGCGATCTAATTTATTGATTTGGAAAAATGGATCACGACATACATTTAACCTAAAAAAACAGCTGGCAAAACAGCATGTGTAGTATCCTGGGCCTTACACAAATATTCTTTCCACCTTTTGTCAACAGATACAAACAATAAAATAGTTAAGTCATGGCAAAAGACTATGAGTGATTTCCAAGTTTTTCATTCTAACTTTATTGTCAGAAGTTTTCTTAGTTTGCTCTTGTTTATACAACAGGCACATAGCACTTTTACTGTAACAAAAACAAAATTCTTTTTTCTGTTGTTGCTAGGAAAGATTCACTCGGGGCTAACAGCTGTTGCCAATCTTCCTCTTTTTCTTCTCCGCAAGACCCACTGCATAGTTCTATATTCTACTTGTAAGTCCTTCTAGTCCTTCCAGGCCCTCTAGCTGCCACACCATGGCTACTGACAAATGAGTGGTGTGGTTCTGAACTTGGGCCACCAAGTGGAGCATGATGAACTTTAACCACTAGCTCATCAGGGCAGGCTCAACAGAATTTTTTTTTAAATTAGCGTTTGCAAAAATACTTCATTTAGGCAGCCTAAGAAACGTATTTGAAAAAGTCTGTTCCCAAGATATGTATACAAATCACAAAGCACATAAGGCTTAGGAATCTCAGCCAAAGTAAGAAGTGAAAGACAAAAATGTCTCCAGGACTATTTTTCTAAATGCTCCTCAAAATTACTTGGTATTTTCAAGAGTGACAAATGTTGGAGAGGCTGTGGAGAAAAAGGAACCCTCATACACTGTTGGTGGGAATGCAAACTGGTGCAGCCACTATGGAAAACAGTATGGAGATTTCTCAAAAAGTTAAAAATAGAAATACCTTATGACCCAGCCATCCCACTACTGAGTATCTATCCTAAGAACCTGAAATCAGCAATTCCAAAAGTCCCATGCACCCCTATGTTCATTGCAGCATTATTCACAATAGCCAAGTCATGGAACCAACCTAGGTGCCCAGCAACTGATGATTGGATAAAGAAGATATGGTATATATATACAATGGAATACTACTCAGCCATAAAAAAGGACAAAGTCGTCCCATTCACAACAACATTGAGAGACCTTAAGGGTATTATGTTGAGTGAAATAAGCCAGACAGAGAAAGACAAACTCTATATGACTCCACTCATAGGTGGTAGTTAACATATAGACAAAGAGAACTGATCCGTGGTTACCAGGGGAAAGGGGGGGTGGGGGGAGGGCACTAGGGGTGAAGTGGTGTACCTACAACATGACTAATAATAATGTACAACTGTAATTTCACAAGGTTGTTAACTATCATAATCTTAATAATAAAAAAAAAAGTTATTTGGTATTTTTTCTTAAATTGTCTTCTCCAAAAAGAAAAACACCAAATGCATCATGCAGGAAAAGAACTTGACCATCCACAGCCAATAAATCGTATTCTGAAGGCTGAAATCTTGAAGACTTCTCAAATTCATCCCAGTCCTTCATACGTCCAAACTAACACCAAAAACGCCCACTCTGTCCTCGTCCCTAGGGCGCTGCTACTCCAATCTGCTGCTCCCCCACTTCCCCTTCGTGCCAGTCCCACCACCCTCGTCCGATCCCTCACTCCTCAGGCCATCTTCAGCACCTGGTGCTGCAGGGTCCCCTCTCCCAGGGGTCCTCCGATGGCTCCACTGCCCCGTGAGTCAGGTCAGGGTCCTACTCCCCACCCTGGTTCCTCTACCTGGGAATCCTGCTCAGCCTCACTGCTGTATGAGCAGCCTGCTTACCTCAAACATTAGCTCTATTAATGACACCGGCAACATGCTCCTTTGTGGAGCCCACTGAGCCATCTCTCTTCCCTCATCCAAAAGAGACCTACAGGCCATCTCCTCCACAAAACCTTTAAGGATGACTAAACAGATTCCCACCAGTCAACAAGCCCGGCACAAAGCACTTTCTCATCTGTAATCCCATCCATTTGGTCCACAGTCAACAGCTGTCTTCGCCCCTACCCAAAAGCCCAGGTAAAAGCTGCTGTAGCCAGATAAATTCCTCCAGGCTGACTGGTCTCCCATTCTATATTTCAAGCCATTTTTATCCAATTTCTCTGGATTCTTTGCCCTGGTCCTTGTCACAGACCTCTACTTAATCTGTTCAAAGACAGATAACTCAGTGGGGTCTACCAGCTCTTGGTTTTCTTTTCACCCCAGATGCCGTCCGACAATTTCCCCTAGTCCAAAGCTCGAGCTGGTGGATTCTGTCTACAGGAACAGCACAGCTGAATAACCTGGACCTCACTCAGTGCTGTCTTCTGTTTCATCAGTTTTCCACACTCTGCTTTTTTCCACTCCTGCAAAGTGTCCCTTAATATCCTGTTAAATCCAGGAAAACATTTTGCTAATCTTTGCCTATGTCCCTTTCACAACAGTTACAAAAACTTACAGCTGGTCATCTCTCCATTTCTAATTTGGTTGCTAGGAAGCCCAGAGCCTGAACCACACTTCATCACATTATTTTATTAGATGTTCGCAAATTATTAGGTTGCCTGAAATCCTTTATGAATATAAATGTACCTAAATAACTCTAATTTTAAACACTTTTTTCTTCTTCAGAGTAGTTCCTTGTTCGGATAACTATCAAAATATACACTTAACTCCTGCTATACAAATAGACATAAAATATACATCTCAAAAATATATGGAGCCAAATAAATGAGGAAGAAGAATGACAGAATCAGAATATCACCCTTTGCCAGCCAATATAGTAAGTATTTTAGGCACAAATCATGCTAAAACAAGTAGCTGAAAGTTTGAGGAGAATAGGATATTCACATATTCTCAAAGAATCTCCCCACAAGATACTATTAATTACTAAGGGAAAAGATAGCAACTTTCTGAAGCAACCTGGCAAACACCTCTTTCACCAGGTAGGACCAAGATACCATGTGCCTCCTGATACAAGGCACTGAGGACACAACATCCCCTCCCAGGTATTCAGCCAAAAAACGCACAACCTTAATCTAATCATGAGAAACATCAAACAAGTTCAAATTGAAGGACTATACAAAATAATGGCCTGTACTCTCCCAAAGTAGTAAGTCAAGAAAGATAAGTAAAGACCGATGAGGAGCTCCTCCAGATCAAAGGAGACCATACAGATGAGAATTGCATGCAACCTGTGATCCCGGGTTGGATCGTGGACCAGAAAACTGTTTTTTCTTTTGCTATAAAGGACTTAGTAGGACAACAGGTAAAATGTGAGTAAGAATCAGAGATCAGGTATTCGCACTCTATCAATCCTAACACTGATTTAGATGACCAAACTAAGAGTACACAGGTGAATGTCCTGGTTTTTAGGAAATCCACGAGTATTTAGGAGCAACGGACCACTGTGTCCGCAACACTCTCAAACAGCTCACAGCTGATGATAATACACACAGAGAGAGAAGGATAAAACAAACGTGATGAAGTATTAACACTGGGGTCTGCGTGAAACATATGTGAAAATTCTCAGTAGTGTTTTTGAAACCTTCCTGTTGATCTAAGTATTGTCCAAAATAAGGAGTTTAAAAAGTACATATGGTCATGATTCTACTAGGATCAGTCAAAGAACTGTTTTAAATACACTGATCTTAAATATTTTTGGTTTTTTATTAAGTACAAAATGAGTGCTTCTCTCTCACTCAGGACCGAGTCTCCTCAAGCAATCACTGGTAAGTGGGGGGGATTATCCTTACACTCTTTTCTTTATGCCCCAATAAATAAACTCTTAATATTGTTGCTACATTATAAAGAAAGTAATAACACATATGGCTTCAGATGTGGGCTCTGGAGTCAGACTCTCCAGGTTAAAATCCTGCCTCTTACACTCGCTACTTACGTGGCCTTGGGCAAGCTCCTTCACCTCTCTCAGGCGGCCTCCCCAGCGGAGGGATGGGAATAATCCCAGGGCTCCTCACACAGGACCACGTCATGAGGAAACGCGCGAAGCACTTCACGGTTTCTGGCACATAACGAGTGCTCCAGAATGTTAGCTATTAGGAAACGCCAGCTCTCCTGTACTCATCAGCCTCACTGTTGGCGCCATGTCCTCATCCCAGCTGTTCCTTTTTCTTTTTGCTTTGACATTCAATTTATGATTTCTCCTATTGTATGTATCCTTATTTAAATTTTAGCTTTCTGACACAAGGTGAAGTATATGCTAAAAATAAAAAGAATAAGTGAGGGGCTGGCCCCGTGGCCGAGTGGTTAAGTTCGCGCGCTCCGCTGCAGGCGGCCCAGTGTTTTGTTAGTTCGAATCCTGGGCGCGGACATGGCACTGCTCATCAGACCACGCTGAGGCAGCGTCCCACACGCCACAACTAGAAGAACCCACAACGAAGAATACACAACTATGTACCGGGGGGCTTTGGGGAGAAAAAGGAAAAAATAAAATCTTTAAAAAAAAAAAAGAATAAGTGAAATCCTCCTAAAGCTGGGGTCCTCGATCAATGGACTGGTGGTTTTAAGCTCACCCTTAGAACTCTCGGCCAGCTGCTGCTCTGCTCTTTATTGTCAACAGTGCATAGCTCAAGGATTCATCTTATTACAAAAGATCTGAGGCCTCTGTTCCAGGGCATAGCTGACAACAACTCCAGGAAGGCATGCAACCTCGCTCCCACATAAAAGTTACCTTCCTACAGATCTCGTTATCATCTGGCCCAACAACTACAGGATATCTTCATCATCTTCCTTTTACTGACCACAGGCTACGTACTAAGCGCTACTGGCACCTTATGTACTGGTTCACTGCATCCTCATAACAATGCTTTCTAGTAGACACCATGACCCATTTTACAGATGAGGAAAGGTACCTGCTCAAAAATCTAAGTGGCAGTGCCAGGACAGGAATCCATACTGTTCATATTCAAATCTGAATTATTCCCAATATATTTTGCTGCCCCCGCATATACATACACACGTATTTTGGAAGAAGTTCCATTAATTACATACATCAAGGACACCATTTTTACGCGACAATCCACATAAATTTTCTTGAAATAACTTTTCCTGAGGTTTTTTTGCTTTCGCTTAATACTGTTCACGGTACCTTTTCTACTTACAACAGAGGCACCTGTCTTTTTTTTTTTTATTAAGATTATGATAGTTAACAACCTTGTGAAATTACAGTTGTACATTATTATTAGTCATGTTGTAGGTACACCACTTCACCCCTAGTGCCCTCCCCCCACCCTCCCTTTCCCCTGGTAACCACGGATCAGTTCTCTTTGTCTATATGTTAACTACCACCTATGAGTGGAGTCATACAGAGTTTGTCTTTCTCTGTCTGGCTTATTTCATTCAACATAATACCCTCAAGGTCTCTCAATGTTGTTGTGAATGGGACGACTTTGTCCTTTTTTATGGCTGAGTAGTATTCCATTGTATATATATACCATAATTTCTTTATCCAATCATCAGTTGCTGGGCACTTACGTTGGTTCCATGACTTGGCTATTGCGAATAATGCTGCAATGAACATAGGGGTGCATGGGACTTTTGGAATTGCTGATTTCAGGTTCTTAGGATAGATACTCAGTAGTGGGATGGCTGGGTCATAAGGTATTTCTATTTTTAACTTTTTGAGAAATCTCCATACTGTTTTCCATAGTGGCTGCACCAGTTTGCATTCCCACCAACAGTGTATGAGCGTTCCTTTTTCTCCACAGCCTCTCCAACATTTGTCACTCTTGGTTTTGGATATTTTTGCCATTCTAACAGGTGTAAGGTGATATCTTAGTGTAGTTTTGATTTGCATTTCCCTGATGATCAGTGATGATGAGCATCTTTTCATGTGTCTATTGGCCATGCGTATATCTTCTTTGGAGAAATGTCTGTTCATGTCCCCTGCCCATTTTGTGATTGGGTTATTTGATTTTTTGTTGTTGAGCTGTGTGAGTTCTTTATATATTATGGAGATTAACCCTTTGTCAGATAAATAAATTGGTAAATATTTTTTCCCAATTAGTGGGCTGTTTTTTTGTTTCAATCCTGTTTTCCCTTGCCTTGAAGAAGCTCTTTAGTCTGATGAAGTCCCATTTGTTTATTCTTTCTATTGTTTCCTTCGTCTGAGGGCTTATGGTGTCCAAAAAGATTCTTTTGAAACTGATGTCAAAGAGTGTACTGCCTATATTCTCTTCTAGAAGACTTATTGTTTCAGGCCTCATCTTTAGGTCTTTGATCCATTTTGAGTTTACTTTAGTGAATGGTGAAAAAGAATGGTCAATTTTCATTCTTTTACACGTGGCTGTCCAGTTTTCCCAGCACCATTTGTTGAAGAGATTTTCTTTTCTCCATTGTAGGCCCTCAGCTCCTTTGTCGAAGATTAGCTGTCCATAGATGTGTGGTTTTATTTCTGGGCTTGCAATTCTGTTCCATTGATCTGTGCACCTGTTTTTGTACCAGTACCATGCTGTTTTGATTACTGTAGCTTTGTAGTATGTTTTGAAGTCAGGGATTGTGATGCCTCCACCTTTGTTCTTCTTTCTCAGGACTGCTTTAGCAATTCGGGGTCTTTTGTTGCCCCATATGAATTTTAGGATTCTTTGTTCAATTTCTGTAAAGAATGTCATTGGAATTCTGATTGGGATAGCGTTGAATCTGTAGATTGCTTTAGGTAGGATGGACATTTTAACTATGTTTATTCTTCCAATCCATGTGCATGGAATGTCTTTCCCATCTCTTTATGTCGTCATCAATTTCTTTCAAGAAAGTCTTGTAGTTTTCGTTGTATAGATCTTTCACTTCCTTGGTTAAATTTATCCCAAGGTATTTTATTCTTTTTGTTGCGATTGTGAATGGGACTGAGTTCTTGAGATCTTTTTCTGTTAGTTCATTGTTAGCATATTGAAATGCTACTGATTTATGTATGGTGATTTTACACCCTGCAACTTTGCTGTAGCTGTTAATTGTTTCTAATAGTTTTCCTATGGATTCTTTGGGGTTTTCTATATATAAGATCATGTCGTCTGCAAACAGCGAGAGTTTTACTTCTTCATTGCCTATTTGGATTCCTTTTCTTTCTTTTTCCTGCTGAATTGCTCTGGCCAAAACCTCCAGTACTATGTTGAATAAGAGTGGTGAAAGTGGGCACCCTCATCTTGTTCCTGTTCTGAGAGGGATGGGTTTCAGTTTTTGTCCGTTGAGTATGATGTTGGCTGTGGGTATGTCATATATGGCCTTTATTATGTTGAGGTACTTTCCTTCTATACCTATTTTATTGAGGATTTTTATCATAAATGGATGTTGGATCTTGTCGAATGCTTTCTCTGCCATCTATTGAGATGATCATGTGGTTTTTGTTTCTCATTTTGTTAATGTAGTGAATCACGTTGATTGACTTGCAGATGTTGAACCATCCCTGTGTCCCTGGTATAAATCCCACTTGATCATGGTGTATAACCTTTTTGATGTATTGCTGTATTCGGTTTGCCAAAATTTTGTTGAGGATTGAGGCACCTGTCTTTTTAAACTACACCCAGAGAAATTCACCTCTTGCAACCGACAGAACAACACTACAGGGAAAACCTAGGGAGAATGAACAGCCTCTGACGCGATTTATCACTTGATGGCACCACCGAGCAGTAGGCCAGAAAAAGAAACAGAAGTCACTTAATCTGAATCCAATCATCTTTTCTGGCTCTCCTCTCAAGGACACAAGGGAGAAAATAAAAACCTCACTGAAAGCAAAGGTTTTGCAGATAGCCACGGGAACCAAGAGTAACCTCCTCGATCTGTCAACACCTTCCCCTCACGCCCCCAAACGGCACCTGATCCAGGGCAGGGGTAACACTGTGCTCTGTAAAGAAGCTTAAGGAGAGACGAGATCTTCTACAGCCCCCTAGAGATAGCGCTGCCCAGAAAGGGAGGAGCAAGAAAGGCAGAGAGGCTCCTCTGAACCTGTGCAGCTCACTCCTCCTGATTCTTCCCGGCCCTATTTAATTCTACCTCTCCGACGAAGCACACCCTGGCGCTTTTGTTGTTCACACTACGGCACTGACAGATGCTCCAACGATGCAACTGGACAGCCAGTTATTTCCATCCACCACTGGGCATTGCCCTCATCTGCCTTACCTGTCCCCCACTTGGACCATAAAGACTGCTAGGGCAGGGACAAAGGAAACCCTAGGTCACTAGGGAACCTACACATTTCAAATACAAGGCAGCACGGCACGGGCCTTCAGACAGCAGTGCACAGGGATGAAGTCCACACACAGGAGATGGAGACAGAGCTAGACTGGCCGCCCACTGGCCACGCACGCACTGTGAGGGCAGGGACCAGGCCTGTCTTCCCCACTGGATGCCCAGCCCCCAGGGCAGTATCTGGCACATCCCAAGCATTTAATTAACTTCCACTGTTGCCTAAACACCTGGATTCAAATCTCAGAAACCTTAATTACTGGCTCTGTCACCTTCAACAAGATGAAGATAACAGTATCTACCTCATATGTCAATTGTAAGTCAAAAATGAACACACATTTAGCACAACTTCTGGTACACGGTAACGGTCCCATAACCATGGGCTTTCATTATTATTCTACAACATTAAATACAGGTCCACAATCGCTTATCCAAAACTCTGGAGGCCAGATGGGTTTTGGAATACAGAATTTTTCAGGTTTTAGAAAGGTAAAATAGTGCACACAGTTTTATATATATAAATAAATATATATCCCCTCGAACAGAATCTGGGGCAGGAACCCATAATCGAACATATTAATATTTTTGCAGCAAAACATCCCCTAAGAAAGTAAATAAAGACTGTAAGGAGGTTCATGTTAGTTCACTTCAGGTCAAACGACAAATGAAAAACACTAGCTTTTCAGAGCTGTTGGGATCTGGGAGCTGGGAAGACAGTACTGTGGGCCTCTCTTCACAAAAAGCACCCGGTCCCCATGGGGCTGGGCCCGTGGCCGAGTGGTTAAGTTCGCGCGCTCCGCTGCAGGCGGCCCAGTGTTTCGTTAGTTCGAATCCTGGGCGCGGACATGGCACTGCTCATCAGACCACGCTGAGGCAGCATCCCACATGCCACAACTAGAAGAACCCACAACGAAGAATACACAACTATGTACTGGGGGGCTTTGGGGAGGAAAAGGAAAAAATAAAATCTTTAAAAAAAAAAAAAAAAAGCACCCGGTCCCCCCAGGATGCTGTGTTTCCACCGAGCCCACTGGAAGGGGAAGAGCCGGCCCCGTGAGGATCCGTGCGGCCGCCCAGTACAGCGCCGTTCGGCAGGATAAAAGTTGTCGAGATCAAGTGGGAAACCTGCGCAGCACTGGTCTCCCTCAGCCCCTCCAGGCCGCCCAGGCAGCCTCTCCAGGTCAGACCACTCTTACCTTTCATCCCTTCTCACCTCAAGAGGGAGGAGGGAAGAAAACAAAAGTAGCTGGAGGTACGTGCAGGAAGCTACCCCACCATCCTTCTCTTTCTTCAAGTTTTAATCAAGGAAAACAGGAAGAGGAGACCAGATCCATGAGGGCAGCCGTTTTCAAACTGTTTGGTTGTTGTTTTCATTTTTAATGTCTGAGTAGTCCAGAAAAGAAGGCTCATAAACAAGTCTCCCATCTCCCTCCATGCCATGCACGGTCACTGTGACAACACAGAACCCACTGAGTCCTGGCAGGTTGAACAGCACCCACATGGGCAGCCCTGCGGTGTTCTGGCTGTGTGAGGGCATTATTTAAATAACCAAATACTCAACCCCCAGGATGACTTCTATTACCCGAGAAAGTCTAAAGCCAGGTCACAGCAGGTACGAGTGGCGCCAGGAGAATGCAGAGTGATCCTAATAGGAGTCAGCGAAAGAACTAAAAAGATCACGTTTTCCTGAAATATCATATAAAATGCTCCAAAAACAAACTGTGCTCTGTTTAACCTAAACGAATGCAACCCCCATTCCCAAATTATATGCAAATTACCAGCCTCACTCTTCTCCCAGAGGAATCATGATTGGTTCCCAGCACTGAAGAAAAAGTGTTTACACACAGCAGGTGCTCAGTGTTCGGGTTCAGGGGCTGGCAAACTACGGCCCCCGGGCCACACTGGCCCTCCGCCTGTTCCTGTAAATTAGTCTTAGTGGAACACAGCATCCAGTTCATTTGCTTCTTGTCTGTGGCTGCTTTTGCACTATAATGGCCCAAATGAGTTGAATATTTGCAAGAAGACCAGCCGGTCCATCAAGCCTAATGTATTTATTATGTGGCCTTTAAGAAAGTTTGCGGACCCCTGTTCTTATGGAAGGAGCAGTGGCTAGGAAATCAAAGAGACCTACATTTACATCCCAGTTCCATAACCACGAGCAGAAATCACCTCCTAATTCTGGGTAATTTCAGTTACCTCATGTATAAAATCAGGATGCCACCATCTATCCTGCAGGGCTGTTGTGAAGATTCAATGAGATAAGACAGATAAAATCCCTAACACATAGTAAGCAGGCAATAAATGGTAGCTACTAAACTGCAATTAGTACCAAATAGATTTGTCGACCACGTTAACACTCAAATGTAAACTAATTCAAGCTCCACCCAACTATTTTTCTAAATAAGACACTGGGCTGGCATTTATCTACGTTCCCTGTTAACAGAAGGAATAACGACACCCAAATACCATTGTTTTGGAAGGTGAAAATGACTTCCCTTCTCTGCTCCTTTCAGTCCTTAATTAAAAACAAAAAATTTCAAGAAGCCAAGCTTCAACATTTTGTTTAACATAAAGCAAATCCCTTCAATCCATAACATACAAACATGTCAAACAAAACCTAAAACGTACCTCAGGCTCTGAATGAGAAATCTTAATCAATCATCAAGAAAAAAAAAAGTGAGGGGGAACTAAAAGAAACGTTTTCAGATTTTGGTAAAGCTACTGGGAATGCCTGCGGAGCAGCCTCGCTAAACACCTGGGTTCACTCGTGTCACCAGTACTCGTTGAGCTCCTACTATGGTCCAGGCTGTGGGCTCCAGGTGTGAATGAGGCACGCTGTCACCACACTTAAAGAGCTCATAAACAAGAGGGGGTGGCGGGGGCCAGCAGTGTGTACAGTTAGAACCATAAGACAGGGCCCTGACCGCAAAGCCATCTGCATGAAGTCACCTAAGATAAGAGGGCCTGAGGCCTCCCGAGAGTGTATCCAGTCAAACAGCTGCACTGCACAGACAGGTAAAGTGACTTGTCTGTGATTACATGCAACTGGGGAGCAAACCCCGTCTTTCCTTTGCACCAAGCTGTCTTTCTTAGAAATTATGTCACAAAGGGTCAAGTCTTAATCTTTCACTCCTTTGTGACCCTGCAAATGCTATTCTGGAAAAACTACCCAATCTTGAAAACTCTGGATTCCTCCAGGCAGTGTTACTCCTTTCTTCTTGACTCTTCCCACCCAATTCTGTCTCTCTATGATTGCGCATGATACTATATTATAATCATTTGCTTATTTGTCACTGCCCACCTCCAGACTACCAGCTCCTTAAAGACAGGAAGCAAGTCTTGACAGCGACTGCTGATGTCTGAATGCTTATTGGGTGGCAACTGTGTGATAGCTTTATACACACTCTTTCATTGAGTGCTTATAATAACTTGATTATCCCAACATTACAGATGAGGAAACTAAAGCTTGGAGAGGTTAAGAAAGCTCACGCAGTCTAACACACTCCATAGGTTACTTATTTAACATGCGTGTTACCTCAGTCCTGTCCCTAACCTCCTTCCTAACAGGAGTCAGACATTGGTCAAGCATTTCCCCCTCCTTCACACCAGATGCTTCATTCAGTGGAGGGTGGACCCCTTCTTAAGGCCAGGAGGTTAAGCATGACGGTTGAAAGCAATCATGGACACTGTCAATTTCCCAGTGATGCCGGGGTGGGCATGCAAAGCCATTCTGGCCACTGTGATGTGAAAGTCTGCCGGCAAGCTTCTGAGGAAGGTTTCCTCTCAAGTAAAAGACACACAGACACTCTTCCGAGCTTCTGAGGAAGGTTTCCTCTCAAGTAAAAGACACACAGACACTCTTCTTCCCTGGACACTGCCTTTACTGCGGCCTTCTTAAATTCTTAATGGGAATTACTCAACCTCCTTATAGAAACTTTGAGTCAGTTTTCATGCACTTTCAGCCAGAAGCATCCTAATATGCACACAGAAAGAGTGGTGGAGCCGTGATTTAAACACAGACAAGGTGTGTCAGAGACCTCAAAAACGTATCGACTCGACTATCACCTCTCATTTCTGTAACACTCCCACCATCCAGCACCAGTGCTGAGCACATAAGAAGCACTTGCTAACTTCAGCTAAATGAATAAACAGATGAATCAGTAAAATTCTAAGCTCAGCTTCCAAAGACAGGATAAATTTTATACCCAGTTGTAAGTGAAATATTAGGGTCCTCGGTAACATCATTAACAAGTATAAGGCCTGCTGACTCTTAGACGAGACGGAGGCTTAAGTATTTGGAAAGCAGAGTCTAAATCAGAACAAACAAAGGAATCTGGTAGGCACCAGTTTCCAAGTGCAAATCAATCTCAGAAGACTGGGTCAATAAAAAACTACGAAAGATTCTGTTCCTGTGAGCCCCTTTCACAACGTCTATGGCACCTAGTAGCAGTTATACAAAGTTCCCACTCTTTCTTCCAGCTCAACCTTGATCTAAAGGGGCCACCTCTTGGCAAACTAAAAGACAGTATGGGGGGGGCGGCAGGCAAGGAGAACGACACCTCTGCAGCACTTCAAGTCCTGCCCAGTTTCATTCATGAAAATTCAGTCCTTGAATGCGAATATGGGCACCCGTCACAACTCACGTGGGTCATGGGACCCTGCTGCCCCCTCCCACCCACCAAGGCCGCATTAAGAGCCCTGATCTTCAGAACCTGAAGGACATCCTCCAGGCCATTACACACAGGTCACAGGAGAATCCTTGGCAACTCAGACTATTTCTAGCCAGGCACCTGGGCCAACTTCAAACCAGTGACCTGAAGGTAAAACGTTCCACATCCTATTGCCAATTCCATCCCCCAGAGAAAATCAGTGAAGACATTTGTTATTCACACGAAGGGCCACTCACCGAGGTCTCATGACCCATTGCTGCAAGACACAATATTCACTTTAACTTCAAGGCTGCAGGTGCTTGTAAACTTTCCAACATAAAAGCCTCTCTTTATCTGTTCAGTTAGCCTTCTCTCAAAGTGCTAAAGGATAAGGCTTTTTTGATTTCCAACAAAAATCAAAGAAAACTCTACTTGCTCTAGAATGAAATGCCCAAAAGCCACAACCTGACTGAGTGTCTTATTGGAAGCCAAGGAATCATGTTCACTGCTCACAAAGGATTTTTTCCTAAGGCCCAATTTTGATTCACCAAGGCAGCCTGGCCACTTCTAAGAGTGCCTGGTATAGCACAGCTTACCTTGTAATTGCTAGAGTTCACCCACGAGGTAGCGAGTCCATCCACAAGCTTATCTAACATAGTCTGGTCATGCTCAAGGTCAGCAGACTTCTGTTTGTCTGAAAAATAGTCTATGAGTTCTTGGCCAACCTGCAGTCGTTTCCCCACATCCTTCTGCAACACCTGTGCCAGGCAGGACTCCATGCGAGGCTCCATGGTGGAATTCAAATCCAGATGCAGCAAAAGCTAGAGGGCAGTCAGGGTGACAGCCCCCGGTAAACGTATCCAGGAGGTGGCCTCTTTGTTTGCTGAAGGTTACTAAGAGCCTGTGTTTCAAAGATGCAATCCGCGGAATGGCAACAATGCACCATGTGTGTCTGAAGAGCAGCTGGGAGGATATTAAAAGTCCAATTTAAATAACTAGTAGGAGATAAAGGAGTGAGTGGCAGAGCGATGTTCTACTATTGGGTCTGAAATACTTCATAATTCAGCAGTCCATTCTGAAAAGTAAGAGAAGAAAACGACAATCAGCACAGATAACATAACACTCAAATGTTATGAAACAGTAAATCAAAGACAAAGCAGTTCACATTGTAGAATCGTCTACAATCACAAGTGGAGTGAGAAGCATGAACGCTTGGCAACCACAGCAGAATAACATAATTATTATTTTTATCAGGAAGAACACTGAAGCCCAAAACAAAGAGCCAATGAGCTACACAGTTGGTGGGTTGATATTTTACACAATTTTCCAGCTTGTAAGTGCACCAGTCAGGAAAGCAATCCTCTGCTTTAGCTAGCATATTTATTTCTAGCTTAAATTTTGCTTCCCTCTAAAACCCTACCACCACTCTGTGTCTGAATCACTGCAGGCAGAGTAAGCAGCTTACTGCCTCACTCTCAATTTTCTACAACACCAAGTGCTGGGCCGGCCCGGTGGCACAGCGGTTAAGTGCTCACGTCCTGCTTTGGCGGCCCGGGGTTCACCGGTTCAGATCCCGGGTGCGGCCATGGCACCGCTGGGCAAAAAGCCATGCTGTGGTAGGCATCCCACATATAAAGTAGAGGAAGATGGGCAGAGATGTTAGCTCAGGGCCAGTCTTCCTCAGCAAAAGGAGGAGGATTGGCAGCAGATGTTAGCTCAGGGCTGATCTTCCTCAATCAATCAATCAATGACCAAGTGCTGGATATGGGGCAGGCCCCTCAGAAACACCAGTGACCAAAGTGGCCGGCCTGGTAACAGTAACCAAAGTCAAAGGCAGCACCTACACCAACCTTGCTCAGCGGCTTTACAACAGGGTGAGCAGTATTCCCAGCCTCTGCCTCCCGCCAACAAAGAAAAGAGAGTGACGGAGGGAGAAAAAGAAACAGGCTCCCATCCTGATCCGTTATTGACACAGTATTCTCAGCTGACAACAGCACCACTTAGGCCTGGCGTTTGTTATGAAATCAGGAGATCTCAAAATCATGTTTGGAGTGGCGCAAAATACAGGAAATAGGGAAAGCACCAAAACCGTTTTCATTAGACAAACTGAACAAGCTGACCAGCTAATTTGCTGGACCAAATGAACACATTTATTTCCTACTTCAATTTCTTCTCTCACTTCCTTTCATTCTAACCTACGAAGACCCACAGAAAACCTATCCTCAAGATGCAGCAATAAGCAACCTTAAAGCACACCTAACTGAACTAGAGAAAAAAGAACAAATGAAGCCCAAAGTCAGCAGAAGGAGAGAAATAACAAAAATCAGAGCAGAATACTATTGAAACGAAAAAGGCAGTAGAAAGGATCAATGAGACAAAGAGCTGGTTTTTTGAGAAGATAAGTAAAATTGACAAACCACTAGCCAGACTTACAAAGAAAAAAAGGGAGAAAGCTCAAATAAACAAAATCAGAAATGAGCGAGGAGAAATAACAACAGACTCTGCAGAAATACAACAGATTATAAGAGAATACTACAAAAAACTATATGCCAACAGAATGGATAACCTAGAGGAAATGGATAAATTCTTGGACTCCTACAATCTCCCAAAGCTCACTCAAGAAGAGGCAGACAATTTGAACAGACCAATCACAAGGAAAGAGATTGAAAACAGCAATCAAAAACATCCCAAAGAATAAAACCCCAGGACCAGATGGCTTTCCTGGGGAATTCTACCAAACTTTCAGAGAGGATTTAATATCTATCCTTTTCAAGCTATTCCAAAAAATTAGGGAAGATGGAACACATCCTAACACATTCTATGAGGCCAACATCACGCTGATACCAAAACCTGACAAGGACACCACGAAAAAAGAGAACTACAGGCCAATATCACTGATGAACATAGATGCAAAAATTCTAAACAAAATTCTGGCAACCAGAATTCAGCAATTCATCAAAAGAATCATACATCATGATCAGGTGGGATTCATACCAGGGACACGGGGATGGTTCAACATCCGCAAATCAATCAACGTGATACACTACATCAACAAACTGAGGAATAAAAACCACATGATCATCTCAATAGATGCAGAGAAGGCATGTGACAAGATCCAACAGCTATTTATGATAAAAACTCTGAACAAAATGGGCATAGAAGGAAACTATCTCAACATAATAAAGGCCATATACGACAAACCCACAGCCAACATCATACTGAATGGGCAAAAACTGAACGCCATCCCCCTGAAAACAGGAACGAGACAAGGATGCCCTCTATCACCACTCTTATTTAACATAGTACTGGAGGTCCTGGCCAGAGCAATCAGGCAAGAAAAAGGAATAAAAGGAATCCAAATAGGGAGGGAAGAAGTGAAACTCTCACTGTTTGCAGACGACATAATCTTATATATAGAAAACCCCAAAGAATCCATTAGAAAACTGTTAGAGGTAATCAACAACTACAGCAAAGTTGCAGGGTATAAAATCAATTTGCATAAATCAGTAGCATTTCTATACTCCAGTAATGAACCAACAGAAAAAGAACTCAAGAATACAATACCATTCACAATCGCAACAAAAAGAATAAAATACCTTGGGGTAAATTTAACCAAGGAAGTGAAGGACCTATATAATGAAAATTACAAGGCCTTTCTGAGAGAATTGGATGACGACATAAGGAGATGGAAAGACATTCCAAATACAGGGATTGGAAGAATAAACATAGTTAAGATGTCTGTTCTACCTAAAGCAATCTACAGATTCAACGCTATCCCAATCAGAATTCCAATGACATTCTTTAGAGAATTAGAACAAAGAATCCTAAAATTCATATGGGGCAACAAAAGACCCCGAATTTCTAAAGCAATCTTGAGAAAAAAGAACAAAACAGGAGGCATCACAATCCCTGACTTCAAAACATACTACAAAGCTACAGTAATCAAAACAGCATGGTACTGGTACAAAAACAGGTGCACAGATCAATGGAACAGAATTGCAAGCCCAGAAATAAAACCAAACATCTATGGACAGCTTATCTTTGACAAAGGAGCTGAGGGCATACAATGGAGAAAAGAAAGTCTTTTCAACAAATGGTGCTGTGAAAACTAGAAAGCCACATGTAAAAGAATGAAAATGACCATTCTTTTTCACCATTCACCAAAATAAACTCAAAATGGATGAAAGACCTAAAGATGAGACCTGAAACCATAAGGCTTCTGGAAGAAAACGTAGGCAGTACACTCTTTGACATCAGTACTAAAAGGATCTTTTCGGACACCATGTCTTCTCAGAAGGGAAACAATAGAAAGAATAAACAAATGGGACTTCATTAGATTAAAGAGCTTCTTCAAGGCAAATGAAAACAGGATTGAAACAAAAAAACAATCCACTAACTGGGAAAAAATATTTGCAAGTCATATATCTGACAAAGGCTTAATATCCATAATATATAAAGAACTCTTGCAACTCAACAACAAAACATCAAATAGCCCAATCAAAGAATGGACTGGAGACATGAACAGACATTTCTCCAAAGAAGATATACGGATGGCCAACAGGCACATGAAAAGATGCTCATCATCGCTGATCATCATGGAAATACAAATCAAAACTACACTAAGATATCACCTTACACCCGTTAGAATGACAAAAATATCTAAGACTAATAGTAACAAACGTTGGAGAGGTTGCGTAGAAAAAGGAACCCTCATACACTGCTGGTGGGAATGCAAACTGGTGCAGCCACTATGGAAAACAGTATGGAGATTCCTCAAAAAATTAAAAATAGAACTACCATACGATCCAGCCATCCCACTACTGGGTATTTATCCAAAGAGCTTGAAATCAGCAATCCCAAAAGTCCTATGCACCCCAATGTTTATTGCAGCACTGTTTACAATAGCCAAGACATGGAAGCAACCTAAGTGTCCAGCAACAGACGAACGGATAAAGAAGATGTGGTACATATATACAATGGAATACTACTCAGCTGCAAAACAGAACAAAATCATTCCATTTGCAATAACATGGATGGACCTTGAGAGAATTATGTTAAGTGAAATAAGCCAGCGAGAGAAGGACAATCTGTGTATGACTCCACTCATATGAGGAATTTAAAATTATGAACTAAGAACAGTTTAGTGGATACGAGGGGAAAGGTGGGGTGGGGGGTGGGCACAAAGGGTGAAGTGGTGCACCTACAACATGACTGACAAACATTAATGTACAACTGAAATTTCACAAGATTGTAACCTATCAATAACTCAAAAAAAAAAAAAAAAGATGCAGCAGCCTATTGAAACTGTACTAAATAGAAATGTTCTTCACACAACAGTAAATCCCAGATCTCGGGTGCAGCAGGTAAATGTGCACTTCTAAATTACGTAAAACTTGGGGCCAGCCCGGGGCCGAGCAGTTAGGTGTGCACACTCCACTTCATTACACACCAAGAGATCACTGATACACTCCTCCTTCCTCTAAACATCTACCTTTCATTCTCAACGGAAACAATCTCGTATCCTTTACTCCTTCAAAGGGCCTAAAGTCAAGAGACACTAACCAATAATGATGATAATACCATTTTTAGGCATCTACCCAAGGTGTCAGGTTCCTTGCTAGATGATTTATATAAAGTCTCTAATTCTCCAACCAACACTGTCAAGTAGGTAGTAACATCCCTATTTTACAGATGAAGAAACTGAGGCAAGGTATGGGTGAGTGATTTCCCAAGGCTCCATGAACCACGAGTCTCCTTTCCCCACCTTCAAACCCTTGCTATTACCAGTCTGGCCTAGTTCTGTTCCAACTCAGGGAAAGGAGGTCAGACTTCACGCTTAGCTGAGAAGCAACAGGCAAGGGAGCAAAGTCCCCATTCCTGGGAGAGGAATGATCGCAGTCATTCAAGACTCTCTACTGTGAGTTTCAAAATACACACTATACAAAAACCTCCCCTTAAATCAGAATTGTGTAAGATTTCTAACAAATAAGTACACACGTCCTGAAGGAATAAAGGCTGAGCACACTCCGAAGCAGGTCACAAACTCCTGCGTAGGAAACCCCAGAATGAAAGACACTGGACGCCCGCAGGCAGACAGCGGACTGCATCCTTGCTTTCCTTTTTTTTTCTTAATTAAAAGAAAAAAGTGACATGATCAGCTTACATTTATGCTTACTAAACTGGATTGGTTTGGTACCTTTTCCCCATGCTTTTGAGCACCTTCCCCATCTCTGCCTTCACGGGGAAAGTGGGTATTCAGGGAATATCAATCACATAGTTCTCGAATCACACTGTACAAAAGGGCACGGCCTCCGTCCCACTCCTGCCCCAGCCACCCAGGGTCCCTGCCTGAAAGCAAATAATGTCGCTGGTTTCCTGTGGATCCTTCCAGAGATATTTTTAGCTACTCAAGCAAGTTTACCTGTTCTTCTCCTTGTACCCCACAGGAAGAGCTTTCTGGGCATTTACAATTACATCATAAAGAGAGAAACCAACAGCAAACCAAGAAAAATACAGGGGAAGAGTGTGCCAAGGAAACCACCGTCTGAAGATGCCCTGGACCCCACGCTCACTGAGGGGACCCAGGGCTGAGGTGAATACAAACCAGGCCTGTGACTGTGCGTAAGGCATTACTGGAAGGCACTGGGACATAAGGACAGACGGGACTCGGCGCCCGGCCGCAGGAGCTCACGGACTAGAGCAGCGCCTGTTCGAAGTCCCCGCCGTCACTTCTGTAATCACCATTCAAGAGAGATGTCACACACAAGATGACCTTAGAGCAGTGCTGACATCAGAAACTACTCAGAATGTAACACTATTGCTAAGCTTTAAAAAAAAGTTCAACTTTCACACATTTTCCAAAATAATAAGAGAAAGGTAAAAATGATGTAGAAGAAAAGGTAAGTGACGTCAGAAAAGCCAAGCACCTCTTCTCTTCTCAATTTACCAGGCAAAGTTTTCTCCTTCAGCAAAATCTCACTATGAAAGCTTGGGGCACCCTAAATGCTACTGTGTCAGTCCCCAGGAAAAGGGACACATTTCAGGTGTTTCTGGAAAATGCCCCAACTCCCCTCAAACCCAACCCCAGATGCAACTGCCCTTCCGTTCCCCAACATCACGTTCTCTGCTCCCACTCCAGGAGTGAGCTTCCAGCATCTCAACCTTGTCCTGCCACTTCATTTTGGTCTTAGGGGCAAAGCAAGAAAAGGTCAAGACAATGGTCCTACAGTCATTCTCCTTTATAGCACCTGCAGAGCAGAAACTGACAGAGCAACCTGGACCAGAACAACAGCCCAACTCTGCTGCAGGCCGACAGGACGAAGTTAAAAGATACCAGCTCCACCAAGAAAGAAGAATGAATGAGGAAACACACTAAGACAGTCTGATGTAATAAAAAGAGCAACAAAGTGGAGAATTCCAACCTCTAGTCTTGACTTTGCTACTTCCTGAGTGGCACTGGGGAGAATACTGGCTTCGTATACATTAAAAAAGAACAGGGATGGAAAGGGCTGGCAAGGGCAATTTTTATAAATAGCACCTTTCTCTATCTCCTTATTTCTCATGACATTTCTGCATTATAACAATTTTTGTAACGATGATCCCATTTGAAATTTTATAGAGACACTCTGCCCTGCTCTGCCGTGACAGGTCTGCTCTTCCTCCACCTGTCACGTCTGTTCTCTCCTTCTCCTCCCTCCCACAGCCCCCCTCTCTGAAGCCCATGCGTTCACTCCGTGAACAAACATCTACTCTCTGCCGATGAGGTGACAAGTGTGGTACTATGCTAACTCCTGGAAATCACCGAATGTAAGACACGCTCAAGGCCCTCAAGGAGGCTGTTGCCTGGAAGAAGGAAGAGAGAGAAATGCAAAGAGCTGCGACAGTGTTGGGACAAGTCCTAAATTGGGGGTTTGCAGAGGGTGGTATAGGTGGCAGAGAAAGGAAGATGAAACCCTCCCTGAGGGAATTCAAGGGGGAATTTCAAGGATGGGCATCGCAGTCACAGCAGCAGATGCAGCGGCCGCTGTCCCAGCCCTGCTTTCCTGGGTCAGCCCGCAGGTCACGCCTCACTCACTGCAGATGCAGCCTCCAGCCTCCTTCCCTGTCTCCTCTCAGTTTCCTCAGCGGCTTCAACATCCACCTGGCTGGCCACACCCTCTCCTCTCCACCTCCTCAGACCTTCAACCTTCCAGCTGTCTGCTCTCAGGCCTCAGCAACCTCTCCCTGTCTCTCTCTCAGTTCCCACTGCACAACCACAACTGCCCAACCTTCAGCTCTTTAGTTCAAGCACAGCGCCCCAACCCACTCAATGCCACAACACCCCCCCAATTTCGCTTTCTTTCAGTCTGGATTAAATCCCATGGGGGTGTTAATAGTCTGAGACTACCCTCAACTTCCTCTCTCTCTGGAACAGTGCCAGCAAACTGGACCCTTGCATGAACTCCACACATCTCATCGCAAGCGGCCTTCTCGTGCCTGCAGCAGACAGTCACTCGGGCCGAAGAGAAGACACACACACCCCTCCAACCAGTTTCATTTTTAACTGATGATGATAAACTTCAGAAAGGCCTTCACCACCACCCTGCATTCCAACTCATGTTCTCTTCTAAGTTTGCCTGCCCTTCTCTCCCAAACGACTTGCCCACCTCCTCAGGCGCCCAGCTCCCTACTCTGCAGCTCTCTCCGGACATTCTTACCTCCTACTTGGTTGATAAAGAAAGCAGTGCAGACGACGTAAGAGCTTACACCACCAAATCATGACAACCACCCGCATCTTTCTCCCTCCTATGATAAGGAGGAAAACTCTCATTTTTGCCTCCTCGGACCTTGAACTTTTCAACTGTCTGCTCTCCAGCATCAGCAAGCTCTCCTCCTCTCCTGGCTCATTTCCAGAAGCTTATAAACTTCTTCTAACTCACCCATCTTTCAAAGGCCTTCTCTTGGGCTGCCACGCCTTTCATCAATGACACCATTAACAGTGAAGTTTCTTTAAATAGCTGTCTACACCAGCTGGCTGCATGGATGCACTTCCTGCCCCACCTGCAGCCCCTCTGATTGGGCTTCCCCCGCCAGCACTGCTCTCCAGGAACTGCTCTTATCAGATCACCCACGACTTCCATGCTGGAAAGTCCAAGGGACACTCTTCTGTACTTCAGCAACTCCACGTCTCGGCAGCATTCCAAAGCTCACCACTCCTTCCTTCAGAAAAACTCCCCATTTCCCAGAAAACAAGTGATCTCATACCTTCCTGCTACTTCTCCGGCTGCATCTACCAAGGTTCTTTAATCCTCTCTCCTCCCTTTCCAGGGCTCTGGTGACAGGCTCAGTCCAATGCCTCCTGTCTTCTCACTTTGCTCACTCCCAAACCATCAGCATCCATTCCCATGAATTTAAAAACTGCCTATAAACTGAGGACTCCCAGATTTCTAGCTCCAGTCCGAACATCTCTAAACTCTAGTCACACACACTGGCCTCCTCTTGGTTCTGAATTCTACCACTTCAGGGCCCTCGCTCTTGCCGTTCCTCCTACCTGAAACACTCTCTTTATGCCTACACTGGCCTCACTGTCAACTTCAGCTTAAATGTCACCTCCTCAGTGAGCCCTTCAAAAACTACTCTAAGGGGGTCCCTTGTCACTGCACCCTGTTCTCTTCCTTCAAAGCACTTATGACAAGACGTAATTCTAGTGCATGTAAGTTTCCCTGTTTGCTGTCTGACTTTCCCAGAGGACAGCCCTGTGAAGAAGGGGACCTTGTTTATTTTGTTTACCTCATGCCTACAAACATGACTGTCACCAACAAGGCACTGGAGAAGCATTTCTGGAATGAATAAAGTTTGCTTGAGTTGAAAATCAGAAGACAAACAGTCACTGGTAGTCATTAATAGAGTTCAATTTCTTCTTGGGGAGTGGGAGTAACGGGGGTGTACAAAGAATGCAAAAAACATTCCAGGTAAAAGCAATGTGCAAATAAACATGGACAAGCACAAAGACAAGAGGCTGGGACCTGTTCAGAGGAAAACAAGCAATTTGGAAAGACCAGAGCACCGGTTCCCAGCCTGGAAACACTGCTGACCCCCACCCTTGGGGTGAGAGGGTAGACTTATTAAAAGGATGTCTGAGAATTATTCCATACACACACCAAATGAAACCCCATATCCTTTAGCAGTCACTCCCTAACCCCCTCCACTAAACCCACGAAACCCAACAATCTACTCTGTGACTAAATGGATCTGCTTTTTCTGGACATTTCATATAAATGGAGTCATAAAATACATGGCCTTGGGTGTTTGGCTTCTTTCATTTAGCACACTGTTTTCAAGGTTTCTCCATGTTGTTGCGTGCATCAGTGCTGCACTCCTTTTCATGGCTGGGTAACATTCCAGGGTGTGTATAGTAGAAGTACACACAGTCCAGCTGCAATCTGCCTCGGAGCACCACTCTCACTGATGCCCCTAAGTTATGCTATGTCGTTTCGCGTTGTCTGTCTTCTGCATGGAGCACACGAGGTCTAAGTTATGCTATGTCGTTTTGCATTGTCTGACTTCTGCGTGGAGCATACGAGGTCTAAGTTATGCTACGTCGTCTCACGTTCTGTCTTCTGCATGGAGCATAGGAGGTCTAAGTTATGGTATGTCGTTTCACATTGTCTGTCTTCCGCATGGAGCATAGGAGGTCTAAGTTATGCTATGTCGTTTCATATTGTCTGTCTTCCGCATGGAGCATATGAGGTCTAAGTTATGCTATGTCGTCTCGCGTTGTCTGTCTTCTGCATGGAGCATACGAGGTCTAAGTTATGCTATGTTGTTTCACGTTGTCTGTCTTCTGCACGGAGCATACGAGGTCTAAGTTATGGTATGTCGTCTCGTGTTGTTTGTCTTCTGCATGGAGCATAGGAGGTGTTCACTAAACACTTATTGTTGAACAATGAATGAGGGATAGTTGTTTTTTATTTTTAATTACTGTGCAAGATACGTAGGATTTACCATTTTAACCACTTGTAATTCTTCAGTTCAGCACCATTAAGCACACTGACATTGTTGTGCAACCATCACCACCACAGTATGTTGTATTTTTGTTTTCAATCATCTCAGAATATTTTCTAATTTTCCTTGTGATTTCCTCTTTGACCCACTGGTGACCTAGGAGTGTGTTGTTTAATTTCCACATACTTGTGAATTTCCCAAATTTCTGTCATTGATATCTAATTTTATTCCTTTGTGGTCAGAGAACATAGTTTGTATGATTTCCATCCTTTCGATTTATTGAGTCTTGTTTCACGCATGCCATACAATCTATCCTGAGGAACGTTCCACACGCACTTGAGAACAACGTGCATTCTACTGTTATTGGGTGCTATAGTGTCTACAGACGTCCGTCCCTTA
Organism: Equus asinus; assembly: GCF_041296235.1. Taxonomy (NCBI): domain Eukaryota; kingdom Metazoa; phylum Chordata; class Mammalia; order Perissodactyla; family Equidae; genus Equus; species Equus asinus. The sequence goes on along the minus strand of NC_091793.1, from coordinate 68,340,386 downwards.
ACTATTTAGAGTTGGTCTGCATCTAGACCATGGTTAAGAAAAGAACTTGTCAATTATCAAAATCTTAAATTTTTCATGTTACTTTCCACTTTTTATACTGACTGCTTATCCCATATATACATAAAAATCAGGTCTCCCCTTTAAAAATTAAAATCTCAGTTTCTAGCACCATATTAAGAGGTGGTTTCTAAGAGCGAAACCCGCTTAAAAGGTAAGCAGAAAAGATCATCTATGCTCGCAGCGGAGATTTTCTAAGAGGTTTCTGAAACGTGACGTCCCCAGACTTAGGTGGGTAAGAAGAGAGGAGCATTTGATATGTCATTTGATAGCACGACAGCTGACACAGCCATCCCAAATTTCCCAAGGGAGCTGGGTTACATCCAGTTGAAAAAAAGAAAACCCTATTCAGTATGGGTAACTTAATGCGAAGACAGAGGGTGTAAGAAGGCTTGGGATCTAAGAGCAGGGAGAGGCCTTCTCTGTTACTGAATGAAGAGGTCAAGCTATAACAGTCAAGCTGTGCAGCAGTTTAAAATTCGGCTTTCACTCATCTCCCCCAGCACCACCTCTGTATGATTGTTATTATCAGACCTATTTTACAGAGGTGTAAACAGAGTAAGAAGCAAAGTGACTTCCAGGGTCACACAGCAAGTATGAAACAGAACCAGGATTCGAACCTGGGCCTCCAACTCCAAATGCAGAGCTATTTCCACCAACTCACAGCTGCTGTTTCTCCCCAACAATACACATGGGCCTCTGAGTACTTCAGACACATATATAATGCAGGAAAAAGACCTACAGAGGAAGGATCTTCCGCCATGCGTAATATTCCCCCGAAAAAGAAAAGAGCCTGAATAGAGAGCAACTAGGACCTGGCGCGGCAGCACATACAAGCACGCGCTCCACGAAGAACAAGTGAAGAGGAAGAACCATATGCATTCCCACAAGTAACCCTAGGAGAGTAATCAGCAATCTTTAGTTCAGAGGGTTCAGTATGTCCAACAGATGCTGACGGCAAGCCAAAGGCATGATCACAAATAGGAAAAAAGAGAGAACAAAGGGTAATGCAGAGAGAAGGGACAGTGCAGCAGGAAAGGAATAAAATCAAACACACGTAACTCTTGGTGGAAACTAGTTAAACAGAAACTCTTTACTATTTTTGCAACTTCTTGTCAATCTATATTATTCCAAAATGAAAACAATACGGATGATGTGGACACCTCTTGGTCCTAGGTTCCTAAGTTCACCGAATACCTAATGTGCAGCCAATCTGCCAGGCATTGCCTTCAACGAGCTCCAGCTCCCTGGGGAGAGAAAGAGGTGAATCATCTATTCCAACACAGTATATCACGGCGCTTTCCTGCAAGACCATCTGCTTTTCTGATGACTCCCTAGTAAACAGGGAAAGAGGAAAGACTACAACAGTGAGATGCAAGGCACCACCTGGCACAGGTGTGCTCCAGCATGAACACACGCTTCACTTCCCGTTTCACCTCCAAATCACCTCCCCTGCTTCCATTCCTTGCTCCAGCAAGATTCATATCGAACATACAGAGTCTCATGGACCCACCCACTCACAGAGCCCTCAATGACAAGAAGCCCTGTGCCTGCTGAAGAAAGAGAACTGAAATAAGCGCTTTGGAGACGCATTTATTCGTTGACAAATTGGATCGTATTAGGTTTAGCTTCAAATCCTTTCAATGCAATGTAAGTGACCTGGCAGAGCAAAATAATTTGGAACATCAGCTGCGCAATGACAAAGACTATTGAAAAGACAACTTCACATACTGCTTCCTACCCACCTCCAGTCAACCATTTTTCAAGCATACTGACTTTAAATCTGTACCTTGCTAGGCTTATGCACAACAGCTAGGGAAAATTTGCTATATTTCTCAATTATAACAGAACACTGCTATTAGTAAAATGACATTTTTATACTCATACTTTATGGATTCAGGGAAAAAATTCCAAAAGCACCACAACTGAACAACAGGAAAACAAACAGCTCGATCAAAAAAGGGGCAGAGGATATGAACATTTTTCCAAAGAAGATATACAGATGGCCAATAAACACATGAAAAGATGTTCAACATCCCTAATCATCAGGGAAATGCAAATCAAAACTACACTAAGATACTACCTTATGCCTGTTAAATTGGCTATAATCACTAAGACTAAAAATAACAAATGTTGGAGAGGACGTGGAGAGAAGGGAACTCTCATAAACTGCTGGTGGGAATGCGAACTGGTGCAGCCACCATGGAAAACAGTATGGAGATTCCTCAGAAAACTAAAAATAGAACTACCATATGACCCAGCTATCCCACTACTGGGTATCTACCCAAACAACTTGAAATCAACAATCCAAAGTAACATATGCACCCCTATGTTCATTGCAGCACTATTCACAATAGCAAAGACATGGAAACAATCCAAGTGCCCATCGACTGATGATTGGATAAGGATGCCGTATATATACAACGGAATACTACTCAGCCAGAAAAAGAGACAAAAGCATCCCATCTGCAACAACATGGATGGACCTGGAGGGAATTATGCTAGGCGAAATAAGCCAGACTGAGAAAGACAAACACCAGATGATTTCACTCATGTGGAATATAAACAAACACACAGACAAAGGAAACAGTTCGGTGGTTATGGGGGGTGCCCCACAGGGGGTGAAGGGGAACACTTATGTGGTGACAGACAAGAAATAATGTACAACTGAAATTTCACAATGATGTAAACTATTATGAATGCAAATTAAGAAAAATTCCAAAAGCACAAAAAAGAGATCTGTGCCTTACTATGTTAGCATATATTGAACTGGACATGCGGATGTTCGTGCTTTCCAAACTGAGTTGTGGCTGCCTCGGTATTTTTTCAACATTGACTTATGCTCATTCAACAAAACATGCTTTTCATTAAAACACCAAAAGACCTAACCTCACTCTAGTCCTACATTTAAGGAAAAAAGATCACTTAAGAATGTACTTGAATATAATCAAATATACACTTTAATACACTGCTGATGAGAATAAAATTCATACCTATTTAAGACAATTTGGAAACATCTATCAACAACCTTTCAATATATCTTTTGATTCGACAAGTCGAAATGTGAGAATTTATCTAAGGAAATAATCTGTCAAGTACACTAAAATATAAAGTTGTTCGTTGCAGCTGTTCATGAATTTTTTTTTTAATGAAAATAACCCTAAATGTTCAAGAACAGGGAATTGGGAAAGAAATTACAGTGCATCCAAACAACAGCAAACCGTGCAGTCACTGAGAATGATAGTAAAAGCATGTTCTTATTGGCCTGGAGAGATCTCTACAACCAATTTAGTGAAAAAGGCAACTAGAAAACAGCATGTTGGTGTTTATGACACCATTTTTGTTTCTAAAATAAAAAGTAGTCACTTATATACTCCATGCACAGAAAAAGTATGAGAAGGAAATATACCCAAATGTTAACACTGTACTTTTTACAATGGAAATATACTATTTATATAACAAGAAATAACACATGTTAAAAATAACAGTGGTACTAACAGAACGACACTGCAGCCTATACATACACGTACTGGCTCGTACATGCATAGAACATCTGGAAGATCGTTTAAGAACCAAAAAACAGTGGTTGCCTCTGGGAATGGGATGTGGACGAATGGAGAAAAGGGTGAAAGAAGACTTACATTTCACTCTATTTCTGTGTACCTTTTAAACCCTTTAACCATGTACATATTATCTATTCAAAGGGAATATAAATTTTAAAACATTAAAAAGTATGTTAATATTCTTCCTAGTCAAACCATACCATACCCAATAAATACCAGAAAGTTATGTGTAAAGTCAAAGAGAATTGTAATCCTGACACCATAGGCATCATCACTTACTACACCGAGAACTGAAAAATATAAAAAGGTCCAGTTATTCAGCAAACTGTCCGTCTCTAGTACTCAACTCAAGAAGGCAGGATTAGCAACACCTATAAGGAAACAAAGCTTATTTCTGAACCTTGTCCAGCCATGGAATTCTTGCAAAGTCAAAGACAGAAATACAAATACATAATGAGAAGATAAGTGCTCAATTCATTTTTGATCACTGAACTATAGCCATGTTTTAATTCAAAAATGACACATGACAAGACAGGGTCACATGCTTTTACAAAATTACATTTTTAAGTATATTAACTACAGGATTCTCATATTGCCAGTTGGGTTTTGTTAAAACCTGTAAGGTGGATAATTTGCAAAAATTTTAAAGACACATAACTTTCAAACCAAAATACTGACTACAGGAACTTATTCATACATGTGCAAAATAAATTATTACAAGATTATTCTCTGTAGCATAGTTTATAAACACAAAAGACCAGAAAAAACTAAATGTTCCTCAATAGAGGGCTGGGTAAATTACGGTATGCCATACAACGGCCTACTACTCAGCCATACTCTTCATTTAAAAAACAATGAGGAACCTTTTAATGTACCGACATAGAATGATTTCCAAGACATATTAAGTGAAAAAAAAACAAAACAAAAACGCAAAATGCAGGGTGGTCTGTCATAGGTTACCATCTGTACAAAAAAGAAGAGGAAGGAGTGTGAGCGTGTGTATATATACGCATTTTTTTCACATATATCATTAACATTGATGTCTCCAGGAAGGGAACTGAGTAGATGGCAGATAGGATAAGAGGAAAACTTAAATTTTAGATCATGTGTATTATTTGCTCAAAAAATTTAAAAAATGTAATGCACTTAAGTAGCAGTTCTATTTCTCCTTTCTAGGTAATTTAAACAAGATGAAAGGAATCTTCATATATAACTACAACAAATTTAAACTCATAATAAAAAGGGACACAAGAATATCCCCTAGGTATCTTTTCAAAAAGATTTTACAGCCCATAATGCATGTAATAAGCTTGTTCCTACAAGAAAAATTATATAATTTTAATAATTCCATCACTATCCAGAAGCAATCTCAATAGCAAGCAGTTTCCCAAAAGCACCATGTCTAACCCCTGCCCCCAAAATTCCAAAATTGAATCACTGATCAGTTGATGATTCAAGTAAAGATTTAAAGACAGAATAGCCTTGAATTTATCAAGACCTAGAGCTCTCTGCAGGATGTCCGTTTCAAACTGCCTTCTCCCAGCAAGGGTGCTTTTCCTGGCTCTCGCCTGCAGCCACTTCACAAAATTAGACCATGGCGTATAAAATCTGGCCAAGAGTCAGGCTCCTTGTCCTGTGGTCACAAGCCAGGTCTCCAGCCAACAGAGCTCTCACGAATGGAAGGCAACAAACAGGCCCCAGAACGCACAACCAGGGGCACATGTACATGGTTCAGGGCCTCGCATCCTTCAGATCAAAACAGGAAAGGGACACATTCTTCCCTCCACCCCCAGATTAGGAGCCCTTCCCTTTTCAGTCTTCCCACAGTAGCACACGTTCACAGGAATCATAACCGTCTCCTTACTTGTCTGCCTTCCCGCTTAGGGGTACAGCTCTTGGGGACCAGGGCTGAGAGTCCCTCTCTCTGTCCTTAGACACAGCAGCAAAGTCTGCTGAATGAAGATTCTGATCAAGGTATATAGGAATACCCAGGTACATAGCTTGTATACCCAGGATACAGCCCAGAATCTCTCTATTCGGTGGTAGTTTTCATCAAAGGCTCTCTGTGTTTTTGGTCTACTTCTCATTAACACCTAGGGACACCCTTTCTGCATCCCCTCCAGTCACACAATCCCACCCCAAAAGGTCTAGCAATCAAATGATTAGTTGTTCCTAATCTTCCAGTGCTTAGTCATTCTTACAAGATTCCACAAATCACTACTACACAATTCAGACAAATATGATTACTTTGTCCAAACAAATGCTCCCTTGGGAATTTCAGAAATCTACTCCAAGTTCTGAAATGAATGAGAGAATGCAAAGCTTTTTCCATCATGTTCACTTGAAAAATGCAATCACAGGCCATAGGCAATCTACTTGGCATGCCAATCATTACCAACAGGTAAGCTCAACCCAGCAACAGGCTAAAATACCACACCCATCAGCCTGAATCAGCTCCACAGAGAGCAACGTGGCATTGAGAGCATTTCTTTTTAAAGGGCCACCCTCCTCAGAATGGGAGCCCACACCTGGAGGGTGATATATTAAAAGATAAAAACACTTCTTGAATCAAACTTTTTAGATAAAATACACACACAAAGATAGAGATATAGGTTCACATACATACCAGGCTCAACTTCTCCATAAATAAGGCCAGAAAACAGTCAACATCTCTCCTGCCTACTCTCCCTATAAACCACCGTGCCTACTAAGGGAGTGCAGGCTCTTGTGGAACCACTTTGCTGCTTGACAATTATCTTGAAAGCATGTGAAATACTAGATCTGCTCTGGCCTCTCTGATCTTATGTTGCTTAGATCTAGAAAATAAGAGAAGAAAATAATTCCTTCCTTCGTTTTCACTGTTAATAACGAGGATCTGCTAAAATAAGCAGTGGATGAATAACCAGCATCTCAGATGATCCAAACGTTTATGTAACAAGAGCCTAGGAAATGCCTACTGAGGAGGCAACACCTACCGGAAAACAGAACACCAAGGCCAACCTTCAAGCTAAGCCTTCCCTTCACTGACATCTGGACCAGAGATTACAGAACGGACTCCCCAGGGAGGTCTGATCACTTAGCACAAGTAACATGAGACCCTGCTGAACACTAAAGAATGAGATGGAGGGAAATCTGATAGCACGAACCCAGAGAGAAAGACCAGATACTTCTCCACTAGTTAACTTTTGGGATTTCTAGGCAAAAGAATTTTCTAATGATATTTAATGTTTTTGTTAGAAAAGTAATATAAACTCCTTGCACAAACTCAAAATAATTTGTAACACTGAGAACATTTGTCAAAAGTGAAAAGGCAGGGTCTAGATACACAAAAATCACACCTAAAATGAGTTAAATTCCCAAATTAAAACTCATCATAATCTTAAATAAGTTAAGATTTTTTCAATCATCCATGAAATGAACCCCATGTTATGCAACCTAACAGGTTTATCCACCTATCTCACATACAAAAAACTTCCTGAGGCATTTAAAAGACCTACACACTATGAACAATCTCCACATTTGGGAAAAATGACTTAAACGGACCTGGTTAAAATCGTCCCATTTGGAACAACATGGATGGACCTTAAGTAAAATAAGCCAGACAGAGAAAGACAAATACTGTATGATTTCGCTCACATGTGGAAGATAAACACATGGGTAAAGAGAACAAATTAGTGGTTACCAGAGGGGCAGGGGTTGGGGAAGGCGGGTGAAAGGAGTAAAGGGGCACATATATATGGTGACGGATGAAAACTAGACTATTGGAGGTGAGCACAATGCAGTCTATACAACAACTGATACAGAATAATGTACACCTGAAATTACACAATGTTATAAACCAATAAGACAGCAATAAAATTAAAAGAAAAAATCCTGAAGAACTTTATAATACACTGATCATTAATCTTTTGAGGATAATTTTCTGCAATTACCCAAATGTATTCACAAAGATCTATGTTTAGCTTCACAATTCAGTCCATGAAAGTTAAGCACATCACTTGCATGGTACCAGACTGGGCACCAGAGTGATGGGGGCACAAAAGAGGGTCCGAAACTGGGGAACAAGAAAAATGGTATACACCCTACCCTGAAGGCCCTTATACAGTAACCTATCTTAGAACATAGGCCACTTAAAAGTAACTACACAAAACTAAAAGAAAGGGAACTCACATTTATTAAGTGTATCTTACACACGTCAAGCAGCAAAGCTGTAACACACACAACGTCTACGTATTCTGTTTTAAGGGAAGAAAAGAGGGCAGTGTGAGCATGTAGAGGTTGAGAAGAGTAGGCAATGAAGTAAAAACCCAAAGCAAAATATAAATGCCAGTGAGTGGTACAGAAAACAAGCACAGTCATGCACTGCTTAACGGCATTTTGGTGGACAACAGATGGCATATACGATGGTGGTCCCATAAGGTTAGTACCATACAGCCTAAGTTTGTAGTAGGCTAGACCATCTAGGTTAGTGTAAGTACACTTTATGATGTTTGCACATGATGAAATCGTATCTCTCAGAATGTATTCTCAACATTAAATGGTGTAATTAAAAAGCTTCTATCAGTCTTTAACAAATGGTGCTGAGACAACTAGATATCCACATGCAAAACAATGAAGTTGGATCCCTACCTCATACCAGACGCAAAAGTTAACTCAAAATGGATCAACAACCTAAATGTAAGAGCTAAAGCTATAAAACTCTAAGAAGAAAACAGGAGTAAATCTTCACGACCTTGCATTTGGCAACTGATTCTCAGATATGACACCAAAAACATGAGCAGCAAAAGAGAAAACAGATTAACTGGACTTCATCAAAATTCAAAACTTTTGTGCATCAAAGGACATTATCAAGAAAGTGAAAGAACCACCTACAGAATGAACGGGGGAAAACATTTGCAAATCATGTATCCGATGAGCTTAATATCCAGAATATACAAGAACTCCTAAAATTCAACAACAAAAAGACACAAAATCCAATTTAAAAATGGGAAAGGACTTGTATAGATATTTCTCCAAAGAAGATATACAAATGGACAATAAGCACATGAAAAGATGCTCAACACCTACGTCATTAGGGAAATGCAAATCAAAACCACAGTGATACCACTTCCACGTGCAAGGATGGCCATAATCAAAAAACAAACAAACAAGCAGAAAATTACAAGGGTTGGGAAGGATGTGGAGAAAATGAAACCCTAAGTACTCAAAAAAATTGAACAGAGACTGAAACAGAAATCTGCAAACCAATATACACGGAAGCATTTGTCACAATAGTCAGAAAGCGAAAACAATCCAAGTCCCATCAACAAATGAATGGATAAACCAAATTAAGTACACCCACACAACAGAATATTATTCAGCAGCTAAAAAGGAATAACATTCTGATACATGCTACAAAATGAATCAACCTTGAGAACATTATGCTAAGTGAAATAAGCCAGTCACAAAAGGACAAAGCATGATTTCACTTACATGAAGTATCTAGAAGAGGCAAATTCATAGAGACAGAGAGCAGATTAGAAATTACCAGGCGCTGAGCGAGAGGGAGCAATGGGGATTAATGGTTACAGGGTTTCTGTTTGGGGTGGTGGAAAAGATTTGGAAGCATATTGTGGTGATGGGTGCACAATAATATGAATGTAAATAATGCCACTGAACTATATACTCAAAAATGGTTAAAATGGCACATTTTATGTTTTATATATGTCACAATAAAAATTAAATTGAAAAGAAAAAAAAGGGGGCCAGGCCCGTGGCTGAGTGGTTAAGTTCACGTGCTCTGCTTCAGCAGCCCAGAGTTTCGCTGGTTCGGATCCTGGGCGCAGCCCTAGCACCACCGCTCATCAAGCCATGCTGAGGTGGCATCCCACATGCCACAACTAGAAGGACCAACAACTAAAATATACACTGTGTACTGGGGGACTTTGGGGAGAAGAAAGAAAAATTAAAAATAAATAAATAAAATCTTAAAAAAAAAAGAACTGGCAAAAGTCTACGTATAGCACCCAGCCTAGTATCTGGCAAATGCTGGCTGTTCAATCTATGATGGTCATTGCTATTGTGACAATAGGTCTATTTGCCACCCTTGGGCCAACCAAAGGCTGAGCAGGACACGGCTTGGGTCTGGAGAGCTCTGCGACTTAGCAGAACTTCAATAAAACACGGCCACCAGAACCACGAGAAGACTACGCAGAAGGAGCTGTTTTTATGCAGTTCAACTACTCTTAGAAAGACTGGCTTATTGTTCCTAGAGTGAACGCAGCTCCTCGACATTAGGAAAGGCACAGTTCATTCTCTCTACACAACAGGCCTCTGTTAGCATGTCTGAGCAACCGTTCATGACACACTCTGCCTCTACCCACAGGAAAGACGCACTCCATGAAGAAACTCGCAGAAAATTCGCCAGAAGGTAGTCCCGAGGCAGTTCTCAAACTTTAGCGGCCTCAGAATCACTCGTTAAAAAAGCAGATGCCTCGTCCCCACCACCAGACATTGTGATTACTACACATTTCAGGCAGAGCCCTTGTGCACAACTGTTTAAAGAAACACTTGACGGTAGGCCACAAAAATATTATAAGGTTACATTCTGATGTTGACAAATAGACCAATCGGCCCCACAAAGCAGAGGCAGCATTTTCCTCCATATCTATCCTAGAAACCCAACAGCTCTGGCAACGAGGGACAGGAGCAGAGACGGAGGAAGGAAGCGAGAGCATTTTCCTCCATACCCATCTAGAAGGCAACAGCTCTGGCAACGAGGGACAGGAGCAGAGACGGAGGAAGGAAGCAAGATTACCTGCACGGAATATCCAATACAAACTGCATACAGTTGGTTCATATAAAAGTCCATCATTATTGCTTATTCTTTTTAAAAATAATACAAAATAAGAAATGAAAAACCAAAACAATGTACCATTCACCTCTCATAATAACAAAAAATATACTTAAATTATATTACCAGAAGTTGGTAAATTTTCTGAAACTGATACATCCTTAGATTGCTGGGAAAATTATTAAGTGGTACAAATTTTTCGTCAGCAATAAGGCAATATGTATGAAGTCACCCAATAGTCTCATTTCTTTGAATTTATCCTAAGAACACAAAAGGAGCAAACTATATTCCAAAAGACAGTCACTGTTGTAATATATGTACTATCAAAAGAAAAAAAACCTGTATGTCAAGAATCTCACTTTACCAAAGTTTGCCATATCAACTCAAATATGACAACTTATTAAAATTAAAATGATGCCTACAATGTCATCACATGGAAATTATTCATAAAACATGCAAGCCTTAAAATTACTATAAAGTATGACTCTATGGACAGCTTCAAAGGGTGACACATTAAGAAATAACAGCTTTTAGGAGGATGGTTAGATGTGGGTTTTCCCCCCTCTGGTCTCTCAAGTTCCTGTATTTTGCCATATTGTTGTAATACGGCTATAAATAAACGTAACTGATTCTGCTTCGAAAGTTAATTGGACAACAGTTACAGAGACAGGTGGAAAGCAGAGTCACTGACCTGACCTATCCTGAACGAGGATAAACTCACCCAAATGTGCCACGCTAACAGATGGCCACAGGCCAGTTCTAGATTTTCTTCACAAAAAAATAAATCTTAACGGATGTATGGAACTATTAAACCTTGAACTTACATTTTTTAAAAAGCAAGTATAACACACTAAAAGACAGGAAGAAATCTGGTTTGGCAGCTATTCACATAGCAAAAAGATCAGAAGACTTCATGAACCACAACTTCAAGATAAGCCAACAACATGAAGCAGTAAGAGACAGCTGACATGAAAAGACATCAGGCTGAGAGACAGAAGGCCAGTCCTGTCCTAGTTCCACCACATCCTGGGATTCACCTGCAGGTCTTGGTTTCTCATCTGGGAACTGACAGGCTAATGATGCTACCTCCCCCACCCAGCTCACAGGACTCTGAAGGGAGCAAACAAGATTATGAACATAAAAATGCCTTCAAAATCAAGGGTTTTCCCCCTTAAATCTGGCTATTGGTATTATGAAGACATTCATCCATATGTAACTGCCCAACAGGGAACAGCTTTTGCAGGGATGCGTTCCAAACTGACGGTGAGCAGGCGCGCCCCCCGAGGGCCTGGGCTCTGGGACCAGGCTTGTCCCTATCTGCGCTGCTCCAATCTCTTAGGAGAATCTATTCATCTATCACTTGGCAATGTTTTCAATTTTAAAAGCAAATGCAATCACTGACAAAATGAACACAGACTGGAAGGTTCTCAAACTCTGGGGTTTTGAAGAATCATCTGAGAACTGTTAAAACTGCAGCTGCCCAGACCCCACGCAGACTGACAAAAACCGCTGGCTAGATGAGAATAAATAAAGCCAGGCCATTTGTATTCTGACAAGCTCCCAAGTGATTCTGGTGACGTGATCACTGCTACTACTACGACACTGTTATTAATATCGACTCCTACTGCAAATACACGGTCGGACTACCACGTATGCCCACTCACTAAATGCCACTCACCATTCTCAGCACGTTACAAATATTATCTCATTTAATCCCTACAACAACCCTGTAAGGAGGTACTACTATTTAAACACCGCCCTCCCTTTACATGGTTTTATAGATGAAACCATTAACATACAAAGAGATGATTTAACTGGCCCACGGCCCAAAGTCACAGGACTAGTGAGTGGCACAGCCAGAATGAACAACAAAGTTTGAAAATCCCTGATACAATTTCCTAAACTAAGACAATAGGTGTATACCCTGGTCATTTCAAAGTCCGTTTCATTTCAGATACCGCATTTAAAGGACACTAACAAAACTGAGCTGCTGAAAGAATGCATGGTGAAATCATACCAAACCACAAGGGGACAAAAGACCTAGGGCTGTTTACGTACTTCCAGCATAATCCGCATCAATTCGTAATATTTTGTCCGTCTCCCCCATTGGACTGTGAGCCCTTCAAGTGTAGGGACCATGTATGTCTTTTCAACTGTACCCTCCTGATAACTGGTGGCTAACTAAAGAAAGGGTTTAATAAATTTATTAGTCGATAAATCTAGAGAAGGTCTGCTGACTGTCCCAGGCAGCGAAGGCTATTAAGTGGGGAAGAAACAGACAATTCATGTTGCTTCAGGCGGTACAACTAAGATCCACAGGTAAAAGCGGTGGGACAGTCTAAAACACCTTTCTAGCGACCTGTCCAGTAACAGAGAAGCACGTCCGCAGTTCGAGACTGATGAGCAGAATACAGTAGACGAAAGGTAGGATGTTGGACTATGGGGCCTCGAAGAGCTCTGCCAAGGCCCAAATTCTATTAGTCCAAGTTATGATACATTCGTTTCTTCTTTTTTTTTTTCAGATTTTTTTATTTTTCCTTTTTCTCGCCAAAGCCCCCAGGCACATAGCTGTGTATTTTTAGTTGTGGGCCCTTCCAGTTGTGGAATGTGGGACGCTGCCTCAGCATGGCTTGATGAGCGGTGCCATGTCGGCGCCGAGGATCCAAACCGGCAAAACGCTGGGCTGCAGAAGCGGAGCTCGCGAACTTAACCACTCGGCCGCGGGGGCCCTGAGTTTCTTCTTTGATAATTCTTGATACATTCTACAGCGACTAGTTACACAAGTCCCAGGAGGTGGCACAGAGGATACCACAAAGTGTTCTCTAACCTCTCAGGGCCCTTAAGGATCCAGAGAAGAGTAAATACACAGAAGTGAATCTTCCAGGGAGGAAGGCAATGGATACAAGAATCAGCAAGGAGTGAGGAGACTTCCGGGCAGGAAACAGGAGGGAGTCCACAAAGGTGTAAAGGGAGACACGCCGCCATTTGTGCACATTTCCGTCCTGGTCTAGGCATAAACATGGAGGCAGGAGGCCCTGGGGGCATGAAGACCCGGCTGGAAACAATTAGTAAACTCAGGTGCCGACACGAAAAGGCCTCAGCGGTCACTCAGTCAAATACACACACTTTACGGATGTTGCCCTGCTTGCTCTGAGTAAAGAAAGGTTGGTTTACTTTCTTAAATTACATTTCACGAACCAAAACCTCTATCATCAATGATCTCTTCTTTGCCTAGGCTTTTTTCTCAAGACTAATAGATCCTTCTTTTATTTTCTGGGAAATCTTTTAGGCGATTTTGTTTTTAAACATTTGTTATTTTCTGCTACTGTCTACCCTTTCTACTGTTTAATTTGACAACCAAACTTGCAGTTATCAAAACTGACATTTTAATAACTCAGCTCTGAGCCTAATACTTATAATCCCTTAAATGGTTATAACATTTACCAATAGTGTTACAAAATAAAAACTATTACATTATAATCTAAAAGCTACAACTTTATAAGTAGGAGATTGTTAAGAAAAAAAAGAGTAACAAGAAATTAATTTAAGTTTCAGGCCCAAGAAACTATTTCACCCAACTTATAAACCCTGACACTGAGCCGCCCAAGAAAAGAAAATTAACAAAAGACTGAAGTAAAAAATCCAAATCCAAAAGCAATGAACAAAATATAACACATCTGAACCATAAACTTAACGGTCTTCCAGCCAATCACTTCTGAACATCCTTGTCAAACTATTTTAAGGATCTGGAATCTCGCTCTATTAAAAGCAAGTTCCCATCATCTGAACTACACTTACGAGATTCTCTCACAGTAGTTACTGAAGCATAACACACCAACCTTCAGCTTTTTGCTTCCTATTAGTATAAAAAAGCCTTGCCTCTCTTACACAAAATTGAGTCTGTGGCCAAAATCCTGACACACCAGGAGATCTGGGTTTTCAGTTCTAACACTAATTTAAGGTGTAAAGTTCGCAAAGGTCTTTTCTGTATTTACCACTTAAATTGTAACATGGAAATACAACATCTGACACCTCCACCTCCAACAGTCTCTTCAAAGGATTTCCGACTTTGGTTAATCTCAGTTGGGAGAACATAAAGCTACGGCTGAAAACTCCTCCATCAAAATAAGAACTTTAAAAATCTAAAATAGTGCTACACATTATTTGATAAACTATGAACTATAGAAACTGAGATTCGACTGACAATTGCCAAACAAGGTACAACTACACAATTTGACAAAAATGAATACGCAAATAGCTCACCAAAATTTAAATCTTTCTTAGCGCTCGGAAAAAATAAATAATACTCAGTAACTATGGAACACTGTGGTGTTATGTTTCTTATCCACATAGTCTCTGCATCAATGTTACTATTCTCCCACTCTCTTGATGAGCAAAAGGAGCCCACTGTCCCGGATCCCCCATACCAAGAGTTCAGTAAATGTCACTAATAGTAATAATAATAATAAAAGCAACAATTTCTAAAGCCACAATTTACACGGGAGTGTGGCACCCGAATAGGGAGCAAGGCACACGGCAGCATGCAGCTATTTCTCGCTTCTGACTCTTCTGCATCACTGCTTCCCAAAGGACTAGAAAATCTGAAGCTCTTACTGCCACATCTACAAATTAAAGTATCATGCTTAAAAGAGCTCACAGGTTCTCCGAACCGCCGGTATTTAATGAACGAACCCCACGACAGAGAAACTCACCCAGATGCAACAAAACATGCTTTAAGGCTCCACCTATTTCTTTTAACTTTAGAAATAAACACAACTGTTCAAAAACATTATGTAATAAGTTAGACTCTGGAAAACCCCCTACTCATCCGAGCGGCTCAGAAAATGGAAAGCAAAATTCGATTAGCTCCATTGTACCCACCCAGACTAACGTGCAAGATCAAACACTCAGCTTCGTCAGAGCGTCTCTGCCAGCACCAAAGCACAACAAAGGCAACTTGAGGAGGCTGCACAAGGCTTAACTCGGCACTCGTCCGCTTTCCCAGCTTCCGAAAGCAGCTCTCTGCGGCCGCAGGGACCAGGGGGACCCCCGAGGCCGCCCGGCCGGCGGCTGGGCTCGGCGCCGCTCGCTCCGCTTTTGTCTGGCAGGCTCGGAGCCCCGGCACCCCGCCTCCCCGGCACCCCGCCTCCCCGGCACCCCTTCCCTCTGGATCTTTCTCCACACCCGGCCCTCGCCCCGGATTGCTTGCCGTGGGCTTCGCTCCCTCGCCGCCTCCCCTTGCAATCTCGGGCTCTTTTCAAACGCCACTCGGGCTCCGCCGGCGTCTCCTACCCGGCCGGAGCCTCCGGTCACGGAGGGGGCGGGGGTGGGCTCTCGGAGAGGAACAGGGAGGGGGACACAAAGCCGGGCTGACCCCACGCCCCCTCCCCCCCCCGCAAAGCAGCCTGGGATCAGCGACCGACTGGTTGGATAAACAACCCTCCCATCCCGCCCCTCAGCCGGCTCCCACCTAAGGGCCGCCCCCTCCCCCAAAGTGCACCCAACAGCCGGTGACAGCGCTGCAAGTCGCCGCCACCCAAATTCGGCGCCCGCCACTTGCGAGGGAGGGGGCAGGGGCCCGGGGCCTAAATCTCCTCACCATAACCCGGTACTTACAGCCGTATCATTCGCTACTGTTGCCGCTGCGGACCACACAGCCGCCGCCTTCTCCTCCACCCCAATGAGGTTAAGCGCTCGGTGCGGGGATTAAAAAAAAAAAAAAAAAAAAAAAAAAAAAAGCAGCCGCGAGCGCCTGCGCACTGCGGTCTCCCTTTCTCCACTTACCGCCAACGAGCCGGCTGTACCATAGAGAGTGTAAACCGGGACCAGAGAGGCGGCTCCCTCTCTATGGTAACGCCCCGCGCAGGCGCCGGCCGGGCCGAACTGCGATTCGGGACATACAAATCCCGGGAGCTTTCCCCTCCTGGCAAACGTCAGATGACCCTGATGGGGACCCGTAGGGTAAAGGTTATTTCAGACAAGGGTGGCCAAGGTTCAATAGGGCCTTCTGGGGAGTTGCGGCAAAACTCAGGCTGGGCAAGGAGGATCGGATCTAAGCCGCCACGGGAGTAGGGCACCAGAAAGCCGGGAGTGTGCTGAGTAGAACTATGGTGGAACCAGGAAAGCCTGGGTAGAAGTCTGGCCGGAAACTCCTTCGGTCCGGGCTCTAATACCTGAAGGCAGCCGACTTTCACTTCCGGGTTACTCGTGGTCCCACCCCCCCCCACCCCCCGCCCCCCCGCCCCCCCATCGAGCGATTTGAATGAAGGAAATTGTGTCCTGCGGCTTCCC
This sequence comes from Equus asinus, assembly GCF_041296235.1. Lineage (NCBI taxonomy): Eukaryota > Metazoa > Chordata > Mammalia > Perissodactyla > Equidae > Equus > Equus asinus. The sequence goes on along the minus strand of NC_091793.1, from coordinate 68,323,643 downwards.
GTCCCTCGCTGGCGTCGTTCTCCCTTCATATCTGAAGTAGGAGCGGACGCTTCGGCCGGAAACACACATCTTTAACGGTTTTTTGCCCCTTTTCAAGTTAGCGGTCCCGTGTAGGCCTCGGAGGTCCTCGAGGCGGCCGGCTGGAGTCTGTTTCTTCCTTGAGGATCTCCACAAAAAGCGCTGCTTCCGTCCTCCCGCTCGCTTTCCTCTCGGATGCTGCGAGGGGAAAGGTTTCCGAGGGTAGAAAACGGTGCGAGTGACGGGGCCGCCTTAAAGGATGCTGAAGGACCACAGTTGCCGCGTCAGGCCCGTGCGCTCGCGGGAATTTGCCGTGGAAAGCTTTTGTGTGAGATTATTCGCGGCCTCGGGGAGACCGCTCTTCCTCCATCTCGACGTGCGGACCATCGAGTTCTCCCTGGAGCCCCTGTGCGCCGAGCTCCGTGCTGCTGGCGTGCATGTGTGTTGGGCGCGGGATGCGGGAGGAGAACTGAGATGCTGCCCCTGATGCTCGCGCGTAGAAGAGATAGTTGGAGAGACTCAGCCACCGCATTAAACACAGAGCCGGTGTAGGCCCCTCTCTGGTGCAGGAAAGGGAGAGGAGCGTGGTCTCAAAGAGGAGGGACGACCTGGAGGCTGTGACTCCTGGTTTGATCTGGAAAAGATAACCGATCTTTCGGGCGAAAGCACAAGCAACTTTTTGGAAATGGATGGTAACGGTGAAAGAGCATTGCAGAGAAGAAACACCGTAGGACAAAGGCTCGAGAGGGAGTGGGTGTTACACTGGGAGTTCACTGAAGACAGCAGTCTAACTGAAATGGGGGGAAAAGACAAACCACAGGACTGGAAAGTCAGGTTTGATAAATAGGATGGAGATTTTAAAAAAATTTTTAATAGAGGTAAAATACACATAACATAAAATTTACCATCTTAACCAGTTTTAAGTGTACCCTTCAGTAGAGTTAAGTACGTTTGCATTGCTGTGCAGCCATCTCAGGAACTCTTTTCCTCTTACAAAAGTGGAATTCTATAGCCATTAAACAACTTCTCCTAAGCCTCTTTTGCCAGCTCTTGGCAACCGTTCTACTTTTTGTCAATTTGACTACTCAGGTGCTTCATATGAGTGGAATCATATAGTAATTGTCTTTGTGCAACTGGCGTATTTCATTTAGCATAATGTCTTCAGTGTTTCTCCGTGTTATAGCATGTGTCAGAATTTCCTTCCTTTTTAAGGCTGAATAATATTCCATTGTGTGTACATACCATGATGGACACTTAGGTGACTTCTACCTTTTGGCTATTGTGAGTAATGCTGCTATGAACATGGGTGGTCAAATATCTCTTTGAAACTCTGCTTTCCATACGTTGCGGAAGCTTTTGAAACCAAGTAGAGAAATCCATACTGTTTCAGATCCTCAACTGGGGGTAGTAAAATGGTGGAAGGACTGCAGTTGGGACTAGAAGGTCAATACATGCTCCATTTATAGAAAGCACTTATGGAGGCTGTAAGATATGCCAGGCGTTGTACTACTGCTTTGTGTAAATTAACGATATGTCACTGAATCCAAAATAAACGTGAGCCAATTGTTACCACGTGTTACTGTGAGAAAATCAAGCTTCTGGGTTACAGATGGGCTGAGGGGACGCTAACCAACCACACATACACGGAAGTGGTTAGGAAACAACTCCCATGGGAGCTGGGCATCCGTGGCCCTGACTGTTCGCTGGTTTGTTCAAGGATATTGAAAGAAAACAGTTCACACGTAAAAGAATAGGCTGACATCAAGAGCTTTCACTGTCACATCACTGGTATGCCTAGGGGCTTAACAGCAAAACTGCGTTCCGAGGTCCCTAACAGAACCCTGCAGTTTGATTCCAGGTCTGTTCGTTGCCTTTAAAAAGTATAAAGTGCTGGGTAAGTACGTCCTTGTGTGTGATACGGACGTTAGTGAGGCACATCGTTCCCGACTCAGCTCTTCCTCTTTCACTTTACTTCTCAGAAGTCCCGGGACATCGTTCAAAGCAACGATCTCCACTTGGCAGATGAGGAGATTGAGGGCCAGAAAGGAAAATGATTTGCCAGCCATGGCTGATTGGTACCAAGGCTGCAGCTGAAACCTGAACCTCCAGAATTCCCACTCTGTGCTTTGGGCTCCCTTACGAAGATAGACGCCACAGTCTGAGTGAGTGGACGATGTTTCTGTTCAGTCAGTTTCATCTCTTTCAGGGATATACGCCAAACTCCCGTGAAGCTAGTGCCGGTTAAACAATGAGGCCGAGAGAATAAGTGCATTATAAAGAGCATTCATACCCTCAACAATATTGCATACCAACTATGTGCCAAACACTTAGCAAAGCAGGAGAAAATCCCTGTTCTCAGGGAGAGGAGATAGAAAATAAAGTAATAGATAAATTACATACTCTGTCAAGTAGGATAGGTATTCTGGGGAAAAAATGAAGCGGTGCAGGGAAAGTGGTGCTGAGGATAGGGAAAGAGATTTCTGTTTAAATAAGACAAGGGGGAGCACTAAGAAGCCAACTTTGAGCAAAGATCTGAAGGAGGCGAGGGAGCAAGAAATGTCCTTTATCCGGGAGAAGAACTTTCCAGGTAGACAGAGTGGCAAGTGCAAAAATTCTGAGGCAAGAGGATGCCTACTACATTGTAAGAACAGAAAGGAGGCCGGAGTGGCAGAAGCAGAGGACGGGAGGGGAAAAGTAGGAAATGAGGTCAGAGGTAACAAGATGCCTAATTGTGTAGGGACTTAAAGGGCATTGTAAGGACTGTGGCTTTTATTAAGGGAGATGGGAAGCCATTGGAAGGTTTTGAGCAGAGAAGTACATGATTTGACTTCTGCTTTGAAAGAATCACTGTAGCTTCTGTTTTGAGAATAGAATGTAGGGGAGTAGGGAGTTTTGACAGCAGATTATAGGGGAGCAAGACGGGGACAACTTAGGAAGCCATGCAGTACTCCCAAGTGAGACGGTAGTGGCTGGGGAACGTGCAAGCAGTGGAGGGGTGAAGTGTCACCATATTTTCAGACATGATGACACACAGGGTTTGATGAGTTACTTGGTAGAGTGTGCGAAAAAGATGAGCTAAGACTCCAAGATTTTTGGCCTGAGCAATTTGAAAAATGGAATTGTACCTTACTGAAATGAGAAACACTGGGAGGAGCAGGTTGGGGATGGGAAGAGAGAAGAAATTAAATTTTGGAGATGTTAAGTTTGAAATGCCTATTAACACATGGAGATATCAAGAAGGCAGTTAGATATATGAGTCTCAGTTATATATCTATAAGTTGTAAGTTATATAAGAAGAAGGGTCCAGGGGCCAGCCCAATGGTGTAGTGGTTAAGTTCGCCCACTCTGCTTTGGCGGCCCTGGGTTTGTGGGTTTGGATCCTGGGCGCAGACCTACATACCGCTCATCAAGCCATGCTGTGGTGGCATCCCACATACAAAATAGAGGAAGACTGGCACAGATATTAGCTCAGCGACGATCTTCCTCAAGTGAAAAAGAGGAAGATTGGCAACAGATGTTAGCTCAGGGCCAATCTTCCTCACCAAAAAAAAAGAAGAAGAAGAAGGTTCCAGGCTGGAGATATAAATTTGGGAGACATCAGCATGTAGAGAGTATTTAAAACCATGAGATCATCTAGATTCTAAGTGTAGACAAATTTGAAAGAGTTACCCAAGGACCGAGCCCTAGAGCACTCTAGCTTTAGGGGTTGAGATGGTAATGAAACCAGCAAAGGGGACAGAAAGAGCAGCCACTGAAATAGGAGGGAACCAGGAAAAGCAGCCAAGTCAATTGCTGATGGACTGTAATGGTGAGGATGAAAGCCTGATTGGAATGGGTTCAAAAGAGAATGGTAGGTACACAATTCAAGAGAGGAAGAGTAGATACTTTGGAGGAAGATTTGGTTGTAAGGGTAAGGAGGCAGAAAATTGGGGTGATTGGTAGGGTCAAGATAATTTTTTGTTTAAATATTTCTTTTTCCTCCCCAAAGCCCCGTGGTACATAGTTGTACGTTTTTAGTTGTGGGTTCTTCTAGTTATGGCATGTGGGATGCCATCTCAGCATGGCTTGATGAGCGGTGCTGTGTCGGCACCCAGGATCCAAACCGGCGAGACCCTGGGCCGCTGAAGTGGAGCGCGCGAACTCAACCATTCGGCCACGGGGCCAGCCCCAAGAGAATAATTTTTTAACTATTTCATCTACAAATATTGTAGCGTTTCTAGGAGATAAGATTCTTTTCTTACAAAGATAGATACCGAGCCTCTTGATCTCAGGTTCATGTGCCCTGTGCTCAGTAAGCCAATCACTGAGCTATGGTGCTTGGAGATGGAGAAAGTTTATTCGAATTCACCAAAACAAGAAGCTGGCAACATAGGTTCTCTCAAATCTGCCTTAACAAAAGAAGAGAGCAGGGGGTTTTATAGAGCTAAGGGCTTGAGAGAAGGAGTTTTGGAGAAACAAATAGGAAATTGAGTTTCTTTCACTCCAGATAAGCCCTTGGGCAATCAGACTTCTGGGCATCAGTGGCAGCTGAGGGCTGGTTATCTGGTGATCCTAACTTGCTTAAAGGCATTCTTTTCTTCTGCAAAACAAGCTCAAAAATCCTTGTGACCCTTGAGTCACCCCTCAGGTTAAACAAGAAAACAGCAAATTGACAAGGTTAACGTCTTTTCATTTGTGATGCTATTGGGAACAAGGTCAAGGGGTAATCCTGTTCTTACTGAATATTTACAGTGACCCTCAGGTACCCAGCTTCAATATAACCTCAACATCACTACACACGTAAGAAGTAATTCCTGGTATCATCTGCTGTCAATCTTCAAATGTCCGTGTCTCAAAGTTCTTTTGCTATCAGAGTTATTGAGATATAATTCGTATACCATACAATTTACCCACTTAAGCTATACAATTAAAAAGTCTTCAGTACTGACAAGATTTTCACATATTGGGACATACAGGGTAGCTATTCTGGTTCAACACAGAGTCAGCTTGAACTAAAGAAGCCTCACTTATGGCCCATCAAACATAGATTGTACATCTTGTCCAGGCAAGTAATCCATAATCTATAAATCAAAATTGGGATGAGTTTATTCTGTGAGCCAGCTTTGAGGACTGTAGCCTGGGGGCTTCCTTCTCCAAGGAAGGAAGCACTCTGCAGAAGCAGGGTGTACAGAGGTGTTACACACGGTCTTGCAACAAAGGATGTACATCACGTGGGACAGGAATATCTCTTTTACAACAGTCATGAGATGCTTTGCTGGCACAGCAGGTTAGTGGTCACAAGGTGAACACAGCAGGTCTGTAATTAACCCTTAGTTTCTGGGAAGAGATGCTTATCCTAAAAGAAATGCTGATGTGGGGGGAGGCAGCATCCCCATCTTTGAGGGCATCATGCTTGGCTTTGAGACATTGTAAACGTTTAAAGCAGATGTACAATGCATGCTCAACAGGCCACATCAGGCCTTGGTGGAAAAACAAGGTCAGGCCAAATTAGTTTTAAACCGAATGGATCCCTCATGTACTTCAGTATATCCTATTGCTTTTCATTATTTCATCAATCTGCTTTAACCATTAAAGTGAGCAGTGCATTAAACATTTTCTCAAGGTAAAAGAATGCACTTTGTTAAGAATTCAAGGGCCAGCCCTGTGGCACAGCGGTTAAGTTCGCACATTCTGCTTCATCGGCCTGGGATTCACTTGTGCAGATCCTGGGTGTAGACCTACACACCACTTGTCAAGCCATGCTTTGGCAGATGTCCCACATATAAAGTACAGGCATTTGGGCATGGCTGTTAGCTCAGGGCCAGTCTTCCTCAGCAAAAAAGAGGAGGATTGGTGGCAGATGTTAGCTCAGGGCTAATCTTCCTCAAAAAAAAAAAAGATAAGAATTCATACTTTCCCACCTACAATGCCGGTATCAGTAACATCCTATCAGTACCCCTATTGGTAATGCCTCATATTTATATTTATCCATTCATTAGTTGAGGGACATTGAGTTTTTCCAAAGTACTTTTAGGCTATTGCAAATAGTGTTGCTGTAAACACTCTATTACAACATTTTGTGTGGACATGTGTTTTTATTTTTCTTGGACATATACCTAGGAGTGGAATTGCTGATGATAAATGATAAGTGTATGTTTAACCTTTTCAGGAATGGCCAGAATGTTTTCCGTGGTGAAGGTGCCATTTTACATTCCCACCAGCAGAGTATAACGGTTCCAGTTTCTTCCACGTCCTCACCAACACTTGTTATTATTTGTCTTATTTATTATACCTATTCTGTTAGGTGTGTAGTGGTATTTCACTGTGGTTTTGATTTGCATTTCCCTAATGACTAATGATGTCAAGCATCTTTTCATGTGCTTATTGGCCATCCTGTATATCTCATCAAAGAAATGTCTATTCAGAGCCTTTGCTCATTTTGTAATTGTGTTGTCTTTTTTATTATTCATTTATAAAAGCTCTTTATATATTCTGGATTTAAGTCTCTTATCAGATATATGATTTGAAAATATTTTCTCCTATTCAATGGGTTGTCTTTTCACTCTCTTGTTGATGCCCGTCAAAGCACAAAAGTTTTTAATTTTATTGTCCAGTTTATCTATTTATTCTTTTGTCCCTGTGTTTCTGGTATCTTTCTAAGAAACTGTTATGTAATCCAATGTTTTCTTCTTAGAGTCTTAGACTTTTGGCTCTTATATTTAGGTCTTTGATCCATTCTGAGTCAATTTTTGTACATGGTATGAGGCAAGGGTCCAAACTCATTCTTTTGCATGTAGCTATCCAGTTGTGCCACCACTATTTTTTGGAAAGCCTAATCTTTCTCCATTGAATTGTCTTGGCACCCTTGTGTAAAACCAATTGACTATAAGTGTTTGGGTTTATTTCTTGACTCCAAATTCTATTCCACTGATATATATCTGCATTCTTACACCAGTGCCATACCGTTTTGACTACTATAGATTTGTAGTAAGTTTTTGAAATCAGAAAATATGAGTCCATCAACTTTGTTCTCGTTTTCTGGTGGTTTTGGCTATTTGGGGTTCCTTGAATTTCCATATGAATTTTCCAATCAGTTTGTCCATTTCTGCAGAAAAGGTAATTGTAATTTTAATAGGAATTGCATTGAATCTTTAGATCAGTTTGGAGAGTGTTGCCATCTTAACAATATAAAGTCTTTTGAGTTATGAACATGGAATGTCTTTCCATTTGTTTAGATCATTTTTAATTACTTTCAGTAATGTTTAATAGTTTTCATAATCTAAGTTCTGCACTTCATTTGTTAAATATATCCCTATATGTTTTATTTTTGGTGCTATTGTAAATGGAACTGTTTTCTTAATTTCATTTTCACATTGTTCATTGCAAGTGTATAGAAGTATAATTAATTTTTGCATGTTGATCTGCTATTCTACAACCTTACTGAACTCATTTGTTAGTTTTTTAGTGGATTCCTTAGTATTTTCTGTATACAAAATCATGTCATCTGAAAGTACAGACTTTTTTGCTTCTTCTTTTCCAATCTGCATCCCTATTATTTCATTTACTTCCCTGATTTTCCCAGCTAGAACCTCCAATACAATGTTGAATAGAAGTCATGAGAGTGGACATCCTGGTCTTGTTCCTGATCTCGTGGGAAAGCATTCAGTCATTCACCCTTAAATGGGTGTTAGCTGTGGGCTTTTCCTATATGGCCTTTGTCCAATGGATTTTGTTCTCTTTTATTCCTAGTTTGTTGAGTATTTTGTCATTAAAGAGTTTTAGATTTTGTCAAAGCCATTTTTTGTATCTATTTTGATGGTCATGTGGCTTTTTGTCCTTTATTCTATTAATATAGTGTATTACATTAATTTTCAAATATCGAACCAACCTTACATTCCTGGAAGGAATCCCACTCAGTCATGGTGTTATAGTTCTTTTTATCTGTTGCTGAATTTTTATTTGCTATTATGTTGTAAAAGACTTTTGCGTCTATATTCATAGGGGATATTAGTCTCTAATTTTACTGGAATTTCTTTGTTTTTGACAACAGGATAATGCCAGCCACACAGAATGATTTGGGAAGTATTCCCTCCTATTCTTTTTGGAAGAGTTTGTGAAATATTGGCATTTATTCTTTTTTTAATGTTTCACAGAATTCACCAGCAAAACCATCTGGGCCTTGCCTTTTCTTTGTGGGTAGTTTTGTTTTGTTCTTCCATTAATAATTTGATCTCTTGTTATAGGACTATTCTGATTTTCTAATTCTTCTTGAGTCAGTTTCAATAGTTTGTGTCTTTCTAGGAATTTATCTATTTCATCTAAGTTATCTAATTTGTCAGCATTCAGTTGTTCATACTGTTCCCTTATGATCATTTTTATTTCTGTAAGGTTGGTATTAATGTACCTCTCTCATAAGTTTTTTATAATTTGTTCAAATCAGGATCCAAACAATGCCAATACGTTGCATTTGATTCATTTGTCTCTTAGGTCTCTTTTATTACATGGATTTGCCCTCTAAATCTCATTTTTCCTTGATATTTATTTATTGAAGACACCAAGTCATCTGTCCTTTAGGTTTCCCACATTCTAGATTTTCCTGTTTGTGTTCCTGGGAGTCTCTAGCATGTTCTTCTATCCCCTAGATACTTGATAGTGCTGTATGCTTTATTCTGATTCAGGTTTGAATTTTTATTTTTTTTAAGATTGGCACCTGAGCTAACCATCTGTTGCCAATCTTTTTATTTTTTTCTCTTCTTCTCCCCAAAGCCCCGCCCCCCCACCCCCAGTACATAGTTGTATATTCTAGTTGTAGGTGCCTCTGGTTGTGCTATGTGGGACGCCACCTCAGCATGGCCTGATGAGCGGTGCCATGTCCGCACCTGGAATCAGAACCAGGGAAACCCCGGGCCGCCAGAGTGTGTGAACTTAACCACTCAGCCATGGGGCCAGCCCCTGGTTTGAATTTTTTGGCAAAGCTGCATCATACATCCATAGGAGGCACATCATTTCCAATTGTCCCTTTTTATGAAGTTGGCAGTCATCGATGACCATTGCCTAGGTTCATTATTATAACTGGAAGAGTCTGGTTGAAGGCAGAATAAGTAAAGTGGAGCAGGTGAACACCATCAATCTGTAGTACGTGAGATCTTTGGAAGTTCTCTTGGGATCGTGAGCTCTACATTCTACACTATTTTCAGAACCTTGGAGTCAGGAGATGGAATCTACTCCTGGTTCTGCCACAAACTAGCCGAGCATCCCTGGCAAATCATGCTTCCTGTTTGGCCTGGAATGGGGGCATAGACTATACACGAACCTCTAAGGTTTCTTGCTATTCTAGTGTTCTCTGACTAAACACTTAAGTAGTGGACTTAATCTTTACCAAATATGATTTAGGAGGATTAAAAAGGAACTGCTGACATTATATTCATCCCATCATACCAAGGGCCTAAAAACTTTATGGGTTTTTTATGGGTTTTCTTGATTTTTCCAACAGTTTTGAGGATGATTTTTTATTAATATCTTCAGCCATACCTGTTGTTATCTATATTCTGATTGTATTTTACTCAGCAACTGATTGACAGATGCCTGTCTTAGGTATCAGTTCATATAGAAAATGCGGTTTGGGCATAGAAAGCTTTCTGGAAGCAAATACACCAAAATATTAGCAAGTGATTCTCTCTGGGTGGTAAAATTATGGTTCATTTTTTTAACTTAAGTCTGAATTCTTCATTTTATTCTGCAAACATGTATTTTTTTAAAAAGTCATTCTTAAACGATTTGATAGCATATTTTTGACAGCATGCCCTAACAAACAGAAATCACTAAATTCTGGGTAAGAAGATTTCTTTCTCTTCCTATGATTCAGGTAGGCATTATCTTCCAGTCTAGGTTAGCCTAAATACTTTAGTAATAGGTACTTACATCTAATTAGATAGCCTTATTTAATCTTCTTCAGTAATCTCAGTGAAAAAGAAAATATACTATGCCTACTTAAATGAAAATTCAGGAAGAACAGCAGCAATACATACTATCAACGTCTGTGTCATAGCCCATATGGAATCTGGATTTGCGCTTCTTGGGTAACAGGTAGTCTTTGTGCTTCTTGGGTAACAGGTAGTCTCTTTGCTGGAGTAGTGGTGTGTTTTACAGAAGAGTGTGGGCAAAGGCGGGGTGTGTCTTTTGTATATGTTGAAAGCAGGAGATTAGAAACTACTTTGCTAAATCGTGTTCATAACAACTCCCTGGAGTACAATTACTCTCTGCTTGACGTACCTGGTCAGTATGACCCACAGAAGGAGACAATACAGGTGTCGGCCTTCCTCTCATGGGTTTCCCCACCTGGCAAGGTGTTATGCTGCTGGTGTGCCCCTCTGTAGACACCTTGATGGCAGTTACTGGAGAACTGGTAGAGTCAGAGGTGCTCTCATAGCTGTCAACTCACTGTGTGACCCAGATGAGTCATTTAGCCTAGTCACAAGCACCAAGGTCACTTCATCTTTAATGGAGAGGCTACTTCAGTTTCCAATGTAGTCACAACTAGTGAAACTGATATTACAAAAACCCACTTCTCAGTAACAAAGGCAGTATAAAAGTCAGCCTTCTTACCACGAGAAGCATGACCAACCCAGGTGGTTCTGTAGCCAGCTCTGACGCAAAAGAAATGATTGAATAGCCCTTTAAACCTTACCTGTTGCCCAAAGTGTCATAATCTGGATCTGTTCAGGCGTTTTGAAAACCATTCCTTATATCTACTAAGGACATAGGCCACATGCCAAAAAGTAGGTAACCTGACATAGAGCTTTAGTTTGGGGATTTTCTTTTGAACTGCCATCAGTGCGGTCTCTCAAGTAACATTGGTCCATGCCAATTCACAAGTGGACTCTTGTGCCAGCGGCACAATCAAGCCAACCAAACGCAAAGAACCATTTAGAGACATGCAAAACCAAGTGAGGGAGCAATTTGCTTTCATTCTGTCCATTATCTAATAGCCTCTCCTTTGCCAGAATTTGACTTGCCCCTGGGTATGCAGAGCTGAAAAGATACAATTTTTACCCTCAAGGGAGTCAGTTTAGTAGGGAAAACAGAAATTACTAGACTATACAGTTATTACAATGATGGACTATCAAAAGGGACACTTAGTAGGTGTGGGTGGGCCAAAGAAAACTAAGAAGGAATGAAGGGAGTGTTCTTGAGCCAAACCAAATAAACAAAACTGAAACTCACCATCATGACAAACCCACTCTCAGAAGTAGAATATTGATTTAGACTAGTTCTCATTTGGAAGGGTTTATTTATTCTAATAATTTCAAGCAATCCTAAGTCTTTCCATTTTAACAAGGTCATTTAGAGTTTTACAGATATTTCCAAAAGTAGGAGTAGTTTGACATGTGGGCCATCATATACATACACACACACACTTCACGGTCATCCGGCAAAGTGAGAAGAGTTCATCAGCTAGATCAGAATGTGGAAGTGAAACTTCCCCACTGCGTCTGCTTTAGTAACAGCAGCACATTCCTGCCTGTTTGTTCCCTTATATTAAGGATGAAATCATTCCAACCATCGACTGTAAATCTCGGGGTGCTGCCTGCCTGTCGTACGTGGGAACCTTTGACGACGACTCCAGAATTGCACAATTGTGTTTCTTCTGTTTTTGTTTTTGCCACATTAACTGTATCAGGTAGTGCTTGAAATAGAGGTGGAATCTGTTACTCCGCCAGCTTACCGTTTAACAAGTCAAATGATGCATTAAGAAAGCAAATTTTTAAACTATAAGATGTGTATTTGCCATATTTCCTGCTTAGTCTTATTTAGAGCTTTCTATGCCTGGATGAAATTCTCTTGCCTTCTACTGTTTGCAATAACTCAAGTCCTTTTTCTTCTTTTCAGATAATCTACTTACATTTATGCCATATTTTCTAGTTTTTCTTATTGCTTCATCTAATTTCTAAATAAACCTAGAATACACAATATTAGTCTGTTCACAGTCACTAAACTAATATCCTCAAATGTATTTGGATTTTGTGAGTTCCCCAAATTTGCCTTTGCTCGTGCATGATTTAGCTATGTAACTTACCTCGCACTGTCTTCTCTCAAGAACTTGGCCGCACTGCATTTCTCTCCATCATTTCCCACACTGCACTGGCATTTTGAGTCATCTGGGATGAGGCACCCTCCCTGCTATTAACTGTGTAATGTTTAAACTCGGCTTGCCCGTCTCCTTTCTTTTGAATTTAAACACCACGTGAATTAAACTGACCTTACTTGCTTTCAACCTGTAATTCCTGACTGCAACAGGTAGTTGCCAACTGTTGTAACTGACAGGTTTGACTAGAAGCTGACCGTTCTTACTCCCACTGAACTTAATATTTGGCATTTGTATAAATTCAAAAGGCAAGATCGTACCTTTCTTATTAATGGGCCCTCTTTGTTCATTGATAATACAGTATCTCCATCAACAGGAAGTAATTGTGCCATACCTCAGAAAATAGACTCCTTTTATTTCCAAGCAGGGGAAAGCAGGAGAATTTTACCGCAAAGAGGCTACGAGCCCCTTCAAGGGATTTACCAGACGAGTGCTGGTGTAAGTTACAAAGACAGTGCTAGTCTCTACCCCGAGGAGCAGCCAGGACACTTGCCTGATGGCAGGTGGGGTAAATTGACTCTTTGTACTTGCAACTCAGGCATGTGAAGAATACAGCATCCCTCGAGTCCAGAGATTTGAGATCACCAGTGTTTATCCAGCCGGCATGATGGCGATGAGAGAAGAGAGAAACTTCAGAGCCAAGGAAGGTTTGACAGAGCCTTAAATCAATCCTGCCTTAGAATCGTGGAAAGTTAGATCAGGAAGGGACCTTAGAGACCTCTGCTCCACCACCCCTGTTTGACTGTGAGGAAGCCGAAGGCCCGCGCAGTTCAGGGATTCACCCATGGTCTTGCACTCCTGGCTAGGGACAGAGTCAGAACTGGAACTGGATAATCCTGACTCCGTTTCAGTAGTCTTAAAGCTGGCTGACGAGGAAATTTGACACCCCCCACTCTGAACCCATGTTCCCAAAGGTTTGCTGTATCCAGCTCGTGAATGCCCCTTTCTCTGAAAATTAGGCAAACAGGTTGGAATATTTTAGAAAGAAAACACTGGCTGTAAAGTGGAAGAAATTCCTGTATGGACTTGCCAACTAGAAGCAAGTATTTGGCTTCCCCAAGACAAGGGAGAGTCTTAGTCATGAGGTTCAAGGTAGAAACTGATTGTGTCACCAGGCTGAGGGCAGACAACCTTTTTTGGAAGCAGTAGGCTGAAATTAGAACTGAATAAAAGAGTTTACAAAAGCTGGAATTTGGAGCTCTCACAATACCGGGAGTTATTTTGTTTTTGTTTGCTTACTTTTGGTGAGGTATTTCAGGCACACAAACAAGAACAGAAACTGTGATGACCTCCTCGTACAGCCCAGCTGATCTCATTCCCTCCCTCCCTCTTGAATTTGGTGCTTATATTGCCACACCTGTTGTGTTTTTCCTATATATAAATATACCCGTTAGCAATATTTAGTATTGTTTTCATATTTTAAGTGTTATATGAAGGCTATCACATTGCAGGTACCTTTCTGCAACTTGCTCTTTTTTTTTTTTTTTTTTAGATTTGTGCTATGGATAAACAGGATGGCTCCAGTGAATTTATCTTAACTGCTCTGTGGTATTGCACCATAGGAATGTTTTAGCATTTATCTAATCTATTGATGGCCATCTGGTGAGTTTCCAGGGTTTTTGTTTTGTTTTGTTTGCTGGTTTTTTTAACCTTGATATATAAACATTTTTATGGCACCCTCTCCTGATGCATGTGCACAAGAGTTTCTTTAGTGACATTTACGAGGTCTTGGTGTGCACATCTTGAGCTGACAAAAAGATCTCAAAAATAAACAGCAAATACGAGTGTCCAACACTAACACTGTGTATTTCCAGAGTTTCTAATTTTTCACTAATCTGAAGAGTGTAAAATGGTGTTTCTTTATGGTGTTAATGTGCATTTCCCTGGCCTCACGGGGCTGAAGATCTTTCCACGTGTTCACTGGCAATTCGGATCTCCTTTTCTGCCTGGGCCACTTTTCAGATGGGCTGCTTGTCTTTTTATTATTGATTTTTAGAAATTTTTCTTTAGTCAGGATATAAATCCTTCATCAGTTATATGCAGCCACTATCTTCTCCCAGTCTGGAGTGTGATTTTCACTTAATGGTGTCTTTTCATGATCAGATTTATCAATCTTTTCTTTTTCTTAAAGATTTTATTTTTCCTTTTTCTCCCCAAAGCCCCCCAGTACATAGTTGTGTATATTTTTAGTTGTGGGTCCTTCTAGTTGTGGCATGGGACGCCACCTCAGCATGGCCTGAGGAGCAGTGCCAAGTCCGCGCCCAGGATCTGAACCAGCGAAACCCTGGGCCACTGAAGCTGAGAACGTGAAGTTAACCACTCAGCCACAGGGTGGCCCCAATCTTTTCTTTTGTGATTTGTGCTTATTTCTTCTTCTTTTAAAAAAATCTTTCTCCTCTCCAAGGTCATAAAGATATTCTCCTATATTTCCCTCTAGTTTTTTTAAGTTTTGGTTTTTACAACCTTTAGATATTTTATACACCTAGAATTTACTTTTGTGTGAAGTGTGAGGTAGGAAACTAATTTTATTTTTTTTCAAAATCAACAACCAGTTGTTTTGAAACCTTTCCTTGAGAATGCTATCCTTTTCCCAAAAAGTGGGTAATTCACTTTTGACGTATATTCTTGATTCTCTGTGGGTTCTGTCAGGTTCTCCTTCCACCCCTGTGCCTTTCCACAGCACCATAATTACTATACCTTTATAGTAAATTGCAGTATCTGGAAGGTAAGCGCTTACCTGACAAGGGGGCACAATGCGCGCTAGCTGTGGTTGAGCTTCTCTCCTGAATCCCACCCAGGAGGATGCATGCCGCAAGGAGGAAAACCCAGAAGGAGGCTGTGGGATGGACCGGTGGGGCAGAGGCTGAGTAGCAAAGTTGGAATCCGGGACCTGGAGCTCACTGTCCTGGAGCGGGGAACTCTGTGCTCTGTGGAGGCCTGCAGGGCCCTCCAGAGAGCACACGTGTCCTGTGAGAGAGCTAGGCCGTGGATGCCTGCCCACAGGAGGCCTCTGTGGTCAGTCCGCGTTACAAGGTAAACCGACAGCCACAGCAGGAGATTCCAGTTACTCCCAGTACAGGAAAAAGACATTTGCTCTGAAAATGAAGTTAAGGGAACAACTCCATTTATAATAGCATCAACGAGACTAAAATACTTCGAAATAGATTTAACAAAAGAAGTAGAAGACTTGCGCACTGCACGTTGTTGAAAGAAGTTAAGGAAGACCTAAGTAGATGGACTGGAAGACTTGCTGTTGTCTGACCTACTACTCTCCAAGCTGATCCACAGATTCAGTGCAATCCCCATCAAAATTTCAGGCGTCGTCTTTGTAGAAACTGACAAACTGCTTCTAAAATTCTTATGGAAAGGCAGAGGACCAAGAAAAGCCAAAACCATCTTGGAAAAAAAGAACAAAGGTGGAGGACTCACATTCCTGATTTCAAAACTCACTACAAAGCTACAATAATCAAAGCAAGGTGGTGCTGGCCTAAGGACAGACGTATAGACCAATGGAATAGAATTGAGAGTCAAAAAACAAACCCAAACATCTATGCTCAATTGATTTTCAACAAGGTGCCAAGATAATTCAGTGAGGAAATAGAACAAATGGTGCTGGGACAATTGGGTAGCTACGTATAAAAGAATGAAGTTAGATCCCTACTTTACACCATACATAAAAAATTGGTATAAACCTAAAACTGCTCTAAAAAATAAAGTCAATTTAAATGTTAAAAAAAGACTCAAAAAAGATCAAAGACCTAAATAAAAATCTAAATAAAATCAAATCTAAATAAAAGTCTACAAAATAAATGTGGGAATAAATCTTCATGCCCTTGTCCTTGGATTAGCCAATGGTTTAGATATGACACCAAAAACAGGCAAAAAAAGAAAAAAAACTGAATTACATCAAAATTTAAAACTATTGTGCTTCATAGGAGACTATTAAGAAAGAAAAAAAGACAATCGAAGCAATGGGAGAAAATTTTTTTTGCAAATCATGTATCTAATAAGGGTCTAATATCCAGAATATGTAAAGAACTCTTACAACTCAATAATAAAAAGACATGTAACCTAATTTAAGAATGAGCAGAGGATATGAAGAGACATTTCTCCAAAGAAAATATACAAATAGCCAATGAGCCCATGAGAAGATGATCAACATCCTGGGTCATTAGGGAAATTCAAATCAAAACTACATTGAGACATCACACACACCCACTGGAATGGCCATAATTTGAAAATCAAAAAAGCCAACAGAAAATACCAAGTGTTGGTGAGGATGTGGAGGAGTTGGAACCCTCATCCAATGCTCCTGGGTATGTAAAACGCTGTAGCTGCTTTGGAAAACAGTGTGGTAGTTTCTCAAAAAGTTAAGCATAGAGTTAGTATATGATGCAGCAATTCCACTCTGAGGCATATCCCCAAGAGAATTTAAAGCATACATCTACACAAAACCTGGCACAGTCAGGTTCACAGCAGCATTATTCATAATAGCCAAGAAGAGGAAGCAATCCGAATGTCCATCAGCTAATGAATGGACAAATAAAATGTGATCCAGCCAAGGAATGCTGGATAATAATGTATATTATTATATATTGGAATAATTATATGTTACAATCCAATAATTATATATTGGAATGGTGGAATTATTCAGCCGTGAATAATAAACCTTGAAAATATCCTAAGTGAAAGTAGGCAGAAATGAAAGGCCACAAATAGTATATGTATTGTCCATTTATATGTAATGTCCCAAATAGGCAAATGCAGAGAGAAAGTAGATTAGCGGTTGCCTAAGGCTGGGGTAGGGGGAGGGTTGGGGGGTGAGGAGGCATTGAGGAGTGGCTGCTAATGGGTACTGGGTTCCTTTTTGGGGTGATGAAAATGTTCTCGCATTAGATAGTGGTGTTGGTTGCACAACCTTGTGAATATACTAAAAAATACTGAATGGTACACTTTAAAATGGAGAGTTTTATGATATGTGAATTATATCTCAATAAAGAAATGAATCACCTCAAAAAAACAAAAGACATTTGCGTTTCTTCACCCTCTGTTTTCCTTCTCCAGCACCCGAGGAGCAGAACCTGGAAGTGGGACCAGCAGGAGGGAGTCAGTCAGCAGACCCCGCCTCACACGAGGTCCCCGCTGCCCGTCCTGTGAGTAGGGAGGGGGTTGCTTTGCATTAGATGTGAAAATAGAGTTAAACTGAACTGGATCGTTCTACTGACTAAAAGAGATGGACATGCAATGATAGGGGCCTCAAATGGCCTTGAGGCCTGGGAAAGGAAGGCTTTCAGAGCAAGCTGAAGGCGGGGATGGTACAAGAAGTCAAATCACTCCATGTTTGAGTTTTACCGGATTGACGCTTCTCAGTAAACGGTCACATTGATGTAATGCGTGGGGAAGAGCTTGTGCAGGCAACGCCGCATGAACCAAAGCTCCCAGTGGTGTTCTTGTTTGGGGAGGACGGGGTACGTGCTCTGAAAGGATGAGGGTCAGACAGCACAGTGCGCCTGGGTCCTGACCTCTCAGTACCAGTCCTTACGAAAAGGAGTCGGGGCTCGCAGAAACAGCTGGTTCCCACCGGAGCTGGGAATGGGCAAGGCAGGACTGGGGAAACTCGTTTCAAAAAAAAGCAAATACCGGCCAGCCCAGTGGCGCAGCGGTTAAGTTCGCACGTTCCGCTTTGGCAGCCCGGGTTTCGCTGGTCCAGATCCTGGGTGCGGACCTACACACTGCTTATCAAGCCGTGCTATGGCAGGCGTCCCACATAAAATAGAGGAAGATGGGCACGGATGTTAGCCCAGGGCCGACCTTCCTCAGCAAAAAGAGGAGGATTGGCGGCGGATGTTAGCTCAGGGCTAATCTTCCCCCCCACACCCCCCACAAAAAAACAAGAAGTTTTCAAAGACAGGATTGTGTGAAAGAGACACAGGAGCAAGCTAAGGGGGAACTCAACGAGCCAAGGCTGGGGTAATTTCCACTAACCCATTATTAGGAAATTGTTAATTAGATGGAAGGAATTAAGCGTTTATCCTACCTTTCCAGTGAGAAATGTATTTCAGAGTAAACAGACATTCCCAAATGATGAGGGAAAGCTCTTCTCTAGAGAGGAATGCCAGCTAATAAATGTAGGACCAATGATAGAACAAAGAAGTTTGAGTTTCATCAACCCTTACGAAATAGTTGATCCAGACAATTACCAGCAGATACCAAAACCATGACTTGAAAATCTGATGCAGCACTTTCTGTCTGCATGGTGTCATATTATCCTGTGATAAACATAACTGTTCAATAGACGCTGTCACCGCTTTAACACACGGGTCACTCCCAGCGTTGCTAACAGGGGCAACACCACACGCTGTACCTCCCCATGTGATGCAGTATGTCATAAACAGCATCGCCTGTGAAATGATTCTTGGCAAAATATTCAAAATCAGACCAATTAAGACTTAGATCTAACTTACCATTTTTGGGAAATATAGGAGAAAGAAGAACAAAATAACTGATATCAAAAGGAAACAATCGGGTGAATCTAGAAGTTGAAACATTCTATAAGACAACCGTTCTGACCTCTTCAACAAGTCATTGTAATGGGGAAAAATGAGAGGCAGAGAGGCTGTTTTAGACTGATCGAGGCTTAGGAGTCCTAAGAATTAAATGTAACATATATCCTTGATCAGATCTTGATTAAAAAGACAATTGTAGAAGCCACTTGAGGAATATTACGGTAGTCTGAATATGGACTGAGCAGTATCTTAAAAAATTCCTGTTAAATTTTTTAAGCGGAACAATAGTATTATGGTTATGTAGGAAAATATCGTTATTTTTTTGGAGATACTTACTAGGCTATTTCAAAGTAAGAAAGTATACTGTAATTTGCTTTAAAATACCTCAATAATAACAACAAAAAATGAAGCAAATTTGCCCAAATATTAACAATTGTTAAATCTAAGTAAGATTTTTTGAGTGTTCATTAGACTATTCTTTTCTATGTGCTTAAAAATTTTTATAATGAAAGCTTTAAAAGAGAAACAAAAAAGTGAACTTAAACAACTCTAAAACTCTTCTAGAGCTGCCTCGTTAATTCTCTAGTCCTTTACCAACAAGTCATCTTCCATCAACTGCTGTCTTCCTTCTCCCATGGTCTAAACACTTGTCGATGCATCACGCTAATTGATTGGAAACTCTGTCACCATGCTTGTATACATAACACGATAAGAAGAAGAGAAGCGTCACTGTTAGGAGGCAAAACGTCAGCAATTCTGATTTCACTGATTGAAATGTTTCACTGTTCTGTTGGAGCTGAGTGACAATTACGTCCCCCCATCAGTTTTTTCTTTTTATAATTCATTGTATTTTTATAAAATTATATGTAAGTAGTTTTAAGACTCAAATAATGCAGAAAGACAAGTCCCTTGTGTACCGTCCGTCACTTAGGAATGTGTAGAGAGCAATGAAATTAAGAGTAAGGATGACAGAGAAAATGAATAAAACCAAAATTGGTTCGTCAAAAACAGTAAGACAGAACTCTGATAAGATTTTTAAAAAAGAAAGGAAAATGTAAACAAAGAAGAAGCAACTAGAGAAAGTAGAAAAGGAGAAATAACTGAAGACAAAAATGAGATTTAAATTGTAAACTAATGTTTTTCTTTTTTTTTTTTTTTGAGGAAGATTAGCCCTGAGCTAACTGCTGCCAATCCTCCTCTTTTTGCGGGAAAGACTGGCCCTGAGCTAACATCTGTGCCGATATTCCTCCACTTTACACGTGGGATGCCTACTACAGCATGGCTTGCCAAGCGGTGCCATGTCCGCACCCAGGATCCGAACCGGCGAACCCCGGGCCGCCGAGAAGCAGCACATGCGCACTTAACCGCTGCGCCACCAGGCCGGCCCCTGTAAAATAATTTTATAGTAAATATGCACCAATATTTTAAAACCCACCAAAAAATGGATAAATTTCTGGAAAAATAAAAAGTTCTAATGTTGATGAAAGAAGAAAGAGAAAATTAGAATAGACCAATAAGCATTAAAGAAAATGAAATTGCAATTAAGCACTTCTCCCGAAAAAGCACAGGCCGAGACAGTTTGACAGGCGGGGTATGCCAAATTTTCAAAGGATGGATACTCTTATTACATACTCTGTGTTTCAAAAAATAGAAAATGAGCAAAGGCTGCCAAGATGATTTATGAGGCTAGTGTAACTCTGAATCCAAAAACTGGATAAGGACATTATTTAAAAAGTCAGTTAGGCTGATATCATATATAACATATATTTTTATATCCAATATAAAATATTAGCTAACTGAATCCAACAGTGAATTTAAAAAAATAATAACTCAATGGAGAAACTTTAGAAGCATCCCCTTGAAGATTAATGGAAAATAAAAACCTGTCTACCCCCATGACTACCCGTTAAAATTATACTGGATGCTCGGCAGTGCTATGAGAAAATGCAATAAGCGATATGGGGATTGGAAGTAAAGAGATCAGCTGTCATTTTGTGAAAAACAATATGATTAACGTAGAAAAATCAACAGAATCAACAAACCAGTGCAACTGTCTGGATGTACCGTATCTTATTCAATCAGTTCCCTGTTAACAGGCACTGGAACTGATCTTTTGCTGTTAAAAATCATGCCATGATGAATAACCCTGTGCGTGAGTTGTTACATATTTGTGGGGGTCAGTCTTCAGGGTAAATTCCCAGAAGTGGTATTGCTAAATCAAAGTGTAGATGCATATGGAAGTTTGTTAGCCAAATTCACTCCAAGTGGTTGCACCATTTTATGTCCCAACCAACAATACGTGAGTGCCTGTTTCTTCACAGCCTCGTTAACAAGGTGCATTGTCAAACATTTGGATTTTTGTAAATCTGATAGGTGTAAGGTGTTATTAGTATCTTATTGTAGTTTTCATTTACATTTCTCTATAGTGTAGGTTGAGTGAGGTTGAAAATCTTTTTGTATGTTTAAAACCATTTGCTGGGTCCCGCCAGGTGGTGCAGTGGTTAAGTTCACATGTTCCGCTTTGGTGGCCCGGAGTTTGCTGGTTCAAATCCCTGCTGTGGACCTATGCACTGCTTGTCAAGCCATGCTGTGGCAGGAGTCCCACATATAAAGTAGAGGAGATGAGAACGGATGTTAGCTCAGGGCCAGTCTTCCTCAGCAAAAAGAGGAGGATTGGCAGCAGATGTTAGTTCAGGGCTAATCTTCCTAAAAAAAAAAAAACACCCGTTTGCCTGTGTTTTTCTGGTCTCTTTTTACCTATTTTTCTATTGAGTTTTTGCTTTTCTCAGTTTTTGAAAAGTAGCTTTGTTTTTTTTGTAGTTAAAAAGAGGGAAACAATCTGAATGTCCACAAATTTGGGGATGGGTTAATTATTCTATATGCATACTATGCGATACTATACAGCTATAAAGATTAAAGTTGGTAGGCTATGATTCTATGGAAAGATCCCCACCTATACTGTTCAATAAAAAAGCAATGTTTAGAATAATTTAAATACCATGATCCCATCTCAGAAAAAAATAAGGTCATACATAAGGCTGTATGTAAGAAACTGTTATATTTTCCACTGGGAAGTTGCCAAGGGTTGAAGATGAAGAGAAAGGTTTTATTTTTCATTTTATAGCCTTCAGTATTGCACAGAGAGTTTGAACAGCAAATCTCAATCAACAAACTCAGTCCATAGTGTGCATAAGGTGCAAGAAACTCTTTTCAGATTCCGAGCCCCATCCCTCTGGCAAATGGGAAATTCAACCGCAGTTGTCATGGGCCCTCCTCCCTTCACCCACAGAGCGAAGGCCCTGCAGTCTAACACAGCGGCCACGTGTCTTTCAACGACTGAAATAAAGACCACCACAGGTAGAGGGAATACAAAGCTGAGTGTATTCACTTGCCAGGCAGGGAAACACACACCGGAGAAGAAACTCACTGAGTAGTTCTCCGAGAAAAAAATCAAAGGGTTTTTTTAAGGACCAAAAAAGTGGTTGTGCTAAGCGTTGGATACCAGCACCCTGGAGAGAACCAAAGGAGCCTACAGACCTGTGTAGAGGTGGCTGAAGCAAGTCCTGTCATCGGTTGGTCACTTAGGTCCTGCAAGGGGCTGGAGTACGGGGGTCACTCAAAGTTCACGGTCCTTCCTCAGCGTTAACTGATCGGCCCCACGCCATGGAATACAAGGTTCAGTTTGTACATCCCTGGGCAAACGCTGCTGCCCGTGGAAAGTGTTCTACCATCCCCTCTCTTAGCCCTCCCTTTCCCACAGCGTCACGGTGACCGCAGAGAGCACAGGCAGTTTCCCAGATTTCAGGTCTACGCTGCTATCTTTGATTCACATGACAGTCTCACACGATTTCTATGTGTTTATTTAGGTCACTTTGGTTTCTTTTGTTGTAGAATCTTCTAGCCTGTGAACCAACAGAATAGTGGTGGTGCAGCACCACTTAAGACCGTGCTAAAAATGCACTTGACGCAGCTGCAGGGAGAACACAGCCAACGTCACAGAACGTCCCCTAACAGCCTCCTGTCTGGTGCTCAGCTGTAAACTTCCCATTGGTTGGCTGTTCCCACCTGGGACGACCACTTGACTTGTTCTTGACTTTTATGAAGGAAGCACTGTCTCACCCTGAAGCATCTACTCAAACGCAAAAGGAGGTATTAGGCAGGGCTCAAACGCTGCTGTGTCTTGTCAGCGTTAACTACAGTGCGTCTGTTTCCAGCACCGTGGCAGCAACTAGGACAAGGCTTTCTTGCTGAACCTGTATAGTGACACAGTCCACACAGCTTCACTTGCTGTCATTGCCTTTGTTAGGGACAGTTTCAAAGGCAGCATTCCAAATCAGAGATCCTAAGCCAGAGGACGAAACGCACACACGGAGTACTGGAACCATGATCTCAGGCACATGGATATAAGAGCCAGGTCATTGAGACGCCACCAGCGGAGAGGTAGGAATGCTCCTTAATGGTGGAGGAACCTTTCCCAGGTGACACACCCCTTCCTCTCTCTGAGTCCCAACTTTTGTAGTGATAACGCTGTCGCACAAATACGGGAAGCCATGACAGGTGTACCCTGTAATTTGGGTAAATTGTCTAAGTATCCTTCTCAAGAGTCTGAGAGGCGTTATGACCAAATACGCCTGAGATTACAACACAGGAGAGCAGAGAGATTTTCCTTGATGGATCAGTTGAGAGAAAGAGTGTTAGTAGTCATTTCCTGTGTCGTGGCACGATCAGCGATATTTTAACTGGCTTCACAGAAAACTTATCATCCTGGATGGCGTAATTTTTACTGATGAGGTTGTTAATTGTGAGCTCGTCAGAAGCAAAATTTAATTTCCACGGATGAATCTTATCATAACTGGAGCTGGTGGGATTTTTAGCAGAAAACTTCAATAGAAGGGACCTCCTGGTATCCAGGGAAGGGGCACAAACTCAGTTAGTTACATATCCTAAGGCTCCTCCAGCCTTACTGAGTCCAACAGATGTGTTATCTATACAAAGTCTATCCCAGAATTAGGAGAATTGGGATGGTCATTTAAAAAACAAAATGTTTTGTAATTTAAAGTAGTTAACAAAAGAAAATGTAAATCAGTAGGCCTATTTATAGGTACTGAACTTGATCCAAAGAGCTTGGGTTCAGCAGTCACTTCCACCTCGACCTCTGCTCTGGAGGAGGAATGTGCTGGCAGTCCTGACTCAGCTGTTCGATGCAGCCTGACAACCATGTCTGCGCTGATGTTTGTCCTGCCACGGTTCAACTTATCATTTCATTCCCTATAGGGTCCATAATCAAGATTCCCTGGTGTGTCCTTTCAGACTTTATGATATTTCTTCCAGGAAACTCAACCTCTGATCTGGCGCTTCTAGAAAGGACCTGTAGGCAAATGTAAGCAGAAAAATTACAAACCAGCCTGTGGTTGATATGACTAAATTGCTCTGGTTAATTTTTATAATCAGCATACAGAATGGAGGGAAGTAGAATCCTCTATTAAGATATAATACTTATGATTTATTCACTGTATAAGGGTCTGGGAGCATGGTTTTTCTGAACCTGAAAAGTATATAACCACTGAAACACACTTATATAAATAACAAGTTACTTATATGTAATTCAACTAGAAAGACTGAAGTTTTCTTTTGACATTTTCAGGTTTTAATATTTTGGTTTGGTAAACAAAATCACTCTCGTATGAGTTTTCAGTTTTTTAAACCTGTGCTATCTAATATAATAGCCGCTAGCCACATGTAGCTATTTAAAATTAAATTATTTAAAATCAGATAAAATTAAAAATTCAGTTCCTCAGACATACTAGTCACATTTCAAGTGCTCAACAACTACACGTGGCTGGTAGTTATAGTATTGGACAGTGCAGATCTGGGACATTTCCACTGTCTCAGAAAGCTCTATTGGACAGTGCTAATCTAGAGAATGCCATATGAATCTGGTTGTATTCTTTGCCTCTCCTTTGTAAGATGAAGAACCAAATCTTGTGTTTCTCCATGGCTGCCCAGGAAACCCCAAAGATATTTTAGCTGTAAAAGACATCTTAACAGTTTCATGATTGCAAATTTGGGAAAGAGCAATATTAAAAAGAGTCATCAGGATAGATTGGTCACAAAAACAAGATGTTGTTGTCTTGGAACAGTTGCTGTCTTGGCTGTGTCATTAAACAGAGTAACAATAAAATATTTAAAATAAAGAGAAGTTAAAATAATAATCATTAAATTTATTAGTCATTCTTTTTTTTGGATGAGGAAGATTGGCCCTGAGCCAGCAGCTGTGCCAGTCTTCCTCTATTTTGTATGTGGGACACTGCCACAGCGTGACTTGATGAGTGATGTGTAAGTCCACAGCTGGGATCCGAACCCACAAACCCTGGGCCCCCAAAGCAGAGGGAAAGGACTTAATCACTACACTACCGGGCTGGCCTCTATTAGTTATTCTTGAAGTGAAGATTCCTTGTTGCTTCTTGAAACAAGCCAGGAGCATGGTAAAACGTGACATGAAAGCAAAGCAGTAGACATTTGAGAGTCAGAGTTTGCACTAGGTGAGGCAATGTAAAGTTCTCACCTTCTCAGAGTGTACAGCAGGCGAGAGTAACTCTTTATTTCCTCCTGTGGAGAGCAGACTACAGGCTAAGGTGAGAATTTTTCCTTAGCTGTCAGTCCTCTCCTTTCTATCACAGCTAAGCTTTTTACTTATTGATGGTATTATAGCACTGTATATATTTAAACATATACATATATAATATACAATGTCCAATAGCATTTATATTTGAAAATGTAAATTTAAATCTTAAATAACATTATAAAACAATGTATCTATTACATTATTTTACCATTTTGATTTGTTTTCTAAAGAATATGTTTGTGTATAGGCAAGCATATAAGTAAAAACTATTGGGTTAAAAAAACTACATTGTGATAATTCAGTAATTTTTTTCTCTCTGTTTTAGGAATTCTGATTTTCCTAGAAATTTTTTTCTATTAAAAATTAGTCATTACTTTCAAATATAAAAGTCAGCAAGAGTTTTTAGAAATTTAAGCATCCTTAAATAATCTGCAATCACTATTGATATTAAAATTATCATAAAAATTACATTTTTAGAATTTCCATACTTTGATTAGAGTACCTCTGCAGATTCACATAATTTGCAGCATGTCTGAAGTCCAAAATCAATTCTTTTCATGAAGATTTTGATTATATAATTCAATTTGGTTGAACACAAATGTTTACATTTTCACATTCTCAAACATTTATGAAAACAATGTTAGTTTAAAATGAATAAAAACAGTATAGGAAATATATAGAGTTCAGATTGATTATCCTTTCTGTGAGAAAATAAAGCAAATTTTGCATAGACTAGAACATTATGCTAACATCATTTTTATACTGTGATAAAATCAGGAGGGCGTCATAGAAAAGTAGTCTATTTCCTAAGGATTGCCTTTGACTAGAAATATTGTTTGAGGGTGAAACCGGCAAACAGCCATTGATGATTAAGCATCTAGGTACTCAAGTTTTTTCCTTTTTGCAGTTACTGATTACAGGTTTTAGCTGTGTAGCCCACCCATTGTTAACTGTGCTGCTTAGGCAATCTGCTACCTGACTCCCACCAGGCTCCTACAGATAACATCTCCCTGGAGCCTGGGTCACCATGGTAATGGGTGTGTGAGCTGTTTTTCAGGAATTAGAACTCCTTGTCCACTTCAGGCCAGTTGAGGCCACCAGCCCACACAGATGTCTGATAGGCGACCTTTTGACATCAAGAAGCTAAAAACTCCACCCTCTGATCATGCTAACACCGCCATTTTGTGAACATGGGTCCTATGAAGAGGCATGGAGTCTGACTATGCTTGCGCAGATCATGGATTACCTCACCTCTCCTCACCTCCAATCACCTCTCTCCACATTTCAGACCACCTTGCCCCCATCCCATAAATATCCCTGAGTCCCTGTTTTTGGGGAAGCCAATTTGGGGCTCATGCTCTGGCTTCCTCACATGGCTGCCTTGGAAGTAAACTCTCTCTCTGCTGCGATGTCATCGTCTTGGTGTTTGGCTTTCTGGGCGGCGGGCAAAAACGAACCTGGTTCAGTAACAAATGGCGAGCCAGCCAGGAGCTAAGTGCAGATGGACCTTTTTGCCCGAGATTCGTGAGCCCCTTTCCAGTATGGAGGACCTGTGGGTGCGTCCAGCAGCTGCCGGGTGCATTTCTCCTGGGACTGTTCTGGGACTCTTTCCTGGCTTGGCGCTGCCGACTGCTTGGTGCATAGTTTCACTTTCAGTAGAGAGACAGCTTCTTGGTTTGGAAGATGTCTTTTTGGTGAGTAACTTGGGTACAAGTGATCGCATTCTTATTCCTCCTTCGTTTAAGTCTGACTTCCGAAAGGAAGCCTTGGTTTGGCAGGGGACGCCCTCCGGGACTTCCAACAAAGGAAGCCTTGGTCTGACCTTCATTGTGAGGGTCTTGGTTTCGAGGATGCTCAATAATAAGTAAGAACTAGGGGATCCACTCACAGAAGTGCTCTTGGCTTGGCTTGGTTTGGTTTGTTTTGAGATCTGGTTCTAGCTGCTGCATAAATATACTTTGACCGGCCGGGTCTAAATTCTGAAACAATGGGGAATGCTAATTCCATTCCTCCCTGCAGCCCCCTAGGCTGCATTCTTCAAAATTGGACAACTTTCAATTACAAGTCCATGAAGAAGAAAAAGATGGTATTTTTCTGTAACACCACATGGCCACAGTCAGAGAGTTCTCTGATCTTAATAACTTAATCAAATTTGGAATCTCAGCTTCCACTCGTGGTGTTACTGATGCTAATGGAAGCTCCACACCCCACCCTAACCCCACCTCTGCCTGGTGTTGAAGCGTCCATGTTCCACCCCGGGAGCTCTCCTCTGGTTTTTGGGCCCCTGGAGTGATTCCAGGTTGGCCCCTTGGTCAATCATTGACTGACAATCTGGAACCCGGTTTTCTCTCCTGTCAAGAGCTTATTGAGGATTTTAGGCACCTACTAAGTCAGTTGTGGGGACGGGAGACCGGTAATTTATTCTGTAAACTGTCTTGCCCAGGAACTGTTGTTTGTGTGACCTTATCTTGATGACTCTTGGGAAGAGGCTGGGAGGGTGAGGCCTGATCACCTCTTTCCCTTCTTTGTCTGTCTCGTTCATCACCTCCTCTGTTGTCATCAGCTAGGGGTTCAGTTCAGGCTGGACCTGAGCAGACCCTAGACCTTCTGTAAAGTCAAAACTTGGAAAACTTTCTGCTAGGGACTTAACTCTCAACCCTGGCACTGGGAGCCCACCCCGGCCAGCTCCAAGCCTTTGCCTCTTGCCTCCCTGGCTTGCCTTGTGCTGAATGGGACTTGACTAAATCTTATAACTATATTGACACCTGTGGTCAGGCTCTGCACCCTTCTCCGGCCCACTGTCAGTCAGACACTTACTGTCAGTCAGCCTTAGCACCATGCGGATGCCCCAAGCATCTGTGGAGTCTCACCCCTCGGGTGCATTTTAATTAATTGGAAATGCTTTCAACTTTGGATAGGTTATGCCCCAGAAACTCCATCTTGGAGAAAACGTGAGTGGTTTCTCTGTGCCTTTATGCTGTATTTGGACAGGTAGATCAACCCATAGTGTCATTTGAGTCACAACCCAATTTCTGAGAAATCAAGAGCAACTGTCCTAGGAAAATCCTTGTAAGACTGGACATGCAGCTCTAGAGGCAGTTCCACCCATTTCCCTTATCTCAGAGAGCTTGCAAATCCTCTGGGGACTATCTAGCCCATCACTAATTTCTAAGACTGAATAATAAAAGGGGGAAAAGGCCAAAAAAATGGCCAGAAGAGCACCTTTGCCAAAAATCTAGCATCTTGATTGTCTTCTCCACAAATATTAGTAAAAAGGCTTAAAACAAAATTTGGATTCATACCTAGGGAGCTTTGTATTACTGTACCTGATTCATGGCAGTAATTTTTAAAACAATAGCTGTGGAGATTCTGTGTATGTGTGTCTATATGTATGTCAGATGTGTGTGATATTTTTACCTCCAGATGGTATGGCCAAAATTGAGAACTCTGTTTAATTGGCTTAAAGTAAGCGCTTACCTAAATTATTTATAAATGGAAAAGAAATTAATCCAAATGTTTTTTAAGTTAACATGCTATAAAATTAATCTTTGGTAAATGAAAGCTCATTTAAATTTGTTGGTTTGATTAGAATGGACATGCCCTCAGAGTCAGCACTGGACGTGATGCAGACACGCAGCCTTTATTCTACATTTACTGGTCGAATAAGCTGATGCAATCTCTGTCACCAAACTGGTTAGCAGAAATAATTTTAAATGATGGCTAATTTTGTCTAATGTTTCATGAAGTTTTATAGGCAATCTAAATAATTATTGGGAATGAGTAAACTAAATGTGGAAAAGATAAAAGTGTTGGGTGAGCTTTTAAAAATAATTATGTCTTATGACATGTATATTTAAAATAGCTTCCAAAATCTTTCTGGTAACTTGAAACTTTGAGGTGTTGCTAGATAAAATTGAGTGATAAAAAACTCACTGAATACCTCAGTCATTTTTCAAATGAGATAAAATACTGAAACATTATCATTAGACATGTCTAGGTTTATCTATGTTTGGCTTCTTATTGCAAAGAAACTAAAATGTGTTTGGGTCTAATAGTAAACATGTCTTGTATTTTATTAAGATTGCACCATGAAGTAGCATGTTCCTAGAAATTATAAAACATATTTATATTGGGGGCTGGCCCAGTGCTGCAGCAGTTAAGTTCACACGTTCCTCTTCTTGGTGGCCCGGGGTTCGCCGGTTCGGATCCCAGGTGTGGACATGGCACCACTTGTCGCACCATGCTGTGCTACGCGTCCCACATATAAAGTAGAGGAAGATGGGCACGATGTTAGCTCAGGGCTAATCTTCCTCAAAAAAAAAAGTATAAATTTGCCAAGCCACAGTATGCTAATGTAAAGGACAGTTCATAATTGCTTAGTTTTTAGTAGGATCTGTATGGGTTAAAAATTCTAATTAATATATGTAATTAAAGCTACTAAAAATTAATAAGGCAAACAACTCTGTATACAAGGAAATTAAAATGTATGTTTTCAGTAAAGAAGCTATAAAGAATGGAAGTATTTTTGTTTGTTAGGTTAAGAAAGATAAATTTGTCCTCAAGTACTAGAAGGGAAGAAAGGAAGCATGGGACAAATTCTGAATGTAAAAAGAAAGTTATAGAAGGTTTGTGAAAGAGAAATTCTGAAGGGAGTTTTATGCCTGGTCAAGTTGGCTAAGATTAAAGTAATTCCAATTAAGTAAATGAGTTTTAATGAAAAAAACAATAAGCTGGTACAAAAATTAAAATTTTTTCTCTCTAAAGGATAATTTTCTTGAACTTTTGGTCTGCTCTTGATAAAGAGGTTATAAAAGGCTTTTTCTTTATTTTTGATAAGTCTACCTAAAAGACAGAAAATCTATGTTTTGTTACAATAATTCCCTCTGTTCAGAAAGACTGGAGTCTCTATTCAGATATTTTGACTGTTTTAGCTGTTTGCCCTTGACTGGTTCTGTTGTCACTTTGAATGGATGACTGAGCATGGTTTCCGATCTGAACAAGTGTTTTAAAACCTTTTGATGTTTTTGACAAGCTCTCCCCACCACCAAAATATTCAAATCCTGAATACTTTCATTTGGCTTGGAAGAAGGAAGAGAATTTCTCTGAGGATTTTCAGAGGGCCCCTGAGACTTCTCAAGGAAATTTCCTCCTGCTTCCTAGAAGGAGGAAGACACTAAGCTAATTAGGCTTATTTGGTATGTTAAATTACATGGGAAACATTGTCAAATAAGTGATGATAAACTTTCTAGGGTGGTATTATGTGAGTCAATGTTATTGATATAAATGTTTTAAAAATTATATAACATTCCTAAAATTCTGATTGGTCCTGGTTGTCAGCCACAATTCTGGTTATTATTTTAAAGTATTATATGTCACAAAACTAATCAAATTTCTTTGTCAGTTGCCATTTTGGGATCTTGTTGTTTACAGACAGTTATTGTTTTACTCTGATGCTTTCGCAAAATGTTTCATCTTCAGAGAAATTCATGGAAAGGACTCTGACACTCTAGAATAAGGTTCCTTTTTTTTTTTTTTTTAAAGATTTTTATTTTTTCCTTTTTCTCCCCAAAGCGCCCCTCCGGTACATAGTTGTATATTCTTCGTTGTGGGTCCTTCTATTTGTGGCATGTGGGACGCTGCCTCAGCGTGGTTTGATGAGAAGTGCCATGTCCGTGCCCAGGATTCGAACCAACGAAACACTGGGTCGCCTGCAGCGGAGTGCATGAACTTAACCACTCAGCCACGGGGCCAGCCCCAAACAGGTTAAGATTTCTTTGCAGTGCTTTCTTTTTTTTTTTTTTGAGGAAGATCAGCCCTGAGCTAACATCTGCTGCCAATCCTCCTCTTTTTGCTGAGGAAGACTGGCTCTGAGCTAACATCCATGCCCACTTCCTCTACTTTCTATGTGGGATGCCTGCCACAGCATGGCTTGACAAGCGGTGCCATGTCCACAATGGGGATCCGAACTGGTGAACCCAGGGCCGCCGAAGCAGAATGTGTGCACTTAACTGCTGCACCAGTGGGCCAGCTAGAATAAGGTTTCTAATAAACTTTCAGATCGTAAAACTGAACTGGGTAAGAAATTACAGAACTCTAACAGAGAAACTCATGACCTCATACAACTGCTAACAGAAGATTAAGATCACGAATTGATTACACAGGACTGAATGAACTGATGAGGATGATTATGATTTATAGGACTTTTCATTTGAGATATTGCTGATTTTTTGATGTTCTGTTTCCAGATTTAAGGAAGTCTTTTCTCTTTTTCTCTCATGCTAACTATGACATATCAATTTGATAAATTATACCTTTGTAAGCAGATTTGAAACGCTTATTTTTCTCCCTGCCTGATCCCTCCAGGATTTGGAAACTCTTAATGAGTGAGTATCGTTTTCATGGCAATGTAGTTATTTGCCATAAGTTCAATAAGAGTCTGTTCTCCTTATAACAGGACACAATTGGAAACATTGGTTATCTTACCAAGGCTTTGACTGGAATGTCATATTTGAGAGAAACTGGCATAGACTCAGATATGACCAGACAGCCTTTAAGAAACAAGGGTTGGACTTTGTGGAACAAAGCCACTTGGAAATATTGGCCTGGTACCTTGTTTACAAGGATTCCAGGACCCCGGGTAAGTAAGGAAGGTCACTTATCTGGCAGGCGCCTGGAACTCGAAATATATTGGAGGTCCTCAAGAAGAGAGGAATCCACCCAAATCTGTAGGTATTGCAGGCAAAATCTGATGACAAGTCTTTGGCTTGGTTTTCTTGGCCTCGAGAGGCCTTTAAAGTTCAACCTGAGATTCCTCAGAAAGAGTTCCAGCAAAGCAGATTTGAAAGAACCTATATAATCACTTGCTATTCTTACTGTACTTCTGTAAATAATTGAGGCAATTTTCTTGAAACGAAACTTATCTTGCAAACCAATTAGTATTAATTTGGCTATCTTTGGTAAAAATGAGGGTGATTTCAGAGAGAAAAATTATGTTTCAATAAAAGCTATAGTACACATTCATGGATATTAGGTTCTAGTCCTGATAATTGTCTTTGAGGTTTTTATTTTATATCTGTTAACTGGACTGGATCCTGAATTCTTCTAGTCTCTTGAAATATCTGGCCACAAATCTCCAAATTAATGTTTTCAATTTTTTTCCCATTATTTTCATTTGGAATCATTGAGAACTGAACCTGCCCTTTTTCCTGAACCTTTGCAAACTGAAGCTGGACAAATTAATATAAACTTAAGAGAATTCACATCTGTTGCTGTGTAAGACACTCAGTAAGATACCTGAAGACCTGATAACATCATCAGAGACATTTCAAACTGCAAAAGATGCTTTGATTCTGACGCCCAGAAATCTTTTGACTGTCTGCTGCCTGGACTGAGAAAGGTTTATAATTTGCTGGTTTATAATTTGCACCCACCATTAACCGTGTTTTTCTTTTTGTCTCTCTAGAAATACTTCTTATTAAATACCTGGTTACTTGCTAACACAATATGGGCTGAACTTTGGGAGCCCACCTGCATCACCGTCTCACTAAGGGACTGGTCCA
The DNA here is from genome assembly GCF_041296235.1 of Equus asinus. NCBI lineage: Eukaryota > Metazoa > Chordata > Mammalia > Perissodactyla > Equidae > Equus > Equus asinus. Next base: position 68,290,811 of record NC_091793.1, on the reverse strand, counting down.
ATGAGATGGAACAACCTATGCTCCTCACCAACAGGATAACCCCTCAAGATTGAAGATGAACAACAAAAGGGGGGATTGATATGGGTTAACACAAGGTTAACATAAGGGAAGCCATATTGTAAAGAAGAAACCATATTGTAACTTTGAATGACCTCTGATTAACTAACCCAGACATGCTCTGTAGATTTTATGGACCCTGCCAGCTGCTATAATTTGATAAGTTTGTTCTTTTGAGTTCCTTAGGAATGTGATGACCCCCAGGTAGAGAGTCTGTGCTGATGGCCATCATCATTGACAACTGAAAGATCAGGGTATAGGCCATTGCTCTGGTCTCTGATGCATCTCCAGTAAAACAAAAGACTATCAGAAACTGAGACCAGATGTCTTCCCCACCTGGAGAACAGATGGAGGCCCCACTGGGATTAGGTCTATTTTTCAGGGACTGTTAAAATTTGGGTTGTCTATACTTCTTGTCCTTCTGATAAGCCAGGAACATGAGAATATTTCCAAATGAGTGCTAAAAATGTCATTCCTTTAACCCAGATCTATGCCCCAATTGAGCAGGAAGTAGCTAGATCGGTCATCGCCCCAAATCCCTCAAGAATGAGAAGTGACCAAACAATAGGGGGGATTGAAACCAGCAAACAGCCATTGATGATTAAGTATCTAGGTACTAAAGTTTTTTCCTCTTTGCAGTTACTGATTATAGCTTTTAGCTGTTTAACCCAGCCATTGGTAACTGTGCTGTTTAGGCAATCTGCTACCTGACTCCCACCAGGGTCCTATAGATAACATCTCCCTGGAGCCTGGGTCACCATGGTAATGGGTGTGTAAGCTGTTTTTCAGGAATTAGAACTCCTTGTCCACTTCAGGCCAGTTGAGGCCACCAACCTCTCAATGGGGCTCAAGCAGATGTCTGATAGGCAACCTTTTGACATCAAGAGGCTAAAAACTCCACCCTCTGATCATGCTAATACCGCCATTTTGTGAACATGGGTCCTATGAAGAGTCATGAAGTCTGACTACGCTTGTGCAGATCATGGATTACCTCACCTCTCCTCACCTCCAATCACCTCACTCCACATTTCAGACCACCTTGCCCCATCCCATAAATATCACTGAGTCCCTTTTTTTGGGGAAGCAAATTTGGGGCTCATGCTCCCACTTCCTCACTTGGCTGCCTTGGAAGTAAACCCTCTCTCTGCTGTGATGTTGTCATCTCACTGTTTGGCTTTCTCGGGGGGAGGAGTGGAGGGGGGCAAACACGAACCTGGTTCAGTAAAAAGGGGCTGGCCTGGTGGCGCGTAGCTGTTAAGTTTGTGTGCTTTGCATTGGCGGCCCAAGGTTCACCATCCTGGATCTTGGTTGTGGAACTACACACTGCTTATCAAACCATGCTGTGGCAGGCATCCCACATATAAAGTAGAGGAAGATGGGAACAGATGTAAGCTCAGGGCCAATCTTCCTGAAAAAAAAGAAAGAAATATTGTTTGGGATTTTCCTCTTTTTACACTTAAATAACAACTATTAACACTTTCAACTGTAGAAAGCACTGAGCTATAACCTAATAACCTTCTATTTGTAACATAATAACCAAGGTCATTAACCCAAATCTTTGTTTCCCTTTAGAGCTGCTGTCTCAGCAGGAACGGTTTTCTTAAAAGACCCAAAACATTTAAAACATTGGAAATCAATTTTTTCTTTTGGAAATTCTTGAGGTTTTAAAAAAATTAATATAATGACTCATAAGTTTCCATAAACCAATTAGCACAAGAGCTCCCAAAGAATTTAAGAAACCTTGTAATCTGATTCATGAAATTTCTCCCACCAAGTGTGAGAGCTGCCTGCCTGGCCTCGATGATCCCAGAGGGCACACTATCGACAGGCGGTGCAGCCCAGCCGAAAGGCTGCGTGCGTCACAGGCCTGAGGACGCCCCTCGAGGGAGGGGTGGAGAGTTCCGAGCACGGCAGCCCCCACTTTAACGCAGAACCCACAGAAGGGACGCCTTCTTCAGCCAGAGGACAGACTGAAAGCAAGCTCAGGAAATGACACTGATTGTCGCTTTTCTCCTGAAAAGCCACCAAGACTGAAAGCTCAGTTGACAAAACTTGAAAGTTAAAATAGTCTCACAGAGGCCTGCTGGGAATTAGAAAAAGTCACAAGATACGGTAACTGGGTCACCCTCAGTTAACAAGAATAAACCCAGGGATGCGGAGTGAGCGCAGTTCTGTCAGCACTGGGAGAATCACCCACAGGCTGGGGCCCCACGAGACCAAACCCGAGCACAAAAGGGCACCTTTCGGCTCAGAGTCCAGCAACACTGGCCTCAGCAAAGTGAGGTTCGTCAGGGTAATTTTGGTAGGACCTCCAGACACCAGAAAAGAAAATGAAGACCAGCAGAGGTGGAGGGTCACGAAGCTGAGTCTGTCAGCTTGCAAGAGAGCCCCTGCCAGGGAAGAAACTGACTCAGAGTAGGACCCTGAGAACAAAATGTGTGTGTGTTGTCAGCTGTCAAGGACTAGAAAGACAGTCACGCTAGGCAAGCTCTGAAAACTAGCACTCTAGACAAACCGAGTAAGCCCACAAGTTTTCACAGGTGGCTAAGATCAGCAAAGAATTGCAAGTTAGGGTCTGCAACCTTGGCAAGCCACGTGCAAGTCCCCCAGCAGCAAGGGAGCAGAAGCTCCTTCCTACAGCAAAGCCACAGTCGGAAAGGCTGTTGCAAACAGAGTCCAGAGGGGCGGGGCTTTTCACTCGCTGCGTTGTGACAGCCTCTCATTGGCCGAGCTTCCAGCCAGTCAACAAGAGGAAGTCTTTCTTCTTCCTGCTGGGCTCTGCTGTCCATGTAGGGCCTGAGAGCTCCCCCTCTTGGCCTCCTGACTCCAATTTAATGAGGTTTCTGTTTGTTAATTTGACAGTGAGGTCCTGCAAGGGCCTGGCATCCTGGGGTCAGGTAAAGTGCACCATCCTTTATCAGCTTTAACTGAGGAGTACCAATATCGGTGAAACACAACCTTCAGTCTTGCTATCTCCTAGGCAAGTGCTGCTGCAAGGGGCACTTTTCCTTTTCACGTGAGTCCCCTTCTCCTCGTGGCCATCATTCACACACATTACTAGGAATCACCCGGTCTGGGTAGGCGAGGTTCCTTTTAGCCCCAAGGCTATGCTGCTTCTGTGCCGTGTGACACTTGGAGGGGAGAGGGGGCGCCTAGATTCAGGCAGCCATTTTCCTCGGAGCTTGGCCGCTCCCCAGGGTCCAGCCCTGCTGCTCAGGGAGCCCTAGGTCTCGCTCCTACACACACAGACATACACAATTATTTCTTCTTAATCTGGGGGAAGTCCCTTCCACTGTCTTCCTATTTCCTTCATGAGACCCCTCTCCCCTCACTGAAATACTTCTGCCTCAATATCTTTAGGGCCTTTTGAGGGTGAGGGTGAAATATCCCAGAAAGAGGACAATCTTGCTGACAAATTCTATCTCCATCTTGGCTCAAACCAATAGCCAGTAGCATTCACTTACTTACACATCTGTCTCCTGCCGAGTGGCCTAGGGGCTGGCTGTTGACAGGCCCATGGCTACTGTTGTTGGGCAGTTGGCCCAGTAGGTTGTTTATGGTTTATTTCCTCTCCCTATTGTGGAAAATCCACTAGGCCCCTAGTGGCCTGGCTTGAGCCCCAGGCTGCCTAGAGCCCTCACTGTGGAGGCAGGTCCTCTCTCAGCTCCGGGCTTCTCTCCTTCCCTTTCCTTGATGCCCTCCATCAAAGCTGACCTTTCCTTCCTCTAAAGGAGCGCTTCTCAGAGTGTGAGTCCAGGACAAGCGGCAGCAGTATCTCCTGGGAACGTGTTAGAAATGCAGACTCTCAGGCTCCACCCCCGACCTGCTGAGTCAGAAGCTGGGGGCCGGGCCCAGCGCTCTGTGTTAACGAATCCTCTAGGTGATTCTGAGGCATGCTCAGGTTTGAGAATCACAGCTCTACATCATTGCCACAACGATATGGCTCTCGTACCATCAGCATCACCCGGGAACTTGCTGGAAATGCAAGTTCATGAGCCTCAGGCCAGAAAGCCTAATCAAAATCTCAGGTGGGGCCAGGAATCAGTGGTTTATCAAGCTCGGCAGGTGATTCTTACACACCCTTAAATTTGAGAATCACTGCTCTAAATTTCTCTCAGGGTTCAGCTCTCTGATTTTGAATGGGAAAATGAACTTTAAAAGAGAAAACAATTTCCCGCTCATAATTTTCACGGAACAGGCGAGGCCTCGGAACTCGATCCTTTGTCACCCGACGAGAAATATGAACGCGTTTAACCCAGTGGATGTCGAACTTTGTGACAGGGCTGGAGGGGAGCCAAATTCGCCACCACGAAATGTGTGTCTTGGGCACGAGGCAGTTTTCCTTTAGCTCCCTCCCCTTAACCACCTAGAAGAATTTAGGTGGAGGGTGTGTTTGGAAGGAGAACTATCGCCAGAGACAAATACGAGGAGCAGGGTGAGCTGTGGTGGGGAGCTCAGCAGGGCTTGGGGAACAAAGTTCTCTGTGTCCCGTTGTCTCTGCACACACGGCAAACCTTTGTTCACCAAACATTTGCTTCTCCCGTCTACCCGTGAATTGTCTTCCTCCCCTTTGAAGCCCCAGACCCCTACTCCCTTCTCTTTAGCTCAGAATAGCATATAAACCTCAATGCCAGAATGTCTTCAGGCCTCATAGTCTAATGGAGCCCCCATATGTATGAAATTAAATTTGATGTTTTCTTGTTAATCTAATTTAATTCTTAGAGCAGCCAGAAGAACTTACAAGGGTAGAGAAAAATTCTTCGTCCCCCACATACTCATTTTAAGAAATGCATTTTCTATCATGACCCAGTACACAAATGCGTGCACACACCCACAGGTCCACAGGCATGCTTTGTTTTATTGTGCTTCAATTTATTGCACTTCGCAGGTATTGCATTTTCTACAAGACCCTCCACCAGCAAAAAGACTGTGATTTGCTGAAGGCTCAGATGATGGTTAGCATTTTTTAGCAATAAAGTATTTTTTAAGTAAGGTATATACATTGTTTTTCCAGGTATAATGTTATTGCACACAATAGTCTGCAGTACGGTGTAAACATAACTTTTATATGTACTGGGAAGCCAAAAAATGTGTGTGACTCCCTTTCTTGTGATATTTGCTTTTTTGCAGTGGTCTGGAACCAAACCCACAATATCTCCAAGGTATGCCTGTAATCAAAATCACCAGTTTTGGGGTTTTTTTTAAAGGAAGATTAGCCCTGAGCTAACATCTGCTGCCAATCCTCCTCTTTTTGCTGAGGAAGACCCGCCCTGAGCTAACATCCATGCCCATCTTCCTCTACTTTATATGTGGGACGCCTGCCACAGCATGGCGTGCCAAGCAGTGTCACGTCTGCACCCGGGATCTGAACTGGCGAACACTGGGCTGCTGAAGCAGAATGTGCGAACTTAACTGCTACGCCACTGGGCTGGCCCAAAGGCACGGTTTTTTGAAACAAAATTTTTACTATGTTTTATGTTCTCTGAATTTTTCTATTATAATTCTTTTTTTATTTTAAAAGTGATCACAACCCACTAAATTAATTTTACAACTCATTAGAGGATTGGAACTCACTGTTTGAAAAATACTGATTTGAACAATTTCCTTTGGGAAAGAGTAAAGCTGTGAAGGAAGGTAAATTTTAGAGGTGAAAATATTTATTTGTTTTTTATGTAGTAGCAGAGAGAAATGTGAATACTAATGAGCAGTAGAACTTTAAAAAGTATGCTAGAACTCACCAATTAAAAAGGGGGAAAAAAGGGGGCTGGCCCCGTGGCCGAGTGGTTGAGTTCACATGCTCCACTGCAGGCGGCCCAGTGTTTCGTTGGTTCGAATCCTGGGTGCGGACATGGCACTGCTCATCAAGCCACGCTGAGGCGGTGTCCCACATGCCACAACTAGAAGGACCCACAACGAAGAATCTACAACTATGTACTGGGGGGCTTTGGGAAGAAAAAGGAAAAAAATTTAAAAAAAATCTTTAAAAAAAGGGCGAAAAAAGAAATAAATAGCAATTTAATGAAATCTGGGGGGGAAAAGGAAGACCAAATTCTCCCAAAGAAAGATAGAGTGTTAAATCGGATTAAAATGGAAACCCACCCATATGCTGATAATGAGAAGTGCAGATAAAATGAAGTGATATATACAGGCTGAAATTAAAGGGACAGACAAAGATAGGAAAACAAACAAAAGTAGTAAAAATTAACCTGAATAGAAGGATATTATGAAATGATAAAAGACACAATTAATGAAGATGATATGATAGAAATAAACCTACATGCACTAAACAACTTAGGAGCTGAATACATAAAGAAAACACTATCAAAAATATCCCTAATAGGGCCAGCCAGGTGGTGCAGCGGTTAAGTTTGCACATTCTGCTTTGGTGGCCTGGGGTTCACTGGTACAGACCCTGGGTGCCGACATGGCACTGCGTGTCAAGCCATGCTGTGGCAGGCATCCCACATATAAAGTAGAGGAAGATGGGCATGGACGTTAGCTCAGGGCAAGTCTTCCTCAGCAAAAAAGAGGAGGATTGGTGGCAGATGTTAGCTCAGGGCTAATCTTCCTCAAAAAAAAATTTTTTTTAACTTAAACAAATTCCTAATAGATAAAAATTAATTAACCATGTAGCAAAAGCAAATAATTATTAATATATAATTTAATAGACATATAGAGAAATGTCTCTCACATTGAAAATTTTTTTATGTCCATGGAGCATTTACAAAAATTGATCATGTTTTTGTCAAAAAAACAAAATAATAATGAACAAATTCAAAAAAGTGTCAACCTTACTTTTCTGATCATAATCCAACATAGTAAAAATTTAAAAAGTAAGCAGAATTTTAACTACTTGGAAATTAGGAAATACACTCCCCAATCATTATGTCAAAGAAGATGAAGGGGATCAGATCCCATTCGGCTAAGGATTGTTGCGAGCTGATGGCAAACGGCTCTCTGCCCTCCCCTTTTCTGTCTAAAAGCAGGACGTAAATTTCCCTTTGTAAAGGTAGCAGACACTTCCGTTTGTGAAGGTGTCTCCCTCTCCTGCTGCAGGAAGACAAGTACCCTGCAGACAGGAGGCAACGCCTCATCTGAGATGATTCTCATCTGTAAAACAAGCCTTACGAAGCAGCCCTTGTTTGCCATGTATTTGCTAGTCTCCTTCCCAAACTTACTCATCTGCAGAAGCTCCAAAGCCCTTGCCTTTGTCCCGCTTCTTCTCCACACTTTATCGCCCTTTACCAAGATGGTCTCTGAGCCCCAAATTTAACCGCCTCCTTGACTCACGTTTCTTTGTGAACTCATGTGCATAGGTACATCATTAGGTTTTTTCTCCTGTTACCCTGTCTTTTATCAGTTTGATTTCCTGGCTCCGGCCAGTGATCCTAAGAGTGGAGAGGAAGAGTTTGTCCCTCCTCTACAAAGTATCCACTCTGAAATTGTAAATTATCTTATAAGTAATAAAAAAGGAGAACACTTCCTCCCAAACCTGTGGGATGCATCAAAAGCAGAGCGGGGCCAAACACGTGTTAAAGTTACTTCATTGCTAAAGAAGACAACGAAGGAGAAAGAGCACACAAGATAATTTAATTATCATGTTAAACAACAAAAAAAGAATAACGAACCTGACCAAAAGAAATGAGGAAAGAATTAATAAATATTGACACTAATAGAGAGAAAACAGACCAAGGAAGGAGGAGGAAGAGAGGAGAAGCAGCAATTCATTAATCCAAAGTGGTACTTTGCAAAGACCAATAAATAGATTAACGTCTCATAAGCCCAATTAGGAAAAAGAAGAGCGTGTGTAAAAATATATGAGAACAGGAATGAGGAAGGAGACAGCCACAGGCTTAGTGGGGCTGGAGTGGAGTAAATGAGAGGAAAATTAGCAGGAAATGACAGGGGTCAGACCACCTGGGGCCTTATAAACCATAGGCAGGTCCTCGCCTTTTACCCTGAATGAGATGAAGCCATTGGAGGGTTTTGAACCAAAAGGTACTGTGACCTGACTTACATTTTCCCAGGACCACTCTGTTTTCTGTGTTGAGAACAGACTGTAGGAGGAGTGGGGGCAGAACTGGAGGTGGGTGCCAGGATCCAGATGGGAGGTGCTTGTTGTGGCACTGGTCAGAGTGATAACTGGTCCACTTTTTAGATATATTTTGAAGGTACAGCCAATCGACTGTGCTGATAAATGGGATGTGATGTGTAGGGGAAGAGAGGAGTCAAGGGTAATATCTGGTGTTTTGCCAGAGCAGGTGGAAGAAGAGGGTCAGGCATCAGCTGAGGAGGGAAAATGAGGGGAGGACCAATTCGGTGAGAGATCATGCACTTAGCTTGAAACACTGAGTTTGAGACGTCTGTCAGTTATCCAAGTGAAGACATCAGGTAGGCAGTTGAATTTATGGGCCTGAGTTCAAGCGAGAAGTCTGAGCTTGAGATATAAATTTTGAAGATAACGTACAGATGGTATTTGCCTTAGCTCAGGCTACCATAACGAAATGCTATAAAGCGGGTGACTGAAACGACAGATGGATTTTCTCACAGTTCTGGAGGCTGGAAGTCCAAGATGAGGGTGCCAGCATGGTTGGGCTCTGGCGAGCACTCTCTGCCTGGGTACAGACGGCTGCCTTCTCCGCGTGTGCTCACAGGGCCTGTGTTAGGTGCTTCTGCCTTGAGCGAGAAAGACCTATCTCTCTTCCTCTTCTTTTTTTTTTGAGGAAGATTAGCCCTGAGCTAACTACTGCTAATCTTCCTCTTTTTGCTGAGGAAGACTGGCCCTGAGCTAACATCCGTGCCCATCTTCCTCTACTTCATACGTGGCACGCCTGCCACAGCATGGTTTTGCCAAGCAGTGCCATGTCCGCACCTGGGATCCCAACAAGCAAACCCCGGGCTACCGAGAAGAGGAATGTGCGAACTTAATGAACTTAACCGCTGCACCACCGGGCCGGCCCTCTTCCTCTTCTTGTATGGCCACGAATCCTATCACATTAGGATTTCTCTCGTACCTGAATTCACCTTAATGACCTCCTAAAATCCCAGTCTCCAAATTCAGTCACCCTGGGGATTAGGGCTTCAACAATTCCGGGGGGGCGGTGCGTGGGGAGAGACAGTCCAGTTTATAGCAGTATTTAGAGCCATAAGACGGGGTGAGATAGGCAAGCGAGTGAGTATAGACGGAAAAGAAAAACGGTTCAAGAACTGAGCCCTGGACACACAACATCGAGAGGTTATGAAAATGAGGAGCCAACAGCAAAGGAGACTGAGAAGGAGAAACCAGGGGTAGGAGAAAGTCCACCCGCTTTGGAGCGCTGGCGGCGTCTATTAAAGCTGGGTGTAAGTTTATCTACAGGGGCCGCCCCGTGGCCGAGTGGTTAAGTTCACGCACTCTGCTTTGGCGGCCCAGGGTTTCGCCGGTTTGGATCCTGGGCGCGGACATGACACCACTCATCAGGCCACGCTGAGGCGGCGTCCCACACAGCACAACCAGAGGCACTCACAACTAGAATCTACAACTATGTACTGGGGGGCTTTGGGGAGAAGAAAACAAAAAAGATTGGGAGCAGTTGTTAGCTTAGGTGCCAATGTTTAAAAAAGAACAAAGTTTGTCTATAACCCGGCAATTCCACTCCCGAGGATTTCCCCGGCAGAAATGAGTGCTTATGTCTACGACAGGACATGTATGCGTATGTTCAAAATAGCTCCAAACGGAGACAATCCAAATGTTTATCAACAATAGAATGTTTCTCAGGATGAGAAATTCATGGTATATTCACGTAACACAATCTTCACAGGACTGAAGAGGACAAACCTCATAGACACCATGTTGAGCAAAAGGAGTGAGACACAAAGGAATGATTACTGCATGACTCCATTTAGAAGAAGTTCAAAAACTACCCTATGGAGATGGAGGTCAGAGCAGTTGTTTCCCTGGGGAAGCTTGCTGTGTGGTAAAGAACTACCCTTACCCGAAGAGGGGTCCGCCCTTAGATCCTGGGAGGGGATCTCTAAACTCCTGGAATTCCCTGCCTCATAGGAGTGCCTTTGTTTACCTGGGGGCTGGACTGTGCCACACTGGATAGTCTAACCTTGTGATTTGTGGAGGGAGCTTTGAGCTGTGCAATGTCAGATGGACCTTTCAAGGGACTGGAGGCTAAGGTCCGCCAGGAAGGGGGTCAACCACGTCTACTTGAAGAAGCCCCTGTGAAGACTCTCTGGACACCGCAGCTTGGACGAGCTTCCCTGGTTGGCAGTCCCTTGGTGCTATTGTCACACGTCGCTGCTGAGAGAAGTTAGCCCTGTCCACGCTTCCATGGGGAAAGGACAACTGGAAGCTCCGTGCATGGACCTTTCCTGGGCTCTGCCCTATACAATCCTCTGGCTGATTTTAATCCATATCCTTTGGCTGTAATACACTGTAACCATGAGTATAACAACTTTCAGTAAATTCTGTGAGTCCTTCTAGTGAGTGATTGAAGCTGACAGTTGTCTTAGGGTCCCTCAAACTTGCGGGTGGTGTCAGAAGTGGGGGGGTCTTGGGGATTCCCAAACACTGCAGTTAAGGACTGGGATGGAACCCGAGACAGCCTTCTGAGGTGCTGGCGTGTTCTGTGACTCGATCTGGGGAGTGGGTTCACACACATGTACATGTGTAAGAAGTCATTGAGCTGTACACTTAGTAGTTGTGTACTTTGCCGCATGTGTGTTATAAAGTAATTCTTAAGTTACCAAAAAAAATCAGCAATCCGGAATGGTTTGCAGTCCCTAAAGCTAAGTGTTCGGGGCTGAACTGAGTTCCCCAGAAAGGTACGCTGAAGTCCTCATCCCCAGGACCTGAGACTGTGGCCTTATTTGGAAATAGGGGTTTTTCAGACGTAATCAAGTTAGATGAGGTCATACTGGATTAGGGTGGGCCCCAATCCAATGACTAGTGTCCTTTTAAGAAGAGGGAACTGTGGACACAGATACGCAGGAAGAACACGAGATAGAAGTTACGCTGCTGCAAGCCGAGAAATGCCGGCGGCTGCCAAGGCGAGGGAGGGTCCTCCCCGCAGCCTTCAGAGAGCACGTAGCCCTGGGCACCGCGGCCGTGGACTTGCAGCCTCCAAAACTCTCAGAGATTACATTTCTGTGGTTTAAGCCACCCAGACTGTGGAACTTTTGACCACAGCCCTCGGAAAGTAGTACAGATGTGTATACACGCGAAAGAGGAGCAGGAAGGGGGCTGTCCGGGAGTTAGGGACGGTCACCTCAGAGGAGCGGTCACCTCAGAGGGCGTGTGGTCGGTAGTAGTTTACCTCTATATCTGGGCTTAGAGATTCCTTAAAGAATGCTTCCTGTTCATTTATCTCAGAATTTTATTTGATGCTTTTCAAATTACAATAGCAATACATTCTTATCGTAACACATGAAATAATTCAATACAAATACTGGAATTTCAGATAATCAATGAGTAATTTCTAGCGTGTGTCCCACGCAGTATTTGGGACATACTTACACTAAAGATGTATTGAACATTCGTGTCAAATTCAGAATTACCTGGGTGCCGCGTCGTATCTGGCGTGCTCTTCCGCCGGATTGCCACGCCGCTTACTCTGCTGCCTCCCGCAGGTCTGTGCTGAAGTGTCGCCTTCTCACGAAGGCCTTTCCCAGCCATTCTGTGTAAAACTGCGCCCTGCCTCCGCTGCTCCCCGAACCCCTTCTGACCAGTGGAAGCGGAAATGAGCGGGTGAGGCCACACTGGCTTCCCCCAGGGCAGCGGATGGTTTGGCTGCCCCAGGGAGCAGACAGGCAGCGAGCCCGCAAGCCCTGGCCCTGGTGGAGCGGGCAGAGCCAGTAACTTCATTCGTTTGTTCATCTGCTGTGCTTTGAGCGCTCACTATCTGCCAGCACGCTTCGTTTCCAGAGAGGTTGGGTAAACAATCCCCCAGGGCCCTGTGGCCCGGAGGAGGAGACAGACATTAACGGTTATGTAATTACAGTGGCGGTCCCTCTGTGGGGAAAACAACCAAGAGCGCCTGGTCTGGGGGCCAGGGAAGACTTCCTGGAGGAAGGGGCACTGGAAGGCTGGGCAGGAGTTGATTGGGGGCAGAGCTCTGTGGACTGAGGGGACAGCTTTCCAAGTAGGAAGTCCAGTTAACCAAGTGCCCTGAGGTGGACGGAGCAGTGGAAGGAAGGCCGGAGTGAGGAAAGGGGGCCGAGCACAGGCAGTTACGGGGGACCGTGTGGCCCGAGCCACGCCTGGGGAGGAGTCGGGGACCGGCTCAGAGGCCTCCTAGTCGGATGAGGCCCAGCATCTTCCCAGCCTGGCTGCCCCCTCCTCAAGAATGTGGAATGCCCGTCACTCCCCAGAAGCAGCCACCACATCCCAGTCGTCGTTCACTCGCTGAGATGTGGCTAAGTGACCAGTGGGTCTCACGTGCCTCGCTCACTCTCTGAGGCAGTGTGGGGCCAGGGGCAGACGGGCCGGGGGCAGGACTGGGGGAGCTGCCCTCTTTAATCAGTTTCCTCATCAGTAACATGATAAAGGATCGCACAAGAGGAGCCCAGGTTAATTCTGTTTCTAAGAGACGCCTGTGATCTGAATGCACAGTCGATTGACTGCTGGGAAGGAAAACTGGCTTATCTTTTCCTTAAAAAGTAGGTTTATTGTTTTTCCAAATATAAAAGTATTACTAGTTAATAGATAATTTGTAAAACACGGAAAAGTAGAGAGAAAAAAAAATCTCTGTCCCTTCATCCAAAGATAGCTAGTATTCAAATGTGAGTGTATTTCCTTCCTTTCTCAGTGTATACATTGCTTCTATCCTGACAGCCATCATCCAACTGTATACTAAATATTGGGTTTGGCTGTTTTCACTTATTTCAATAACAATCCTTTGGTCATATTGTAATAAACTTTACACAAACATAATTCACGGAATGATTCTCCTGTTGTTAGGCTTTGAGACCGTTACTGTTTTTGACATTACTAGTAATGCTGCAATTGATATTTTGGTGCAGAAAGCTTCTATTACATTTAGAATTCTTTCCTTAGGCCTGTCGACACAAATAATCTATAACCAATGTATAAATCAAAATTGGAGTGAATTTATTATAGCCAGATTTGAGGACCATATAGCCCGGGAGAGTCCTTCCACAAAGGAATGGAGCACTCCAAAGAGGTGGGGGTGTACAGAATGGTCATATACAGTCAAAGAACGTGTATCACATATGATTGAATTGTCCCTTTTACAGTAGTCACGAGGTTGCCCTGTCAGCACAGCGATGGATGGACACAGCAGGTCGTAGGTCTGCTGTCTCGGTGGACACAGCAGGTGGCAGATCCATGGTCTCAACCACGGTGGTCACAGGTGAGCACAGCAATCACTTCCTAGTCTAGAGAGAGTTGCTTATCCTTAAGGAGATGCCAAGGTCGGGGAAGGTGCACCTTTATCTTAAGGGCATTTGTTCTTGTCTTTGGGACAGAGCAAATCCTTAAAACAGATACACAGTGCATGCTCAATGGCCAAGTTAGGCCCTTCTGGAAAAAACAAGGTTAGGCCAAAAAAGTTTTACACCAAATGGCTCCCTCATATACTCCACTATATCCTATTGCTTGCCATTTGTTTATCAGGCTAGAGCCCTAGGACTAAAATTACTATATCAAAAGACATAACATTTCAAGGTTTCAATGCTATTGAAAAGTTACTTTCCAAAAGCATTTTGCGAGTGTACACGACCACCAGCAATATAGGCGTCCCTGTCTCCCTGGTGAGTCTCTTTTTGAGAAGATCTACAATATAGTGGGAGAGGGTGGGAGGATGCACCTCATTGTTTTTCTAATTTGCATTTCCTTGGTCTCTGGTACAACCGTTTTCTCCATTTGGTCCAAGTTCTGAATCCACATCCACATCCTCAGCGTCTTACGGCTTAGACAGTGGGGCATTTTCCTTTGCTGGATTGAACAGCTGCTGATTGACAGGACAACCCCCCTACCCCCACCCAATCTCCCCCACCACAGCAATTCCCAAGGGACCCTGGAAATCCTCCGCTGGGGATGTCAAGGGCCATACACAGCCGGCGACTGGTGGGAGACTGGAACACAGTGGGGGCACAGCAGGCGCTTTCCTCTCGGTTCTCTCATGGTCTAGTAGCACATTACCTGGAGATGACAGACTGGGGGACACTCCATGTCCCTTAGCACCCTCCTTCGGGCACTGCAGGTGAGCACTGTGGTTTTGACCTGGCTTGCAGGTGACTTTCTTGTGAACATCTCCGGGGCGGTGTGGACGGAGGGAAATGGGGTCGGGGGTGAGGGGGCGGCGGGAGGACGAGAGGCACCGGATCAGCCGAGCAAGGATTACTCGGTGTCCCCGTGAGGCTCGGTAGCAGCCATCAACAGAAGCCTGCGGTGGAGCCAGCGGCCTTGGCATGTCAGTGCTGGCTTCAAGACAGCAGAAAGAGCTTACTTCTGTATCTTTGAAGACTGTGTATACGCACAGCAAAAGGGTGAGTGGTTATTTCGGGATTTCTGGGATTGTGAGTGACCTTTGTATTCTTCTCTGTACCTTTATATTTTTCCAAATTTCTAAAGTAAGCAAATACTATTTTATAATTGGACATATCCAAACTCCATAATCACTGTAAAAATACTTCAAGTGATGGGGCCTGCTGGGTGGCTCAGTGGTTAAGTGCACACGTTCTGCTTCGGTGGCCCAGGTTTCGCCAGTTTGGATCCTGGGTGCGGACATGGCACCGCTTGGCACGCCATGCTGTGGCAGCATCCCACATATAAAGTAGTGGAAGATGGGCACGGATGTTAGCTCAGGGCCAGTCTTCCTCAGCAAAAAGAGGAGGACTGGCAGCAGATGTTAGCTCAGGGCTGATCTTCCTCAAAAAAAAAAAAACTTCAAGTGGAAATTAGATTGGAAGGAAATTCTAGTTAAACATGGCAGCTGGAACACCAGAATCTCTCTCCACTTCCAATGGGAAACATCACTAAACTAATGAAAGGATCAAAACAGGCATAAATCCAAAAGACAAAGAAACGGGGACAGAAGATGACAACAAATGAGAGATGTCCACAAAATGTGCGAAGCGGAAAAGCACGAGACCAGAGAGACCCGGCCTCACCTGGAGAAGGCCGCACCCTGCACCTGAGGGGCCTGGCCGGTGGGGCGTCCAGCGGCCAGACTCAGGAAGAGGAGGCGGCCGACCAGGGGCAGAGGTGGCTGGGACTGAAGACGGAGTGGTCGTCAGTCCCTATGAAAGCAGGTTATGCCCCATAGCGCCTGACATCTGTAAGCATTTCGTAAATATGGTTAAGAAGGGGCGAAGGGCTGAAGGAGCAGCTTCCCTGTTTGAGGCTTCTCTGGTTGCCCCATCAAGTAAGAAGGAACCAGAACTTTGCCGTGTAGGGGAGGCCACAGTGAACCCAGCATCGTGGCACGGGGGGCCGGGGGCGAAGTGCACTTGCACCCCATCCGGTGGCAATGCCTCCCCGCTGCTCAGGGCCCCACAGGAGGAGCTGGAGGAGAAGGTTGGGAAAGAGCAAGGGGGAGGACGCAGGGGTGGGGCTTGGTGGGCTGCAGCCTCCGTGCAGCCTCAGCATGTGACCTTGCCCCTAAGTGCAGTTCCACAGGGGCCTGTCGCATCTGTGGGAGCAACTGGCGGTACCTGGAACTGCAGACACCACTGAGGCACCCCTCCCCCCTGCCCTGCTGCAGGAACAGGGGCCTTGTCTGAGCCACCCGCTTCCCTCCCCTCGGTTGTGAGGTGAGGGGGACGCAGCCCTGCGCCGAGGTCTGTTTGTCCTCGTGGGTGAGTGTCACGGACGCCTGGCCCCTAACAGGCAGTCGTGCTCCCATTTGGGAGGACCCACCTTTATCAAACATCAGCTATACTGACCTTATACTGGTTGCGTCCTCTGAACAAGCCCACGAGGCAGACCGTCGCCGCCCGCGCTCGGAGGGAACGGAGGCTCCCATGGACCCGCCTCTGCACCCAGGCCTGTGTGAAGAAGTCATCCACGCACTGCCCTCCTGATTCCAGACACCCACGGTGCTTCCTCCAGGCAGGCCCGTGGCGGGCCCCAGGGACACTCGAAGATAAATGAGCTTCTTGTCCTCCTGCCAGGAGTTTACTCATCTTGGGAGAGATTGGAGAGTAACCAAGTGGCCACAGAGCGGAGTCAGAAGAGGGTCATTGTTGTGGGGTCACAAAGGAAGGAGAGAGAAATTCAGGTAGGGGTGTAGGGGTGTCAGGAGGAGTTCAGAGAACTTACCTCCTTTCTTTCCTTTTTTTTTTGCTGAGGACGATTCACCCTGAGTTAACATCTGTTGCCAGTGTTCCTCTTTTTGTGTAGGAGCTGCCACCACAGCATGGCCACTGACAGATGAGTGATGTAGTTCCACGCCTAGGCACCGACTGGGGGTCACTCAAGCAGAGCACACCAGACTTAACCACTAGGCCCCCAGGACTGGCCCGGAGAACTTTCTAAGGAAGGATATTGCCTCCTTCCTTTGTGCTGACTCTTATGAGAAAGAAGGTCTCCCAGGCATTTTAGAAAGGAAGCAGCCCGGTGTCAGGGGACATGTGCTGGAATGGTCAGCTGGGACCCGCTGGTGGGAAGCCTCGAAGGCCATGTGCCAGTGAGGGTGAGGGCTCGCCTTAGGGCAGCCCCTCTGGCAGCCCGTGCAGGACAGCTTCCAGAAGGCAGAGTCTGGGTGGAGAAACCAGTAGAGCTCGAGGGCATTGGGCAGAAACCAGGGCTGGGCCGTGGGCACCGAGGGAAAGCAGAAAGGGAAGGTCCCTCCTGAGGGGAATCAGAGGCCGGGACGGAGGGATGCCCTGCCCTCGGGCTGGGAGGGGACAGCTTGCACTGTGAACTCTTCTGTCGTGTGTGGGTTTTAAAACTCTGCCTTAGTCTCCTCTCCAAAAATCCTATTTAAAATAATAGACCGATAAGTGCATTTTTTAAATGTAGTAAATACATACAATGGAATATTATTCAGCCTTAAAATGGAAGGAAATTCTGACACATGCTACACCGTAGGTGAAACTTGAGGACAGTGTACGCTAAAGGAAGTAAGCCAGACCCCGAAAGACAGACACTGTATGATTCCACTTGTAGAGGTCCCTAGAGTAGTCAACTTCATAGGGACAAAAAGTAGAAGGGTGTTGCCGGGGCTGGTGGCGGGGGCGGGGGGACTGGGGAGTCAGTGTTTAAAGGGGACAGAGTTCCAGCCAGGGAAGATGAGAAGTCCTGGGGATGGACGGTGGGGATGGCTGCACAACAACATGAACGTACTTACGTGAGCTGAACCGTACACTTAAAAATGGTGAAAGTGGTAAATTTTATGTTATATGTGTTCTGTTATTCATATTTCACCACAATAGAACAAAACAGACCAGTGAAAGATGTACAAGAATCCTGCCGTGTCATCAGTCTGAGGACTCAGAGAGCAATGATGCCCTTAACTGAGACGGGAGCAAGAGGAGGCCGAGCAGGTTCGCGGGGAGGACGAGGTCTGCTGGGCCGAGTGTGCCTGCTGTGCGCTGTGTGGGGTGGGCTCTGCTCTCAGTATCGCCGATCGTCACCAGGCAGGCGTTCTTGTTTTAGTTTCTTTACGGGGAGCTAACTGGCCTGGGGGCCAGGAGGTAACCCAGGCCTGTCCATCACACAGTGCCCTGCTGGGCTAGGATGCCAGTGTGCCATCTCTGGTGACATGGTCAGTGGGCAGGTGGCAGTGGGGAGCCTGGAGGCTGAGAGTCAGAGGAGCAGCAGTTTCCTGAGAGGAGATCCTGGCAGAGCCACGGGCATGGCCAGGCCCCAGAGAGGGTGAAAGAGCAAGAGGAAAGCTGAGGGCAAGTGCATTTATGACCCTCCCCTGCCATGCGAGCTGCTGCCAAGGACCTCCTTCTGGAGAAGTGTCCACCCCAATGTCCACAAACTGAGATCTGGGCTTGCTTAGCACCTGCCCAGCAGCTGACTGGGGGCCTCCACAGATACGAGTTGAGGAGCCAGCTCAAAGTGACCTTGTGCTAAATCTGGCCAACTCCACAGATCCTGTCATGACTGGGTCTGCACTTGGCAGTGAGGAGCCAGCGGGAGGAGAGGCACAGGCTGCACCCCCCTGGAGACAGCAGGAGCATCTCAGAGGAGCAAAGACGCCAGCCGAGCGCTGAGCCAGCTCAGGAAGGTGCGCGGGGGCAAGGCCTCCTCACGATCCAGCTCAGTGGGTTAGGGGCTGGGAGGCACCGTGCAATTCCCAAGCCAGGTGAAAACTACACGGGTTTCAAGGAGGAGGCCACTTCCAGCTCTGAATAACAGAAGCATCCAGAAGGAAGTAACCAGAGGCTTCTGCCAATTGATCTGGAGACTGGGAAAAGGTCCCACAGTTATTAATAACCCCCTGTTCTGGGAACTGATGTCATGCACCAGACAAAGGGATTAAAAAGATGCTGTGGAAGGCAAAGTGGTTTCAGCCGGAGCTCCATTTTCTCTTCTCCAATCAGATAGCATTTTTCTCCCCCGGAACACTCCGGGCTGCCTGGCCTCTTGACAGACCTGGCGAGCGGCAGCTGTGTGGCTGATCGCCATACTTTTATAGCCGCTCAGTCTTCGTGGCGTCCTTTCTGTGGGCGACCCCCATTTCAGTCTGCTCTGAGATGGGGTGAAAACAGGGGTTTGTGTGGCTTCTGGGAAACAGAGCTGAGGCTGGCCCCTCAGGGCCTGCGGCCTTAGCAGCACGGCTGCTGGAATCCTGGAAGACAGAAACTGTGTCAATTAAACTTTGCAAAGTCAGGGCCCTGAACATCACCTTGTCACCCGAGTGGCAGTGATGTTGGCTGCGTGGCTGCCGTTTCGCGTGTCCAGGCCCACTCAGGAAGAGGCCACGAATGACTAGATCAGAGACCTGAGAGGGCGTCAGAGAATCCGTCCTTGGAAACAGGTCAGAAATGACGGTCAGTGCCCTTCACTTCCTCATTGATCTCTGAGCAACTCGTGGGGAGGGTCTGTGCCCCCGAGGGGACACAGTGCCCCCAGGATCAGCTGCTTTGTAGGTTAGCATGGAACTAATCGGGAGCTGCTGTAACAGGGAGTTATTTCAAAACACAGCTAAGCACGACTTGTAACTCCCGGCCTGGGAGGGTTCACTTCACAAGGAGACAAGAGCCCCCTCTCTGCCTCGCCCTCCCCCTCCACTGGCGGGGTCCCCGCCCCCACGGGTCAGGGGCGGCCTGTCCCTCCAGCGCGGCCTGCTCCCGGCCAGCCCTGCTCGCGTCCCGGTGTCCTCCGTGCTGGGCGCTGGGCGCGTTTGAAGGCGAATCCTCCCTCCCCGGCCCTTCCCGGCAGCCGCGCTCCGCAGGGGGAAGCGGCCGCAGGCGACCAGCCCTTCCGGTCCCCCCCACACTCCTACGAAAGCTGCCTGACGGGGCGTTTGTCCCTTTCAACCGTGTTTTTTCCGGGCAGGAAGAGTGGTTTTATGGAGACGCAACCTGAAACGGCTCCGTGAAGAAGACGGACGTGCTGAGTTTCCACACGGACATGGAGGAGCTGGAGCGCTCCCATATTTTGCCTGGAAATGCAAAACGCCACTCTGGGGCCCGGGTGGCGGCTTCTCATAGGGTTAAGCTACACGCACCAGGTGGCCCAGCCATCCCACTGCCAGGTGTTCACTGAGGACAACTGAAAGCCCGGTCACACACAGACTCGTGCTTGTCTTTCACAGACGCTTTATCCGTAACAGACACGCACCACAAACAACTCGTGTCATCAAGTGCTGAACAAATTGTAGCAACCCCTACACTGGAAACCAGTTCGCCACTAAAAAGAGTGAACTCCGATCCGCCACAGCAGACGCATCTCAAAAGCGTTCTACACAGGAGAGAATCTGGGTACAGAAGACTACATTCCGGATGATTCCATTCACGCAAAAGTACAGAAATGTGGAACTGTGCTTTCAGAAAGCTGGTTGGCGGTGGCCAGGGCCCGGGGTGGCGGACGGGGACTGACTGCAAAGGGCTGGAGAGAACTTTTTTAGGTGATGGTTGTTTTACAACTGTGTACATTTGTCGAAACTCTTTGAATTTTTATTTAAAATTGGTAAATTTTGGTGTATGTAAATTATACCTGAATAAAGCTGATTTTTAAAATAAGGGTATATAATAATGAAAAGCAAAAACCCCACAGTCTGCAAAAAAATTAACGAAGTGCGAGAGGATTGCCCAGTGTGGAGAGTTAACTCCAGCAGGTCTGCCGGGAGTCAGCTCCATCTGGGGAGGGGCTGTGCTGGGCGCGGTGTGGACAAGGTGGCCCAGTGGGTCATTCCTCCAGGCGGTGGTTCTCAAGCACTGGGGGCCTCGGGACAGCCTGGGGACCTTGGCGAAAACACGGTGGCCGAGGCCCCCGCTGCAGTGAACCGGGCCCTGGATGTTCTCTCTCAGCTCTGGCCGGGCTGGGCGTCACCTGTTTCATCCAGCTCCCCCTGCAGCCTCCTCCTTGGAGCTCTGCACACTTTCTTTCCGCTGCTGGAACGCTTGAGCACCTGTCTGCTCCCGGGATCGGGTTAAGTCCACTTGTTATGTGCCTAAGGGTCACTGTACTTGCCTTTGTGACACGCACGACTTGTGTAGTTGCTTCTTTAGTGTCTGTCTCCTCCACTGGACAGTAAACTCTGTGAGGGCCGAGACCAGGTCGCCAACGCTTGGAACGGTGCCTGACACACTGTTAATATACCTCTTCTTTGATCAGGTCCTGAGGAGACACCCAGCGGGTTCAGGGAGGTCGATGTCTAGACTGTGGCCCAGTGGGTGGAGCCAAGTCAGCCCCTCCTTTCAAACCCAGAGCAGCCGCCCGGTTAGATTAGTCTTCTTGATGACAAGGCAGGTGGGTAACGGGTAAACCAAGCTTGAAACAAAGCCGGGCTTCGGGTTTGTCCTCCAGAGGTGAAGCTTCTCTCCACGTGCTTTGACTTGGGTCCCTGGGAGTCGCCTCCCCCAGCTACGGCCTTCAGAGAAGACCATGAGTGCTGAGCCTTGAGCGCTGTCCCTGAGCCTGTGGCTCTCTGTGAGGACGAGGGGCGGAAGTGAAAACGACAGTGGACAGCTCTAAACCCGCACTAGTATGGCTAGAATGAAACCGACTGCCCTTACCAAGTACGGGTAAGGATGTGGAGCCGCTGCGACTCTCCTACGTGGCTGGTGGAAATGCAAACTGCTCTGGAAACAGTTCGGCAGACTCCCATAAAGTTAAAATACACTCATCCTATAACCCAGAGACCCCAGTCCTAGGTGTTTACCCAGGAGAAGTGAAAACATATGCTCATTCAGAGCTCTGCGCATGAATGTTTCCAGCAGCTTTATCCATGGTATGAAACTGGAAACACTCCGGATGCCCTTCAGCGGATGCCTGGACAACTGCGCTCCATCCGCCCAGCAGGACGCTGCCCAGTGATAGAAAGGACAAACTCTTAGCACATGCACAACCTTGAATGCATTGTGTTCTGTAAAATAAACAAAACTGAGGACATGCCTCACGAGTCCATTCACTTGACATTATAGTACAGGCGGACTGTGGGGTCGGAAATGAGGGCAGAGGCTGCTGGGAGCCAGGGGTCAGGGGAGGAGATCGACGGCAAAAGGGAATGAGGGAACTTTCGAGGTGATGGAAATATTATATATCTCGAGAGTGGTGCTGGTTGCATAAGTGTATGCATTTGTCAAAACTCATTCAACTGTCCGCTTAAATTTTTAAAGATGAAATAAATAAAATTGTATTGTATGTAAATTACGTCTCAATAGAGCTGACTTTTAAAAATGAGGGACAAAGACAGTAAGTGCTTTTGGAACACTGAGCAGGGGAGAATCAATTTACAGTTTGGTTCCTTGCTTAAATGTTGCCTTTCCTTCATGTTCGTGGCTGGAGGTGGCAGAAGGTGGACAGAACCTCGGGGTTTGGTCCAACAGACTCAGAGAATGCTCTCTTGCCTACGTACAAGCCCTGTGACCTTAAACCGGTCGCTTACCTGATCTCCGCCTCAGTTTGCTCATCTATACGATACTTTTGCATTAAACAAATACTAAAGTGAGACATATTTACACATATATGTTTTACGAGTCCGTATATGAGATAAATACGTTAAAATCTTCTCTCTGTACCTGGTATGTAGTTTAAGTAACAACCTCACCAGCAAGAAGCGCCTAAAGAAAGTGACAGGAGAGTCTTGTTTCTGGGGAACACGTGGGAAGCTTCAGAGCACTGGAGAGAAGAACAATTTTCTAATCGTCTCTGAAATCATGGTTTTTGGAAGGAAAAACAAATAAAAACTTTGCCCACGTTGCCTCCTCAGAGGACCTGCCCACGAATGAATGTGAGGGGGTTATAACCTCAGAGAAAGCCCTGCCTTCCTGCACATGTAGCATCTGGGGGGACCACGAACAGCAACCCCACACCCTCTGCACAGGTGACTTTTATGCCCCCCCTCACCCCCCGGCTGTTAAAATGAAGGGTCAACATCCCGGCTGTCGGCGGGAACTTCTTTCCTGACACATACCTGCTCGGTGATCTGTTGGCCATCTTTCCCATCCAGCAGGCAGCTGTGGGTAACGTTTAACCAGAAAAAGAGAGGCTAAATTACGCACATGTTTACAATGTAAACGTGGGCGGTGTCTCCCCTGTTGGCCACCCCAGGTGTGGCAGGAGTATGGACGGGCCTCCTTGCATTCTCCTGGCAAAGAGGTGTCGCCCTCCCCCAGCTCCTGAGAGCCCTTTGTGTCCGCCTGCGGACACTTTCGGAAGTGCTGTTTGAAGGCAGCAACGCTGCTGGAGAAGGACGCGCAGCCTGGGGCCTCTGTCTCCTGTCCCAGGACGAGAGGACGCCCTGCAGCCCCCACAGCCCAGCGCTGTGGCCGCTGAGCCTGGTGGGACCCGCGCCTGCCGCCCGCTCCCCTCCCAGCGCGGCTCTCGGGCTGCCCTCTGACACCGCATTCCCAGCACTGTGTGTTAGCTAAGACTTTTCTTTTTTAAGCCTGCAGTTGTTTCAAATCTGCCAGTTTTAAAACATCTGTCACTTGTATTAGCGCATTTTTAGTTGTCTGTGCCAGAAACCTGATTCAAAGTAGCTTAAGGGGGGAAAAAGGAGATTGTTGGCACACCTTCCTGAAAGTCCAGGCGAAGTGGGGCGTGGCTGGTGCAAGGGCTCAAACAGGAGCGTCAGGAGTCCGCGTCCTTCCAGCTATCTGCTCAGCTGTCCTGCGGGCTGGCTTTGTTCTCGGGCTGGAGCTGCCGTGGTGCCAAAGGGCCACCCGTGCTCGGGGCTGTGCGCTGGGTCTGGACCCATGAGGAAGAGCGACGACTCCCGCTGTTTCACCAGGAGGCCTCAAAGGAGCTCACATTCGGCTCCGTGCTGTGCCTGTGGCCAGGGTCCTGTGGCATCTGCAAGACCTCTGGCTGGGGTCACCCCGTTCAGATCACAGGGGCTCTTGGGGGAGGGGTGGGAAACTCAAGGCGAATTGGCGGGCAGATGCACAAGGGAAGGAGGCCGGGCGGGCAAAACCCATGCGTGTCTGCCACAGTCCTTTTCTGGGTACTAATCTCCCAGCACGTGGGCCTCGGTGTTCTGGGTCTTAGGTCTTCCCTAAGCTCACAGCGGCATCAGTGAATTTCCTCCTTTACTTTACTCCTTTCCAATCAGCTGATCTGATGGGGCATTTCTCCCATTTACACTGCCGTTAGTCACCATGTGACCTCTTCACTCGCTGGGCATTTCCTGGGTACATATTCTGTGCTGTTGATGGCTGAGTGTGGACGAGGGGGTGAGAGTGGGCACAAAGTTGAACAGGCCCCAGTCCTGAGGAGACAGACAAGAAAGTAGGCAGTACAGCAGGGCGTCCCCTGGCTCCTCGCAGCTCATGCTCATTTTTCTGTTTCCAGTATTTGTGCCTCAAAACAGCTCTCTAGATGTCAGCCACTGATCTGTGACTGGGGAGGCCTGGGTGGCCGAGGGGTGTGGGCCTGGGAGGCAGGCTCCACTCTGCACCAGAGAGGAGGCACAGGGTGCTCAGGTCAGTGTGGTCTCACCAGCGCAGGCTGGGCTGGAGAGAGGGCTTCTTCTCCAGCGAGGATTTGCGGTGGACTCAGATGGAGAACTCTAGAAGTTAGGGCAAGAAAGACCTCAGAGACCGGCTAATTCAGTGCCTTCTTCCCCTGATGGGAACACTCAGGCTCCAAGAGGGGAAGGGGCTGGACCATGGCAGGCCAGCAAGTTCCTGCAGAGCCAGAAGAGGACCCAGATCCCGAGTTCCTCCCCAGGCCTCCTGCCTCCACCACCGCTGAGGCCCAGGATGTACATGATACATGTCAATTTCATGTCCTGGGAGGGGACAAATTAACCAAGTGAGAAAAGAAATAAATGGCAATGCCTTTGGTTTACAGAGTACCGTTTCCAGAAAAGGAAGACAAGTTACTGAGAAATACTTCCATCGTATAAATAGAGGAAATAAGAAAATAATAAGTAGCTAATATTGATTGGAAAAAATGGTGTGCTAGGAGCTAAGATAAGAGGTAGAGATAAGCAGAGAGCCGTGGGCACACAGAAGGGACACCTACAGCCATGAAGGTGCCCAGCAGGGACAGTCTGCACATGGCCAGTATCAGAGTTCATTGAATCTGAGACACCTGTGGACTGTAGGACACTCCATTATTTTATGCACCGTTGAGAAAGATAACACTCTGTCCATTAAACTCCAATACACCGTCGATGACTGCCTGTGGTCAGAGTCACGGCACAGAGAGGGAACTCACCAAGGGAGAGTAAGAAGAAGGGCCAAGGACAGATCTGTCTCTGGAGGGACGAGGGGAGAGCCTGGCTTTGGAGCCTGACTGGGGGCACTTGGATCCCAGCCCTTCTCTTACTGGGTGGCTTCCTTAGCATGTCTGAGCTTCCGTTTTCCCATGAGCGAAGACAGGCTTCAGTACTTACTTCGTGGGGGGGCTGTGAGGATTAAATTAGGAAATATGAAAAGGATACCTGGTGTTAAACAGTAGCTCAAAAATAGGAGTTCCTCTTAACTCACAAGGCATCAGTAATTTTTAAATTTTTTTTTGAAATAACTTTAGACTTAAGCAAAATTTGCAAAACCAGTACAGAGCACTCCTGTATGTATTTTACCAGATTCCCCCAATGTTAGCATCTACTGTGTACAATTTTCATAAACAGGAAATTAACGTCGGCACAGCACTGCTGACTGATGCCCTTCACTGTTCCAGGACGTCACGTTGCATTTGGTCCTCGAGTCTCCTTAGTCTGTTCTACTCTGTGACCATCCTTCTGCAGTCTCTCCTTATCGTCCACGACCTTGACAGCTTCGGACAGCTACTCCTTCAGTGTGGGTTTGTCTAATGTTTTCTCAAGAGTAGGATGAGGTTATGCGTTTTTGCAAGAATTCCACAGGAAGGACGTGTCATTCTCGGTGCATCTTATCAAGTGGTACGATGAGATGTCGATGAGACTTATTACTGGTCATGTTTCTCTTGATCACTTGGTTAAAGTGCTGTCTGCTGAGTTTCTCCACTGAAAAATCACTACTTTTCCCTTAAATATCTTAGAGGAGATCATTTGAGATTATGCAAACATCCTATTTGTACTTAACTTTGTTCCCACTCATTTTAGCATCCCTGTCTACAACAGTTACCACCACGCTGGTTTCTTAATGATGATTTCCATGGGCTGCCTTTCTCCCTCATTCGTTCATTCATTTTTATTGATATCAGGATGGAATAATGGGTATCTATTTTATTATATGGGTTATAATTCAACACTATCGTTATTTATTTTGTCGCTCAAATTGTTCCCACTTGGACACTGGGAGCTCCTTCAGATTGGCTCCTGTGTCCTTTCGCCTTGCCCCCATCCTGTTAAAGCACATCCTTACTTTCTAGCATTACAAGATATTCCAGGTTCATCTTGTACCTTCTCTGCCTCAGCCTTGGAGTCAACCATTTCTCCAAGAAGCCCTGGCTCCTCTTATTGGAGAATGATGCTTAGAAACTAAGACCTGGGCGCTCATCACTGCTGGGTTCTCAGTGCTTCTGGGCTCTCTCAGTGGACAGAGCTCGGAAATATATGTATTTACACTAACCCACACATGTACGTACATCTGTATCTCCGTGTCTGTCTATCTACACAGCCAAACACGAACTGATATGATACTTCTGATTCCAGTTCAGCACCAGGTTCATTCAGCCTCCCCGTCCTCATTTGTGACTTCTTCCTCCTACAGTGATGAACTCCACTCTCAGTATCTACGATACGTTTACTGATTTGTTAATCTTAGTGTATCCATAAAGTAATGTGGGAATTGCTAACTTCCGTCCCTGCGAGATACACATGTGCTAACTAGATTATAATATTTGTGTTCTAGTTACTTAGGTTAGTTGTTTTATTTTTTTCTCCACTCCCATCAATGTGGTTACATCAATGATTTGGGATAGAGTTAAGTTCACTGTTACTGTTTGCATTCCATCCTGGGCTCCCCCACATCCTCGCTGGTTTTCATTGTTTGGATCTGGGCTCTGTGAAGGTGTGTGGAGCGTTCCTAGGGGTCTAAGAGCCAGAGCTGCACAGGAGGACACGCCCAGAGTCGTGTCACTGCCGCCTCCTTCCCGCTCTCCCGTCCCGTTATTCCCTCATCTTATTACCCCGTTCACACTAGTCCCCTGTAGGTAGCCGATCTCTTTAGTTTCTAGTTTGTCCTTCCCACTGGTAATGTTTTCAAAGCTCCAGAGGCCGAGACCCCGCTCTCACCTCTCATTCCTTCTCTACCTTCGCTGGTCTCAGCAGCTTCCTCGACGGGGCGCACCGTTCACATCCTGCGCCTTCGTGCCGGCTGTTGCGCGGACTCTGCCGCCTTCGGGCCTTCGTGCCGTCTCAGCTCAGCTTCCCCAGCCTGGGCCCTCGGGGCTGCGCTCCATCCGAAGGAGGGACTAAGTCCTTCATCTCTGGGAGCCTAGGCCCTGCCACTGCGGAGGAGGGAGGGGCCCAGTCGGTGCTCGTCCGGGGACCGCTGCCCTCGGCATCCAGACTCGACACCGCTTCGTCCCCTTGGCTTCGTGAGCAGGTGCAGCTGGCAGTCCCCGAGCCCCTGGCTGACCCCACCTGCCCCGCCGCCTTCCTTCCCGGGCTCCCAGCTTTGCGTTATTGTGTGAACCTTCTTGCTCAGGGCTTGTTACATGCTTTGAGCCTGTTCTCACGTCACTGCATGTGTTTACGTCCACCTCGGTTTCCCCACCCATAAACAAGAGCCGATTTCTTTTATTTCTCGCTCTGCCTTCCAAGCGCCCTCGTACACCTGCGGCCTCTTGGAAAGGCTGTGTGACTGTGTTGGGGACCTGGTGCCACCTGGTGGACGCCGCAGAAAGGCCTCTTCTTCCTCCCAAGGTGTGGCCTCAGGTTCCTGCCATGAACCAAAGCAACTTTCAAATGCAGAATATCATCCGTGTTTTTCTTTCTTCTTTAAAACCACCTCTAATTGGAAAAGGGCAAGGAAACCATATATGTATTGTCTTCTGTGACCAATCCATGAAAAAGTTCCGTCGGTGAAATAATTGACCACATGAAGTTTGGAAGTTCCCCGTGGGATCAGCTGGCCAGGCTCCAGATTATATCCGGGGTCTTAGGGATCCTGGGTGAAATCCAGGGCTGGCTGCGTGAATGAGGAGCTCAGGGTTAGACGGCTGTCTCTGAAGAGCTGCCAGCTCCCCTCTCTTGCACTGACTCAGATTATCACATCAGTCTCTCTCTAAAGCCAAAGAAACGTAAAACCAATGAACCTCAGGATAATTCACTGCAGTTGCTTCATCTGACAAGTAATTATCATTGCTTCCTTTCCTTAGGACTTTCCATTTGGGATGTATTTTCTTAATGATCCTTGCAGCATTCTGAGACACACAGAGTAGCTGTTGTTATCATGACATAATATATGTAATATCATGAGATATATAGATATATAGATACACATATATATATGGGGAAACTAAGGCCCATGGACTTGCCCAATTAATACAAGAGCCAGGTTTGGGCAGAAAAGAGATTTCCTGATTCCCAACCCACTCTTCTCTCTGACACATGGCAATCAATGGAAATATTACAAATTTACATTTCCTTACTTTTTATTTAAGCTTTCAGATTTGGGATCTCTAAGTGTAAATGTATTACAAAATATTTATATTTTACTTAATTATTTATTCCTTCAGATATGTAATATGGAAAACATACAAATTAGCAAATGTCTTAGGTGTAAAGCAGTCAGTCTGGATGTGAAGAAATCAGGGGGCACGTTTGCCCCACAAGGACAGTGGCCGCGTCTTCTCACTCTGCACCCCCAGCACACGGCAAGATGTTGGCACAATATAGACTCTAAATAAACGATTGGTTTTTGTTTTTTGGGGTTTTTTTCCTGCTTTTTCTCTCCAAATCCCCCAGTACATAGTTGTATATTTTTAGTTGTGGGTCCTTCTAGCTGTGGCATGCGGTATGCTGCCTCAACATGGCCTGATGAGTGGTGCCATGTCCGCGCCCAGGATCCGAACTGGTGGAACCCTGGGCCACCGCAGCGGAGCACGCGAACTTGACCACTTGGCCACGGGGCCGGCCCCTCAATAAATATTTGTTGAACCAAAGAATATGAAAGAAACATGAAGATTACGTGTCTAATATCCACTTAATTTTCATGGACGTGTGTGTTTATAGAGTATTTGCTACAGGAAAATTAGGAGCTGAACCTAATGGATGAGTTTAGAATCCAGAACATCAGAGACGGAAGGACATGGAATGTCATCTGGCCCCGTCCTGGTAAATATGGGTGTAGTCCCTGCAAATTTCACAAGTACATGCAGTTTCCTTGCCTTTTATTAAATAGGGGGAAACAACAGTATTGACTTTATGGGATTGTCGTGGGGTTAAATGCGATGACAATGATCTGGGCATGAAAGAGAACTTTCCAGATGGTGAGGGGGATGAAACATTGCACTAGGAACACTGAGGCTCTCTCTTTGAGCAGGGTTTGGGGGATGGGTCAGGGTGAATGTTTAAAGAGTGGGACGGCTGGAGTGTGGGCCTCCCTGAAGGCAGAGGCTCGATGCTCTCTCACATCCCTTCCAAAGACGTGGAGGACTCGGTCTCAGGTCTCTGCCAATCCTCCTCTTTTTGCTTGAGGAAGATTGTCCCTGAGCTAACATCTGTGCCGATCTTCCTCTATTTTGTATGTGGGACACTGCCACACATGGCTTGATGAGTGGTGTGTAGGTCCACACCTGGGATCCGAACCCATGAACCCTGGGCCACTGAAGCAGAGTGCGTGAACTTAACCATTATGCCACTGGGCAACCTCTGGATCCCTGTATTCTTTACCCCTTCCCTTTTCACCATTCTCACCAGCTTCAACATTGGCAGAGACAATCCACCATCTTGGCCTCTTGTAACTGAGCCTTCTTTTTAAATTGTACCTGGGATTTAATTTATAGAGGTGATTGAGGGCCAACATGGAAATGTCAGTGCCATTGAAAGAAGCATTTAGAGGGGGCCACCATGCTGTGCAGGACCACATGGGGAACTTCCAGGTTCAGTTAAGAAGCAGAAGGAGCGAGTGGAAAGCATGGCCTAGAGCCTTGACTGTGGTTTCCATGGGAAGAAATGGCAAGGCAGGGGAGGGGAGTTTAAGTGCGTTTAGGATTGGATAGTTTGAATAATTTTGGCAGGGCTATGGGGGTGGTCTCTAGTTGGCCAGGACCTGACCCCGGGGTCATTTAGAGGAAGGGACAGACTGGCTTGGTGTGAGAGTTAGGTAAAGGAGACAGTTGGGGGTTTGGGCTCTGGACTGGTTGGTGTGCATATGAAAGGTGTGCTTGGGGTGGTGGGGGGGAGTCCTCTGCTGTCTCTAGGAATTAGCTAGTCCTGGGAGGGGCAGTCTCTCTGTGAATAGCAAGGCCCCTAAATTGTCATAAAATGTAGAAAATAAAAAACATGATTAATAGACATCCTCAATTCTTAATACTCTCTTCCACCCCACCTCAGACATGGACTCCCACAGTCATACTCTTGACTTGCCATCACCAATATTGATGCCACCTCTGGAGTGTCCATTTCAAGCCTCCCACCCTCTAATCACCATGTTGCTGTGCAAAGGGCACAATCTGCTCACCAGAAGCCAAAGGCCAATCGTCAAGAGGCAAGATGGTGGCAGAGAAAGGGCATTTTATTACAGCTTGCTAGCAAGAGGGAAGATGGCCGACTAATGTCCAAAAGAACCATCTTAAGGGGGGCACAGAATCTTGAAGCAGTGGCTTCAAAGGGAGACGGTTAGGAATGTTGACCCTCTGATGTTACAGACTGGGAGTGGCCACACCAGATAGATTCTCTGTCCAAGTGTCAGTGCATCCCTAAGGAACTCAAAAGAACAAAGTTAACATCTTATCGCAGCTGGAAGGTATATGCACAAGCAGGGCTCATAAAATCTACAGAACAGGTGGATCTCCTGGAGGGTGCCAATCCAGCTGGCTTAGTTAGCAGAGATCATTCAAAGTTACAGTATGATTTCTCTTCTACGGTATGGCTTCCCTTATGTCAACCTTGTGTTGAGCCAGTATCACCCACCTCCTTATGCTTTTGCTTGGCTCACTCTGGTGACCCCATTCCAACAATCCTTACGTTCCACTGGGCCAATGATCTTGCCACTTATTCCCTCTGTAAAGTGCTTGGAAACAGTGCTGGGCACGTGGTACGCACCATCTAAGTGTTAAGCACATAGATCACCCCCAGGCCCTCACTATCCTCCTTTGCAAACGTTCTCACCTCCTTCGCCCATTTCTCCTCACTCTGTACTTGACTGGCAAACTCCAGCTCTGGTTAAACCCTTCAGCTACCCATCCACCCATCCCTGCACCTGAGCGCCTGAACATTGTTGGAGAAAATCACACGACCGCACTAACTAGTCTCGCATTGCGTCTTTGACCCAGATCTCAAACGGGCACTCGATGCTGTCCAACAACCATTAGATTTTCCTGGGGATTCTTTCTCCCTCTTCAAATGGAAAGTTCACATCTTTTCTGCTTTCTTCAAACCTTCACCGCCCCCCCTCCCCCACTACACTCTCAGCTGATGACCTCACTCCATATGTCACCGAGAACAAAGAAGCAGTCAGATAAGAACCACCTCATCTTCCCTCATAAAATCACCAGCCTGGGCCCTTGACCACAGCCTCCCCCTGTGTTTTCCAGCTTTATTGAGATATAATTGACATACAGCATCCTGTACGTCTAAGTGTACACGTGACGGTTTGACTGCAGCTTCCTCTTGTAACAGTGAAGAACTGCCTGATTTCTCTCCTCTCCCACTCGTGCCCTGGACCCCGTGCCCTCTCACCCACCCAGGGAATTCCTTCCTGCGGTGACCCCTCTCTCTGGCATCATCAATTTGTCTCTCTCAATGAGATCATCTCAATAACAGTATTCCTCAGTGAGATAATCATCATACAAGCACAACTTAGAGAACAAACCCAAACCCTTCTCAGAGCCATTCTTCACAGCAGGGCTGCTGTGCTCCCTGCCTTCACTTCCTCCCACTCTCTCTCATCCTGTCAAACTACCCTGCTCACCTTCCACAAACAGCTCCTGCCGAGGTCACCAAGGACCGGCCACTGCCGTTAGAATAAAATGGAAGGGCCTCTCTCGGGCTGCCAGAGCCCAGCGATCTAGCCCCTGCCTACCTCTCCCCCTCCCCTCCTGGCTTCTCCTCTCACCACACTGTCTTCCAGCCACACTGGACTTTCCGCTCCTCAAACACACTGTCTCATTCCTGTCCTTGGGCCTTGGAACTAACCACCTTCTCTGCTGGGGACGTCGTTCACACAGATCTCCATCCAATCTCTCCCATCACTCAGGACTCAGCCCAAACACCCCCTCTTCAGAGAGGCCTTGCCTAGCTGCCTTAGCTAAAGAATGCCCTTCCCCACAGCTGTATTTCCTTAGTAGCCTTGCCCTGCTGGAAATTATCTTACTTTCTTATGTTGCTAAATAAATAAGGTGCTAAATAAATGAGAAGCTTAAATAAATGTGTTGACTAAATAAACAAACTTTTACTGAAAGTTTCACCAAACACACAAGCAGCAGAAAGGAGGTGTGGTGAGGAGTCAGAGCTGGGGTGAGCAGGGCCAGGGCCTTCACTTTTTTTTTTGCTCAGGAAGATTTGCCCTGAGCTAAGATCTGTTGCCAATCTTATTTTATTTATTTTTTTTTAATGTGAGCCACTCCCTCCGTGGTGGCCCCACCGCAGGAGGAGGGGAGGGCTGTCTGCCCACGTGGGTTTGTTTGTGGTTTTGCTTTCTTGACTTGGAAGCTGCCTGAGGGCCGCGGCTCTTTCTTGTCCGTGTGTTACCCCAGCACTTGGCACGGGGCAGGAGCTGCATGAACAAGTGAACGGACATCCTGGGAGTGCTGAGGGAGGAGTGGGTGGGGGTGGACGTGTCCTCAAGCACACGATGGAGAAGACCACATACTCTTTTTGGAAGCCCAGCCTTAAGCAAAACACCTGCCTATCCCGTGGGTTCCCGCTCCCCATCCCTGAACGCTAACCCTATGGGGCGCTTTAGTTGAATGAGTGATAAATGTTCTACCAGCTCTGCAGTGGGGTTGGTCAACCTACTTTTTCTTAATATACATTTTTTGTTGAGGTAAAATTCACCATTTTAAAGTGTGCAATTCAGTGTTTCTGAGTGTACTCACAATACGGTGCAACCAGCACTGCCACCTAGTTCCAGCTCACGCGCATCACTCCTGAAGGAAACCGTTAGCAGTCACTCCTCCTCCCCCTCCCCCACCCCTTGACAACCGCTAATCTGCTTTCAGTCTCAATGGATTTGCCTTTTCTGCACATTTTACAAAAGCGAATCATACAAAACATGGCCTTTTGTGATGGGCTTCTTTCACTTAGCATGTGTTCAAGGTCGTCCATGTGGGGCATGTATCAGCACTACATTCCTTTTCATGACCAAATAATGTCCCATCGTGTGGAATATGCCATATTTTGTTTGTCCATCCATCAACTGATGGACATTTGGGTTGTTTCCACCTTTTGGTTATTGTGATTACATGAACATTTGCATACAAGTTTCTGTTTGAGTCCCTGCTCTCAATGCTTTGGGGCTTTCTTCCTGGGAGTGGAATGGCTGGATCACATGGTCGTTCTACGTTCAGCTCTGTGAGGAGCTCCAAACAGCTCTCTACAGTGGCTGAACCACTTTATATTCCCCTGGTAACGTTTGAGAGGCTCAGCTTCTCCACGTCCTCGCACTTGTTATTCTCTGTGGGTTGCTTTGCTTTGTTTTGTTTTTATGGCCGTCCTAGTGGTTGTGAACTGGTATCCCATTGTGGATTTGACTTGTATTTCCCTAATAACTAATGACACTGAGCGTCTTTTCATGTGCTTGTTGGCCATTTGTGTATCTTCTTTGGAGAAATGTCTATCAAGTTGTTTGCCCATTTTTTAATTGGATTGTTTCTTTTTGTTGTTGAGTTGTTAGGAGTTCTTGATATATTCTGAATATTAGACCCTTATATCTATGATTTGCAAATATTCTCTGGCATTAGGTCGACTGTCTTTTCACTTTTTTGATAATCTTCTTTGATGTGCAAAGTTTTGAATCTGATGAAGTCCAATTGGTTACCCTACTTTTAAAGAGACATATTTAAAAAACCTTTTTATTATGGAAATTTCCAAACCTACAAAAAAGTAAAGCATAGTATAATGACCTCCCCTGAATTTGTCATGATGCTTCAACAACTACCAACATTTTGTCATGTCGTTTCATCTAAGCCCCTGCTTTTTGCTTGTTCTGTTTTGGCTGGAATGTTTTGAACTAACAGCAGACATCACGTCTGCACCTGTAAATACTTCAGCATGCAAGAAGACTTTTTGGTCTTCTCATGTACAGAGACATTATGCTTCATCCCACCTAACAAAATAATTCATTAATAACACCTAGTACTCAGTTCATATTCAGATTTCCCAAGTTGTCTCAAATATGTCTTTTTTACAGTTAGTGAACTAACTCCTGATTCAGGATCCCAACAAAAGGCGCATATTGCATTAAACTGCTATGTCTTTCAAGTCTGTTTTATTTTATGTCTCCTTTCTCTCCTTGTTTTTCATGCCATTGATTTGTTAGAGAAAGCACATCATTTGCCTTGTAGAGTATCTCACATTCTGGATCTGGCTGGGATCACATATTAAAACATTGTGTAACAGTATTTACATAGACAACTGAGCAGCCAAAGTTGGAGTCTCAGAAGCAGAACAGATCTTAACAATAACGGTTAATTGCTATCCGGCACAAACTCTGCTGGGCACTGTGCATACATGACTCCCTGAATCCCTGCAACAACCCCAGGAAGGAGGTAGTACTCTCATCCACATTTTACAGGTGAGAACTCGAGGCCCAGAGAGCTTAACCTGCCCAAGGTCACACAGCTAGTAAGGGCTGGAGCCGGGACTTCACCCAGCAGTCTGGCTCCAGCATCCCTGCTCCTCACCATCGCCAGATTCGCATCTGATCGGGGAAGCCCTTTGTGACAGGCAGGGTGCCTTTCACGGCCAAGACTGAAAGGAAACCCCAAGTCCTGTTCAGGGGGCAAGTCAGTTGAAGTGTCATCCCCCCCTCAGTTATGCAAATGAGAGCATCTAGGCAGGTTCTAGGACTAGAGGATAACAGGGCCCTTCGAGACAGATATTATTATCCTGACTTTAGAGACCAGGAAACTGAGGTCCAGAGAGGTGACATCCTTCTCAAAGTCCCCCTGCTTCCTAAGGAAGGTCTCTTTCCCTGGGCTGCAGCCTCTCTAAGTGCTGATTCTGGGCTGAGGGACTGGCCTAGGGCTGGGGGGCAGCAACCCAAGGTCTAGCTTCTCCCCTAGTGACAGCAGTGTCCTCTCTGCCTGACCAGCCCACGACTCCACAAGGCACTGCTGGGCCAAGCCCGAGGACAGGGAATGCTGACCCCAAGGTGCCCCCATAGGATGCTCTACCAGAGGATTACCTGTGACTCAGGTGTGATCCTGACTGACCCACTGCAGCTGGTCTCTTTGTGTCGGGAGCCCTGCAGCCAGGGCTGAGCAGCTGATTTGGCTGGAGAAACAGTGGTCCACAGGCTGCTAACCTTCCAAAGCCCCACCCCAATGCCCACACCTTCTGGGGCTCCTTACATCCTCACCTTTCCACCCGGGAGGTGAGCCGTACTTTTCTCCTCCCCTGGGGTCTGGAATGAAGAGAAAGCTTGACACAGAGGCCAGATGCACTTGGCAGAATTTGTAATAAGCAGGAGCCGTAATGGGAAATGGACAGGGAGAGGCGTCCCATCTTGTTCCAGGGCTAGCTGGGGACACAGGAGCTGGGTACCCTGCCCAAGCGAGATGCCTCAGGTTCCTCATCTGTAAAATGGGGATAATCTACTTCAAGAGTCCGCAGTCTTTTTTCGTAGAGGGCCGGACAGTACATATTTTAGGCTTCCCGGGCCAAACTGTCTCTGTTCCACCCACGCAACTCTGTCCCCCCGGGGACGCAGGCAGGGACCACCCGCAAAGGAACGGGCCTGGCTGGGTCCCAGTAAGCGGCGCGCTGGGCTTGGGCGCAGGCACGTCCATCCCTGATCTTCGCCCTCATGGAGCTTCAGGGAAGGTGAGGCGACAGATGTGTCGCTGCTCTGTGGGCTGTACAGTGAGGATCACATGGCGGGCGGCGAACGTGATAATAAAGCTCAGAGCCCCGCAGGCGAAGGCGGTTCCAGACAGGAAAGGACACGGACGGGCAGTCAGGCGGACGTGGGCTCTGCCACAGGCCTCCTGCTGACCCCCGCGGGGCCACCGTCCACTCGAGGCCGGAACGGGACGATCACGGCCGCCTCTCAGGCGCAGAGATGGACCGCTCCCCGCGCCGCTCTGCCCGCGGCCGGCGACCACTCAAGGCGCAGACCCGCCCCCAGGCGCCCAGTGGGGGCGGAGCCTGCCGCGCGCGCGGGAGCCCCAGACGGCCCCGCCCCTGTCCACCGGCCCCGCCCCGAGCGTCCCACGCCCCTGGCCCCGCCCCCAGGGCGCTCTGCGCCTGGACCCGCCCCTCTGAGCCCCGCCCCCAGAGTTGCTTTGTTGAGCCTGGCCCGGCCCCCAGGGCTGTGGCCGGCGTGCTTTGCGCCTGGCCCCGCCCGGCGCACGTGTCGCGGCGTCCGAGGCTGTGGAGGAGGAGGTGAGCGCGTGGGCAGGGGCCGGAAGGCGCGCGCGGGAGGTGTGCGGGCCGAGGGCCTGGCCCACTCCCCGGGGTCGTGCCGCGTCCCCCAGATCGTACCTGCCGTGTAGCTGGTGGGGGCCGGGATGAAAGCCCCGTGGGAAGCCCTCGGCGAGGGTCCTGCAGCCGCTCTTCTCCCAGCCGCCTGCGGGATGCGCCGCATCGTCTCCGAGGGCGACCTGGAGCGCAGGTTTGGCGCTCGGGGCCCTGGGACCTTGCCCAGGACCCATCCTTTCCGAACCTCAGTTTCCTCATTGGAAAAAAGGCCCAAGTGATGTGACTCTTTAAGAGATTCTTATTAAAATAGGCCAAGCGGTACGCCGTCTTGATTGCCTCAGCCTATTTACTAATTAAACATTTTTCACAAACAGGAACAGAGTAAACTTCAACCAAATTAAATAATTGCGAATTTTTACTGACATATTTACAGATGAAATAATACGATGCCCGGGATGTGTTTTGAAATAAAGCAGTTGGAGTGGGAATGTGGGTGGGTGTAGAGATGAAATGAGGTTGGCCATGAGTTGATGATTCTGTCTGCTTTTGTATATGTTTGTAATTTAGCATTAAAATTTTTTCTAAAAGGAAAGGCTTCCTGTGGACGTCTGACAGCCTGTGTTCAATACTGTGCCTGCATTATTCTGCTAGGTTTGCCCTGCAAGCACTGCGTGGCTTAAACCACAGAAATTTGTTCTCTCAGGGTTCTGGAGGCTGGAAGCCCAAGGTGGAGGTGTCTGAGGGCTGGTTTTCCTGAGGTCTCTCTCGTTGGCTTGTAGATGGCCCCCTTCTGGCTTATGTCCTCTCAGGGTCTCTCCTCTGTGTGTGTCTGTGTCCTCACCCCCTGTTCTCATAAGGACACCTGTCATATTGGATTAGTACCCAGCCTGGTGAACTCATTTTAACTTAATTACCTCTTTAAAGACTCTGTGTCTAAATGCAGTCACATTGTGAGGTACTGGGAGTTAGGACTTAAGTGTGTCAGTTTGAGGGGACAGTTCAGCCCGTAATGCTGCCACTTTACAAGTTTGGGCTTTTGACCAGTTTGCGTAGCCTGTCTGTGCCTCTGTTTTCACTGCTTTAAAATAGGAGCAACAGTGGTCTTTAGGTCGTGGGGTTGTGAGGATTCAGTTGTTGGATGGTGTGTGTAAAGCTCTCAGAACCGTGTCTAGCTCACAGGAAGATCTCGGTAAGTTGAACGTACATTTCATCTATAAATTAGCGATCCCGGGGCCTCACTATGGGGTGAACAGTGGGTGAGGCAGTTGGGTACTTAGTCCTGGGCCTAGTCAGGGGAATAAAGGTAATCATCACAGCCATCATCACAGGGCTGTCTGCTGCTGTGCCAGGTGCTGATTGTTTTATGTCTGTCCATCATTTCCTCGTCACAGCCACCGTAGTACTGGGCCATCGTCACGTGCCCATTTGGCAGATGGGGAAGGCGCTGCACAGGGCTGGAGCTGGGGTTTGAACTCAGGCTCTGGAGCCCGTGCTCTCAACCTCTGGGCTGTATTCCCTCCGTTAAAAAGGATGTGGCCCTGGGGATGCTCAGTCTGCAGGCAGACCCAGGGAACTGTTGGCTGACTTCTCTTGTTTTTGGCCCAGGTTTCCAGTGGTGGCAGCACTCATGGCGGGTCCCCTGTGGCGGGCCTCAGCATTTGTGCAGAGACACAGGACAGGCCTGTTGGTGGGTTCCTGTGCAGGCCTGTTTGGGGCCCAAATCTCGTACCACCTCTTCCCAGATCCTGTGGTCCAATGGCTGTACCAGTACTGGCCTCAGGGCCAGCCAGCCCCGCTCTCCCCAGAGCTGCAGAGACTCTTCCAGGAGGTGCTCCAGGACATGGGCGTCCCCTCGGGCCATTGCTACGAGGCCTTCACCACCTTCACCTTCCAACCTGTGAGTGCTGGCTTCCCGAGACTCCCTGCGGGGGCCGTGGTGGGCATCCCCGCCAGCTTCCTGGGTGGCCCAGTGACCCACAACGACCAGCCTGTGATCATCCATGGGCACAGAGTGAACTGGCAGAGCCCATCAGGCGCCCGGCTGAGAGATGCCCTGACCCTGTCCCGTGACGCCCAGAAGTTCGCCTTGGCCAGGGAAGTGGTGTACCTGGAGAGCGCTGCAGCCGCCCTGCAGGCCCTGCCGGCCCCCGCTTGCCTGGCAGGCACCTGGGCCCTGGGCGTGGGTGCCAAGCATGCCCTGGGGCTCTATGGAGGCCCCATGAACTTACGGGCCGCCTTCAACTTGGTGGCAGCAGTGGCAGGCTTTGTGGCCTACGCCTTCTCCACGGACTCTCTCACTCATGCCCTGGAAGCCTGGCTGGACCGCCGCACGGCCTCCCTGTCTGCGGCCTATGCCCGGGGTGGCGTGGAGTTCTACGAGAAGGTTCTGTCAGGCAACCTGGCCCTGCGAGGCCTCTTGGGCCGGCCTGGAGAGAAGCTGTACACGCCCAGCGGGAATGTCGCTCCCAGGCACTGGTTTCGCATCAAACACTTACCCTACACGACCCGCCGGGACTCTGTGTTGCAGCTTTGGAGGGCGACGCTGAC
This sequence comes from Equus asinus, assembly GCF_041296235.1. NCBI lineage: Eukaryota > Metazoa > Chordata > Mammalia > Perissodactyla > Equidae > Equus > Equus asinus. The sequence goes on along the minus strand of NC_091793.1, from coordinate 68,251,896 downwards.
CCCAGGCCGTTCCTGAGGGGTCACCTCGAGGACAGTCCCAGCTCGCGCAGGCTCCGCCCCGCCACTGCCTCTGGGGGCTCTCTTGGTGCCTCTGCACCCACACACAGCCCAGCGTCAGAAAAATCACAGGCTTTGAGTTCAACAGCCAAGATTCTACCCCAGCCCACCACTCATGGTTGCAGTGCCCTTGGGCGAGTCTCTGGATGAGTCGGAGCCTTGGTTCCGTCCACTGTGAGAAGGGGAAGGGATAAGCCTCCTGGCAGGATTGTGGGGTTGTGTGAGAAGTGAACGCGAGCATCTGGCAGGGAGGGCTTGCCGTAAATAAACAGGACGTCCCTCCTGCTTGGTCTTTGAGTGCCAGGGGGCTGTGGGAGTGAGGCCACATCTCGCCAGCAGAGGCGCGTGCACGATGGGAAAGTGTTCCTACAGCGAAGGACTACCCCGGAGTTTGCCTGGCTGTCAAATCCCATTTTCTTCTGTGGTGGTGGACGTGGAAGGTGCTGAGAGGCCCAGGGAGAAGCTGCTGTGTGCCGCGAGGCTGGGAGCTGGAGCCTGCAGTGCAGCTTTATGGGAGGTGTGTCCGCCAGGGTCCTGCCAGAGCTGATGGAGCACTCCACACTCTGAGAGGCTGGGCAGCCAGCACGCGGTGGGGCCCCAGGAGAGCCCCCGCACCTGAGGGGAGAGAAAGTGTTGCCGGAACCTTGCGAGAGCTGTGGTGTGGGAGACGTGGCAGAGCTCTGGCCGAAGGAAGAGGAGGGAACGAGCCGTTGCAAAGCCGAGGCCCTGCAGTGAGGGAGCCCACAGACACAGTCCCAAGCGGTCAGCCTCCTGGGGACAGAGCACAGTCAGCTTGCAGAGCAGAGGGAGAGAGGAGGGAGCAGGGAGGGGAGGTGGAGATGGGGGCAGGCTTGGCTCACAGGAGGGGGTGAGGAGAGCAGGTGGCTGGAGGGGGCAGTGGACATTAGGCACCCAGGAGGAGGCTGCACCTTTGACCTGCTTGTTTCCCTTGAGCCCTCTGGCGGTGGACAAAGCAGACCCCACTTTCAATCCTCGGACAGGAGACCCCAGCAGGAAAGGTCAGGAGAGTTGGCTCAGCAAGCCAGGCTCGCTTGGCCCTTCGTGTATTTTGTCGGTGGTTGTCTTTTCCCTGGAAGAGGTGAATGATTCAGGCCTGGTGCCAGTGTGACTCTGGCAGAGATCAGGCCACACCCAAGGAGGGGCACAGAGCAGTCCCGGGAGGCCCAGTCAGTGGTGGCAGGCAGTTCCTGCAGGAGACCGGGAATGGAGAGTGAGTGGGTGGGGATGGCATGCCTTCCTGCTGGGTCCTGTGCCCCCGGCTGGAGCTAGCGCTCTGGCTCCATTCTGTGCCAACCTGCGGGTCCCTGCATCGGGCCTCTGCAGACTGAGTTCCTGAGGGCGGAGCATCCTGTCTCTGGTCCCTGGGATGGCGTTGGGCACGGGCTTGACGGATGCATGGATGGATGGATGAAAGCATGGGCAATACCACTTCAAGGGGCCCCTGGCATGTTGCCGGCTGCTGCTACCACGTGGGAACTGTCTGATCTTGGCTGGAGAAGTGTCGTTTGGGGTCTGGATTTGGTGAGCTCCACCTTCTCACCCCTCCCCAACCATTCTCGAGATTGCAGGAGCCGAGACGGGAGCACCAGGCCTTCCTGCTGATCTGCCAAAATGGTAAGGTGAGGGAGCCCTAGTCAGGGAGCAATCCCCTGGAATGGGTTACTTGGCTCCTCTTCTCTAGGTGACAAACTTTGGCTCCACTCAGGCTGTTCCTGTCCCCACATGTGCTTTTACGTGGCTGTCTCCAAACTTCGGCTCACAGAGCCTGCACCCTGCACGCCACCCCTCCCTTTCATGTGTTCTGCTTGTCCTGAGATCTGGCTCAGGCCCAGCCACCCTGACCATCTGTAGCCCCTCTGCGGCCCCTGCCCTGGCAGGCAGGTAGGCAGGCAGCAGCTCTTGCTGAGAACCTGCTTTGGGCTCGGCAGGCCTCCCCCGCCCCCCAACCCCACCTCGTGGCTAAACTCGCGCCCAGCCTGGACGATTCCCTGCCCAGCAGCTCTGAGCTCCGTCCTTGCTATCCCCAGAACGTACCTCACTGGGCTTCCTGGCACTTGTCCCCACCTCTCCCAGCTCTTCGAAGTGCAGGTCTGACTGGGTTCTCTCCTGCTTAAAACCCTTTGTGGTCATCCCCTTGCATTTGGCTAAAGTCGCATCTCTGAGCCTGGGCCTGCTGGCCTCCCCAATTGTCCTGCGTGTCCTGTGCCCACACCCCCAACGAGACTCTGGATTCTGGCCTCGTGAGCTCTCTGGTTCCTTAACTGCCTTCCCCATCCTTTGCACCCTGTACCTTTCCAGCCCTTACTGCTAACTGTAATTAAGTAACTAGGTTACCGGAGTTCACGGCCTAGGGTCTCCACTGGTGAAATGTGCTCTCTACAAGGGTGGGTGTGTGTCTGTTTATGGCTCTGGACTGAGGCTCTCCATGATGCAATAAATGAACAGGGTTCTTAGCTGTGACAGACAGTCCCAGCTCCCTAGAGTCTCTGAGCAATGACAGTAAGGCTGGCTGGATGCCCTGGGCAAGGCCAGTGTAAATCGGATGTGACCTTGTCCTGTCCTCCCAGCGTGGGGCTTTCTAAGGGCAGGGCCTGGCCCCGATCTTCCATGATTGCTGACTTCCATGGGGAAACCAGGACACTTCTGGTCCCTTCCTACAGGGCACAGATTACTACTCAGGGTGCTGGGGACCCCAAGAGCTTTAAGAGGAAGGCGACCCTCAAAATTTTGTCATGTATTGTGCCCCTGCACACAGATTCAGGGGTTGATTCCAGAAAGATTAAGAAACATGTTTGCAGATGGGCCAGGTGACAGAAAGTGACCCTGTAAATGTTGCCCTTCCCTTCTAGGTGTCTGCTGCACACCTCAGTCTTTGGCACTCGGCCCTGGATCCCTAGAGAACATTGTTTTACTGAGTCGTAACCCCCGCTTGTTCATGTTTCTCTGGGTGTGAATGTGGTGCCCGACAGCCAGAACAATCATGACAGACCCAGAACTAGGCTGACTTACAGAGGGCTGCGTCAGCCCCCCAATACCACACACACACTCACACACATCTAGAATGTGAGGAGGGGAGTCCCTGAGTCACATGCTGCCATTGGGTCTGCCCATCCTTGACTTGAGGCAGGCCCCACTGCCTCCATCCCCACCAGCCAGTGTCCACAGTGCAAAACGCCGTGTAGCCATGCCTGGACCTGGGCACACACGTGGACCCCGATACCCTGTGTGCGTGTGTCACAGGCTGGTCTCAGATCGATGCATGGCTCCTCCCCGGGTGTGTCCTCAGGCTCCCTCCTACCCCCACGTCCCTCCAGTAATGTGTGTGGGGCCTTGATTGTGCACCAGACACTGTGCTGGGCTCTTAGAGGTAGTTTTTCATTTATCTCCAAATTGTAACATATAGTTTGTAATATTATTTTAATTTTACAGCAAGGAAATAGCACAAAAAGGTGAAGAAATTTGCCCCAAATCAGAAATCTTTGTAAGTAGCAGAACCTGAATTTGTCGCTGGCAGTCTGGTTCCAGATCCCATTTGTAAACCCTACATTTATCCTGTCCTGTTTATGCTGAGGGTTTCATGATGCAAACCCGTACTGTGGCCTCCACAGCCTTTCTCCCCATGTGGGTTAGAGGTGAATGTCCAGGCTCACCTCTTGTATCAGGAAAAAATGGTCACTGAGCAGAGCCTTCTGAAACTGCCAGGAGAGACCCCTTTCAGCTAAGTGAAGAGGAAGGGGCACCCCCTCGATCAGTGTTAGTGCTAAGGTGGGAATGGCGCAGAAGGGCGTAGTGTTACGGAGCCCTGGGAGGCCCACTGAGAACACGGGCACCGTAGGAGGCAGAGAGAGCACAGACTGGGCAGCCAGCTATGGGTTCAAATCTGGGTCCTGTCACTGGAGCAGAGTGACCTTGAACAAGTGACGTCACATCTCTGACCCTGCGTTTCCTATCTGTAAAATGGGGATATTGATAGGTATCTTACAGCCTTGTTTTGACAATGAAACTGAAATAAAGTTTGCGAAATGTGAAGCCGACTACGGGTGTGTAGTGAGCTGTACGAGAGGATTGGGTTCCTAATTTTAGTGCTTTTAAGTGGTCCAGGTGCCCGGGTGCTCAGGCCTTGGAGCTGCTGCCCAAATACCAGCAATTCCTTGAGGCGGGAGCCCTGCCAGGAGCTCACTCCTGCTGAACACGGGTCTACGCACACAGCTTTTCTAAGGCCCGGGTAGGCCACTGCTTTAGGTTGCTATCCGTTGACGCCTTTTGGGAAATTTCTTGGCAGCAACTGAGAGCACAGGACCCCAATTGACCCCAGGGGGAGATCCCAGGCTGGAGAAGAGGGCATTAAAATGGGAGACAGTGATTTACACCTACTCTGCTGGTAGTTTTTAAATACTGGAACATTCAGTGTAAGTGAGGTTGTGGTAAGATTGGGCCAAGCGTATAGTCTTGGTGACAGTTGTAGTAGGCGACCTCCAAGATGGGCCCCAATGATCCCTGCTCCTGGTATTCTTGGCCTTGTCGTCCTCTCCCCTTGTTCCCGTGATTCAAAACAGTAGAGTACAGCAACATAAAGGGGATGTCACTTCTGTGATGAAGTTACAAAAGATTGTGACTTCTGTCTTGCTAGCAGACTGTCACCTTCTTGGATGTATGTGTTGATGAAGCAAGTTGCCATGTTGGAGAGGCCCACATGGCAAGGAGCTAAGGGTGGGCCCTGACCAACAGCGGGCTAAGAACTGAGGCCCTCAGTCCAACAGCCCACGAGGAACTGAATCCTGACACCCACCACGTGAGCTTAGAAGAGAATCCTTCCCCTGTCAAGCTTTCAGATGAGACCCCAGCCTCAGCCGACACCCTCCCCGTGGCCTCTGAGAGACCTGAATCGAAGGACGTAGTTAAGCTGTGCCCAGACCCCTGATCCACAAAAACAGCGAGACAGTAAACGTGGGTTGTATTAAGCTACTTAGTTTTATGGTAATTTTTTATGCAATAATAGATAACTAGTACACATTATTAATTGACGTAATTTTTTAGAAAGAAGTTTGGGAAAACTTGATACAATCACAAAACTGTATTTTTTGATCCAGTAACTTCAAATCTAGAAATGTATCCTCGAGCTATAACCCAACAGGAAATAATATATGCCCAAAGATACATAAGAGCATTAGCTATAATACAAAAAAAAAAAAACAAAAAGAAATAATGGGAATGTTGAATAGCAATGACTTAGGAAATTGTGGTACATCCCTTTGTCGAATAGCGTTCAGGCACTAAAAAGTGTAATTATGAAGCCTATGGTAGAAACGTGTAGAGCTATTAGTTATAAATACCAAACAAAAAAAAAATATGAGTAGTACTTGCATGATGATTGCAATAATGAAAATATGGTAATAATTGAAAGGAAATTCACAAAATTTCTGAAATTCAATTTCGTAACAGGAAGTAGTTCTGTTACGGTGAAATATTGAAGGAACTTATTCAGTCAATATAAATAAGGGCTCACCACTATATATATTTGTATACATATGAAGGCTTACTCAGGGGGTCCGTGGCCCCGCTCCCTCTCCCTGCATCCAGGTGACGGATTCTGGCATCACTGCCTTTGGCCCTGTGTCCTTGGGGTGTGGCCAACCTTCTGTCTGTCAGTTCCTGTGGCGGCCATGAAAATGTGCTGCTCAGATCTGCCGCGGGAGCAGAACTGACTGACAGCCCAGCTGTTGTTTCTCTAGATCCACCAGCATGTTTGCGCTGAGGCCGTGCCTCCCACAGGCTGCCCTCAGCCAACGACTGATCGTGGTGGCAGTCCTAATGCGGACCCTTCCAGTGAGGCAGGACCCCTCCAGTGAGGGGCTCGAGGACTCCACAGTGGCCTGGGCAGATCTTGGAACTACTCCGAAGTCTGGGACCCTTCCTTCCCAATCCGCCTTCCTTCCTGCTCTCCCTCTCAGTGTCAGGCCTGCATCGTGGTGGGCAGGCTCTCCCACCTTCTCGGGTTCCCTCCCACTTTGTCCCGTGCAGGCATTTCCCCTAGCACATCTCTCTCTCACATCACCTGCCTTGGTGTCTGTTTCCCAGAGCACCTGGACGGACACGGTTACGCCCTCAGTCATTCGGGTGCCGTGTGAGGTCCTGGCGCACACCCCTGCCCTCACAAAGCTGGCAGTCCTGCAGAAGCCACTGTCTGACAGGACACCCATAGGAACAACACAGTGAGGTCGGTGCAGCAAGGGCGTGAGGGCCAGATCAGTGCAGGAGCACAGGGGACACCCCCACCTCAGCCTGGCATGGGAGGTGGTCAGGAAGGCCTTCCCGGAAGAGGGGACCCTGTTGCTGGAACCCCGGAGTGTGAGCTGAGAGAAGCTAATGCTAATAACATCAAAGACCTCTATAACCCTGATGTGCTGAAACCTTTACGGATATTAATTCATGTAATTTGCCCAACAATCCTCGCATCCCCATTTTACAGGTGGGGAGAGCAAGGCACAGAGGTGAGACAGAACTGGGGCAGTCTGTGTGGTTTTTGTGTCAGTCAGGGCCCAGCCTGGAGACGGAAGCCCACAGTGATTGGAACAGGGGAAGTTTAATATGAGGAATTATTACTCTGTGAGGAATTATTACACTGTTATAACGGGGTTGGAGGGAAGCGGGAGGAGTGTGTAAGAAATCAGGAGAGCTCTGCGTGCATGAAGACCAGCTAGAAGGAGCAGTCCTGCCCTGCCGGGGCTCGGATGCGGACCTCAGTGGAGGCGTGCCTGCGGGGCTCACTGGTGTGAGAGGAGGCTCAGTCAGGCACCAGACTGGCAGAACTCGCTGGAAGTCCCCTGTGGCAGGTAACAGGGAAGCCATCCACAGCAGGTGCCCCACTTCAGAACTCGGTACAAAGCCGCCTGAGGGAATGCTGGGAAGTGGCCCACGAGGAGGGGCCTCAGCAGTGGCGCTCCACTGCGAAGCCTCTGAAGGGGTTTCAGCGCACTGCCAGGGCGGGCACACTGCAGCCTCTGGACCCTGGGAGACAGTGCTCTGGAGGAGCCCACTGTGGGAGAAACTGCCCTGCGAGAGCCTGACAAGAGGAGCGCACTGGAGTCAGGAAGAGAAAACTCCAGTCCCACTCCAGTGTCCCACCAGCGCCCTCCACTGACAACAATCAGCATGTGCCGGTTGGAGAGAAATGTTCAGAGGGTCCGTCTCCATGTTCTCAGAGCAGGCGGAGAAGGATGGATTCGCAGTTGATAACTGGTCCAGTAGCCAGAGAACAACACTCAGCATGGCTGGCACGGAGTGCAAGGGAGGGTGTGGGAGAGGAGGCCGAAGGGCCTGGAGGGGCCCGGAGCACGCGGGGCCTTGTGGGCATGGTGAGGTGTCTAGACTTCACTCTGGCCACTGTGGGAGCCTTTGAGAATGCAGCAAGAGCAGGACGTGGGCATGCTTGATTTCAGAACGTGACTTCAGTGTGGACAATGGGTTGAGGGGGCAGAGTGCCCAGTTTGATGGGGGAGGGGACATTGTGGTAAGGCAGCAGAGATGATGGTGGCCTGAACTTGGTGGTGGCAGTGGAGATGGGCAGGAGCAGGACGGGCCACATCTAGGAGGTAGTGTTGACGGCATTTGGTGGTGGACTGAGTCTGGGGCTGTAGGAGGGGAATGTCAGAGGTCAAGGGTCAGGAATGTCTCCCGGTTCCATCTTGGTAGCTGAGTGTCTGGGGCACGTCCTTTGCCCTTTCCTCTCCCTGCTGTGGAGTTCACAGATGCTCTGTCTCCTGGGACGTCCCTCGCCTGGTGACTGTGCCTCCTTGAAAAGACAGCTGTGTTGTTGTTGATGGTGACTGAAGCCTTTCAGCCCGCTGGGATGCTTGAGAGCTCCCAGCTTGAGGCAGAATGAGTGAGAAGAACTGCAGAGTGGTCTTTAAAGCAGCCGCGGATTATTCAGAGCAAAGGCCAGTGGACATGAGTAGCCAAGGTCCAGGGCCCATCCTGCCCTGTCCTTCCCCGGGTGCAGGTGCACGCCACCACCCCCCTACCCCCTGCCTCTGTGCGCTGAGCTCCAGCAGCCTGGGGAGCACAGGGTGTCTTTCACACGGCCTGGAGCCACCGGGCCTCAAGCCGCCCTGGTCCTGGGCTTCTTCCAGTCCCAGCCTCCTGGAGCCTTGTCCGCCCAGAGGCCTGGCTCCCTGCCACAAGTCAAAGGCAAACCGTGTCAATAGGTCCAGACTCCTGCTGTCACCCCCTCTACCCTACCCCTGACCCGCCTGCTGCACAGGATTCTGCAAGAATCGGTGGCTGCTGCTGGGCCTGCAGGCCTTGTGAAGGGCTGGAGGGCATCAGCTGGGGCCCCGCCCAAGGGACCAACTGTGGAGCCGGAGCCCAGGCCCAAGGGACCAACTGTGGAGCCAGAGCCCAGGCCCAAGGGACCAACTGTGGAGCCGGAGCCCAGGCCCAAGGGACCAACTGTGGAGCCGGAGCCCAGGCCCAAGGGACCAACTGTGGAGCCGGAGCCCAGGCCCAAGGGACCAACTGTGGAGCCGGAGCCCAGGCCCAAGGGACCAACTGGAGCCAGAGCCCACGTAGAGGGGGCAGGGGTGGCATGCACAGTCCACATGGACAGCAGTGTCATTGCTTTATGATCGGACCCTCTGTGTTTATAGACCACTGTTGCTGTCCAAAAAGGGTCCCACGCCTGGACACTGACCGGCTGGTCAGGCGTGGACAGTGCACGGCATGGCCCTAATTCTGCTTGCCTCCCACAGCACAAGCAGTTGCACACTGTTTCTCTGCTCACTGGCTCGGTTTTCCAAGACCTCAAATCAGGGTCAGTGTTGAATTTTCCCAGCATCATCCACGTGCGAAAAGACGGAGGTCCCAGCCCTTTTCCCCACAGAGGGACTCCCTCACCTTCCTGTTCCCCCAGCAGAAGTCCCCTCAGCTGGTCCTGGTCAGAGCTCAACCTGGCAGAACCCTTCTGGGTCCCACTGCTGTGAACAGGCTGCAGGCCTGAAGCAGGTCTGTCTTGGTGGATTTGCTGAAGTGGGAAAGAAAGTGGAACCAGGGTTCCGGCAGACTAGGAGCCCCTGGCCGGGGGCAAATCTGTAGGTGCCTCTCCGGCAGCCTTTGGCCTCGGAGCCAGACCACCCAGGTAAGATCCTGGCTCTGCAACTTGCTGCCCGGGGCACATTACTCACCCTCCCTCCCTCTCAGTTTCTGCATCTGTAAGTGGCAGTGGTGACAATGCCTGCCTCCTAGGGTGGCTTTAAGAATTTACTAAGTTGGTGTTTGTAGAGCTCTTCGAACAGTGCCTGGTGCGGAGTGGTAGCCTGAGGAGGTCGAGTGCATTTTTACTCACAAGGCGAGGTTGCTGGGAAGTGGCTTGTGTGACACTTTTGGAGCCGTCTCCAGGGACCGTGATGTGAGTCAGAGTTGGCAGTACTGCCCTACATGGCGTTTTCAAGCCCTGCGGCAGAGTCTTATTCGCGTGTCTGACTCCCCACCAGCCGAGACCTCTCTCTGGGCAGCAGCAAGGCCACGCACCCTCCCTCGTTCCCAGGACTGGACAGCATCAGTGTCAGGAATCCTTTGCTGAACACGTGATTGAGTGTGACGGCAGGGGAGGAATGTGACAAGTGGGCAGATCCCAGAGGCTCTGCCTGTGAGGGGTCGGCTCAGCCCGCATTTCTCAGGGGCCCACAGGGGAGATGCTGCTGTGGCAGCGCCTCTGAACACCGGTCTTGTACCTTCTAGATAAGGTTCTGACGTTGCTCCCAGTGGCAGCTGGAGGCCACCCTCAGCATCCATCCCCAGGTCCGGACCAGCCAGCTGGCCCACTGATGTCCTGTGCTGGTCACTGGGGAGGAAAGATGTCCCAGCCTTGAGGTCTGGACTCAGCCCCTGCAGAGGATACTCATCCAGAGTCCCAGGCTGCAGAGCCACAGCCCTCGGGGCCCCATGGGAGTCGGGCCCTGCCTGCTGGTGCCTCCTCCCAACGGCAGAGCCACAGCTCCCTCTGTCTCCACTCCTGTTCCACCCCTTCTGGATCCCGCACCCGAGGCCGTCCCTGCCAGCCAGACGAACGTCAGGAGCCATCTGCTGCCTGAGCCAGCACAGCTGCCAGGAACGTGCTCGCGTCCATGTGAGTCGATTTTGTTTGGCCTCGTGATCAGATCCTCAGCTGAGCAAGGGGAGACCTGCTAATTGCTCAGAGCTTCCGTCAGCCTGAGGAAGGGGGAACCCACAACCCAGGGGAGGGCAGGGGCCAGAGGCCTGGAGACGACCACAGTGCCAGTGAGCAGGGGCCCTGGGCCCGTGGAGGGAGCCACTGGGGTGATGCAGCCGCTGGCTCGCAGCACCTCGTGAAAGTGCTGGGCCCATGTGCCCCTGACTGGGCTGGTGAGGCTGCCCTCAGTAGAGGGGGCGGGGCTGCCTTTTGGTGCTCCTCGAGGGGCGGAGCTCTCAGACTTGCCCAGGCCCTCAGTGGGAGGCTTCCCCTCGGCCTGTCTGCCCAGTCGCACGTGGAGTTCCCTCCATGGAACAATATCACAGCTCCTACATTGGGAGCAGCTGCTCTGTGCCAGGCTGTCTCCTACATTATCTCACTTAATCACCATACAACCCTCGAAAGAAAGGCAGGTAGTAGTCCCCAGTCTAGGTGGGAAGCAGCTGCTCAGACAGGTTAAGTAACTTGCCCATGGACACACAATTTTTCTGCTGGGGCCGGGATGGGACCCTGGAGCCTTCATGCGAAGTCTGTGCTATTTTCTCTCTCAAAGCTGCAGCCTCGCTGGTGAAGTAGGGACCACCCAGGGCTTCTACAACTGAGGCGGCTGCATCCCTTTGTGAAGCACGAAGCTTCCTGCAGATCCCGGGAGCAGCCCCTGTGGGGCGTTCTTGGTGGACAGATTTGAAGCAGTTGCACCCAGGGCACCTGGGAGCCACAGCTGGAGCGTGTCAGTCACTGAGGTGTCCTCAGTGTGGGGGTGTGATCTGGCCTGAGGTCTCGCTCTGTGAAGTGGGCTCTTCCCAACACTTCCTCCACGGAGGGACAGTGGAGGGTGAAGTTAGATCCGCTGCCAGAGCCGGAAGCTCCTGCACTGCCCGGGGCTCTGTTCCATGCGGGTCCGGGAGAAGCATGGCGTCAGCCCGTCTGGGCCAGGACCGGGTGCTGCCCTGCTCACAGCTTCCCCATGAGGTGACGTGTGCCCTGAAGTTCCAGAGTCTCCGAGTTCGGGAGAGTCCACGTTTAGGTGACTGTTCTTCAAATACCCACTTCTAAGGGAAGAGGCCTCAGCCATTCCTGACACAGAGGTCTCCATGGGGACCACATGGCCCACCCACGTGGCCTCTGCCCAGCAGCCGGAGCCACAGAGGACACACACACCCTCCCCCACAGGTACCTGCACACCACACATGCACTACACACCACACACACACATCCACACCCCACACACACCACACACACACCATACCCACACCCATCATACACCACATCCACTCACACACACCCACTCACACACACCCACTCACACACACCCACTCACACACACACACACCCCCCTCACCCCAGGCAGCATTTAGAGTCCCGGCCCCAGCGCACTCTCCCTTGGACAGTGGAACCAGAGGGGCAGGAAGGGTGATCTTCCACGGCGGGGCCCGAGGAAGCCTCGAGGCCCTCAGAGGTGAGCGGGATGGAGTTCATGCTGGGAGTGCCTTGTGCTCTTTGCCACTTGTGTAAATGTTGCTGTCGACCGGGTTCTGTCCCCACTGACTGTTCCCCCTTGGAGGGAGGCATGGCCCCGTGACCAGCTCTGGCCAGTGGATTTGACAGGTGAGAGGGGCCACATCCCTGTGAAAGCATCTGAGAGCCGAGTGTCTCCATCTTCCCTTCCCCTGTGGCCTCGAGAGGTTGGGTCCCCAAGTAAGGCCGGTGTGGAGCAGAGACCGCCAGCCCGTGACAGACAGGGCGTGAGAACGACAATAAGCCTTTGTGGGTTTAGGCACGGATTTGGGGCTGTTTGTTACCACCACATCGTTCACCCCCTCCTGCTGCTGGGTGCAGTGAAGAACCACACCCCACAAAGGCTGGACTCTCCCCTGAGACGAGTCGTGGGATTTGGGCACGAAGCTGGCAGCGGGTCGCAGAGGTTCATGACCAGGAGGTGAGGACCTGCCTTCTGGCAGCGATCCTGCGGCCACTCGATGCCCGGCCCTCCCGGCCGGTGTCTCCCGAGGCCACAGAGCCTTTCTGAGAAACAGATATCAGGATGCGATCATGCAACACGGAGCCGCCTGAAACACAAAGTTCACGGGTGTGTGCAAGTATCTTTGTGTCTTCCTTCTCTTTTCCATCGAAAGAGCATAAACTCAGGACGGTGATGGCCCTGGAATGGGAACAGAACGAGACCGGGAAACTCATTTAATTTTCTGTCCACGCCCCCTTACACCCATCTCTCAAAAGCTGAAGGCAACACCCGAGGTAAGACCTGTTTTCATCCTTGGTTACAAGCCCCCGTTCCCACGGCAGCCTGGTGCGCTCTGCGTGCACTTGCACACCGTCCTCCCTGGTCCCTGTCGGTCTCTCCCACCTGGGCTGCCAACATCTCCACAAGCGGGCCTGCCCTCTGTGGGGGCCACCTAGCTGGGTACCCGGAGCTCTGGGTGAGTAGGGCGGGTGGAGCAGAGCAGAGGGGTGAGGGGAAGCGCTGGGAGGGCAGGATGCCCCATCCCCATCCGAAGCATTTACTGAGCACCCGTGTGTCCAGTCACAGTGCAGGGCTCTGGGGAAAAGTCCAGATCCCGAGATGCGTTTGTCGGTTCACAGACACTTTCATATGGGGTAGTTTCTGAACTTTACAACCCTGGTGAGGTGAATGGCACATGCTATCCTGTGCCACCTTAGAAGAGAGTGGGTTTACAGAGTTTACGTGAGGTGTAGCAAAAAGGGCCACGGCCTTGGGCCTGCGTCTTGCTTTGAGTCCTGGCTTTGCCCCCAACCAGCCTGTGACCCTGGGCGGCGTCGGCATCCTGGTTTATAAAAGGAGGGACTGGCTCTGCAGCCGTACCTTCCTACGGTGCCTGGCCCAGCCTGAAGCCTAGGCCGCTTGATTGCTGAACAAGGGGCTGCAGGTACCCGAGTCTGGGGGGGCCAGCAGGGCCAGTGAGAGGGGCTGGAGGCCTGTGCCTCCTCATCCTGCATCCACCGAGCATCCACAGGGCTCGCCCAGGAGGCCCAGAGGAATAAACGCATGCAGAGGAAGGGGCAGCCTGGGTGGGGACAGAGTCCAGAAATCCCAGCTGTTCACGAGCTCCTGGGCAGAGGTCAGTCCTCAGAGATCAGGTCTGACCCAAGGGCCACCTGGGCTGTGGCTGGGTGCACAGCTGTTGAGGTCGTTGTTGAGGTCACTGTACATGCCAGGAGGACTGGAGCTGGGGAAACCATTGATTGCTAGTGACCGCTGACCTCACAGTGACCACAAGGTAGGGAATCTTAGCACGTATCTGCCACACTATTGCCATCAACCCTCGTTCATCAGCACACATTTATTGAGCACCTACTATGTACCAGGCTCTGTTCAGCTGGGATTGCATTAAGAACACTGTCTTCAAGGGATAGCTACTGACATGAGATAGTGCTCACAATATAATGAGCTAATTCTTCTCCATTGCCCTTCCAGAGTCATTCCCGCCCTGCTCTGCACCCCGGGAAGTTGACCCCAGGAGACTGCTTCATCCCCACTCCCCTCCTTCTGGCTTCGAGTTGGGTTCAGCCAATGGGAGAGCCCAACAGGACATGGGAGGGTGGGAGGAGAGAGGCCCGGTGTGTAAACTCCACTCTCTCCTTGCCTCAGCACCTCCAGGACTATGGCTCCACTGGGCAGCCCCCTGCTAAAGCTGTAGCCCTCTCTGGGCTCTGGTACTGCTGTTTTCTCCCCTTGCCCTTTTGGCCTTGAGGGTGTAACAGCGTCTGCTGCGGCCAGCTCCTGACTGCCTCGGCATCCCTCGTTGGTTCCCTTCAACTTGTCCACATCTCTGTAAATCGTCCTTCACTAAATGGCTTTAAAAGTGATGGTGCCAGTCACAGTGATTAGTTGCAGACGACAGAACACTCTTTCTGGTTTGAGCAGAGGGAATCTGTTCATGGGTGCTAGGACTGAGATGCCAGGACTACCAGGGGACCAAGCTTGGATGCCCCATGGCCACGGACAACACTAATAGTCACCTGGACAATCACTAACCCTGCCCAAGACTGTTGCCACGGAAACCCCACTGCCTGTGATGCTCAGGCCCAGATGCTGGAGCATGCTGCTGTGGGACAACCAGATCCTCTGTTCCCTGCCAGCCAGGAGCCCCATCCTCCACCACCTTTGGTGGCTCACTTCCACCTTTTAAATCTCGGGCAGGCATCTGTCCAGAGGAGCTGAGGCCACTGGCAGAACCCTGGCTGCAAGGGAGTCAGGGAGATGCAGGTTTCAGTTTTTTCCAGAGACTCCCATGCAGCCAAGCACAGAGGGAGGGGCTGGCACACGTGTTGAGTGAGTCAGTCCGTATGGTCCACCAGAGAAGTCAGATAAGAGTGACAAAAATGATCATTGCACCCTTGACCTCCCGAAGGCCACGTGAAGCCTCAGTTATCTACTGTGTTACAAGGAGAACAGTGAGTGGCTCTCTCTTGGTCCCAGGAGCACTGTCTCTCAGAGCCCCTCACCCTAGCCTCCTCAACCTCTGGCCTGACTTCCAGCTGCCAGCACTGTCTGCCTGGGGACTTTCTTTACTGCTGGAGACTCCTTCGCCCCCTGGGTGACAGGCTCAAGTGTGGAAAACTGCTGTCCCCCAGGAGCACCTTCACCCGGTACCCCAGCTGCCTCACCCCTTGGGTGGGAGAGGTCTGAGCAGTGTGCTCTGCCCCGGCTGCCAAGGCTCCCTGGTGGACCAAGCTCCTGTTGTCCACGGTGGTGGGTGTCCAGAGTTGGGCCCCACAGTGCTGAGCAGCTCGATAGGAGCCTTCACTAGCCACCGTCTCTTCCTTCTGTCGATCCTGACCTTCCTGCCTCCACCTCCCAGATAAACTCCTGCTCCAGAATCTTCCTCCCCAGGCCTGTGTCTGGCACCGCACAAGCTGAGGCATCCATGGCCTAAGCATGCACACGTGGAAAGCCTCGTCCCGGCTCTGGAAGTCCTGCTGGGGACACTCCCTGGGCCATGAGTTAACAGGTGTGAGGTTACTTCTGTGACCTTGCACTTGCTCACTCCAGTTTGGACGGTCGTCCTGTTCCTGGTTCTCATCCTCGTGGGCAGGAACCCAGGATGCTCTCAGCTGCCCAGTGCCCCACCCAATGCTGAGGCCAGGACCACGTCTGCACACAGGCATCATCCATCCCAGGATTCTGCCCGACCCTCTCTACCTCTTCTCCCCACATCATTCAGTGCTGCTTCAGCCCTGGGATCGGAGGTGATGCTCCATGGGGTTCAAGGGCATCCTCTGCATGTGCCACCCTTGGTTTAAATGGGACTCTGCCGTGTGTTGCTGTTAGTGCGTGAGGTTGGGGCCAGCTTTGTCCTGGGTTCACAGAACCAACAGTCCCCTGGAGCCTGTTCTGCTCGGGGCACGAGGATGCTGGCTCTGGCGCATGGGGACGCATCCTCTACTACAGATGTCAGCTGCCCTCCTTCACTGCAGGTCTGCCCCTGAGCAGTCACCTGCAGCCTAGCGACAGGGAGCTCACATTCTCATGTTATACTTTCAGGCGGGAGGGTGAGAGAAGCAGCTTGATTGATCAGCTGCTCTGTGCCAGGCGTGTGCCTTGTCTCCTTTCAGCATCCTGGGGGCTAACTGTTACTATCATCCCCAGTGCACAGATGCAGAAACTGAGGCTCCTACAGGTTGGGTGACTCTGAGGTCCCTTGGGGCTGGGGCCGGGGCTGGGACCAGGGAGGCCTGACTCAGGGCCCGTGCTTGTTCCCTGGCATGTTCTCACCTCTCAGACACAGGACATCAGTGATGGGGCTCCTGGTCTGCTGCATTGCTGCACCTCGGCCATTTGTCAAGGAGCCTCTGTGCTGGCGTGGCATTGGGAACCTACAGTGAACCTACACATCCCTTGTCCTCACGGGGGCTTCCTCCTAACGAGGAAGGCAGAGACGGTGAACAGATGTAAGTAAGACGGCTTCAGCGAGCCCTGAGTGAAGGCCGCCACGCAGAGGACAGTGGACAGGCTTTGAGGAGGGGTCTATCTCCTGTGGAGGGACGGACGACCCCAACACTGAGCCCCCACAGCAGCCAATGTTTATTGTCTTGGTCTCTGTGGGTCAGGAGCCCAAAGGCAGCACGGCTGGGTGGCTCTGACTCAGGGCTCTCGAGGGGTCAGTCAGGATGTCGGCAGGCGCTGCATCATCCCAGGCTGGAAATCTATGTCTCAGCTCCCATGTGCGACTGGTGGCAGGAGGTGTCGGGTCCTCACCACGTGGGCCTCTCCACAGGCTGCTCACAGGCAGGGCAGCTGGCTTCCCAGGGGAGAGATGGAGATGGAGATGGAGATCAAGGTGCACACGTGCACACGCAAGTGAGCCCACGTGCACACCAACACACACACGCACCAAGCCCGCCTGCTTTCCTCCCGCACGGCTGTGTTGAAATGGAAAAGAAAACGAGGACAAGCACCCTCTCCCGCTGTTCCCAGGCTGCCCTTTCTCCCTGTGTGGGGCTTGCTTTCCTTCAGGCTTCCTGCGACTGGCCTTGGAGAGTCGTCCCACTGACAGAGAGCTGTCTGCACCTTGTCCCTGTCCTCTGGGGGCAAAGAGACAGCACGAGTTTCTGCCAGCAAGTCCATCACCTGCCAGCACACAGGGTGGTGTGATGGGCACTGATGCCCACTTGGAATTGCCAGACAGCGCGTCCAGTGTCCTTCTAGAACAAGGGGTTTCCATTCAGGCAGCTGGAACATGCATTGATGGGAACTCCTGGGTTTGGGTCTTATTTGCTGCTGGCGACAGCATGGGGGGGTTGGGTGCTGCCAGGGGAGGCCAGGGGGGTCCACCTGTGACAATGGGTCTGCATGTGCGAGGAGCAAAGTGGGGGCTCTCTCTCCCTTTTTAAAATAATAATCCATCATTTTGTTGGACAATTGCTCATTTTTTCCTTTTTAAAACTGTGATATATACACGCCTCTCTTGTCAGGGCACTGGTCCTACCGAGTTATGGCCCCACCCTTATGGCCTGAGTTTTGTCAGATATAGGATTCTTGGTTGGATTCTTTTTCCTTCTGCACTTTGAGTACATCAGCCCACGCCCTCTGGCCTCCAAGGTTTCTGGTGAGAAATCAGCTCCTGATCTTACTGGGAAAATATGAGGAAAGCTCTCTTCCTCTCAGCTTTATGAACATTAATGATGTCCCTTTTCAGGTCTCATGCAACAGAACATTTTCCTATAGGATTATAACAGCACTTCAGTGGTAGGATCATTTTGAGACTAATCAGAGTTTAAAGAAAAGGAGTTGAATATTTTAAGTGTAGATATTTTGCAATCTTTAACAGCCAAAAGTTACGAGAGATTTTTAAATTAGAAATGAAAAGTCCACTGAAGCATCTTACAGATTTTAATTTCTAATAAAGTAAATATCACTAATATCCCAAATAAAAAAAATCTCTTTGGGGTCCCTTTGTTTCAGAGTAAAGGGATCTTGAGACCAAAAAGTGAGCCAACCACTATAGTTCATCCCCAGCCACGCCTGTGCATTTCCTGCTCTCACCTCATAAGGAGCCGCTGTGATGGAATTTATGAAAACCTGTTCTTTTCTCATTTTTTATTTTTCCTTGCTTTTTTTTGTTCTTTTTCACATTTTAAAACAATTTTTTAGTTAGTATTGTTATTACAGTTAGTATAGTTAGTATTGTTGGTGTAGTTAGTAGAGTTAGCATCTTTGGTATAGTTAGTGTTACTTATTAGCATAGTTAGTAAGTTAGCAAGCATCGGTGGCCTTGTTACTATCATTAGTCACTATTAGTTAGCAGACTAACGTTTTGTTTGTTGGCGTAGTTAGTAAGCATAGTTAGCATCATTGGTTGGTATTGTCAGTAAGTGTAGTTATGAGGTCACCATGCTTCCAGGCCTCGCTGCCACCTCTCTGGCAGGCAGACCTGTCTTCACGATTACGAGCTCCTCAGGACCATTGGGGAGGGCTCCTTCACAGGTGAAGCTGGCCCTGCACATCCCGGCCAGGACAGAGGTTGCCGTGAAAATCACCCCGAAGCAGGAGCAGAGCTCCTCCAGAGCCAAGAGACTCCTCGGTGAAATGCAGAGTTTGAAGACATTGCACCATCCCACATTGTAAAGCTGCTAGAGGTGATCGACACGGAGGAGACGCTGTTCATCATCATAGAATACATCAGCAGAGGGGACACCCTCGACCCTCGGTTGCAGCACGGCCCCCTGACCGAGGAGGAGGCCTGCGGCCGGTCCCGGCAGCTCGTCTCAGCTCTCCAGTACTGCCACCGCAAGGGCATCATGCACCAGGACCTGAAGCTGGAGAAGGTGCTCCTGGACCCGGAGGGGAACGCGAAGCTGGCCGACTTCGGCCTCAGCAGCATGGTCCCTGGCCGGCCACTGAGCACCTACTGTGGCACCCCCGGCTACACGGCCCCGGAGGTCCTGCGGCTGCAGCCCTAAGACGGCCCCCCAGCTGACGGCTGGAGCCTCGGCGTGCTGCTCCATGTCATGCTCACCGGGTCCCCGCCGTTCTGGGGAGAGGACTTCAGTGACGTGCGGCAGAGCATGCTCAGAGGGGCCTACTCGCTCCCCATGCTCCTTTTGTTGGAATGCATCCAATTATGAGAGGCCTGCTGACCCTTGACCCCAGGAAGAGGAAGACCTTAGAAGAGGTCATGGGAGACCCATGGGTCAATCAGGGCTGGCCGAAACTGAGCCCGTATAGGAGCTGCCTTGTGACACAAGGGAATCCTGGGTGACAGAAGCAATGATGAAGATGGGTTTTCAGTGGAAGCAAATCCTGGAGTCCCTCAGAACACGAAGGTATGACAATACCAGGGCCCTGTTCCTGATCCTGAGGTCCCAGAAGCCCCAGGGGGATGGCCACGCCAGCACCGGGAGGTCCCTCCCATCTGCCGAGGGCAGCCGCTGTGGTGCTTTGCCACCCTACATGGTGCAGCTGAGGGCCTCGGCACGCTCCGGACGACATGGTGGCAGTGAGCCCATTCTGCCCACCTGGCTCCATGAAGCTGGCCGTCAGCGGCCCGAGGAGAAACAGGAGTCAGTGCTGAAGGCCACAGAGCCTCCTGGCACCCTGCCCCGCCTGGAGTCAGGCACCACTACCCCCAGCCTGACCCCTTAGCGGGTCCCCAAGGCCGTCCTCTCCTCCCACAGTGCCAGCCCCAGCCATGGGGCCCTGGAGGGAAGCTGCCACAGAGACTTCCAGTAGCCTGGGCGCCCCAGTGGGGCGACCCCGGCCTCCCCCTTGGGCAGCAGCCAGGGCCAGAGAGGCAACGCCAGAGAGGCTGCTCAAGGTGCTCCGAGGCCTGTGCTGCTGCCTGCCCAGCAGGACCCGGCCTGGCAAGTGGAACAGGGTACAGCCCGTGTAAGGTCCCGGCAGGTCCCATCCCAGAGCGAGAGGTGGAGCTGCCCCCCTGCATTTTACGTGGAGGTGAGACGCGGAATCCGGAGCCAGCCAGCAGTGTGGGGGTTTGGCCCAGGGTGGTGCCTACCGCTGTGAGTGGGGGCCGTGCAAGGAGGACACATGGATGGGCGGTGACGTGTGGGCGAGAGGCCTCAGTCCAGTGCCCCACAGAGCTGTGCCAACCAGAGTGGCACTCTGCATGGATTCAATTCAGAAGGGAGCTGGCACCTCCGTGGCCTAAGAAGCATCGTGTCCAAATGCTCAGTGAACCTAGAGGATGACCTGGAGGCGCCAGGGCTCACAAGGAGAGGCCACCCTCACTGCAGGTCTGCATTTCAGCCCCACTGAGGTGAAACCTCAGAGCCTGGACTGCGGCACGGGTTTGGGCCCTCAAAGCAGCCTCGGGTCATTTCCACGTGATGCTGAGTTTTCTGACTGTAATGCAGGAGTTGGGCCTGTCCACTGGGACGACATCTCCCTTTTATGACAGTGGCGCAGAGCGATCCCCCTGGGAGTGCTGACCGAGGTCTGGGCTGCTCACCCAGCTCCATGTCTAAGGGAGCTCCACAGGAAGCCAGACATCTTGGGGTCCAGAGGGAGGGTCGTGTGTCAGGGAGCTTCCGCAGGGGCTCCTCAGAAGCCTGAGGATGTCCAGGAGGCCGCTGGCTGCTGCTTGCAAGGCCGGTGACACTGCATGCAGAGTCTTTCCACCTGCTCACGAGACGGCCCTGGGACGGTCCCAGCATCTGAGCGGGCAGAGAAGATTTTCCTTCACCCACGGAGAGCAGGGCCTGGGGAAGCAAGAAAGGGCTGGGGATGGGCTGGGAGTCTTGTCGCTCCCCCTTCAGGTCCCCCGTTGTGGTTTTCTCTATGCCAAACAGCCCAGTGTGTGGTCCTCCAATGTTGCTCTCCTGGCATCTGTCCAGGGCTCCCATTCCCCTCAGGGCCAGTCCCACTGCCTGAGTGGGCTTTCGGGACCCTCTGTGACCTGTCCCCTGCAGCCCTTTTCACTCCCACCCCCTCCTTGCACTTTACTCACACTGAATTGTTCAGTTTCCACAAATCCTCTGCCCATGAGGCTTACCCTCTGTGAAGCCCACATGCCGGGCACCTGGCCAGACTCCATCGCGCTACCCGAGGTGAATCAGGCATAGATCCCACTGGAAGAGCACGGCCCAGCTGGGAAGAGAAGACGGGGACCCAACTAGAGGACAGTCCCCTGTTCCAGGGGCAGAGGCAGGACGTGCCCAGCACAGCACACGCTCACCCCCTGCTGGCAGCATCGGAACAGCATCTAAACCGAGGTGGCCATCTAGCGGGGCCTGATGCGTGGCTCTGCCCACAGGAATCAGAGGAGGCATTCCAGACAGGAGGCTGCAGTGGCAGGCACATACAAGACAGAGGCAGGTGCGAGACTGGGGAGTGGGGTGGACCAGCACCCCTTGTTTCTGGGACCGCTCCCATGGTGCACTGTGCTCTGCATCTCCAAACTTAGACATCCCCCAGCTCAGGCCTGGAAAGCAGTCAGCTCCGATAGTGACATGTTCTGCTAATGAGGCTTTCTCCTTCTCTTCTGACAGCTTGGGCCCTGGCTGGCTGGCCAGCAGCTGCCTCTCAGCTCCCTCGTTAGTCCAAGCTCAGTTCCACAACAAGGGCCCTGGGTCAGGTTCTAAGGAGCAGGGGATCATGAGCAGGAGGAGACGTGCTCGGCCTCCATTGGAGAAGACACCTCTGGCTGCACGTGCACAGTGGGCTGTGGTGGGAGGGAACCGGAGTCAGTGTGGGGCCCCACCAGGGATTTGCCAGCACATCGAATGAAAGCCCCCGCCGGCCCAGGATTTTCAGCTGGCTCCTGAATTACAAATTACTTAATGCAATTGGTCTGATGGACCATTTTTCATGGAACATGAAAGGGTACAGAGTGGTGGGGTGGTGGGAGGAAACATTAACAGGGGTCTGGCAGAGGTTCTGGTGGCTCCCAATGGCATCGTCCACTTCTCAGAGCAACTGAACCCCTGACTCCTAGCTGGGCATGTGGCCACCCAGGATCACAGAGTTCCCAGCCTCCTCTGCAGCGGGCTGGGTGTGGAACCCAGCTCTCCCCCAGGACGGGAAGGGAAGTGACTTGTGCGGCTTCCAGATATTTCCCAGGAGAGAGAAGCAGGCCCTTCTTTCTGCTTCTCCCTCTTGTTGCTGCCGGGAGCATGAGCTCTGAGGCTGGAGCTCCGTCCTGACCACACTGACGAGGGCAGCTCCTCTGGGGTGACAGGGACAGGAGCCTCCTGGAGCAGCGCTGCCAGACCAGTGCCAACCATCTGCCTCCAGACTGAGTGCGGGAGAGGGGCCAGCTCTGTGTGCCACTCTGCTGTGGGCCCTTGTTACAGCAGCTGGACCTTGTCCTGACCAGGATGGCCGTCTTGAAGGGGACTTTCTGGGGGTCTCCCTTGGGTCCGGCTGCGCCCAGGGCCACAGCTGTCTGCAATGTTCAGCCCTCCTTTCCATGGGGTGACAGCCAAGCTCAACTCCAACCCACTCCCCTCTCGGGGCACTTCCCTGGAAATCTGATGCATGACTGTCAACGCCCCCAAGGAAACAAGTCTGGATCTGGTGTCCCCCAGGGCGTCCCCTTGTTCTGTGCTCCCACACTGTGCACCCCGACTCTCTCCCAAAGACGCCCCTTGTTCTGAAATAGGCCGGGCTGACTCTCTCCCTGCTGACATCTGCAGATTCTCGTTACCTGCCTCAGGGAACAGGCCGCCTCACTCGTGGTGTAACTGGATTATTGCTGGAAAGATGAGTTTGGAACCGAGGAGTTCTCTGCTAAACTGACAAGTTTAAAAGCTGAATTTGCAAAACCAACTGAACTCCAGGCACAGTGGGCAGGCAGAGCCTGGGACTCGGTCAAGCCCTGGCCCGAGCCCGCCGCCTGGGAGACAGACCTTCGGGACGTCCCAGGGGTCTGGATCTGGTCTTGTCCGTGTAATTTCTGATGTGCCCTCCACTCTTATGGAGCCTCCAATTTTATGGGGAAAAGGAGCTCTAGTTTATATTAAAATATTAAACTTGTCGAAGATACTGTAACAGGGTGCACAGTTCCTTTGTTTATGCTGAGTGTCTGCAAAGGGTCTGGGAGGGCTGGTTCCACACAGGATGTAATAATGGAACATTTGAGGTTCAGTAAGGCCAAGAGACCAGGAGATGATGCCATTGAAAAGACAGCTGGTTACTCACAGTTCCCCAAGGAGGGCCACACAGGGCCACACGGGGAAGCCCCAGGGTGGTCAGGAGGCAGAGGGAGCGGGGACACTGCGGGCAGGAGCCTTTCCCATGGTTTCTTCAGGAAGGAACAGTGAGGCAGGGTGAGCAGGCTGCGGACTGACTGGTCTGAATAACTTCACAGGCTCTGGGGCACGGGGCTGTCCTACTTGTCTGGTACCCACCCTGGGGGATGTGGGCAGGGGATAGTGGCCTGGAGTATGCGTGTCCAATAGAGGAGGTGGTTGGGGTGTGGATGGACACTGGATTGGTCTGTTTGTGTTTGAAAAGTGGGCCCAAGAAGGAGGGTTCTCCCTGGGGGTGGGGGGAGGGGCGATGAGGTCAGCATGACGAGGGAGGCAGGAGGCCGAATTGATCGGATTCAGAACAAGGCGTGTCCCCATGTGCGCGCAGGACAGATGTTAAAGCGTCAGGTTACAGAAGCTAGAAACATGGTCCAGACAAGGCTCAGCTCAGATATCACCTGAGGAGCCTTCCCTGCCTGCTCCGTCTACAGTGACAGCGTCCCCACCCCAGTCTCCCTGCCATCACCCACCCCATTCCCCTCACAGTGTTCAGGGCCCGGCCCCCGCTCAGCACCCCCCCGTGACTCCCCACCCAGAGGAAGGTCCTCACAGGAGCCCCCAGGCCCTGCTCCCTCTGGGCCTCCACCTCTCTCGTCTCCTCCCACCACTGCCCCCATCCCCCTCCTGGTCCCCTGGCCCTGCTTTTCCTCTGTGGCCCTGCTGCCTTCTAACCTGCTGTGCTCTGCTCACTGTTTGCCCCTCTGTGACGTCGGCTCCAGGGGGCGGCAGAGTTTGTCTCCTTCACGGCTGTCATGCCTACAGCGCAAGTCAGGCCCGGGCACAGAGCTGGGCTCCATGGACAGTGAAGGAACTGACGGCGCTTAGCACTCCTGGAAGTATGCTCCTGTGTGGTCTGCAGTGTTCACTGGCCCAGTGCACATCACTGAGGCCCTGTGGCTGGTGGGCCGGCTCTGGACACCGGGCACAGTGCAGCAGGAGAAGCAGGCAGGGGTCTCCATTCTCATCCAGCTGTCAGCCTAGTTGGGGAGACAGAGAAAAAAGAAGGAAAATATACACAATGTCAGGCAGGGATGTGGACCAGGGAGAAAAATTAAGTCAAGGAGGATGTTTAAACAAATTCCTGAGGGTGTTTAGGGAGCAAGCAATGCAGAGGGTAGAGTGTTCCAGGCTGCAAGACCAGCAGGTGCAAAGGCCCAGAGGCCACAGTGGGCTGCATGTTTGAGAGACTTAGTTATTAGCATGGATGCTTAGTTTCGTCTTGAGTCTGTATTTCGCTATTGTTTGTGATTCTTGATTTCACCTTTCTAGCTAATCAACCTGATTTCAGCAAATTCTGTCCTATTCTATGATTTGAAGGGAAATGGGTGAATTTGCATGAATTCAGCACGTGTCTATTTAATGGCCTCGCTGGGCCCAGCCCTGTGAGGCACCCGGAGGCTGTGACATCAACACAGCAGTCTCCACCTTGACGACCCCAGTTAATGAACATCCTTGCCGTCCTCCAGCCCCTCCGCCCCATCTCGTCTGGGTCTCGAGCTCCAACGCTGACCCTCTGTTGCACCTTCACCCCCAAGTCAAGTTCCTCCTAGATTGCTCTGTCTGGGTGTCCCTGATCTTCTGGAAGTCAACTTGTTCCAAATGGTGTTCAGCCCTTGCCCCACATCTGCCTCCTCTCCATGAAGCCCCTCTGGGTGAGGGAACCCCCACCAGCGGACTCCTCCACCCCCCAGAGAAGGGCTCTCCTGACCCTGTCCGCCAATGTGCCCCACCCTCTTGATCTGCCACCTCTGGGAGCCCCAGGACCCTCTCCCTCCCGTCTTCAGCCTTGGGCTGCACACCGACCTCCCGCTCTTCACAAACCCCCAAGAGGCTGGTACACTTACACACGGGGACACGGAGGTGACATAGGTGGGTGTGTCTGGGAATGGCGAGCAGCCTCCCAGAGCAGAGGGCAGAACAGGGCTCCCGAGCGGGCAGAGCACGGCTATTGTGGTGGCAAGACAGCCATAAAGGGGGCGAGGCGGGTACCGCACAGCAGTCCCCCAGCATTCCCCGGGAGCCCTATGTCTCAGCCTTGACTTGGGCTGGCTGCCCCTCCTGTCTGTTAGGTGGGTGCCTGTTCATTCGTTCACTCACTCATTGGCTCATCATGTGTTTGGTTCCTGTCCGATGCCAGGCCCTGGCTAGATGATGGCTCATCCTTGGAGACCCAGCTCAGACTTGGCCTCCTCCATGAAGCCGTTCTTGATCCCCACCCCCTCCTGCAGTCCCCTCTGGCCTCACCTGGGCTCTCCAACCTGTGAGTCCTGGGGGGCTCTGGGCCAAATGCAGAAACGGGCTCAGACATGTGATGATGGCTAAAACCCCGAATACACGACAGGATTACCCATGGGCTGCATGGGGGCCAAGTTCACCACCTCCCTCTCTCCCTCCTGGACCAGGGCTCCTCATCACCAGGAACCTGAGCGCCCTTCTCTCACCCTGTGCTCATTTAGGGCATTAACAGTCTGGATTTTTTTTCCAGTGTTAATTCTTTTTAAACTTTGAGGCCATGTCATGAAGGTATCCCTCAGTAATGAGAAATTTAATTATCACTTCAAGGGAGGGAATGCATCTGTGGTGCCTGAGCCAAGACAGGACAATGTGGAAAGCACAGGATGTTGACGAGGAGCTGGCTCAGGGGCTGGGCCTCGGGGCAGGAGGAGGAAGGGAGACAGAGACTTAGATGGAGGCACAGCTGCCAGGGCGAGGGGCAAGCCGGGAGGAGGAAGAGTCCAGGGGTCTCCACACATGAGGGTGGTGGCTTCCGGAGTCCCCCTCTGTCACGTACAAGCCGTGTTTCTCATCCGGCAGCACCTCCAGGCCTTTGCACGAGCTGGTCCTCCAGCCGGAGCGCCTTTCCTCTGCTCTCCAGACAGCAGTGCCCTCACCCTGCGAGACTCTGCCCTTCTGGCATCTGTTCCTCAGCCTGCCTGTCCAGTACCCCCACCCCCACCATGACACACACAGCCCGCTCTGTGCTTAGGTCACCTGGTTGTCATCGCCTAAGGCTGGCCTGTCTGCTTGTGTGAGAGACCGGCAGACCTGGCTTCTAAGCTTTCTAAGTCTGCGTGACCTTGGACCGGTCCCTCGTCCCTTTGGAGGCTCAGTTTCTCACTATAAGTGGGTCTAGCAGTGGCTTCCTCATGGTGGCGCTGTGCTCTCTGAGTTGCTGGAGATGGAGCGTTGGACGGGTCCCTGTTTCTGGTGCCCTTTGTGATGACCCCGGGGTCATGGCCCCAGCATGCCCAGGGTTTGTGGAACGCCTGGCTACAGTGATGCACGAGGGAGTGGGAGACGGGCAGGAGATCAGGGTGCAGCTTTGGAGTCAGAAGACACAGCATTCCTTGGGGACACTTCCCTGAGCCCCTGGTCCCGGGCCTCGCCCACCCACACCCCTTCTCAGCTGCCTTCGGGGCATGCAATGAACCCTTGCTCTGAGGCTGCATTCCCCGTGCGTCTAACCCAGGCCGGACACTGCTGTGATCACGTCCCGGGTGAAGGAGTGAAGCTCCACGGGGCTAAAGGGAGGACCGCAAACTCAGATGCCTCCAGGGGTCAGGCCAGCAGAGGCAGGGAAGGACCTGGGCAGGGAGAAGCTTAGGGAGTGGTGGGGACTGTGGCGAGCTGGGAGCACAAGCTCTGTCCAGAGAGCGGCTGCAGCTCAGCTCCAGAAGAGCGTCGCCTTGAGGGACTGTCACAGTTGGCCAGATCTTCTCACTTCATACATAAAATAAGCTAGACAGCTGGAATTTCGTCTGTAATCTTCCAGTTTTTAAATGTTGCCATTAACTTTTAAAATCTAGATTTCCTGGGGCCCTGGTTGAGGATCTTGGTTTCAGATACCTGGCCCGGGGAGAGCTCAGGAGCGGCTGCCCGAGGCGGCCTGGACTCTGGATGCTCTTGGCCCTGCCCCCTCCACTCCCCTCGGACCCCCCCTAGTGCTTCCTTGTGGATGTTCATGGGCAGCTCAGCCCCCAGAGGAGAGAACGAGGGCCTGTGGGCTGCTGGGTGACTGGCTGCCATACGGGGGCCTGGGCTCTAGGAGGAGCAGCCCTTTCCTGCAGTCCCCATGGCAGGTGGCGCTGCCCAGGCCCACACACACACACCCCTGACACATCCCTCCAGCCCTCTGTGAGCCCGACTAGGCTCACTCTGTGCACTGACATTTTTTAGGGCCCGCGTGGGAAGGAGAGCAGTATGCCCTCACACTGGAGGATAGTGAACAGGACTCTGCAGCCTTAAACGTGTATTGAACGCCTGCTGTGTACCTGGTCCTAGGTTGGGAGCTTGGGGGACTGTGAGGAGAAGGAAGCCTGGGCATCTGTCCACAAGAGGCCAGAGAACACCTTAGGAGGAGCCAGGGATGTGGACGGCTTCAGTGAGGAGGGAGGAGACATCTGATGGGAGTGGAGGCTGGGATCTGGTGTGGCCTCGGAGCATCACCACGATCTGATCCAGGGGGCATGGGGACAGGGTGTGGGTGTGCTTGGTGGAACAGCACACACAACGGCTCAGAGGTAGGACGTTCGCAGTGTGGGGAGCAGAGCAGCTGTGACTGGGCTCCCCGATGTCACCCTGCCCCTGTGCCCGGCCTCCTTCCTCCCTTGTCTGTGAGCCTGGAGATGGTGAGGAGAGCAGCTCTTAGTGAGCAATTTCTCATATCAGAACCAGGTTGCTGTGGTTTGCGGAGTCAAAAGGTCCTGTTTACTCTCTCTTGTCAGTTACAATCATCTGTGGGGACAGATGCCTCTGGATTTGTTAGCAACATTATTGCCAGTCACAGAAAGGCTCTGCTCAGCTCCCAAAGTCCAGGGGCCTCTGCACACCTGTGACTTCCTTCTGCGCCTGCCTTCACTCTCTGCTCAGTGTCTCTCAGTAGCTCCCTATTGCCCAGGACCCGCCTCCCTCCAGGCATCAAAAGTAATAGGAGACCCTGCCCACTGCTCCCGACCTGTGCTGTGCTCATGCGGGAATGAACCACAGTCATCCCGCGCTGGCTCGCCTCCCGCCTCTGCGCCTCTGCTCTCTGCACCTCTGCATCTCTGCATCTCAGCATCTCAGCATCTCTGCTCTCTGCATCTCTGCGCCTCTGCATCTTTGCTCTCTGCTCTGCGCCTTTGCATCTCTGCTCTCTGCATCTCTCCTCTACGTCTCTGCTTTCTGCTCTCTGCATCTCTGCATCTCTGCATCTCTGCGGCTCTGCTCTCTGCATCTCTGCATCTCTGAGGATCTGCATGTGCTGCTCCTCCTGCTCTTCTGTCCCCTTGTCTTTGAAACCTCAGCTCCCTTGTCCATTTCTCCTTCATGGCAGGATCGAGTTGGTTGCTCACACAGCTGCCTCTGCCCACTCCACCCTGCCTTCTTCCCGTGGATGCTCATTTTGGAGGAATCACGGTAGGTCCAAGCCAGTCAGGGCAACTGCTCAACCCTCCTCTCCCCCACCTCTGGTGATTGATCCTGGCAAGGACTCATTCTGGCCAATGAGACGTTAGGGGAAGTCTATGGGGCCTTCTGTGAGAGATTTTCCTTCCTGAAAAGAAAGAGCAGGGAGGGGAGGAAGATGCGCCCTTGCTTCTGGCTTGAACATTGACTGTGCAGATGTGATGGCTGGAGTGGAGGCAGGCACACTGCAGTCATGAGGGAGTGTTACCACCATTTTGTTCATGGCGGGGTGGAGAGGGTGTGGCTTCTGCATCACTGATGACATTGCTGGGCCACCAGAACACCTCTAGACTTCCAGTCTCTCACATCATTTTTAAACATTAAACATTAGAAGCCTTTGAAGTTTAAGCCACTCTTAGTAGAGATTTCTGGTACTTCAGCCAAACACACATCTCACTGGAAGCCTTCAAGTCTCAGTTAAAACTTCTCTGTCCTTAACTAGTGCCCCAGCAGACATGGGCCTCTGCCCCGACCCCCACCCTTTACCCATGGAAACAGCCTGTGAGCCGCGGTTCTCAGTCTGCCTGGCTGGCTTGTCTGCACTTGGGTTGTGAACAGCTCTGGGGCCGGCCTGCACCCTTTCCTCCCTGTGCACCCTGAGCCTGCACACAGCAGACCCTCAGACACCGCAGGGACCTCACCCCCAGCACGGCCAGAAGCCCCCAGCCATCATGAAGCCTTTGGGGTCCCTTTGGTCTGAGCCCTGTGTCCGGGCCTCAGGGCCTCGACAGCCTCCTCAGCTGGTGTGAGGTCCTGGTGGGCAGTGCTTTCTGGTGGGAAGCTCTCGCCTCACAGGGCCCTAAGTGCTGTGCTGTGGTGGACTGTCCCTGGGCTCTCCTGCAGCAGCCCCGAGAGGCCACGAGGCAGAGATAGCAGGATCTGAGCTGCGATCCAAGGAGACGTGGAAAGGGCAGCGAGGGACCCATCCCGTTCCAGAATGAGCGAGGCACTCCACGTATTCTGGAAAGACCTCTGCTGTGCAAGTGGGGAATAGGGTCCTGCAAGACCCAAAGGAAGGGGGTGTCCCCAGGGACGGTGAGTGGCGAAGGCTCCTGGCCTCCCCTGTAGCGGCTCCAGACACTGGCCCTTGTGGTCGCATGAGCATGACTCTGCCAAGGAAAGCAAGAGAAAGGGCTGCTAGGCGGGGACCAGGCAGGGCCAGGGCCAGGAGCATGGCCCCTCCCCTCTGTGCAGATGGCCTCTGGGCACCTCTGGGAGGCACCTGCAGCCACCATGGCTCAGGCGCTCACAGCACATGTGTGTGGCGCTGGCGCCGGAGCCCCCGGCAAGTGGACAAGCCACAGTGGGCAGCTTCCCAGAAAGCAAGTGGCAGAATCTGGGCTTGCTGCCTGGTCCACACGTCCTCACTATAGCCAGTGACCTCCCTTCTCTGAGCCTCAGTCTTGTCCTCCAAAATAAGGATTAATTTGGGTAACACGAGTGCCCCCAACAGCAGGCCCCCAAAAGATGTGGCTTGAGCCCATTTGGATCTCCAGGTTAGACTGGAGCCTTGCAGTGTCATCTGGAAGTTCTCCCTTGAAGCTCGCCTGAATCCTCAATATTATAGCTGTTCCAGAGTGCTCCTTAGATAGCTGCAAGGAACAGTCAGAATTTCTTTTCTTTGTTTTTTTTTGTGAGGAAGGCTGGCCCTGAGCTATCATCTGTGCCAATCTTCCTCTATTTTTTATGTGGGAGGCCTGTCACAGCATGGCCTGATGAGTGATGTGAGGGTCTGCACCTGGGATCCGAACCTGCAAACCCCGGGCCACTGAAGAGGAGTGCATGACTTAAAGACTATCCCACTGAGCCGGCCCCGAGAGTTTTTTGGATAGCCAGTGACAGAAAACTCAAAGTGGGTTAAACAACCAAGCAAACAAAGCAGGAGAATGATTTCTGTAACTAGGCAGTCTAAAGTCAGAGAGCTTCAGGCGAGGCTGTACCTGGGTGCTTGACGCCATCAGCAGGGATCGTCCCTCCCAGCCTCTTGGCTTGGCTTCCTGCCCTCTGTGCTGCTGTCCTGCTCAGGGGGGCTCTCCACCACCACTCCCAGGCTGGCCTCATCGCCCCTCAGCAGCCCAACAGAAAAAGAACTTCTCTTCCCCAGGATTCCAGCCCTAACTGCTCCCGGTTTCCCAGGTGGGAGATGGGGTGGTGGCTGGGCGGGCTGGGCCAATGTGTGACCGGCTATTAGTCGCTATCAGCCCTGCTATCAGTTCCCCTTCAGTGAACCCAGCAGAGATGGGCTAAAACTAAAGGCACACATCTCCAGGACCCTGGATCCTTAGTTACACTCATTGAAAAATGCTTGTTTCTTTAAGCTTTGACCCCCTGAGCTTTACGGCCAAATAGAAGTTACAAATTGTTCAAGTCCAGATGGCCTCACTCTGGGCTCCCACTAAAGTTGTGGGCGATCCCAGGACCTTGAAGTCCTTTTACAGAGAAACTAGTGCCCAGACAATATCAAGAAACCGAGGCTTCCCAGGCCCAGCTCCTCGGCTCCCTGACGTCAGAGTCCACCTTCCCCCGTGGAGACAAACAGCCAAGGACGCTCATGTGAGAAACCCTCTTGTTTCCTCTGTCATCCCCCAGGACTCCATGAGGGAGAAGTACTTTCCTTGATGAATAGGGTGGGAACTTGAGGCCTAGGGAAGATAAGCACCTGCCCCTCAGCACAGCTACCAAGGGGCACGGCCAGGATTTGAACCCGGGACTAAGCCTAAACCCCGTGCCCTGTGCCCTTTGCACTGTACCAGATTCCTCTCAATCATGAAGAAAACTTCCTTATCCTCAGGGCTCAGGAAGCCCTCTTGCACCCGTTGTCTCATTTGATCCTCAAAACGGGTCTGTGAGGTGGGAAGGATCCACAGTCAGGGCCTGGCGGGAGAGGACGACCCATTGCTCAGATGTTTCATTGAAGAGGGTTTAATGAAAGGACTATGTGCAGAGGTGTGGGTGGGGCTGAGGGAACCAACAAGAGACGGTGAGGTGCCAGGGATGATGAAGACTCTCCTGACCAAATTTTACCTAGGCTCCTCTAAGCCCTCTTCTCGACTAGGCCTTGACTTTGGCCCCATCTGCCTTTGGCCTACCTGGCCCGGTCTCAGCGAGAATCTTGCTGTCAGTTTAGTGAGAATCGCCCCACTCTCGCTATCTGATGACCCTTGATATCTGATCAAGTTCCTCCTCCCTCACCTTTGACGTCTAAGTCCTTTCCTGCCTTCAGCAAGAATCCCGGGATCCTTGATGTCTCCTCTTAGTAATCTTCCCTCCACTGACCCCCTTGCTCTGCTCCTTGGCTGTAAATCCGCTTTGTCCTTGTTGTGTTCCAAGTTGAGCTCCATCTCGCTCCCCTATTGCAATGGTCCTGACTAGTCTCCCTGTTGCCACAGTCCTGAATAAAGTCTTCCTTACCATTTTAACAAGTGTCCGAATAACTTTTTCCTTAACAAAGGGCAAGGAGAGACAGCTGGTAAGAGCAATCACAAAAGCCTGCCTCGGTTCAAGGGGAGGCAACACAGACTCTCTCTCGATGAGAGAGTGAGAAGATTCTGGAAGAGCATGTGAAACTACAGATACTGTTGTGACGATTATGGGGAAACACCGTACTGTACGCCCTCTAAACTTCATTACAACCCCATGAGTGACACAGAGGGGCCATCTCTTTGCTCTGGATGACTTTCCAGTTCTTGAAAGTCATCCCTTTCTCTTCGTCCCTCTGCAGAGACGGAGCGGGGCACACAAGCCTGAGTGATGACCACCCCGAGCGCCACAAGTTCGTGTTCTCGTAACAGGATTTAAAAGTCCCCCTGAGGATGGCGAGCCTGTGTTTGTCTCTAGGGTGACTTGTTCTCTGAGGGTCTCACACGGATATTCTCACAGCCAGTGAGGCAGAATGTGAAGGTGGACACCGAAGGAACCAGAATGCGTCACTCCAGAATATGCCACTTTGGCGTAAGGATTATTTTGAGCTAAAGGAGACAGAACCAGCGGACACAGGAAAAGCTCCTTACCTCCCCTAACCGACTAGAAATGAAGTAGAAATGTGCCCTTTGGTAAAGGAAATTTCCATTCGTAAAAAAGTCCGTACCAGGAGGAAAGCTACCCCTGGAGGCAGCTCTTATCCCCTGAGAGACTCTCATCTCAAGATAAGACAAGACAAACCTTATGGACAAGACCTTCCTGCCCCTTCCCATAACTTGCCTCCTCACCCAGAAGTCCAAACCCCTTTCCCTTCGTGTAGTCTAAGATGGTGTGCAGGCCTCAAGCGTTTGTCACCTCCTGGAGTCTCATTTCCTTGTGAAACTCCCATGCGTATGAGGTCATTAAAGCTGTTTCATCTCTTGTGAGTCATCCTCTATCAGACTGATTCTCAGGCTTCACCACTGAACCTAAGAGGGTAGAGGGGAAAAGATTTTTCCTTCCCTACAATGAAAATCCCCCCAAAAATTCAATTAAAAAATTTCCCTGGTGCCAAAAGGGAAAAAGATCTTTTCTCCCTCTCCCGTTTCTTTTAGCACTCCTTTAGAAAACTGCTAACTGTGAATCCTTCCTCCTTCTCTTTGAGGTGCGTGGAAACCTGTCACAAAAGCGAAATAAGCCTCTTGCCACTTTTGCATCCCAGGAGTGTCCTTCCTGAAGGCCTCGCAGCCATCTTACTGGAATGTGAGCATCAGGGAAGAGGGTCCCGTCTCTCTGTCACTGTGGGAGTTTCGCCCAGGTGCTTGGCTCCAAGTTGTAATCTCTTGCTTTGGAAAAGATATGAGAAGTTTTATTTCTCCTTTGGATACAGACAATCAGCGTGTGTGTGGCGGATTGTGTCTGCCTGGCTGTGTCAAAGGGTAAGGTTTCTGTTTGTCTTTGCAATCTCTTTTGTGGATGGCCGGTCATGAGTGATGCGGGGTCGGTGAGCCTAGGAGTCGAAAGAAAGATTTCTTAGACTCTCAAGATCTGGCAGTAGTGCTCTTTTATTTAGAGAATAGTGTGGAATAGCATGGGGACAGGACCCATGGGTAGTCAGAGCTTCTGCTGCCCCCACTGGCATGGGGACAGAGCCCATGGGCAGGCAGAGCCGCTGCTGCTGCCCCCGCTGGCATGGGGACAGGACCCATGGGCAGGCAGAGCTGGTGCGTGGGGACAGGACCCACGGGCAGTCAGAGCTCCTGCTGCTGCCCCGAGTTGAGGGTTAGGGCTAATTTTATAAGGCATAGGTATATGATTCATCTCTTTACAAGACAAAGGAAAGAACATGAAAAAAAGTTAAAATGGTATCAGTGCGGGTGGGGTCTGGTCATTGGGTGATCCCATGACTTTTAGACAAGAATCAAATCGGATTAAGTAAAGGTTAGAAAGGTTAGACACCACCACCCTAAACCAGTTACATGAGATTGCCAGACAGCAACCAACTTAAGTTCTTGCCTCTGGCATTGACCAAGAGCCTCTAGAGATAAGACCATCCCCCCTTCTTCCTGGCACAGAGAGGGAGGCATCTTCACAGATAGAGGTTTCCCTTAGAAATGTAAACGTTTCCCAACAAAGGGGCAAACAAATTCCACTCCTTGGAGCCTGAATCTCATCTGTAGTTTTAAAACTAACCAGCCTAAAAATCCTCATCATAAGCCATTTTAAAATTAAGCAGCCTAAAAGTCCTCATCAATGAGCATCACAGTCTGGTATAAGGTTCACTCGATGATAAAACTGATTCATTCTCTTCTTCATTTGGTGGAGAGGATTCACCTGGTTGGCAGGAGATTTTATTTTTAATGACTTCTCCAACAGGGAATCATGTTATATATTTTTTCCCCCATTTTTCCAACAGCAGTAAACCCTTGTTGGAGAACTAATTAAGCACACTCATTCAATAACATTTATTGAGCACCTACTCTGTTCCAGGTGCTGTGCCAGAATGATAGAAGCCTGGGGAAATTGCCCTTGGCCTCCTCAGCCGGGTGGACAAAGCCTGTGGGACTATGACTGCACCCCGTCCAAGGAGGCCCAGAAGGATGACTGAGGCTGGTGGTCAAGATGTCAGAGGCTTGCACAACCACGCGTTTGACAAACCCATTGGTTGGGTGGAGTAAGCAACTGCAGAATGTATGGTGGGTGATGTTGCAAACTGATAAATTCTATGGGAGCACATACTAAGGGACCAGACCAAGCCTGGTGGGTTAATGTATCAGACTGAGTCATAGCAGTCACCATTTTTGTAGGTAAAATACACTGGAATATCAAGAATTTTATAAGGTTCAACCAAATAGACATCTGTGGGTTTTGTCTGTCCAGTTTCCGTTCCTTCTTTTGGTACCTCCCTTCTCCTCCCCAACTCTCAGACCATGTAGCTGGGGTGGGGCTTCCAACAATAGCAACTCAAGGGTGAGCACATGGCCCAGACCTGGATAAGGAGAGTCACCCCTCCCACTAACTAACCACAGTGATTGGTTCAGGGGTGGGCGCGTGACTCAAGCTGGGACAATAGGAGTCGCACCAACAAAACCTACATGTTGGCACTATGCTCAAGCTAGTAGCAAGATGGCAGCCCTTTGCACAGGATGGAGAGATCCTGGCTGAGAATGAAGCCAACACAGAGTAGAGAGAACCTAGAGACAAAGAGAGACAAAATTCTAACACCATCATCTGGCACCTAGATGCAGCTGTAACTGAGGCCTCCCTTGATAGATAGATTAGATAAATAGATGATAGATTGATAGATAGATAAGTTTTTAAACTTTTGAATCTGATGTAGATCAAGACTGTCCCAGGGAGAGAAGGGCAAGGCGTCCTGCCCTACATACCAACCTATATCATCCTCCAAGAAGTATAGGACATCCTGACCTGATCTGACCTGATTCGTATCCAAAGTTATAAGACCACCCAATAACCAGACCCCACCTGCACTGATATCATCTTAACAACTTTTCTTTACATAATCTTTCCTTTGTCTTGTAAAGAAATAACTCACATACCTATGCTTATAAGTTTAGCTCTAACCCTCAACCCATCACAGCGCTTCACTGCCCATGAGTCTTGTCTCTATGCTGCAGCTCTTCACTGCCCATGGGTCCTGTCCCCATGCTGTTCTCTGAATAAAGGAGCACTACTACCAGACCTTCAGAGTCCAAGAAACCTTTCTTTTGACTCCTCAGCTCACCGAGCCCGCATCAAATCCATTTCTGTTACTTATAATGTGGGGGACTGGAATTGGCCACCCCAAAATATGTCTCTTTGGCATGAGGATTATTTTGCGCTGGTTACTTTTAAAAACTGCAGACATGAGAGAAACTCTGAAAAGCAGAAGTTGCCCTTTGTAAGAGACATTTAGATTTGTAAGGGAAATCTCCATCTGTAAAGGTTGCTCCCTCTCTGTACCAGGAAGAAGGGGGAATGAGCTTATCTCTAGAAACTCTTATCAATATGGAAGGCAAGGACTTAAACCTTCACATTAGCCTTACTCTTGTTTACTGTGCTTTTCTGGTAATCTCCCATAACTGACTACCCCCACCCCAACCCTCCTTTGTAGCTGAAGATGGTATTTAAGATGAGAACCTCCGCCAATTTGTCAAGTTGCTCGGTTTTTCTTGGTCTCTCCCATGTAGACATGTCATAAAGCTTTGTTTAGTTTTCTCCTGTTATTCTGTGTCATGTGAATTTAATTCATAGCCCAGCCAGAAGGACCTAGAGTGGGTAGAGGAAATATCTTCCTCCCCTATGATAACAAAAAGGGTCCTGATATACACTTAGGAAGGCTTCCCAAGAAGGTGGCATTTGAGCTGAGGGGCTGGTTTGGCAGTGTGGGGTGAGGAGAACGTTGGGGAAGGAGTGAGGGGTGGCCTGTCCCTGGGTCTAAGGCCCTCACCAAATGACTGCATCAATGACGTGGACTTGCTCCGCCCCTTCAGGTGCTCAATAAACCAAAGAGGTCTGTCTTCTTCTGAGCATGAGCTTTACCAGAAAGAGAGTTAATGTATTATTGATGAGCCATAAATAATGGGGTAAGCATGATTTCCCAGTTAGTGTTGAAGTACAAAAGTATAACATTGACATTTTAATGAGGTTTTTATGGTCCAGGCTACTGTTTACACTCTGGAAATGTGGGCTGGCTTTCTTAGGAAGCAGTTTTTCCTTTACTTTTCTTATTTTCCTCCTCCATTTGTCAGCATCCTTTTGGATATTTCTATGAAATATTATAGTTAAAACAGGTCATATAAAAGAGTGCAAATACAACTGTATTTGAAAGACAATGTTGCTAGTGCTCCCAAGGCCTTGTCTTCACTGGATGCAGCAAATAAAGGTCAGGGGCACCCCAACCTCCCAGAGGCTCCCTACATTTCTGGCTGACAAGGCAGTTTGGCTCGGCATACAGAAAAGCGTGTTGGCAACAGACAAACCTGGGTTCAAATCCTGACTTAGTCTCCAATTATCCATGTGACCTTGGGCACGTTACTTTAGCCCTCTAAGCCTCAATTTCTTCATTTGTATAATGGAGAAAATAACACCCATCTTTCAGCAATGCTATGAGGTTGAAAATAATTCAATGCAATTAAATTGTCTGGATATTCAAATTAAGATGCATTTGGCTGCAGATAATAGACAAACCAACTCAAACTGGCTGAAACAATAATAATGATGAGAATTGGCTCACATGACAGGGAGTCCAGAGAGAAAGCATGTATCAGGGTGGCCTAATGCATGGCGCAGGCTCTGTTTGCCTGGGTTCTCTTGGCTCTGCCCTCCTCTGAGTTGGATAACCTCAGGCTGGCAGCAAGATGGCTACAGCAGTTCTGTAGCCTCCTTTCCACAATCGGTGCCAGAGGAACAGAGAATGTGGTACTCTCTTGAGATGTTGACTCTTCTGCATCAAAAAGTGGAGTTGATGTTTCCTCTTCTTATACTGGGCAGACCTTTATAACGGCCTCAACTGATAGAATGAAGTGGAAGTGATGCTGCACAACTTTCAAGTCTGGGTCATAAAAGGAAACACAGCTTTAAGCCTGGTCCTCTCCTGGGACACTTGCCCTCAGAACCCAGTGACCACACTGTTGGGAGGTCCAGGTCATGGGTAGGTATTTTGGCCAAGAGTCTCCTCTAGGTTCCCAGCTGACAGCTTAGCATCAACCACCAGATGATGCCTTCAGACGATTCCACCTCCCGGTTTTCAGGTCTTCCAACTGAAGGCCCAGACATTATGGAGCAGAAGCAAGCCATCTCTGCTGTGCCCTGTCTGAATTCCTGTCCCACAGAAACCGTGAGAGGTCGTAAAGGATTATAGTTGTTTTAAGCCTCTGAGTGTTGGGGTAATTTGGTGTGGAGAAATACATGATGAATACAACATAAAATTTTTTAAAATTCTGCAAAGCAAAAACCATTAACAGTAAAGTCAAACGACAAACTGGAGGAAAATTTTTTCAACACCGATCATAGAACAAAAGACTAATGTCCCTAAAAATATAAAGAGCTCCAACAACTCAATAAGAAAAAGATCAAGAACCCAATGGACAAATGGGTAAAGGACATGGATTTACAGAAAAGGAAACACAAATGTCTCCTAAACATATGAAAACACGCTCACCTTCACTTATCGTTAGAGAAATACAACATAAAACCATAGCAAAATACTATTTTCTACACATGAGATTGGCAAAAATATAAAAGTTTTATAATAAATTCTGTTAGTGAGGATGTAAGGAAACAAGCACTCTCATGCATTACAAGTAGGAGTGAAGATTAATGCAAAGCCCATGGGAGACAACTTGTCAATAGTTAGCAGTAGTACAAACGCACAGACCCTGTGACCCAGCACTTCTAATTTGGGAACTTTTCCTACAAATATACTCACATGTAAATGAATGGATGGATGTACAAGTTTGTACAAATTACCTGTGCATTTGTATAAATCATTACATCACAGTTTACAGTAGCAAAAGATCAGGAACAATCTACGTATCCAACAATAGGAAACTGGTTACATAAATTACGGAATATTTGCAGCCATAAAAAGAATGAGGAGGAGCTGGCCTGGTGGCACAGTGGTTAATTTCACATGCTCCATTTCAGTGGCCTGGGGTTTGTGGGTTCAGATCCTAAGTGTGGACCTACATACCACTTGTGAAGCCACGCTGTGGTGGCGTCCCACATACAAAGTAGAGGAAGATTGGCACAGATGTTAGCTCGGCAATAATCTTCCTCACACAAAAAGAGGAAGATTGGCAATATATATTAGCTCAGGGCCAAGCTTCCTTCCCAAAGTCAAACAAACAAACAAACAATGAGCAGGTACTTCACGTACAGATACTGAGAGATCACCTAGATATATTTTTAAGTGAAAAAAGAAGAGTCAGAAGAGTAAGCTATTTGGGCTTTTAAACAGGGGATGAACTTCTTACACATACAAACATACATATAATTGCTTATATATGTATAACATATTCCTGGAAAGATAAATAAGAATCTGGTAATGTGAGTTACCTCTGGGAAAGGGAACCTGGTAGCTAAAGGACAGAGAGAGGATGAAGATTTTTTACTTCTTGAATTTTGAACCCTATGAATATATTGTTCATAATATGTATTATATATAAACTATGAATATAAATATATAATCTATAATATACGTATAGATATGTATAAATTTGGAACTCGGCATAACTCATGGATGACAATTGTACAAACACTTTGGAGGTCCCCCATGTGCCAGGCAGGGTGCCAGGTGGTGAGGACACAGTGGCGACCAAGTCAGCCTTCACTGAATTCACAGTCTAGCGAGACGGGCATCACAGAGGTAAACCCACCAGCCAGAATCACGCACGGAGCGGAGAGAACCCCGTGCTGGGAGAGAGGACGATGGGGTGGGGCCCGATTTAGAAGGGGAAGCAGGGGAAGCCCCTCGGAGGAAGGGATCCTCAGGCCGAGGAGGAATTAGCCCAGTTTCTGCTTACTTAGTGCCACAGCTATATCTATCCCCAAACCCGCCGGCTTGAAACGACCACCATGTTATTATATCTCACGAATTCTGGGGTCACAAATTCGGGCAGGACTGGATGGGGCAGTTAAAGCAGTCACAGACCCGCCCAGATTCCAGGGGCGGGCACAAGGCCTCACTCTCCGCACGAGGAGCGTCAGAGGGTTTTCGGCCAGCTTTCACCCCACGCCAAGCAGAGGGGGTGCGGGAGCACAGGGGAGCGGGGTGAGGAGAGAGCGGAGAGAGGGGCCGGCAGTCAGGTCCTGCAGAGCCTTGAGAGGTGTGTTAAGGGTTTTGAATTTTAGTTTCTGCACAACGTGGAGCCACCAAGGAGTCTGGAGCAAGGAAATTAGCCGCTCCCCTGTGCTGCTTCCCCGCCGCTGTCACGCTCATCTCACCGCGTTAGTCCGGCGGAGGCTGGGACACCTTCGTATTCCGCTCATTGTAAGTGCTAAGTGAAATAAATGTGAAATACATAAATGAACTGATTAATAAGTGATTATCTAAAACCGCTGTAATTGTAGGGCATCCGTGCAGTGATTTCCAAACTTTAATGTGTCTATGAATCTCCAGGGGGATTTCATTAGAAGTAAAAAACGCAGATTCTGATTCAGCAGGTCTCAGGTGACCTGAAATTATGCCTTTCTAACAAGTTCCTGTGTGACAGTTCACACTTGAATAGTGAGTGTTTAGAGATCATTGTATGTCAGAATGTTTTCAGCTGAAAGAGATAACGGGATGCGGTACCAAACAGTCAGAGGTGGAATGATGTCATCCAGGGCCAGCTTCTGCTTCCTGTCTCTGCTGTCCTCGTCACCAGCTTCACCCTCATGCTAGGGCCCGTCGTGGCCTCTGCTGGCCACTGCAGTTCCAAGGAATCACTCTGGACACTACAATGTTCAGAAAGAGAAACACACTCTATCTCCGGACATCTCTTTCTTAGGAGAGAGGAAGCCATTTCCAGGGGACCCCAGAAGCCTTCCCCTAATGTCTCTGTGGCCAGAATAGGGTTATGTATTCAACCGTAATCAATCGTGAGCAAGAGCATCGGGAACTCCATGACTGGCCAAGACTCATCAGGATCTCCTGCTGGAACTGGGAATCTGGGGGACTGGGGGTTGAGGAGAAAACAGAGCAAAGCTGGGGTTCTGTTTGTAAGAAAGTGGAAGCAGGCAACCAGCAGCGTCCGCTACACTGTAGTATGCAGTCTGCTTACTTGATTGTACAGAGACCTACGTATTATATCTAGATCCGTATCTATATCTATCTTTATGTATAAAATAGGGAGTTTGTCAATTTTTCTAAGAAAAAATTTAAGTACAAATTAAAAAGTCTTACTCAATACCCATTAAAAAGTGTATGGAAACAAGCATTTGATGATTTGAGCTGGGGTGGAAAGGCCTGGGACTACGGGGAACAGGGCACCTGTTCTGAACCCTACCACCTTGTGGGGCAACAAGACAGAAGGAGCTAAAGCAACCGACTATATAAACAAAGGAAACTTTTTGCTCATGTGGCCAGAGTTCCTGGGCAATCACTATGAGCAGAGAACTGTGTCAAGGGCTGTGGGAGATCAGAAGATAAGGCACAGTCCCATCCCCCTAAGAACTCCGCAGTTTAAGACACATATACAAATAATGATGAGTGAAGCACATAAAAAATAAGTGCCCAGAGAGATGGTGGAACAAAGTGTATGGAAACCCAGAAAAGGACACAGTCCTCCCGGCTTGAAGGGTCATGAGGAGGGCAGAGGATATACCATTTCTAGTGTTAGCCTTGAAAGATGGGGAGATCTTTAATCAGTGGTGATGGTACAGGAGCGGGAAGGATTGGAGAATGGAAAGATGGAAAAAATGAACATTCCCAGTGGAGGGGGAAAAACAAAACCACATTCAGCACAAGTGATGTGGGTATGAGAAAGGCAAGCACCCTCATTGGATTCCTACTGCAATCTCTTATCAATAGGAAACCATGAATAACATCAAGTAAGTGTCAAGTCATACAAGGAGGGAGGGAGACAAGGACGGCTCCTGGGAAGAGAGAGGGCTGAGCCCTCTATGTAAGGATAATGTCCACGGAGGAGCAGCGTGTAGCCAGGGCAGGGGGTCAGGGGAGCAGGCCCAGTTTCACAGTTTATAACCCTAACTACCAGCATCGAGGACAGAAACGGTTTCTTCAATGAATAAATTGCAAAAACAACAAAAAAATATGAAGGAAGAATCTATTGATTAAAAGTGACCTAAAAGACATATCAATCTATCACAATATGTGGTTTGAGTCAAACTGGCCAACTCTAAGAGAAATATTTTATGACATTTATGAGACAATTGAGTATTGGGTATTTGAAGATGTTAAGAAATTATTGTGATTTTTTTAGGTACTGGTATTGTGGTTATGTTTTTTAAAAGAGGCTTTATCTTTTGGAGGTATATTCTGAAATACGGATGAAATGATGTCTGGGATTTTCTTTAAAATAACACAGGAAGTAGGAGAAGGGTACAGATGAAAGAAATGGGCCATGATTTGGTAACTGTTGCAAGTGGGTGTTGAAGGTTCATTATACTATTCTGTCCAGCTTTGTACCTGTTTGAAATTTACCATAACAGACAATGTAAAACAAATTATTTATATTGAAGTCGGGCGTCCCAGAAGGCAGCTCTGTCGGGAAGCTCCACCCCCTGCTCTTGGCTGGCCCCGCCCCTCTGGGTGCGCGCAGGTTTCCAGTTCCCGGTGTCGTCCGGCTTTCTCATCTCCCCTCGGGAATCCCTTCGCCTCCCACCTCCTAAGTCGCGCTCTGTCTTCTCCTGCAGGCCCCGCAGACTGCTCCGAGTCCCCAGAAGTCACCTATGGCCTCCGGACCTCGAGCCGCGGTCCCGACTTCCCCTCGTCCCCAGGGAGTTTGGTCTCGTCCTGGCGCAGACCCTGGGAGCGCGTCCGCGTCGTCATGGCGACGGGCAGAGCGGGCGCTGGCTCCCGCGAATCCAGCCCGGGAACCAGCTCCAGTGTGAGCCGCCTGGGACCTGGGGCGGCTCCTTTGGCCGCCGTCGAGCTGCTGAGGCCGCCTGAGCTCCAGGTGGGTGTCCAGCCGCCAAGTCAGCCTGGCCC
This sequence comes from Equus asinus, assembly GCF_041296235.1. Taxonomy (NCBI): domain Eukaryota; kingdom Metazoa; phylum Chordata; class Mammalia; order Perissodactyla; family Equidae; genus Equus; species Equus asinus. Next base: position 68,209,366 of record NC_091793.1, on the reverse strand, counting down.
GGGTCGGAGGAGAGGTCGGGCCTAAAGGGTCAAATGGGGCTGCGGGCGGTGCGTGGGTCTGGGGTCGACCCTGGCCCCTAGCAGGGGATGGAAAAAGGAACGCCGAGGGGAGCAGGCGTTTGGCAAGGGTGAGAGGGCCTGCCCCGTGGTGGATTCGGCGAGGGGACCGAGGATGTGGGGGTGTGAAAAGGGAGAAAAGTTCACCCTGGGGGTGAGAGAAGTGGAATAGGAGTGTGTGTGAGAACGTTCAGCTGTTGTACCTGCCTGAAGAGGGCAGGGATTTTGAGGGACCCAGAGAAGGGGCCTGAGAGTGAGCTTGGCGCAGGTGTGGAGGGGCTGGAGGGGAATGGAGCAGGCGGGTGGAGGCTGAGCTGGGAAGGGGGAATCCTCAGCCATGCCAGTGAGAGCAATGGCGAGGGGTGGGGACGACACAGAAACTTCTTTCAGAAAGTGCTTATTAAGCACTTCCTTCAGTCCAGTCACTCTATTTTGCTTGTTGCTATAGACTGTTCTGGGAATCTAAAGCTATGAGCCTTCTCAAACGAACAAAAAGCAAGCACATAAAGATCCACACATGATTTTACATTCAATCTGGGGCTTCACAGAGCAGCCCCCCAGCCTGTACCAGGGCCCCAAGTTAAGAGACTCAGCTGTGGAAGATATAAAGAGTGTGGGACCTGTAAAGCGCCCTTACAGGGCACTAAATTATTAACACCAGATGAGCAGTAGAGGCAGTAACTGCTAAAGAACCTTAAAGGACGTTGTGATCAGTGTGAACTTTATGAAGTGGGTGGAACTTAAAATGAGTGTGTTAGGGGGAGGCAAGTGTGACAAGGGTCCCACATGACCCAGGACCCTAGGTCCTAGGAGAGCCTCCAGGGGGTGAAGGAGCTCTGTGGCTTTCCACCTCTCACCCTGTTAGGAGAGGGGCCCAGGAAGGTGACACATAAATGCCATGTCCTGTAAAGTGTTTCCACATGTTAAGGGGTGTCATGCTCACAGGCATCTAAGAAACTGATTTGGAGAAATCTCAGAAAGAAGAGACCTGTTTCACTGTTTACTTCAACACTTTCCAAACTTACTCGACTGCGAGAGTCTTTTTTTTTCCCTCCACGTGCCCCTATTAACAGCTAAGAAGCACCAGGACGACATTTTGGGAAAAGCTGTTGTGAAGAATTAAGGACCATGGAAGGGTTTTGAGCAATGGCACAATATTGGGTCGTGATGTGTGATGCAAGGAGTTGAATGGGACAGCCGTGTCTGGGAATGGAATGGCCAGGAGAGAGGCCAGAGGCAGGGCAGGCCTGAGCCACAGTAAACCAGGCAGTGACAAGAGGTGCATTTGTCCAGGATTGAGAAAAAGAACGTGTGTGTTTCCCACGGATGATTAGACTGCTACTGTTTCCTTTCCAGGAAATGACCCTTGGCTCTAAAAAGAGGACCCCATTTTTCGTGATAAAATGGCACCAGTGAAAACCCCCAGCAGAAAACCAAAGAATGCTGAGGAACCGTTTAATAATGTCTCGCCCGTCCTTTTGAAGAGTCTAGTGGAGAAGCCCAAGGGAAGAACAGAAGTACCTAATCACCTCCTAGAATCAAGTGAGTGGTTAGAAAACAGATTTGCTTTACAGCTCACGTCTTCCCAGAGGATCCAAAGTCCAGAAAGCATAATGGAATTTTTGGTGCTGATTTATCTGTGTTGTTTCATAGGCTCATAATAGTTTTTCTTATTAAGAGCAGTGGTTCTATTTAGGTCCATCCACTTCACTGATAGATTTTTGTGGTGCAAATTATTCACCAGGTTCTGTTCCTTCCACTTCCTCAGATATCTTTCCATCTGTCCCCAGTGCCTGTTCCTCATCCTCAGCAGGTCACCAGACTATTGTAGTGCCCTCCTCCCTGGCCACACTCTCCTCGTGACCCCCTTTCACACCCAGTCAGTTTCCTTTGCAGAGTCCTGGCTCGCTCCTGTCCCTGTCCTGCTCAGATGCACTCAGCGGTTCCCCTTGCACACAGAATAAAGTTGCAATTCCTTGTCTGGGCATTTGGTCCCCTTTGCTGTTGATCTGAACCTGCCCGCCCAGTGCCATCCCCGTGCCGTCCCCTCTATCCTCAGCTCCAGCCACGCCATGTTACTCCTGCTCCTTCGAGACCACATGCATTTCAGACCTTCTTGCCTTTTTCCAAGCACGTTCCCTAGTGTGAAAAGCCTGGTAAATCCTGTAGCTATTATGTAAAAAGCAAATCATTTTGCCTCATTATTCTCACTTAAGCCACATAACCTCATGAGATACGCTCTCCTTCCATTTTACTGTTGGGGAAGCTGAGACTCAGGTCAGATGATTTCCCCAAGGTGGTGCAGCTAGGTGGCGAGTTGGTGTTCAGCTGATGCGGCGCGATGTCCAGCCCGTCTTCAAGGCCCACCGCAAATGCTGGAAATGTAGTGTTTCGGTGTCGTTCTTTCATCTCTGTAGAACTTGAGTGCAAGTTAGTATGCTTGACCATTTCTGGGCGTTAACAGAAAAATGCCTGTTTCATGTCTATTTTGTGGCCCTAAAAACAAAACCCTCAGCATTAAAAAAATTACCAAATAATGTCAATTTGAATACTTAAAAAATTACCAAATAACCTACAGAGATTGTCAGTACCCCTGAAACACCATCCTTACCCTGTTCCAGCCCTTCAGTTGGGCCCAAAGCTGATGACAGTGACAGCTCACCTGGTGAGGAGCAGAAACCCCAACCACTTCACACCCACTTCAGATGTATGCTGGGATCACAGCTAAGGGGTGGTGTAAGGCTGTCCATGCCTCACAGGATTTGGGTATAGCCAAGGCTGAAAGGGTATCGTTCGTTAGAAATTGGGCAGTGCTTTCATATTGAGGGAGGCTGCTTAGGGGGGAGTCAGACAGACCTGGGCTTGGTTTTTAACCGCCAGCTGTGGGGAATTGCTTAGTATTGTTGAGTCTCAGCATCCTCATCTGCAGAGTGGAAGTAATACCTACCCCGTAGCATAGGACTGGGGATGACAAACAAATGCCTGGTGTAAAGCACTGATGGTGCAGAAACGAGCGTGTAGCGGGTTCTCAGTGCCTGCTCCGCACGGCTCAGCACCTGCTGAGTGAAGAGCGGGGGGGTTTGTAGACCCAGACACTTGTGAGCTCAGCTGTGTTAACCGTGTTCTCAAAACTGGGGGAAAAAAAAGACGTTCATGTTACAACAATAGCAGTTGGAGACTTTCCTGTCCAGAGCAATAATTATTCAGAGCTGTCAGACTACTCTATATCACACTGTAATTCTATTCAGAGGAAATCAGATAATGACAGTTAAATAAAGAGTACAGTTGTGCATCGCTTAACGCTGGGGATACGTTCTGAGAAATGCGTTGGTAGGCCATGTTGTCTTTGTGTGAACATCACAGAACATACTTACACAAGGCTGGATGGTATAGCCTACTACACACCTGTGTGTTAGGCTGTGTGGTACTAATCTTGTGGGACCACCATCATATATGTGGTCCGTTGTTGACCGAAACGTCATTATGCGGCACTTGACGGCAATAAAATTAAACTCTGGTGTTTGGAGTCTTTGAACTGGGTCCTCATTTGGTAGTAAGTGATGGCGGTGCTGGAGCAAAGGCAGGGCTTGCGCTCTTCTCGAGCTCGTGTTCTATACGAAGACTCGTACAAAATGTGTGAAGAGCCAATTATTTTAATAGGTAATAAACAGTCGATGTGAGTTTGTATTGTGATGATAATATCTCCAGCTGATGGGACAACTCGAGAGCGAGAAGCAGAACATGCGTTTGGAACTGACCGTTAATCTTGTTGACAGCTGTATCCTCTGTCTGAAAACTTCATATGCTTAAAATATCCTAAATTAAATATCCCTTTCATTTAATATTTTTTTATGTCTCATCTCATACTTATCTACATTGTTTTTTTAGAGATTTATGCAAAGCTTCTGAATAATAAGGTCATCCAGGCAAAACCTGGCATCCTGCACTTTGGAGGCTATCAAGTAGGAAAACAACACCACCAGGCTCTGGTAAGCACTTTTTAAGTGGGATAATTAATCATCGTAATGAAATGACATGACTGCTCTGCGTTTATGTTACTTGTTCATCTAAAGAGCAGCGTACTCAGCGGAAAGGCAGGTATAAATTGAGCCAGAAAGGCAGTTCTAGAATGAGAAATTTTGAAGTTGCACCAGTGTCCTTGGGCAAATTACTTCCCCTGCCAAGGGCTCCTCCTCTTTCCAAACGGCTACTGTTGCTGAGTGACTCTTAGGGGCCAGGAACCGTGCTTTTGTCTCCTATGATTCATTTGGGCTTCTACTAGCTCTGTGGAGGTTGTATTATTACTCGCATTATATAGATGAGGAAACCGAGATTCCAAAAGGTTGAATAGTTGGCTCAAGAACACAGAACTCCTAAGTGACGGAGACAGGCCGACCCCTGGGTTGCCTTCCTCCAGACCAGTGTACCCTTCTCCGTGCCTACATCACCAGGGAGAGGGTGTCCGTTTCCTAGGAGGCTCGAGCAAGGGTTCCATTTCACCTGCTTGGGTCAGATGCCCATGGTTATATCAGTCATCCTGGCCAGAGAGATTCTGGCCAGATCTGGGGCAGCAGGAGTCAGCGCCGCTGAACAGGCTCCAGAAGGGACAGATGAAGGGATGGACCGCAAAGCAGCCGAATCCTATAGTGACCGCAGTCCACCCCTGAGCCACACGGAGGTCCAGTCCTTCCTGGGTCCCCTTCAGTGACCTGGATGTTCAGACCGTGGTGGGCTCTGGGTGGCTACAGCATTCCTGACTCCCATGCTAAAGGGGACCTGAACATTTAAATCAGCTCTACAACCCCAGTGACCTCACCATGATCCCCTAAAGTCACACTGAGCAGGGCACCAGAGTTACTCCAACAGGGCGCTAGATCTGAGAGCCAAACTGGCCTCTGAGTGTGGACTGGATTCTCTTCACATGGGCCCTGAGACTCTGGCTTTATGTGAGGTCCCCCTCTGGCCCTGTGCCCACATAAAGTCTCGACTTTTAGATGTAGCGCATTCTTAGAAGCCATGGCTCAAAGTGGATCATTTTAAGGTAGGATTCCGTCTATTGTGTTAGACTGCTCAGGGTGAGAAGAACCACTGGAGGAAACTGACAAATGATAGAGCCGTCAGGAAGTGGAGTTGGGTCTTATCAAGCGTCCCCAACAGCAGAGAATGACATTTCCGTGAGTCCTGACACACTCAAGTGGGCGGAAAGAGAGTAGATGAAGAGAGGAAGCTGTCAGGTGCCAAGTGTTTGCTCTCAGGAAAAGGGTCAGGATCTAAAACTGATTAGGAACTTTCCCCTGTCAACTGACAAGGAGGCATTTCTTAGAGCATTGGTGTCAAAGACCAAGGTTAGTAATTCACTTGGGAGCTTACTTTTCCTGGGTATGAGGTATGCTGTCTACATTACGGTAGGAAAGATCTAAATAATTACCATTCATAATATTCATTGTTCATAATGAATAAACAATTCACTCCCCAGCCCCCTCATTCTCCTCATGCCCCCACTCACCCCACCCCCACCCTCAGCAACCACTAATCCACTTTCCATTGGTGTAGATTTGCCTATTCTGGACATTTCATGTGAATGGAATCATGTAATACGTGGTCTTTTGTACTAGCTTCTTTCATTTGGCATGATGTTTTCCAGGCTCATTCAATTTGCAGCATCTATCGGTACTTCATTCCTTTTTACGGCTGAATAGTCTTCCGTTGTCTGGGTGTACTGCATTCTGTTTATCTGTTCAGCGGTTGATGGACATTTGGGTTTCCACTTTGTGGCTATCACAAATAATGCTGCTCTGAACATTTCTGTGCATGTTGTTGTGTGGACATATTTTCAGTTCTCTTGGATATATATCAAGGAGTGGAATCGTTTGGTTGTATGGTGTATTAGTTTTCTGTGGCTGCCATAACAAATTACCACGAATTTAGGGGCTTAAAAAGACAGAAATTTATTCTGGAGGCCAGAGACCAAACTCAAGGTGTTGGCAGGGCCATGCCACCTCCGAAGGCTCTTGGGAAGAAGCTTTCCTTGCCTCTTCCAGCTGCTGGTGGCTCCAGGTGTTCTTCGGCTTTATGGCTGCATAACTCCAATCTCTGCCTCCATCTTCACATGGCCTTCTCCTCTGACCCCCTGTATCTTTTCCTCTTCTGTCCCTTAAAAGGACACCTGTCATTGGAAATAGGGCTCATCTGGGTAATCCAGGATGATCTCATCTCAAGGTCCTTAACTAGTAACATCTGCAATGACCCTTTTCCCAAATAAGGTCACATTCACACATTTCAGTTCTTAGGATGCAGAGATATCTTTTTGAGCCCACCATTCAACTCACTGTTGTTTTGTTTGCATTTCCCTAAAGGCTAATGATGTTGAGCGTCTTTTCATGAGCTTACTGGTCATGATGTAAAAAAGCCCTGTGGAAGAGAAGGCATTTGGGGAGAAGGCATTCAAGGCGTAGAGAAAGACATGGAGAGAGGTGCAGGGGGAGCAAGCACGTGGCGTATTTGGAGACCAGCGTGCAGCCTGGTTTACCTGTTGTAGGGTTTGGGAGGGAGATAAAGCTTCATTCTGCTGAAGACGGGAGGCCATCCCTGTTTTCTGTGTAGCACAATGCCTGACACACAGAGGGCACTCTATAAACATTTGTGACTGATACTGAACTCACTTTATAGGAAGAGAATAAATTGGCAGACTCACTAATTCCAAGGAAATGCAGGGTAAAGTCTAGATAATCATGCTGTTGCTCTCAGACATTAAAACAGACGGATAGATAAAAGTACAAAATGATTTCATCTTAATAACATCCTGAGAGATCTTGGGCGAGCCAGCCTCCTGTTTCCATCAGCACACTTAGCGGAAGCCTAAGGTCATTACCTTGAGATTCTTGCCAAACAAGGGGAAAATCTCTGCTTTTATCTTGGTTTTGCTACAGGAAAGTAAGCAAATCGCCCAAGAATGGAATGATTGAATGTGGGTTTAAAACCACAATAACTTGTTCATTAACGTTGGAGATTGATGCAGACCTGGTTAAAGGATTTAAGGTTAAAGGATTTTACTTGAATTCATATTGCAATCAATGTTTCGATTTACTTTGAAACTTGAAATAATAGTTCCCAGGTTTCTCAAAACCAAGACCTCTTAAATTCTTCTTCCCTCTGCAGAAAGATTTTGTTTGGGAAACCATACTATTAGGTGAGGAGCTACGCCGCTAAGGGAGGCATTAAAAGATTCCAACCTGGAGGCTGAAATGTTGTGTTAGGCAAATACTGTAATAAGTGCTTGGGGTTGAAGGTTAGCCCCTCCCCACCTCAAGCCAAGCCTTCACTAGAGGGTGGGTTTCGCTCTGCCCTGTGGAAGGAGAAGACTAGTATCTCCTGAGGGGTGCAGAAGGGAGGCCTGAGGAGATATGGGAGGGGGTGGAGAGAGCTGTGAGCAGTCCTTGGGAAAGCCCTGCAGATCTTGAGGAAAAGCTGTTAACCCATGACTGCCTCACATGTGGTTGGTGGTTTTGCTGTTTGTTTATTGTGGGGAGCAGTTCTGAAAAACCGAAGCAGGGGCTGAATTTCATGTTACAGTCAATATGGTGCCCTGTGGAGGTCACGTCAAGGTCACAAGGACCCACAGAGCCGGGCCGCGATCAGCTCTCAGGCGAACAGAGAGCTTGGAGGGCCTGGGGCTATCTACTGACCCCAAACGGGAAGGCAGGGTAGGATTTTAGGCAATTTTATCTTGCCTCACTCAAGGGCCATGTTGGATTACTCATGTTTTCTTACATTTTCAAATAAACTTTTAATATTAATTTAAAATATACTTTCTGAACACTTCCTTCACCTTCTCAAGACTGTTTTTCTTTGAATGATTGTTTTCCCCCAGTTTTAATTATAAATGGAAAGGCAGGAATGCCATTTTGGCCCTGAAAGGATATCATTTTTAACAATTTAGGAAATAAAACTCAGGGCCAGCCCAGTAGTATAATGGTTAAGTTTGCACGCTCTGCTTTGGCAGCTGGGGGATCACAGGTTTGGATCCCAGGCACAGACCTACACACTGCTCTTCAAGCCATGCTGTGGTGGTGTCCCACATACAAAATAAGGAAGATTGGCACAGATATTAGCTAGTGGGACGCCACCTCAGCATGGCTGGATAAGCAGTGCCATGTCTGCGCCCAGGATCCAAACCAGCAAAACCCTGGGCCACCACAGCAAAGAGTGTGAACATAACCACTCAGCCACAGGGCTGGCCTCTAATATATCTTTGATTATCATGAATGGGATCTTTACTGTTTTATTCTCTAAGAAAATCATTCCATATTTTCTCATTGCTAATTTTCCACTCCCTTGACAATGTAGCCGTCATCTGAAACCCGGCCTTCACATGGGAGGGTCGTGCGCAGGTTTGCATTTGCTCTGCCACTCTGAGGGGGGAGGAAGCACTGGGTTTCATTATTTTTTTAAATCAAAATCTGGCTCAGCCCCTCCCTGACAGGCGCTGGCTGGATCTCCAGTGTCAGAGGTTCCAGCTCCTGTTGGACCATTCTGGAATACTGGAGCAACTGAGCCAGCCCAGCAGCTGTGAGGAGAGCCTTTTGTCTCTAGCCTGTGAAGCTGCTTGTTGCAAACTAATCTAGGCCCGTGAAGTTCTTTCTGTCAGATAGATAATTGAAAATCTGACGGTACTGGGAGCTGGGAGCCATAGGTCCCCTCCCCGACAGCCTTGCTGCTAGGTGGTCCGCTGCAAGGAAAACAGGTCTGAGAAGAGATTCGGCCGTGCATATAAACACTTATTAGCAAGCAGGCAAAAAAGACTCATCGAACTTATAATCCCCGAGAAGCCCCAGCCAGAGCTCCTTGCGAGGACGCTCTGCTGGCAGCAGATGCCGCAGCTTTCCCTCGGTGGGACTGGCGACCTTCCGACAGGCTGACAGGATTTTTCGTGAAGTGCAAAACCCGGGACCTAAGGGAGTCCTGGGCCTTTGAATGTCATTCTAAAGGATAATGGCCTCCGGGCTCCCCAGATTCCCATAGCCCTTTTGTTCAAGAGCGGAGATGCCTGCATGATATTCCAGTTAGTCCACATCTCCCAAGTGTCCTCGACGCTCATGTGGAAGAGCCCTGGTGTGATCCAGGGGAGCGTTACTGGAGTGCTCTTAGTGGCCGCCTCTGGAGCGTGGAGTCTGGATGGGGCTTTCAGTGCCCTGGGCCCTCCTGGGGTGCAGATTACTGATTCCTTCTAGGGTAACTGCCCCCTGGATGTACGTTAAAACCAATCCATGCACCCTGTTGGTTGCACTGTCCTTACTGAATTATTTCACAGTAAATGACAGACAGTATAACCGCTTCTGCTCCCAGGTCTTCCTGCACTCCAGCTCGAGGCCGTCAAGGTCCTCCCTCCATGACAAGCATAGGGAGAGAGCTCTGTGTCAGGGTTCCAGGCCCCAGGCCGAGTGGTCACCTCGCCCTCTGCAGGCAGGTCCCACCACCCCAGAGCTCAGACAGTGATGGGCACAGGCTGCAGGCGTCCTGGGTCCCAGCATCCCTGCCCTCCCAGTCTCTCCTGGAAGGGCGGCTCTTGTGGATGGGGCCCCAGGAGTCCACACCTTCACCAGGACGGCCCCTGTGCAGGGCCCTTGGAGGTTGAGAGAGGCCTGGGCAACGTTTGGGTTTTTTTTTAGCATATTAAAAAAAGAGACGAGGGGCTGGTGCCATGGCCTAGTGGTTAAGTTCAATGCCCTGCTTCGGCAGCCCAGCTTTGGTTCCCGGGCACAGACCTACACCACCTGTCAGTGGCCATGCTGTGGCGGCAGCCCACATACAAAATAGAGGAAGACTGGCACAGATGTTAGCTCAGTGCGAATCTTCCTCAGCCAAAACACAAGAAAAAGAGAAGACATGCCAAAACAGGGTCACAAACACTGTGGTGCTTTAAGAAGGTTCACAGGTGACAAATGAGAACTATCAACAAATGCCAACACCAGTGAGACCTCACCAGACAATAATGTCTGAAGTCTAATTTAGGGCTTTGATGATCATGAGGCCTCGGGCAGTGGGCCCCGCGACAGGCCCAGGCTCTGGCCTAGACTTTGGAAACCAAAGGCCTCTTAACGGTCCCCTGGCCCAGGTGAAACCCAGATCCCCAGAACCCAAAGTCCTTGCTCCACTCCCAGCAGAGGGAGGAAACCCCTCTCCTCAGAGACCTGGGTTCATCCAGCAGGTTGTCCTGCCTCACGGGGACAGCCCTCGCTGCCACCGTCAGAGAACTCCTGGCCTCCAGTCCTTTTAGTCTGTCCCTGGATGAATTGGAGGCTGTCCCGGCCACACTTTTCCTGATAGTTTGACTGCCTAAGTGTCACCGGTCCCCAGGACCAGTGGCATTAATCAGAGAAACTGTGGGAGTTGGTGGGTGGCTGGCTTCCTAGCTCAGTCGAATCACAGGACTAAGTGAGTTCAACCGAGAGGCTCACGGGGTAGCTGGTCAGGACTGGGAGGAGGGGGTGTGAGGGGACAGTGAGTGCAGGGGCGACCCTGGGGTGCAGGCTCTGCTGAAGCCCCTAAGCCGGGCACAGGGTACATGGCGTATTATTCTTTAGATGGTGATTGTTGTATTTATTATTCTTTGAATGGTGTAGGATGGATTTTGAATCTTTTAACAAGTTAAAAAGTACATTCTATCCCCTCAAATCCCTTTTGGAACAAGATGAGCTGTAAATAAATGAGGAGATGAATATGCAAATGGGTGAGACAGCGTGTATTTTTCTGAATGCTTCTTTTTCTCTCCCAGCATCTGGTCAACGTCTCGAATGAAGACATAGATGTTCATATCTTACCCCCACAAACCAAATACTTTCAGATCAAGTATGTGAAAAAGGTAGGCAGCGGGTGCCAGTTCCTGCCCTGTGTTCCCTGTTGGGTCGAGGCTCTCTGTCCCTGGTCTGCTTGGGCAGCTGTGTGGTGTGTTGTCACCACAGTCCCACGCTCTGTGTGCTCTGGGGCTTGTCCGGACAACAGCCCGCTTGTCTTCTAGGAACACCGCCTTGTCCCTGGCTTGTCCCTCACGGTCACCGTTACGTTTTCTCCAGACGAGTGGCGATACTATTATGATTGCATCCGTGTTCACTGTAAGGTAAGCTTCTTCAAATTGCTTTTGGAGGGAGGGGATGGGGTCAAATCTTACATCCTCCAGGGAGGAAGACAGAGAGAGAGTGACGAGCATGAATCCTCAGCCCAGGGACTGGGATGCCTCGGGCAGCCGTCTGAGTGGCATGGAGGGTCCTTGTCCAGCGGCGTGGGTCCCAGTTGGGAAAGCATTAGGCCACCGAGGACAGGGCAGAGCCACGAGACCCTGCTTGCTGCGGGTTTTCCGCCAGCCCTGGCCTGAGACCTCATTTATCGTATGGTGCCGGGAGACAACAAAGGCTTTTTCAAATAAATTAAACACACTCCTTTAAGTGCGAGGTTAGGAAATTAGCAACAGCCTCGAGTTGTGATTATAAACCTCGGAGACTGGACGGTGTCTTGTGCGGGGATTCCCCAGGGGCAGCCCGGGGGTCTGCAGGGAGGTGGCAGCCTGTGGGGCCTGCCCCCAGACGGCTGTGCTGTGCGAGTTCCTGTGAGCCTTTCCTGGGTCACCTGGTCCACCCCTGGGCCTCCAGCCAGAGCCAGCTCCACGTGCTGTCAGTCCTTCTCTTAACACTGTCGCCTCCACCCTTCCCTTTGCTCTGTATTCCAGGCCCAACTCTTGCAAGTTGAGAAGCCTTAAGGTTAAGTAAATTTAATTTTTCAAAACTAAAATGGAAGAGTATGTTTTAGTAGCAAACACAATTCAAAAAACAAACAAACACAAAAACTAAAAATGAAACTGGAGTACTGCTTTCAGGAGGAACATTCTGTACCAAGAAGGAAGATCCTGGGACAGGACGGCACAGAGGGCCGGGGCCCGGCTCCCGCCACTGAAGAGGATGCTGATGATCCTGGGACAGGACGGCACAGAGGGCCGGGGCCCGGCTCCCGCCACTGAAGAGGATGCTGATGATCCTGGGACAGGATGGCACAGAGGGCCAGGGCCCGGCTCCCCCCACTGAAGAGGATGCTGGTGATTCCCGGCCTTCATGAAGGACTTTTCACTTTCCAAGGCCGTCATCTGCTTGGTTCTTAAAAGCACCTGTCAGGAAAGGCAGAATTATCCCCATTTTGCAAAGGAAGAAACGAGGCCTGGGGAGGTTAAAGATCTTGAGCCAGGTCACACATTACGCGGGACCAGGAGCAGGGCCCGCGCCCTCTGCCCAGTTCATTGCTTACTGTGCGACGCTGTCGGGCTCAGCTGACTCTGTGCTGGTTTCTCTCTCTTGGGCCACTGAAGACTGTGCTTCCATATAATTTCCTGAAATAGGAGCAGATAGATTTCTGTCTTCGTATTTACGTCAGAGCATTGTTATCTTTAGCTTTCCTGGATAAAAATGAATGAAATGTGCTTAAGTGTGTTTCCTACACTTTGTTTATAGCTAAGAAAACTCAGTATTTCTAATGTTGTACTTAAGCACTCAGGTTTCTTAAGGAAGTGTTTTTAATGGTAGAAAACAAGAAATAAAGCATCTATAAGTTCATCTTTGAACATTATAGTCTTCAATCTGGTAAACTTGACTTTTCTCCCATTAATTTTAGGGAGACGAGACTTTGCTTGTTCCCATCCATGCCTATCCTGTCATGAACACACTGGACTTTCCCTCATTTATAAATCTGTCAAATGTTCTCCTTGGTGAAAGGTGAGTTACCAAAATGAACTATCAAAATGTCACAGGATGTGAAAAGTTAAGAGATACATATGAAAAAACTTAGGTTTGTATTTTTCCTAATAGAAAGCTATCCTTCTAGCTGAATTAGCCTGGACTTGCAAGGTGGACTTGCAAGACTGTGGTTGCAAAGGGACAAAAAACCAAGTCAAAATATTATAAGCAAGAAAGGGAGTTTATTAGGCCCTTTAATTGGAAAGGTGCAAGATGGGTCTTCAGGCGTGGCCGGGTCTAAGGGTTTAAGTCAGGTTGCAGAATCTGCCTCTCCCCGTGTCTTGGTTTTGCTGGCCTGTGCAACAGACAGTTCCTCCTCAACAGGCTTCCCGTCATGGGGGCGAGACAGCTGCCAGAAGCCCCGGATACTCCTGGCAACAGGGGAAGTGGATACGGGGAAGGCGAAGACAGGAGAAAGTCACTGTGGAAACCAAATCTCAGCTTCCCTCTTCCTTCTTGTCTGGAAAATAGTTAATAATTCCAATTGTAATTTAAGATATGTCTTGTTTTTTCAGTAAATAGTTGTTAAATACCTACTGCCAGGAATAGTGCTGTTGCCCCTAGGGTTACAAAGAAGATGGGTATTGAGCTGCTAGAAGTTGATATATAATGGCCATGCCAATCATTAAAATCCTAAAATGCTTTTGTGCTTGTTGGGAAATATATCCCATCCTGAGTCCTTCATCCCTGCATCCCAGCTGCCTGGCCCCTCTCCGCCTTCCCCTCGTCTCCCGGTGACTCAGTAACTAAGTTGTTAATACCTAGCAGTTTGCCCCTGCAGGACCTGGCTCCAGCCTTCCATCCATTCTAATTGAGCAGTGCTTGGGAAGTCCCAGTGGATGGATATTTTGAATATCACCCACGGTAAAAAGAATAGACACGAATAGACAAAGATTCTGATTCTGAAGGTCTTCGAGTGTAATTGTCATGGAACCACGTCATCAATTAATTACACCAATTGCTAAGTGCTGTAATAGAGGCGCACAGGGTCCCATGTAGGCCCCGAAGAGGGAGCACAAAACTGCCTGGAGAGATGGGGAAAGTCCTCACCCATTTGGGGGTGACATCTGGTTATCCTAAGAGGACACCATGGGATGGAAGGTGACAGTGGCATTCCAGTCATGGAGCACGTACAAAGTCATGGGGGCAGCCCAGAACATGGCCTACATCTTGCAGGTGATGAAGGGCCCCTGAAGGATTTGCATCCACCCAGGAGCTGGCAAATCCTGGACGCCTCTTGATCCAGGTCCAGACGGTGAGGAAAGCCTGTGGGCATCAGCGTGCCGTGAGGGTGAGAGCAAGTTCGGGTGCCTGCAGGCAGCGCTGCGCAGGGGTAGGGGTTGCTAATGAACAGATGGAACTAGAGAGAAGGGCAACTGAACCCTTTTCGGGGGGGGCTTATGGACCAATGTGTATGAGCTTCAGGGCCCTTCCTTTTTGGCATCATGTGTTGTCCTTGAGTGAAACCTCCAGATTTAGATCTGGAACAATTGCCTTGGTTCAGCTGATGTGTGCCCCTCTTCCCCCAGCCCTCACACCTTCCCACGAGCTTCTGACTCACCGTGTCTCTTTACATTTTTTAAAACCAGCTCCTTAAGAATTGTAAATAAATAATACATACAAAAGAACATATAATAATCATTTATTTCATTTATTGTAGTATTTTTAACACATACACATACACCCCTAAATAAGACATTGTTTAGCTTTGCCAGTGTTTGATCTTTATGTAAATGGAATCATTCTGTGTGGAAGTTCTTTTGGAACTTGCCTTTTTCATTCACCATCAGGTTTTTGTGGTCCAGCTGTGCTAACACATAGAGTTTACTGCTGTAGAGTCCACTGGATGGATTTGCCACAATTTTTATCTGCTTTACTGCTAATGGACCTATGGGTTGTTTCCAGTATTTTTTTTGCTGTGACCAATACTACTGTTGTGTATCCTTGTGCCTGGGCTGGGGCTCGTGTTCTAGAGTTTCTCCAGGGTGTGCGCCTAGAAGTGGACTTGCAGGTCTAGCCCAGGTCCAGCGTTGCTGTGTAACACGGAGTTCTGTTTCAGAACGGTCGCCCATTCGCCCACCAGCAGTGCGTGAGAACCGCTGGTTTCCTACGTCATTGCCGACAGCGGGTGTCGTCAGACTTTTACATTTTAGGTGGTGTGTGTTCTCGGCCCCTTGCTCTTCCATCTCTACTTTCCCCAAAGCGTTCTGCCAGGACTCTGTCCCAGCGTTTCCTCCCTCCCCCGTCAACCCTTCCTGCCTTCCCCCAGTCCTTCTCAACACTGGGCGCTCTGCACAGGGTCCCCAAGAGTCTAACACAGGTGAGAGGCACTCTACGCAATTTGAAGGCAAACATAGCTATTTAAAGGAATTTAAATGGCGAATGTAGCAACTTCTACCAAAATCAAAGTGGTAAGAAACTGCTAACTTCCTAGTTCATTAATTCCTTCTGTCTTTCTTTTTTCCCTTTACAAATTACTTTTTGCCTGGACCATAAGTCAGGCTTATGAGTGGAGAACAACATTTCAAAAACTGGTGGAAATGGTAGTCCTAATGCAGACATGAGCCTTGGTTCTTAATACACAAATCTACCAACTTCCCCGCAGGCTTTTCCCAGCCATTTTGTACATAAGGCCCTTCAATTGATATAAGAATGAACATTTCAGCTAAACAGTTTATTAAACTGAGTTGTGTATAATGATGCAATATTTAAAAAAATCTTTCAAGAGATAAGCATGCTACTTTTTCCCTCCAAATGTTCTGGCAGCAGGCAGTGCCTTTCCGAGACTTCATGCACTTTACCTAATGGCTTTTACGGACTTTTAACTTCAAGAACCGTCCTATGCTGCTTTCAGTCCAAAATGTCTGGTAGCAGGACAGGCAGTGAGTATTTCAAGGGGTTTCACCTGAAATGCTCCCTGTTCATCCCAGGCTGCCGTTGGGGTGGAAGGTAGCATTTGGGTAGGTTCTTTATTCAGCATTCATTCACTCAACAAACCTTTGTTGAATGCTCCCTGTGTTCCAGGCACAGTGTTAGGTACTGAGGATGCAGAGATGATTAAGACCTGATAATCAGGATTAAATGGACAATTCTAACTTCCAGTTCAGAGTATTCAATGGGAGGACACCTAACTCAGCCTGTGTCAGGTGAGTTGGGGGCAGGTGGGGTGGGGGAATTCAGACAAGACGAGACTTCCCAGAGGAGAACAGGTCTGAAGTGAGTTTTCAAGATTGACTAGAAATCAGCCAGCGGAAGGAGGGAGCAGAGTAGGAGAGAGGAGAGGTGCTTGAGGCAGTGCAGTAACATGGGCAGAGATGTGAAATGGCATAGCACGTCTGGGCCCGTCTAGAACATTCCTGTGACTGGACGAGGGTCGCAGGAGCTGTGGCAGAGGAAATAGGGAGAAGACTGAGCCAGAAGGCCTCAAAGGCATTGCTGGAAAGGTAGATTTTACCCTGAGACCATGACTGAAAGATTTAAGCAGAGAAATGGCGCAGTCAGATCCAGCTCTGGGGCCTGTGCAGAGAATCGGAGGGGGGCGTGGCCAGGGCCACTGTGGTGAGTGGAACCGTGTGTTCATCTCAGGGCTACAGGGCATTCGTAGACCACGGGACTACATGCACAACCCTATGAGAAAAGGTCCCCGGCTACTCCATTCCAAAGCCAGGATATTTCAGTCTCCGGAACTTTTACGTCACAAGTTCAGGAATTTACTAAAGGATACTTTTCCTTAAGTGGGGAACCTCATGGCTCATTTCAGAAAGTGGGGGAATAACCAAGGTCAGAATAGGATGTCCGAATAAAACCAAATTCTCTCGCTGCCCCTGGAGTTGAAAGCATCTGGGCCACAGGAGAATGTGCATTCTTGAACCAGTGCTGAGAGGGAAAGACTGATGGTGAGAACTGGCCCCAGCAGAGACAACATCCAGGTCCTGCCTGGCATTGTACCGATAAAGAAAGTCCTTACTGGTGGAGAGGGGCCCGAGAACCAGCTGTCACTGGCTGAGAATGAGGGTGTCAGGATAAAATTAGAAAACTGATCTTCAGAAGGATTCTGTGCAGCCTTCAAAGAGAATAAATTCACGTTTTCCAGCTCAGCAAGGGAAGCAGGCTCCTTACTCTCACTAAGGTCTCACTCTGTGCGTCCCAAACTCAAGGTTGATTTGAAGGAGCAGCAGCATTTTATGGAAACTTTCTGACAAGGGTGACTGGAGCACGCTGACCCGCTTGTTCTTTACCTCAGCCCTTACGTGGGTATGTGGAGCGGTAGTGAACTTGTGTTTTAAAACTGCTTCAAAACTGATATTCAGACAAAACGACTACAGCCACTCAACAAAGAAGAGTTTATCGGCTTGTTTTAAAACTGTCATAACGTGTGTCCCAAAGCTGGCTCAGCCTCAGTTCTTTCAGGAGTCTGCTGTACGTTTGGAAGACAAAGAATGTCACACAGATACATCATTGCTGTTCATATCTTTTGATCTGTAAATGATTTCTATATCAATGAGCAGTTGACAAAGGACAAAATTAATATCTAGAACTTACAAATTAATAAGAGAATAGAACAACCTCATAGAAAATTAGGCAAAGGATACGCACAGGCATAGAAGAGGAAACCCAGATGGTTATATATGGATAGAAGCTCAACCTCGAAGAAATGAAAATGAAAATAAAATGAGATACCATTCCACCTCTGTCAGGTTGGAAGCAGTTAAAATGCCTGAAAATCCCGTGTTGGCAAGCAACAGTGACTCGCACACGCTGCTGGTGCAAGTATAAAGAGGTCAAACGGCTTTGCAGAGCATTTTGGCCATATCTAGTAAAGCTGATATTTTTACTCTCCTGCTAACTAGCAATTCCATTTCTTGGTTATACCTGGAGTAGCTCTGGTGCAGATGCATAAGGAGTCACATACAAAGATTGTCGTCACCACTTTGCAATGGTGAAAAAGTGCGAACAGCCTAAATGCCCTTCAGCAAGAGAGTCATAAATAAGGAAGATATAGTCATATAGTGGAATACTCATCACTGGTTAAAATGAATGAATCATTTTTGTTTATAGTCATTTATCAATGTATCCTCATGCATCAATCTCAAAAGCATAGTGGTGAGCAAAGCTAGCAAGTTTTAGAACAATATTGTTGAAAACAAATAATACAATATTATATATTTTATGGGTACATGTCTATGTGGTGATATAAAAATGCAGGTGAATGACAGACAGTGACAGGATGGGGTCCCCCCTGGGGAGACAGGAAGGAGCAGAGGACGAGGCAGAGGAGTACAGGGAGTTTGAACTGTTCTGCAATGTTTTATTTCTTTAAAAATAAAACACTGAATACTCAAAGCAAAAAGATTTGCTTGAGCTTGGTAGTGGGCAAAGGGATCCTTATTTTATCATTCTCTGTATTTTTCTTTACATTTGGAATATTTCAGAAATTTTGAAAAGGTAATGAATTGAAAGCCAAATAAAAATGCTCTTGGCATAATTTTTAAAGCCACATTTGAACCACACTACATCCCCAAAATTGCTACTGAAAGACTTATTTCACTTTGCTCCAACAAATATTTACTGAGTGTTTAGTCTTTGTGGGACGCTGGGGTTTTGCTGAGGTCACCCCGGAGAAGCAAGTAGACTCAGCGCTGCCTTCGTGGGGCTCAGAGTCTCCCACGTAGACAGGTGCTGGGCTGTAAGGAGTGGGGCATCATGGGAAACAGACACACTGGGTCCGATGCCCAGAAGGCAGCAGACGAGCTGACCTGGCAACTCTGCTCTAAGTGTTACCTCACGAAATTGGGGTTCTCTTGCCCAGTGCTCATAAAAAAAGCCAATTATTATAGCATCAGCTTTTGGGAAAAGAAATGTAGCTTTATTTTGCGAGATCTGCAAGGAGACAGGAGGCATGTGCCCTCAGATCTGTCTCCCTGATCCAGGTCTTGGGTGCTACTTACGGGATGAGGGGCAGGGCAGTCTGAAGTGCGGGAATAGACGATTGGAGGCAGGGAGAAGTGAGGGAATTGATGATCTGCGCAGGCGTAGTCAAGCTTCACGGCTCTTCACAGGATGCGTGTTCACAAAACGGAGGCCTGACCGTGATCCGAGGGTGGAGTTTTTAGCTCCTTGACACCAAAAAGATCACTTATTGAGCATTTGCAAAGTCTCAGTCGATGAGTTGGTGATCTCAACTGGCCTCAAGTGGACAAGGGGTCTCAATTCCTGAAAGACAACTCTTAATTTTTTTAAAAGATTATTTTATTGAAGTCATGTTGGTTTATAACATTGTGTAGTTTCAAGAGGACATTACCATCTGTCAGTTTCTGTATAGACTGCATAGTGCCCACCACCAATAGTCTACTTTTTTTTTTTAAGATTTTATTTTTTTCCTTTTTCTCCCCGAAGACCCCCGATACATAGATGTATATTCTTAGTTTTGGGTCCTTCTAGTTGTGGCATATGGCATGCCACCTCAGCATGGCCTGATGAGCAGTGCCATGTCCATGCCCAGGATTCAAACCAGGGAAACCCCAGGCCACTGCAGCAGAGCACATGAACTTAACCACTCAGCCACAGGGCTGGCCCCACCAATAGTCTACTTTTTATCTTTCACCATACATATGTGCCCCTTTACCCCTTTTGTCTACCTCCCCCACCCCATTCCTCTCTGGTAATCATTAATCTGTTCTCTTTATCCATGTGTTTGTTTATCTTCCACATCTGAGTGAAATCATACAGTGTTTGTCTTTCTCTGTTTCTCTTATTTCACTTAGCGTCATACCCTCAAGATCCATCCATATTGTCACAAATGGCATGATTTTTGTCATTTTTTATGGCTGAGTAGTATTCCATTGTGTGTGTGTGTGTGTGTGTGTGTGTGTGTGTGTATATATATATATATATATATATATATATACACCCCACATCTTCTTGATCCCTTCATCCGACAATGGGCACTCGAGTTGCTTCTATGTCTTAGCTGTTGTGAATAATGCTGCAACGAACATAGGGCTGCATAAATCTCTTTGTATTGTTGATTTCATGCTCTTTGGATAAATACCCCGTAGTAGGATAGCTGGATTGTGTGGTATTTCAATTTTTAATTTTTTTGAGAAATCTCCATACTGTTTTCCATAGTGACTGCTCCACTTTGCATCCCACCGGCAGTGTATGAGGGTTCCCTTTTCTCCTCATCCTCTCCAACACCTGTTATTTCTTGTCTTGTTAATTATAGTCATTCTGAGGGGTGTGAGGTGGTATCTCATTGTAGTTTTGATTTGTGTTTCCCTAATAATTAGTGATGCTGAGCATCTTTTCATGTGCCTGTTGGCCATCTGTAGATCTTCTTTGGAAAAATGTCTGTTCATATACTATCCATTTTTTGATCGGGTTGTTTGTTTTTTTGTTGTTGAGTTGTATGAGTTCGTTATATATTTTGGAAATTAACCCCTTGTCAGATATATGATTTGCAAACATTTTCTCCCAGTTGGTGGGTTGTCTTTTTATTTTGTTCATGATTTTCTTTGCCTTGCAGAAGATTTTTAGTCTGATGTAGTCCCATTTTTAAATTTTTTCTTCTGTTTCCCTTGCCTGAGTAGACATGGTATTTGAAAAGATGCTGCTAAGCCTGATGTCAAAGAGTGTACTGTCTCTATTTTCTTCCAGGAGTTTTATGGTTTCAGGTCTTACCTTCAAGTCTTTGGTCCCTTTTGAGTTTATTTTTGTGTGTGGTGTAAGATAATGGCCTACTTTCATTCTTTTGCACATGGCTGCCCAGTTTTCCCAGCACCATTTGTTGGAGAGACTTTCTCCATTTTATGCTCTTGGCTCCTGTGTCAAAGATTAGTGGTCCATAGATGTATGGTTTTACTTCTGGGCTTTCAATTCTGTTCCATTATCTGTGTGTCTGTTTTTGTGCCAGTACTATGCTGTTTTGATTACTGTAGTATGCTGTAGCTTTGTAGTATGTTTTGAAGTCGCGGATTGTGATGCCTCCAGCTTTGTTCTTTTTTCTCAGCATTGCTTTGGCTATTGGGTTTCTTTTGTTGTTCCATATAAATTTTAGAATTCTTTGTTCTATTTCTGTGAAGGATGTCTTTGGGATTCTGACTGGGATTGCATTGAATCTGTAGATTGCTCTAGGTAATATGGACATTTTAACTATATTTATTCTTCCAATCCATGTGCATGGAATGTCTTTCCATTTCTTTATGTCATCATTGATTTCTTTCAATAATGTCTTACAGTTTTCAGTGTATAGGTCTTTCACCTCCTTTGTTAAACTTATTCCCAGATATTTTATTCTTTTTGTTATGATTATAAATGGGATTGTATTCTCGACTTCTCTTTCTGCTAGTTTGTTATTAGTGTATGGAAATGCAACTGATTTTCATAAGTTGATTTTGTACCCTGCAATTTTGCTGTAGTTGTTGATTATTTCTACTAGTTTTCTGATGGATTCTTTAGGGTTTTCCAGATGTAGAATCATGTCATCAACAAACACCAAGAGTTTGACTTCTTCCTTTCCAATTTGGATACCTTTTATTTCTATTTCTTGCCTAATTGCTTTGTCCAAAACCTCCAGTATTATGTTGAAAAGGAGTGGCAAAAGCAGACACCCTTGTCTTGTTCCTGTTCTCAGAGGAATGGCTTTCAATTTTTCACCATTAAGTATGATGTTGGCTGTGGGTTTGTCATATATGGCCTTTATTATGTTGAGGTACTTTCCTTTTCTTGAGAGTTTTCTCAACTCTCATTTTCTTGAGAGTTTTTATCACAAATGATGTTGGATCTTGTCAAATGCTTTCTCTGCATCTATTGTGTTGATCATGTGATTTTTATTCCTCATTTTGTTAATGTGGTGTATCACATGGATTAATTTGTGAGTGTTGAACCATCTCTGTGTCCCTGGTATAAATTCCACTTGATCATGGTGTATGATCCTTTTACTGTATTGCTGTATTCACTTTGCCAATATTTTGTTGAGGATTCTTGCATCTATGTTCGTCAGTGATGTTGGCCTGTAACTTTGCTTCTTTGTGTTGTCCTTGCTGAAAGACAACTCTAAATTACTCTCTTGATAAGATGGGGTCAGTGGAACTGGTCCTGGAGGGCTAGCAGTTACACAAGTGATTACGATTACGTTCTCCCAGGAGTATGAACTGGGAAATGTGAGGGAGGAGAGCAGATGTCAGGGAGGGCCTCACCTGAAGTGTTAAGAGTTAGGAACCAGCCTCTGGCTAGGAGGGCATGATTGGCTGTGAGAGCGCGGGAGTTATGAGGTGGAGAGGAGACGCACAGCCCCAAGGAGAAGGGAGGAAGCGCAAGGAAAAGCAGGGACAGAGAGTGTGGCTGAGTCACTTCAAAGAGGAGCTCAAGGTCCAGCTGATGAAAGGAGCCCAGATAACCTGCCCCAGCTCTGCACAGGATGCCAAGTGACAGCTGGAGAACTCTGCTTCTCCAGGCCTCGCTCATCCTGCAAACTCTGGCTGACCTGGGCTTGGTCTGATGGAAGGAGGGACATTAGGAGAAGCTCAGGGCTCTCTGAGAGATGCCACTGCTGCGGCAGCTCCTGTGGTGCCGTAGGCAACAACCTCAGACTTACTCAGAAGTCAGCCTTGTCTTGGGTGGGAGCGCATTTCTGGATACACAGACCCTCTCCGGGTCCTGTACTGGTTGTTGGACTTCTAACCAAATAAAGAATCTCTCGCATATTTCAAACACAACCCAAAGTGTGGTTTCTTCGAAGCAGCCTAGTTCCAGTTCTGTAAAGGCCAGGGCTCCCCAGGCTTTGCGTAGCACCTGTTTGTTCAGCGTGTCCTGGGTCCTCTGGGTCCTGCTGTGCGGCAGAGATGCCTTTTCCCTGTGGCTGTGAGTGTCCAACAGGACAAACCTGACAGTCCTCGAGTGGCAGCAAGGACAGGGGTATTGGAGTGTTGTTCCTCGGCACAGTTGCGGTGCATTAAATCTGGCTCTGCACCTTGGGCAGGACACGGACCCTCTCTTGTGCCTCAGCTTCCTCTTCTGCAGGTGAGGAAGTCATAGCACCCCTCACAGGAGCAGAGGAGTTAGTATCTGGGAGGTGTGTAGGATGGCTGACACCCAGGAATTATTGCTTTGGTGTTGACTGTCATCATTGTTGTGGTTTTCATCACATAACATGAATCTGTATTCCTTGATACCAAAAGAGCTAGTTATAAAGAAAAACAATATTTTCTTCCTCTTTTTTTTGCAGCAAAAATTATGTTATTCCTTTGCAGTGCAGTAGCCCTGTAGATTTCGAGTTTCATATCACTTTGGTTCAGTCTCATCAAGCCTTTACTATCGAGCCAACATCAGGTAAGGAGAGTCAATATTTCAAGTTTCCAATCTCTCAGATCAAAGAGGATTTGGAAGATAGGTCTCAGATTATAAAAAAGAATAAGCCACATTTGAATATGTTATTTTCCAATGTACAACAGTAACAAATTTTACGTATCTAATATAATGTAAGTTGTAATTAGACACTTGGTGATAAGGACACTTTGGGATAATTTGTATCATGCTGATAATTTATAATGTCCAGGTCCATTTCTTCCAATGTCAAAATTTAGAATCAGAAGTTAATCTGTTCTAATTCTAGTTTTGGCTCTTGGTACATCTTTGGTTTTGTATTCACCTTTTAATTCAATTTCAGGTAAAATGGGAGTGTTATTTCTTCCCCAGCCTTCAGAGTCTTAGTGAAGGGTGTAATGAATTTGTCCCGCACGTGGGGAGGACAGTCGGTCTGTGCGTGCCCCGAAGGATAGAGAGCCCAATGACGCTCAGGACCTTTGAAAGTGGAATCTCCGCCTCGAGTAATTGCTGCTTCCCAGTTTCTGTCTCTTGATTCTGGGTTTGGGATTTAAATATCTGTCCACAGTGGTCTGCAGTGAATGCTAAAGTAATTTTGTTTTTATTTATGTTTTCATATTTATTGTGGTATCATTGACATACAAGATTATAAGATATTTTAAGTGTACAATCTGATGATTTGACATATGTGTACATTGTGAAAGGATTCCCTCATCAAGTTAACACATCCATCACCTGACATGGTTGTCTTTTTTTGGTAAGAACATTTAAGTTCTACTCTCTTAGCAAATTTCAGTTATACAGTACAGTGTTATCAACTGTAGTCACCATGTTATACGTTAGATCCTCAGACCTTATTCATCTTATAACTGAAAGTTTGTACCCTTTTCCCAACATCTCCCTTTTCCAAACCCCCTAAAACCCTGGCAACCACTTTTCTACTCTCTGTTTCTATGAGTTCAGCTTTTTTTCCTTCTAGATTCCACATATAACTGACACCATGCAGTATTTGCCTTTCTCTGGCTAGATTATTTCACTTAGCATAATGCCTTCCAGGATCAGACACGTTGTTGCAAACGGCAGGATTTCCTTCTTTTTAAGGCTGAATACTATTCCATTGTGTATATATATATATACACACACAATTGTTGATTTTTGTGTGTGGTGTAAGATAGTGGTTTAATTTCCTTCTTTTGCATGTGGCTGTCCAGTTTTCACAACACCGTTTATTAAAGAGACTACCCTTTTCCCATTGTATATTCTTGGCTGCTTTGTTGTAAATTAATTAACCATATGTGCATGAGTTTATTTCTGGGCTCTCTATTCTGTTCCATGGATCTAAGTGTCTGTTTTTATGCCACTACCATACTGTTTTTATTACTATAGCTCTGTAATATCGTTTGAAATCAAGAAGTGTGATGCCTCCAACTTTGTTCTTCCATCTCAAGATTGCTATAGGTATTCTGAGTCTTTCGTGGCTCCATGCAAATCTGAAGATTTTGTTCTATTTCTGTGAAAAAGCCCATTAGAATTTTGATAGGGATTGCATTAAATCTGTATATTGCTTTGGGTAGTATGGACATTTAACAATATAAATTCTTCCAAACCATGAACATGAAGTATCTTTCCATTTATTTGTGTCTTCTTCAGTTTCTTTCATCAATATCTTGTAGTTTTTAGTGTACAATTCTTTCACCTCCTTGGTTAAATTTATTCCTCATCACAAGGAGAAATTATTTTCTTTCCTTTTTATTGGATCTATATGAGATGATGGATGTTAACTAAACTATTGCTGTAATCATTTCACAATATATGTATAACAAACCATCATGCTGTACACCTTAAACTTATACAGTGATGTGTGTCAATTATTTTTCAATAATACTGGAAAAAAATTATTCCTGGTTTTTTATTCTTTTTGATGCTATTGTAAATGAGATTGTCTTCTTAATTTCACTTTCTGATAGTGCATTGGTGTATAGAAATGCCGCTGATTTTTCTATATTGATTTTGTATCCTGCAACTTTACTGAATTGGTTTATTAATTCTAGCAGGTTTTTTTGGTGAAGTCTTTAGGGTTTTCTATATATAATATCATGTCATCTGCAAATAGAGACAATTTTACTTCTTTCTTTCTGATTTGAATGCCGTTTATTTCTTTTTCTTGCCTGATTGCTTTGGCTAGGAATTCCAGTATTGTGTTGAATAGAAGTGGGGAGAGTAGGCATCCTTGTCTTGTTTATGATCTTAGAGGAAAAACTGTGAGCTCTTCACCATTGAGTATGATGTTAACTGTGGACTTGTCATACATGGTATTTATTATGTTGAGGTTCATTCCCTCTACACCCAGTTTGTTGAGAGTTTTTCACACAAAAGGATGTTGAATTTTGTCAAATGCTTTTTCTCCATCTATTGAGGTATTTGTGTGACTTTTATCCTTCAATTTATTAATGTGGTGTATCATATTGATTCATTTATGGATGTTGAACCATTCTTGTGTCCCTGGAATAAATCCCACTAGATCGTGGTGTATGATCCTTTCAATGTATTGTTGAACTTAGTTTGCTAATATTTTGTTGAGGATATTTGCAACTATGTTCATCAGGGATATTGGCCTGCAATTTTATTTTTTTGTAGTATCGTTGTCTGGCTTCAGTATCACTGTAGTGTTGGCCTCATAGATGAGTTTGGAAGTGTTCCATCCTCTGCTATTTTTTGGAAGAATTGGATAAAGATTAGTATTCGTTTTTTAAATGTTTGGTAGAATTTACCAGTGAAACCATCTGGTCTTGGACTTCTGTTCTTTGGGAGGTTTTTGATTACTGATTCAATCTCCTTACTAATAATCAGTCTGTTCACATTTACTATTTCTTCATGATTCAGTTTTGGTATGTTGTATGTTTCTAGGAATTTATCCATTTCTTCTAGGTCATCCAATTTGTTGGCATGTAATTGTTCATAGTAGTCTCTTCTGATCCTTTGCATCTCTGTGGGTATCAGTTGTAATGTCTCCTCTTTCATTTATAATTTTATTTATTTGAATTCTCTCTCTTTTTCTCATGGTAAATCTAGTTAAAGATTTTTCTATTTTGTTTATCTTTTTAAAAAAACAGCTCTTAATTTCATTGATCTTTCCTGTTGTCTTTTTAGTCTCTATTTCATTTATTTCCACTTTGATCTTTCTTATTTCCTTCCTTCTACTGACTTTAGGTGTAGTTTATTCTTCTCTTTCTGGCTCCTTGAGGTATAAAGTTAGATTATTTGAGATCTTTCTCTTTTCTTAATGTAGGTGTTCACCACTATAGACTTCCCTCTTAGAACTGCTTTTGCTGCATCCCATAAGTTTTGGTATGTTGTGTTTCCGTTTTTAATTCCATTTCTCAAGATATTTTTTGATTTCATGTTTCACCCATTGGTTGTTCAGCAACGTGTTGTCTAATCTCCACATATTTGTGAATTTTCCAGTTTTCTTCTTGTAATTGATTTTTAATTTCATACCATTGTGGTTGGAAAACTGCTTGATGTGATTTCAGTTTTCTTAAATTTATTAAGACTTGTTCGGTGACTAATATATGATCTACCCTGGAGAATGTTTCATGTGTGCTTGAGAAGAATGTAAATTCTGTTGCTTTTGGATAGAATGTTCTGTAGATGTCTGTCAGGTCCACCTCATCTAACATGTGGTTTAAGTCCAATTTCCCTTATTGATTTTCTGTCTGGATGAACTATCATTGTTGAAAGTGGGGTACTGAAGTCCCCTGCTGTTGTATTGTTGTCTCTTTCTCCCTTCAGATCTGTTGATATTTGCTTTATAAATTCAGGTTCTCCTATGTTGTTGTGTAAAATATACAAATGTTGTATCCTCTTGATGCATTGACCCCTTTATCATTATATAATGACCTTCAGGTCTCTTCTTACAGTCTTTGGCTTAAAGTCTATTTTGTCTGATGTAAGTATAGCTACCCCTGCTTTCTTTTGGTTTCCATTTGCATGAAGTATTTTCTTCCATTCCTTCACTTTCGCTACACTATGTGTGTCCTTAAAGCTGAAGTGTGTCTCTGGTAAGCAGCGTATAGTTGGGTCTTGTTTTTTATACATTCAGCCACTCTGTTGTTTGAAGAATTTACTGCATTTACTTTTAAAATAATTATTGATAGATATGGAGTTAGTATTGCCATTTTGTTAATTGTTTTCTGGTTGTTTTGTAATTCCTTTGTTCCTTTCTTCCCTCTTGCCTTCTTTGTTTGTGATTTGATGATTTCGTAGTTGTATGCTTTCATTCCTGTATCTTTTGTGTATCAACTATAGGTTTCTGTTTGGTGGTTACCATGGGGCTTACATACAACATCATATTTATATAACAGTCTATTTTAAGCTGATAACACATTTTTACTTTGAATACATCAAAGGCTCTACATTTTTACACTACCCCTGTCACATTTTATGTTTCTGATGTCACAGTTTACATCTTTTTACGTTGTGTATCCATTAACAAATTTTGTAGTTATAGTTATTTTTAATATTTTATCTTTTAACCTTCTTACTAGAGTTATGATTTATCCACCATTATTACAAGATTAGAGTATTCTCAATTTATATATTTACCTTCACCAATGAGTTTCCTACGTTCATGTTTTCCTGTTGCCAATTAGTGTCCTTTCATTTCAGCTTGAAGAACTCCCTTGAACATTTCTTATAAGGTTGATATAGTGCTGATGAGCTTCTTCAGCTTTTGTTGCCCGGAAAACTCTTGATTTCTCCTTCGACTCTGAAGGACAGCTTTGCTGGGTAGAGCATTCTTAGTTGGCAGTTTTTTTCTTTCAGCACTTTGAATATATCATCCCACTCCCTCCAGGCCTACAAAGTTTTTGTGGAAAAATCCACTTATATTCTTATGGGGGCTTGCATAAGAACAAGTTGCTTTTCTCTTACTGCTTTTAAGATTCTCTCTTTGTCTTTAATTTTTGACAGTTTAATTATAACGTGGCTTGGTCTGGGTCCAAAGAGAGAATCCAAAGAATTCGTCCTTTTTGATGCTCTCTGGGCTTCCTGAATCTGCATGTATCTTTCCTTCCCTGATTGGGGAAGTTTTCAGCCATTATTTCTTTAAATAAACTTCCTGCCCCTTCTCTTCTCCTTCCAAGCCCCCTATAATGCATATATCGGTCCAATTATAGTGTCCCATGAGTCCCTTAAACTATCTTTACTCTTTTTCCTTCTTTTTGTCTTTTACTCCTCTGGTCGGATGAATCCCACTGCCTTGCCTTCAGGGTCACTGATCGCTTTTTATGCCTGACCTAGCATAGCGTTGAACCCTTCTGTTGAATTTTTCAGTTCAGGTATTATATTCTCCAGCACTGTCACTTCTGTTTGGTGCTTTTTTATATTTTGTATCTCTCTGTTGAAATTCTCCCTTTGTTCGTGCATGGCTCTCTTAACCTTTGTGAGCATCTTTATGACCTTTATTTTGAATTCTCTATCAGGTAAATCACTTATCTCCATTTCATTAAGATCTGTTTCTGGAGATTCATCTTGTTCTTTTGTTAGGAACGTATTTCTTTGTTTCTTCGTGGTACTTACTTTCTATGTTGGTTTCTGCACACTAGATAAAACAGCCACCTCTCCCCATCTTGACAGAGTGGTCTTGTGCAGGAGATGAACCTTGCCAGTCAGCCTGGCCCAAGCTCCTAGTTGTCTCAAACCTTTATGATTGTCCAAGCCGTCTTTTTTGTTCTTAGTGGCTCCGAGTAGCTGAGGGAGTCCCAAGACCTGTTGGTGTCCCAAAGAGAAGGATCACACTCAGCACCCAGATGCAGGATGATTAAAAGCTGGGCCCTCAGGTAGCAGCTGGGAAAGTGTGTAGTCAAGCCCCTTCCAGTGAGAAACTGGGTGACAGGCGTCTTTGTCTACTCCTTCAGTGCTGGGTTTGGGTGTATAACCTTGGAGGTGGTGCTCTTTCTCCCATTAAAAACTGCTTCTTGGGGCCAGCCCAGTGGTGTAGTGGTTAAGTTCATGTATTCCGCTTTGGTGGCCCAGGGTTCATAGGTTTGGATCCCGGGCACAGACCTAGCACTGCTCATCAAGCCGTGCTGTGGTGGCGTCCCACATAAAATAGAGGAAGCTTGGCACAGATGTTAACTCAGCAATAATCTTCCTCAAGCAAAAAGGAAGATTGGCAACAGATGTTAGCTCAGGGCAAATCTTCCTCACATGCACAGAAAAACACTGCTTTTTGTTTTCTACAGTCCTAAAGGTCTCATGAATGAAATCCCTGTTGGCTGTCAGAGCCAGGCAATCCAGGGACCCATCCCTCAGGCAGCAGTCACAAAAGCTGCAGTGTAGACGTGTGTATAAAGGTCCTTTCAGGGAGATACTGGCAACTTGGAGTGGGCTGGAGGGAGAAGGCAGGGGAGGTGTCTGCTGGCTTCTCCTCTCTCTGAGAAGATTGCAGCCAGCCCCTAGATGCAGCTCCATTTGAAGCCTGGTCCTCAGGCAGCAGCTCTTAGAGTACGCAGATCAGCCTCTTTCAGGGAGACTGAGAGATGGGCATTTGTGCCTACTGCCCCTGAGCTCAGCCCTGGGGAAACAGCCACAGCAAGTGCTTGTGTGTCCATTCAGAACTGCTTCTTTGTTTGCTGCAGTCTGTGTGTGGGTCTCGTGGACACACACCCTGTTGGGTTTTAGAGCTAGGTGTTTTGGGGACCCATCCCTCGGGTGTGAATCTTAAAAGTTAGGGAGCAGGCCAGCCCCAGTTGCCTAGTGGTTAAGTTCAGCATGCTCTGCTTCAGCAGCCCAGGTTCAGTTCCTGGGCACAGACCTACATTGCTCGTCTGTCAGTGGCCATGCTGTGGTAGTGGCTCACAGACAAAAAAAGGAAGGTTGGCAGCAGATGTTAGCACGGGGTGAATCTTCCTCAGCAAAAAAAAAGAAAAAGTTGGAGGTCTAAAAGTGGAGTCCAAACCTGTTGCCCCTCAGGGAGAAGCTGAGAGGTGGCGATTCCCTCCCTATTGTGTGGCGCCTGCTGGAGGCGGGGTTTATGAGGAGTGTGTCTCAGCCTTTCCTACCCATGTTGATGTGGGTGTTTTCTCCTTCAACAATGTGCAGCAGTCATTCGGCTAGTTTCTGGATCTCTTTTAGAGGGAATTACTCTGTGTGTAGCTTTGCATTCAGTGTGTTCACGGTGGGAAGACGGTCAGAAGCCTCCTAGGTCACCATCTGGGTCGCCTCCCTGTTTTTGTATTTAAACGTCTGGGTAGTTACCCATTTGTTTACACATCTTTCATCATCGCAAATGCATATTTTGTCCAACCAATGAGTGTTCAAAGTAGAAACTTTGAATTATTTATAAATTATGAAATGTGTTTAGATTATTTTCTAGAGAACCAGAAGCCATTCTGAGATTTTAAAATATAAGGTAGCTACTATTTATATTGCAAAAAAACGACTTGATTCTCTTTCCAGAGAGGAGAGGTTTATTGTTTTCAAATGTTTGGGCTTTAAAAAGAAGGGAAAATATAATAAACAAGATAATATTTCTGAGTTTCAGTACAATTGATGTTCTTACAATAGACCTTTTGGTAGAATAATAATAGTAATACTCAGTGACTCTGTGTCAGGCACTACTCTAATGCTAGATATAGATACATGTATGCATTATATATATGTGTATATGTGTGTGTCTATATTTATATATGTATGTATACACACATATACATTTAATCTGCACCACAACCATATAAGGTTGGCACAATTATTATTTCTATTTTGTAGGAAGAGAAATAAGGCACAGAGAGGTTAAATAACTCATCCAAGGACACTTAGTAGTAAAAGGCAGAGGTGAGATTTGAACCCATTCAGTCCAAAGTCTACACACTGCCTTATAAGGTACAAATTGAATTTTCACCTTAACTCAGGGAGGTTGTAAAAATGTGACCTATAAGCTGGGTCAGTAGAGTGAGCTAGCTCCCGTGATCTTCGCTAGACTCTGCTTGGAGAAGTAGAGATCGTAGCAAGAAAGAGGAGGTAATTGTGCCCCCCCTGGACCATCAGACCACCCTGGACCTCGGGGATTGTCCCTGAGAGCCACACTCTAAGACAGATCCAAATAAATCCTGGTGAAAGGATGTCGGGGCCAGTGAGGGAGTGGGGATGGAGGGCCTCAGAGAGAACAAGGCATTGGAGGCAGGCTAGCTGTGTGGATAATGGGAACCTCTGTGGTGTGGGAAGGAATAGGCTTGTGCCGTGTGGCCCATAGGGTACACCTAGAGCCAGGGCATCGTCAGACACGCCCGAAGGTGGATTCACGGCTCGTCAAGTAGCTGGTCCACCATCACCAAAGACTAGTGGGAATGTGCAAAGGGGAGTCAGACATTGGGTGGAGGCTTAAAGGAGATCAGTGCCCCCACATTTTAAACACTTGTGAAATGACAATGCCCAGGGACCCATCCCTGATGACTGGGGTTTAGTAGCTCAGCAAAGGGCCTGGTTGTCTGTCCTTGTGACAAGCACCAGGTGATTCTGAGACGGACATTCCTCAGAGTGGAGTTTGGGAGTCGCTGGACGAGTCTCACTCGTTACGTCCTGCCCCCTGATGGTCTGTAGTCTGTTCAGTCCCCAGAGAGAAGGGAGCCACGAAGAATTCAGAGCAGTTGGATTGGAGCTGATTTCAGGAAGGTCAGTGCAGCTGCTGTGTGCAGCTGGGACTGAGGGGGTACAGGCGGGAGCCCAGGCAGTCGCTGTGCTGGGAGTGAAGTACTGTAGGCCTTGAAGCCTGAGCTAAGCTGGTGTCGAAGGCAAGGAAACGGAAAGGGGAATTTGGGGGACAGTTAGAGATTCTTAGACGAAGCCATACTTCTCTGAAAAACTGCATCCTAAGACACAGAATATTAATTTACCAGAAGGGTTTTGAAACACAACCTGTCCAAAACATGGGGACTGTGCACATGAGCAAATACAGATTGAGCGTAGATGAGTAACAACTTTTCGTGAAGCACTTTAAAAAAACTATGCAGGACGTTTCCCCAGTGCACAGATTATAAATCGCACAGCCACATAATTCGCGAGCTGCTTTGTCCGATCCATCTGATAGGCTTTTCTGGTTGTTCTGGTGCTTTGTTTGTGGCATGTCTTTTAAAGTCCTCCTTTAACTGAAATTAAATCGAACATACCACTTTGGAGTCAAAGAGAGAGAGGTGAGAGCTAGGGACGTGAATTTAGGCATCGCCCGGGTATTGATGGAACGCACAGCCGTGGGACTGAGAATGAGTCACCCAGGGAGTGAGTGTGGCTGGAGAAGAGAAGCGGCTGAGGACCAGGCCCTGAGCACACAGCACTCAGAGGACAGCGAGGGGAAGTGGGCCAGGACGGAGACCAAGGAGGAGAATCAGGGGAGTGTGGCGCAAGAGGAGACACGAGAGCGTGAGTGAATGGATGAAGACTCGAGGGCAAGCCGGGGCGCTTGGACTTTGGGGATCCTGCCTTTGTGATTTTAAATGGCCTGCATTATGTAGACGGTCTTGCTAATGTGGCTTTATGAACTGGCCTCCCAGGCCGGACCCTTCAGACTCCGCAGTAGCTATTTTATGAGGCGAGTGCATCCCTTCGTCTCTCAGGCATTTCCTTCCTTTGGTTTCCGGTTTTGTTGAGGTACCAATGCATCTTTTCCATTTTGTTGATGTGTCAGTGCATCTGTCCTGCTTTTGAGGCTATAGAAGTCAGTGGTGACTTTTCGTCACCTGCAGTAAAAAGCCTTGGCTGCGTGGACAGTGGATGCTGCGGTTCAGGTGTGTGGAGCCCCAGCAGCTCTGGGCTTTCCTGACGTGCCAGGCATCTAGCTGGACAAATAGGCCTTATGGTTGGACAGTCATGGATCACTTTTTGGCGAGGAAGTCATTATTGCCTCCATTTTACAAACTGGGCCCAAATAGGCTGAGAACCACGGGCTAAGCTTATGCATCAGCATGTATATCTGTAGACACTGTTTCGGGCACATCTTTGGTAACCGACTGTCTAAAGGCTGTGGAGACACCCATAGTCTGTGAGGTCGTAAAGCAGCATCTTCTCTAGGAGCTAGAAGCATTGTCCGTCCAGGCCTGCCAGGCATTTTGTGCTCCGCTTGCCAAATGAAGAAATTTGAATAAAGCTAATTCCATTTACAAGATATGAATCTGACATAGTGCCCTCAACTTTAACTCAACTGGCTATTTGCCCACTGGGCATCCCTAAGATGCATGTGTGCACTATAGCTGTCAGAAGCCGGATCTGCTGATGGTGCCAAGATGTTCCTGAGACTGGGGAAAAGGAGTGAAGGGTTTTGAGAGCTTCCTTATGCTGCTGACAAGAAATCATGTCCAACTAAAACATCCAGAACACTCTGTTGATCATTTTGAAAGAGCCAGCCATACATCACTTTGGCCAAGATCTTATTAGCGTTGGAGACCAGCCAAATGCCACAAAAAAAATTGTTGAATTTGTTTACTTTTGACCACTTTGAGATCCTGGACATTTGCTTGGTGTCGCATATGCTCAGGAAGAATGCATGCAATTCATATAAATGGTAAATGGTAGCGTAAAGTGGATAGTTAAGCAAGAGTTCCTGGGGCCTATTGCTCAGTTCCTATATAAAGTTTCAATCCTTTCATTCTCTTTTTTTTTTTCTATTATGAGGGATATATCAGCCATTTGCAAATAATTTTATATTTTGCATTTTCTTCTGAAATGCAAGTTTCTTACAGCTTTATATTGATTTGGGAGTAATCCCAGCCCCGTGCTTTGGCCTCAGACCACTGTTTGGTTGTAGAGGTCATCCATTGGCCCAGGGCCACTAACCCAGCAGGCAGCGCATCCCAGCAAAGAGCAAATTCTGCTTCCCCAGAGTGAGCACTAGGACGCCGTGAACACGGCACCCTACCTGTCAAAGTCCGAGGCGCCTCTGTGCACCGCCTACTCTGGGTGGCTCGACTGGACTCGACCCCTAGTCCCATCACGTCATCTCCTTTGGACTCAGTCATCCTCCTGCGAAAGCTGCCACGGTGCTGCTCACACCCCAGCATTTTCCTACTTAGGTTTTAGAACGAAGAGAGTGTTAACCCCTTTTTGCCTCTTTCTCCTCCAAAGGCCCCTTGACCCCTGGCTGAGGTATTTTAGCATGTAACCTTTGTGGTCCATGGGCAAAGCCATTCCTTCCAGGCAGAAGTACGCCCTGCTTCTCCTCCTCGTGTCACTGTACACCTGTGGACCCTGAGAGAGAAGACCCCAAACCCCAGCACAAACTGTGCAGGGGACAGGTCAGGATCGTCAAGGGGATGGCCAGACCTTTGGACCTCAGCACGCGAAGCAGGCCCCCATGAGACGTTTCTTACTGGTGCTTAGGACCGTCATGAATAGCTCGGTGCAGAAAATACATGCTGAGTCTATGGTTCATAGAGAAGTGGAGACATGCAGAGACACCGCTGCTGAGTGATAGGAATGAGGGAGATACACCAGCAAAGTGCCTCTGCTAACCTCCCAGTTCAGCAACTGGGAAAGTAGCAGGGGCCACACGTGGGGGTGGGAAAGAATGCTCAGAAGAAGCAAAATCAGGAGATCAAACATTTTTATGACTTTCTAAAGCACCAAACCTAATGGCGAGGAAGTGAGACCGTTTACATATCAAATGCAGATGGGTTCCCTATGTCCCTGATTTACGGACGTAGGTAATTAATTTATAGTGGCCTGCTGAAGTGAGCAGGAGAGCTAGACAGGCAGGTGCGATTCTTTATGCACAGTGTCACATTGGCAGCAATGCCGCATTTTACTCGGCACTCCGTATATCCTCGATGGGGGCAGTTGTCGTACATAGTGTGGCTGGCATAGTGTTAATAATCGCTCCCACCTGCTAATTGTTAACCACATGCTGGGCGCTGCACCAAGCACATCGCATGCACTGCCTCGTCACATCCTATAACTCTATGAGGAGGGAGCTATTATCATCATCACCCTTTACAGCTGAGGGCTGTGGGGCTCAGAGAGGCCAGATGACTTGCCCGAGGCAACAGGGTCTGTCTGACTTTAGACTCAAGCTCTCAACCACTGCCCTAAGCTGGAAGAGTAGCGATCCCAGGATGCCTTGAAATAAGAGGGGGAGACAGTATTGTGTCACAGACTAAGAGTAAGGAAAATTCTATTTTGTGAGTGAAAAGTTAGAGAAACTAATAATAGCTCTCAACCAGGTCATGAAGATTCTTTTTGTCCTCAGGGGTCCTGGTATCTCCTGTTAAAGATGACCATTTGGTGGCGTGTCAGTCTGGGCTTCCTGAGCTCAGCTGACCACGGCAGTGTCCAGTGAACTTCACTAAGCACAGTGTCTGTACCTTGACCAAACTCTGTACCTCTACTGCCCATCCAGAAGCGCCGGTCCCGGTGAGGCCCCGAGAGAGGCCAGGATGGCTTGGCCCAGCCCTTTATCCCACGGGGAAAGTCTGTCTTCCTGCAGCCTGGGAGAAAACGCCAGCTCTGATCACAGGAGAGCAGCCCTGGCTGTGGGTCCCACAGGGCTGGTCTGGGAAGGGTGCTATGCCACCAAACAGGCAACAGCAACAACGGAGGGCAAAAAGAATAGCTCTCCGTGTAAATAAGTGTGGGAGATATTGGGTTAAATAACATAAATATGTTTCCTTAAGAAGTGGCTTTATAAAAATGAAATTTATTTGTTTTGAAAAACTCAAGCACTGCAAAAAAGTACAAAATCTAGTTGAAAAGTATTTCCCAGAATCTCACCAGCCCTGAAATAACCGTCATTAACATTTGTTGAACTCTGTTGCAGACACTGCTCTGTGCTTATGTACAAAGAGAAGAAGGGAAGGGACGCGAGATGCATACAATGCTACAGAGACAGACAAAAATATTAGAAAAATGGGGCTGTATTCTATGTAAAAGTACTGGGTTTGTTACTTGATATTGATTGAAGAAAAGCTGACTGAAGGTGAAGCTGAAGGAATTGACGGCCTTCCTTGATATTAATATTCATTTCTAAAATTTACTACTAAAATTAAGAAAAGAGATTCTGAAAACATTTAAGAGGTCAGAGCCCCTGCCTTCTTCAACTGCGTGCTTCCACTTCAGCTGGAACGTTGGCTGTGGAAGAAAGAAGGAGCAGCCACGTGTGCGCTTTCTCTCCTTACAACTCCCAGTTGCATTATAGTATCTTATCTGGATCTATAGCATTGACGTTCTGTTTCGTGGCCATAAATGCCGCAGTTACTTAGTTTCTGTTTAAGTGGAACCAAGTGGAAGTGGAAGGTCTTCCCCTTCGTTCTTGGTTTCATGTTTTCTCCATGCCCAGGCTCTTTATCTCAGCTCTTTTTCTGGTCGTCTGGATTTTGTCATCTGGTGGCTTGTTAACCACGGGTTCCCGGGGGCTGCACACCTAGAGTGTGTGTTTGAGATCGTCTCTCTGCTGCCTGTGATCGTCAAGGACAACTTGACTGGATATAAAAGTCTTGCTTTGCAACTTTGTTCACCTCAGAACTTTGTAGACATTGCTTGCTTCCCCTCTGCTTTGAATTTGCTAGGAATCCAGAGGCTGGTCTGAATCTTTCCCCATCCTAGTAAATTCTGGATGCCCTTAGAATTCTTTTTTTCCCCCCAGTCTTGAGGTTAAGTAATTTACCAGGATATATATTGGTGTTGCTCTGTGTCGTTTTTTTCCCCCGGAACACGCCATGTCCTTTCAATCTGGAGAAAAACGACGTTCGTTAGTTTAGGAAATCTTTCAACTGTTAAAACTTTGAATATTTTAATCTTCTGTTTGCTCTTTTCTCTTCCTCAGGAATATCTGTTATGTGTGTATGTTGGTTATCCTTTGCCCTCAGTATCTATTATCTTCTTTAAAATAATTTCATGTTGTCTGGATTCCTCATTCCTAGCTGCCACGTCTCTGTGTTCAGCACCTGCGTGTGTGCATGTGTGTGTTTGTGTGTGTGTGCCTTCCGATGCAGTTTCTACCTCACTGACAGTTCCTTTGCTTTTTTTCATTTGTTTCCTGAGCTCCACCGACGTTCTTTTCATCTCCTTCTAGTGTGTTCTAATAGTGCTTCCTTGAATTCTGGTGACTCCTCTTGTGACAAATCATGCTGTCTGTAATCTCTTTAGGACTCTGGTGACCACCTGCATTCTGAGGTCATCCTCTTGTGATGTGTGTTCTTCACTTGATTTGTCTTATGTTCCTTTCCTCTTTCAAAATGTATTAATTTTTTTTTTTGAGGAACATTAGCCCTGAGCTAACATCTGCCGCCAATCCTCCTCTTTTTGCTGAGGAAGACTGGCCCTGAGCTAACATCCGTGCCCATCTTCCTCTACTTTATATGTGGGATGCCTGCCACAGCATGGCTTGACAAGAGGTGTGTGGGTCCGCAACCAGGATCTGAACCGGTGAACTCCAGGCCGCCGAAGCAGAACATGCAAACTTAACCACTGGGCAGTGGGGCTGGCCCCAGAAATGTATTAAGAACTCAAATGTCTCAAGTATAAAGTTTTTCCAACAAGTATTTCCTTTTCTTGACGTGTGTGTGTGTGTGTGTGTGTGCACGTGTGTGAGGAAGATTGGCCCTGAGCTATATCTGTTGCCAATCTTCCTCCTTTTGCTTACTTGAGGAAGATTGTCGCTGAGCTAACATCTGTGCTAATCTTCCTCTGTTCTATGTGGGATGCCGCCATAGCACAGTTTGTCAGGCGGTGCTAGGTCCACACCCAGGACCAGAACCTGGGACCCTTGAGCCACTGAAGCTGAGCGCAGGGACTTAACCACTACACCACTGGCCCAGCCTCCTCTTCCTGACGTTTCTAATGATAGCTTAGTACACAATAACTTATTACTTGTTTTATTTGGCAGAATCGTTGGGAAGGACACATTTATAGGACACATACTGTGTGCCAAGAATTATCCCAGACCCTGTACATTTTCTCCTTTAAGCCTTGTCCCATCTTACAGATGAGAAAACTGAGCCTCAGGTAAAGTGACCAAACCAAGTCACCAAGCTCATGCGAGGACAAACAAGTGTGTGAGGCAGGGTCTGTGTGGTCTTTGAGGCCTTTCCTTGCCCACAGACCCTGGGCAGCAGCGGTGGCCTGCGATTGTCCTGGTGGGTGACATGTGACTCTCGGTAGTGAGTCAGAATGGAAAGCCCTGAAGCCCTCCCTTCTGTCATCCAGTGAATCAAAAACACTGTTAGTTTGTCAACAGCTTGTTCGTGGACAATTTTTAAACCATGTAGCTATCAAATTCCCAACTGAGGCTTAGAGCAATTAAGAAGTTTACCCCAATTCACCCAGCTGGTGCAACCCTACATCTTGGGAGATGAAGACCCATCCTTACTAACACTTCAAGCACGTAGGTTAAATGGCTCTGTGACAATTTAGGGAGAATGATCTGTGCTTTCTGAGATTTCTGAAGAAAACATTATTTAAAAATTATATCAATATTGTAATAACAATGTAGGGGCATGTAAGAAAGAAGAATTTTTTTTTTTTGAGGAAGATTAGCCCTGTGCTAACTACTGCCAATCCTCCTCTTTTTGCTGAGGAAGACTGGCCCTAAGGTAACATCCATGCCCATCTTCCTCTACTTTATATATGGGACGCCTACCACAGCATGGCTTTTGCCAAGAGGTGCCATGTCCATACCTGGGATCGGAACTGGTGAACCCCGGTCTGCCATGAAGCAGAACGTGTGAACTTAACTGCTGCGCCACCAGGCCAGCCCCAAAAGAAGAAATTTTTAAAAATTATCCCCATCCTGGGCTTTACTGCTCTAACAAATAACGCACTTTTATTTTTCCTTCTCCTCTTAGTAACTGCCCATATTTATGCACGGTTTGCATAACTGTGATAAGGCAAAGATACAGTGGTATTTTCTGGTGACTTCATTTATCATTATAGCATTTTTGTGTTGTCACATTTTCTTCATAATACTCATTTTATGGATAAACCAGGGTTTTCTTAGCTTCCAGTTTATTTCTAAGTTTTGTTCTCCCCTCTCTCTGCCTCACCACCCTCCCTACCCTGTGATTTCACATTATCCCTGGTGTGTTAAGGGTAGTGATCCGAAATTGATCCCAGGCGAAATTGCACTGAAGCCATAAAATCGTGGTTTGAGATTTTTAAAATAAAGTAGTAATTCTGGGGGTGCCCTTCTCGCTCTTGAGACATGAAACGTATTCTCCTTCCTCCCACCATCAGTTTTTGCTG
The DNA here is from genome assembly GCF_041296235.1 of Equus asinus. Classification (NCBI taxonomy): domain Eukaryota; kingdom Metazoa; phylum Chordata; class Mammalia; order Perissodactyla; family Equidae; genus Equus; species Equus asinus. The sequence continues at coordinate 68,169,986 of NC_091793.1, read as the reverse complement.
GGCAGTAAGCGGTGAGTGCTTGGCACAGCTTTTATAGCTGTTAACATTGGACAATCAGCTGCGACCATGTTCGTTAGCAGAGTCGTGTTAACCTGATCGCTGTTAATGGAAAAAGCAGCGTGCTCCGGTTGCCTGGGGTGCACTCCAGTGCGCTTTACGTATTAGGTCTGGGCTGGGAGCACTTAAAATAAATCAACCAGGTCAAGGCAAACATTAATCTCTGCTCCGGAGTTTGTTCTTATTTTTTTTAAGTTAACGAGCTGGAGCAGAAACAATAGAATGTTCTCAGCCTAAAGCCCCCAGTGAATTGCCGGTCAGAGGGGTGAATTTTCTGACCAGGTGGGTGTTCAAGGTATTGAACTCAGTGCATCCTGGAGTTCCACGCGGCTGAGGGTGGGTTGACAGATGGAATGAGCTCTTCTGCGCATGCGCTCTCTCTGCAGCAGGCTCTCAGGTCGCTCCTGAGTGTCCTCTAAAGATTTTGACGTCTGCACTCAGAAATGGACAAATACCTATTTCTGAGGCTCTGTGCTAGGGATCCGGGCAGATGAAAGAGCTTTGGGGCCTGGCCTGTCTGCTCTGTCTGCCTTAGGGGCTTGTAATCCGTTTGGGAGACTCGGAAACTTTGAGAGGCAGCGATTCGGGTAGCACAGGGTACTGTGGGGCTGCCAGGAGTTTAGGGAGGACGGGCTTCTGTGAACGAGAGTCAGGAGGAGTTCCTGCAACGCGCAGGTGACGTAGGCTTTGACGTTTGGGTTCATTCACTATTCAACAAGTGTCTCTTGAGCTGGGAACATAGTAATGAGCAGGCACCTACTTTTGTAAAACTCACATTCGAATCCAGGGGAAGGCAGACGGTAAAGAGGTAACTTCAGAGAGCAGGATGAAAAAACGAAAAGATCTGGAGAAAGGGCTCTGTAGGCTGAACAGCAAGTGCCCTGAGGCAGCAGGAGCCCAAAGTCTGAGGATTAGCACAAAGGCCCCTCTCCTTCTTCAGGTCCCTTCGTCCTGTCTTAATTAGCACTTACCACTGCGCTCATCTCCCCCCCACCTGCTTTATTTTTCTTGTTGGTATTCATGACACATGACACATGTATTCAAAACACATTTATGTTTTATATTCTGTGTTTGGTTGTTTTTCTTTGCTGTCCTCAACTAGAATGTAAAGGCCATGAGACTTTGTTTTGTTTCTTGCTGTATCTTGAGTGCCTGGAACAGTGCCTGGCACCTCGTAAGTGCTCAGTGAATATTGGATGGCAGAATGGAGGGTCCGTGTGGCTGAGCACGGAGAGCCAGGGAGAGAGTGGTACAAAATTCAGAGGAGCGTGTAGATGGGAGGGAGTGGACGCTCGGCATTTATGAGGGAATGAGCAAGGTCTCTGCAGGGACAGTGGAAAGACCAGATGCACGGGGGCAGAAGGAACCATCTAGAAGGCAAACCAAAGAGCCTTCGGTGGAGGTCAGAGAGAACGTCAGTCCTTCTCGCGTCTCCTACGTTGCGCCTCCCTTTCTCCCTTCCTCCCTTTGCTGTTCCTTTCCACAGTTTCGAGCACTAACTGTGTTCCAAGCTCTGTTGGCACCAGAGATTCGAAGGAAGGACACGGCATGGTAGGATATTTGACTGGAGAGAACGGTAGTCCATCCTAAAGATTTGAAAGGAGAGAATCAAATTACAGAAAAATATAGGAAACTCGATTATTTGCACAGAAACTTTTATGTGTGCTCCTAGGTTTTCCTTGCTGCTTACAGCACTAACATTGACATCCGGCAATTAGCTTAAAGACTGTGGTTCTGGGAAGTCGTTGCTGACTCATTAATGCTGATTGATATGTGTGTTTGTGTAACTGACACAATCAGATGATTGTTGTAGAGCACTAATGGAGTAACTGGTAAATGAGATCAGTGTAAACATGCAGAAGTTGATTCATGTGTATCTAATGAAAAGACTATACAAAGATAATAGAAATGCTTGTGCTTGTCATGGGGAGAATGTGTGTTTGTGTGTGTGTCAGCCTCATTGACCGGACTTCGCAAGGAGAGAAAGTATCATGTTTTCTCATTTCTTTCCTTCCAGGAGTAATTCCAGCTAATGGGAGGATGAACGTGACTGTGAAGTTTACACCCTTTCAGTATGGCACTGCACAAATGAGAATGCGCTTATGGATTTCACAGTTCAACTCTCAACCCTACGAATGTGTCTTCACGGGGACGTGCTGTCCCAACATGGCTCTGAAGTATGGCTGCTCTGGGATGTTTGGTTTATTCTTAAAACGTTTTTAAAAATCCAAGTCTTCCTTTCTTCCATTCTGTCTTTCTTCCTTGTAACAGAGTGCCATCAGCAACTTACTTAAGATGATGAACTTTTATAAAATACACCTTAAAATATAATAGTGATGTGGAATACTACTCAGCCATAAAAAAGAACAAAATCATCCCATTTGCAACAACATGGATGGACCTTGAGGGAATTATGTTAAGTGAAATAAGCCAGATAGAGAAGGACAATCTCTGTATGACTCCACTCATATGGGGAATTTAAACATGTGGACAAAGAGAACAGATTAGTGGCTACCAGGGGAAAGGGGGGCTGGGGGGTGGGCACAAAGGGTGAAGGGGTGCACCTACACCACGACTGACAGACAATAATGTACAACTGAAATTTCACAATATAGTAACCTATCATTAACTCAATAAAAAATTTAAAAAATATATATAATAGCGATGCATAGACTCTCTCTATGCTTGTAGCAGTAGTTGCTTCTGCCGAGAGGGGAGGAGATGACAGAGAAAAAGGGGTTTTGAGGGCTACTTTCTTTCTCTGATTACTCTCAGCGTGCTGTTGGAATGTTTGACCATATGTATACATTACCGTTCGTTCAAAAATTTAAATCATGAGGCCAGAACAACATAACTGTTTTCAAAGTTCCAATAGAACATTATAATTGAGTGCCTGCTGTTTGCAGTGACCATTGCAAAGCCCCATGAGAAATGGTCCACACCCTGAAGATACTCACAACAGAGGGGCCAAATGAAGTCATGTGTAACAAGTGACCTGGACATAAGGCGAAAATGGAAATGTGCCCCATGGGAGTGTTTTTTAAAGCATCGTTAGCTTTCAAGTCAGAGTAAAGATGTGAAATGGGACTAAGTTTTACTTTGTAATAAATTTTTTCTGAACTTCTATTTCCATTTGAATGTGAGCTTGTATTTTTATATACTAATGGATCAAGTTAATGTTTGTTTAATATACATTATTTTTATAAAAATTAAAAGGAGAATTTATCACTGTATAAATACTAATCTTAGAAAACCCTCACAAACATTTTGAAAATGGTAAAGAAATATTTTGATTTTCCTCCTCTTCCCTTCATACACACATACAAATCACATATCAGCATCATTAGGCATATTAAAAGTGAAGTAACAACCTTAAATATGAACTAACTCCATGAGTTATTATATGTTTATATCGTGATTTCTTCCTCAAAATTCACAGCAGCCTAAGTCAACTATAGGATATTAGCGTGGCCCGGTGAACCCACATCCTGCAAGTAACCGTAGTAGAAATAAAGTCACTCAGGCAGTAAACAGGGAGCATTGGATATAAATACAAAACAGCTCTAATTTTTCTGGTGTCAGATAACTGGCTGAGCAAAATGCTGTTTGCCATCTCATGTCATGGGCTGCAATACGCAAATGGCTTTCTTAGAGACATCACTCGAGTTGGGTTATTGCTTATATGTCCTTCCATGGACGTGTTCTCAAATACAGGAGAGCTTTGTGTGGCAGGAGCACCACGCAAACACAGGCGTATGCTATTTCTAAGCTATTGTATTTTGGTTTTCCAGCTAGAGTTTGGCATCTTATTTAGTGCCCTCTTGTCATTTGCAAGGGCTATGTCTCAAGGGCGTGTCTCCCCAGACTATGGATAGTACTAGAACATATAAATTCCACCAGAAGGAAAAAATTACCCTGGCCGCAGTATTCTCTGAAAGTTTCCTAGGTTGCTTTCTCATTTCAGAAGAGCGTGTGTGCTGGACTTTCTCACGTCCTAAATTCGGCACCGCCAAATTCCACCTGTGACTCTTTAGTTTATCACTGTCTCAGACCCCTTCATTTCCATCGTCAGCACTAGCAGTTAGATTTCTTAAGGAAGCTGGTTTTTAACACTCTCAGAAACTTTTTCTTTTCCTACTGTTTACAGCAGAGGGGATGTGGGAGCTATGCTGAGATGCGGATGCTGAGCTGCAGCTCACTCCCCAACCAAGCGCCTCCTCCCTGCGCAGCACAGCCTGTCAGTCAGTGTGTGTCTCCCCAAAGGCCGTGGGCCTCTCAGGACGCTCTTACGCGGGCCATGTTAAATGTGGGATTGCTGGCACAGCGCCCACGTCGGGCAGTGGGGCCTGTTCAGTAGGTGCTCAGCAAACGCATATTGACCATATTGATGCCGTCAGAACGAATGCATGGAAGCATGTCCTTGTCTTATTTCTGTAACGTCCTGGACTTAGGTAATCCTATAACACAAGTCTTCACATATTCCTGCTTAAAGAAATGCTTCGTGGGTAACGCTAAGGAACATAACTTGGTTCTACTGCATCTCGTGATAAGCAACTCCAGCAGCTTCTATAGGGATGTCAGCAGCACTGTCTGTACCTACATTTGTCCAAAGGCAGTTTTCAGTTACAGAAAAAGTCTCAAACATTAGTCTGAATCACTCTTGCAAGATCTTGCTACAAACAGTGGGCATAATCATTCTTTTACTAGGAAGATAAATCAATGTAAGATTTTTTCAATTATTTTATTGAAGTCATGTCAGCTTATAACACTGTAATTTCAGGTGTCCATTATTACATTTCAGTTTCTGTGTAGACTGCATTGTGTTCACCACCAATAGTCTAGTTTTCATCCTTCACCACACGTATGTGCCCTTTTACCCCTTTCGTCCACCCTCCCATCCCCTTCCCCTCTGGTAACCACTAATCTGTTCTCCTTGTCCTTGTGTTTGTTTATCTTCCACATATGAGTGAAATCATGCAGTGTTTGTCTTACTCTGTGCGGTTTATTTCACTTAACATAATACCCTCAAGGTCCATCCATATTGTTGCAAATGGCACGATTTTGACTTTTTTATGGCTGAGTAGTATTCCATTGTATATACATACCACATTTTCTTTATCCATTCATCAGTTGATGGGCACTTGGGGTGCTTACATGTCTTGGCTGTTGTGAATAGTGCTACAATGAATGTAGGGGTGCATATAGCTTTTTCAATTATTGATTACATGTTCTTTGGATAAATACTCAGTGGTGCAATAGCTGGATCATATGGTAGTTGTATTTTTAACTTTTTGAAAAATCTCTTTTTTTTCTGTTTTCCATAATGGCTGCACCAGTTTGCATTCCCACCAGCAGTGTATGAGGGTTCCCTTTTCTCCAAATTCTCTACAACACCTATTACTTCTCATCTTGATAATTATAGCCATTCTGACAGGTGTGACGTAATATCTCACTGTAGTTTTGATTTACATTTCCCTAATAATTAGTGATGTTGAACATCGTTTCCTGTGCCTGTTGGCCATCTGTATATCTTCTTTGGAAAAATGTCTGTTCATTTCCTCTGCCATTTTTTGATTGGGTCGTTCTTTTTTGTTGTTGTTGAGTTGTGTGAATTCTTTATATGTTTTGGAAATTAACCCCTCATCAGATATATGATTTGCAAATGTTTTCTCCCAGGTGGTGGGTTGTTGTTTCGTTTTGTTGATGGTTTCCTTTGCTAAAATGCAGAAGCGCTTTAGTCTGATGTAGTCCCATTTGTTTATTTTTTCTTTTGTTCCTGTTGCCTGAGTAAACATGGTATGCAAAAAGATGCTGCTAAGACCAATGTCAAAGAGCTTATTGCCAATGTTTTCCTCTCAAAGTTTTATGGTTTCAGGTCTTACATTCAAGATTTTCTTAAATTTAGCTATTGAAAACCGACAGCCTAGAAGTAAATTATGCTAGCCCATGAGAGCATTTTTCAGCCTGTCATGTTTTCCACTTGTTCTCTTCTTTGAGAATCTAAGGAAAAGGAGCCGCTGGTGGGCTATTTTGATGTACATGATTACACTCTGGTGGACTGAGATTGTGTTTCTTTTAATTGACCCGGTTTTAGCACACAGCTTGATTCTCAGCTTAGCTGTAGTAATTAATGGACTGTAAGTCATGGCATTATCAGACGGAACACAAAAATAGGAGCCTTGAGTCGTTGGATTCTATACTAATTGAATATCTGTCTCAAACTATAGATTAGAAGAATTCGAAAAGCTGAATGCTCTTTCTAAGAAAGTAGACATCCCTCCAGAAAAGGCAATGACACGTATAAACTTTCACCGACGGCCAGCCCGGACGAAGCCTCCAAAGCTTAAGGTGAGGTGGGCTCCGTGCTGAGCAGGATGGAGGGAGGGACGGAGAGGCAGAATAACGAGTTTCCCTCCTGATTTGCTCCCAGGAAATTGAATATCAGAACTTGAGATTTCCAGTAGACTTATCAAATCCATTTGCTGTGGCAACCGTTTTAAACCAAGAACCAGGAAAATTGAAGATTAAAGAATTGAGAGAAGGTACCCAGCTGGCCCACCGTCAGTCAGCCCCTGGGCAGAATAGGGGAGGATTACTGCTCGTCACGTGTGCTGTTTATGGGCGAGACACAACCTTGTCAGGGCGCTCTGAGGTTTTGCTGTTAGAAATTGTTTTTCTCTCGGCCAACGATTGTGTTTTGGTTACTGGTATAATCATTGTTTGCTCCTTCCCTCAGTTTTGGACCAAGGCAATGAGATTTCAAGGGCAAGACAGATGAAGGAAGCACTCTTTGAACAGAAAGTCAGACGGGACACTTATGAAGAGATCAAAAATCACCTTAAGTGGTAAGTGTTGAGCAATGATTTGTATCAAGTGACAGTCCAATGTTTTTAGTAATGGCGTTTTATACCTAAGGCACAATGAAATGTAATGAGTTTTAATGCCCTTTGAAAATTTGATTATTCTCTCCCCTCTGCGCGGCCTTGTATTTCAGAATGAAGTTTCTGTTAGGAATAAATCAATGTGACCAACCATGCTCTTTCCTCAGTGTGACCAGACAGTGGCAGAATCAGAGTGAACTGTGGGAGGAGCTGGGACACTGCTCCTTGCTGGCCACTGCTGCCAGTACCCCTCTTGCTCCAGGACAGAGCTGGGTGACGCAGGCGCCCCAAATCTCGCCCCACCGTGAGCCCCCTGTGCCCTGTGCTGTGTGCCCCAAGGGCCTTATGGGGAGCCTGGCTCCTACACTCAAAGTAGAGCCCTTTTCACAGTTTTTTTACCAGATCATACCAGGCGTATCGGTGTATACAGTTTCAGCGAAAGTAAACTTGAAACACTCTTGAATTGAGCTAAAAAAGAGACTCCTGGGAAAGGCCTTTGAGAGGCTGCCTCATCCATGCCCCTGCCTCCATGCTTCCCAGACAGACAGAACTCACCCTGAGCTGAGGACCTTCCCAGGTGTCTCCCACCCTGTCACCCTGCTGGCACGAGGGCGTGCCCTTTATTTCCCTCTGCGACAGTGTGGGTCTCTACTCAGGGTCTGGCCTCAAGTATGCCAAGTAACTCAAGGTCATTTAAAAAATACTCTTTCCCTGTTATAAAAAATGGACACATTGTCATTGTAGAAAACCTGAAAAATATTTTTTTATTTTTTAAATAAGTATTTTAATTATTTAAATATTGTAATTTTTTTTTGAAGTATAGAGAGGGAAAAAAACCACTATAGTGCAATGATCACTGTCAACACTGGTATATTTCCTTCCTTCTATGCTTTTTTGTAACATACTTGAAATCACATCCTAAATTCAATTTCGAATGCTGGATTGTTCACTTAGTAGTTTCTCCCTTTCTGTTGAAAGATTTTAAATCTGCAAGTAACACCCATATACGCTTGACGTAGTTTCCTCAGTTGTTAACTTTGTGCCACATGCACTTCCCCTCACTCTCTATGTGTACACACATTTGTGCACGCGTGCACAGATGCACACACGTCCTTTATTTTCCTGAACCATTTGAAGTAAGTTGACGATACCTTGAGGCCTAAAGACTGTCGCATGTAGCCTAAGAACAGCACGTGCTCCAGCGTTACCGTAACTACTTCTAAGAAATTTAACATTGATACAATATGAAATAATCAGCCACGTTCAAATTTACCCAGGCGTCCCAATACTGCCCTTTTTACCTGGGCTTTTTGTCTGTGGAGAGGAGGGATCCAGGGTCCAATCGAGGATTATACAATTTGTGTTTGGTTTTCATGTGTCTTTAGTCTCCTTTAATCTAAACCAGCTCTCCAGACACCCCCTCCCCTTTCTAAATCCTAGCTACCTATTTATTTTGAACAGGCACCAGGCTCCATGATAGACACATTATGTACCAGAGTTTTTAAAACTGTGACAAAATTCACATAACATAAAATTCATCATTTTAACCATTTTAAAGTGTACAACGCAGAGGTTTTAGTATTTTCACAATGTTGTGTAACCATCATCACTACTTAGTTCTAGAACATTTGCATGACTCCAAAAAGAAACCCCATGCCCATTAAGCAGTCACTCCTCAGTCCCCTTTCCCCCCAGCCTCTGGCAACCGCTGATCTACTGTCTATCTCTATAGATTTGCCTACTATACACATTTCATATAAATGGAATTGCACAATATAGGGCCTTTTGTAACTGACTTCTTTCATTTAACAGGCTTTTAAGTTTGTTCCACATCGTAGCATCTGTCAGTACTTCATTCCTTTTTACGGCGGAATAACATTCCATTGGGTGGACATAGTACGTTTTGTTTATTCATTCATCAGTTGACAGACATTTGGGTGGTTTCCACCTTTTGGCTATTATAACTAATTCTGCTATGAACATTTAATTACAAGTTTTTGTGTGATCATATCTTTTCGGTTCTTTTGGCTGTATACCCAGGAGTGGAATTGCTGGGTCACGTGGTAACTCTATGTTTGACTTTTTGAGGAGCAGCCAAACTGTTTTCCATGGTGGCTGCACCATTTTACACTCCCATCATCAGTGTGCAAGGGTTCCAATTTGTCTACATCCTTGGCAATACCTGTTACTTTCCTTTGTTATTAGTATCATCATCATCCTCCTCATTATAGCCATCTTAGTAAGCGTGAAGTGCTGCATCACCATGGTTTTGATATGCATTTCCCAATGTCTGATGATGTTGAGCATCAAGATTTTCTGTTCACAAATATTTTAGCGCATGTCACTAGAAGATAAGCTTCCTTTTGCAGAGCACTTTGTTCATCTTGGTTATATTGTTGAAGTGTCTACGATGTCTCTCCCCCGTGGTGTCTCCTCTGATATCTCAGCCTCCCTTTTCAGTGGTGGAGTATCGCTAAGACACTCCATCCTCAAGTTGACAATGGTATTCTGATGGGTTCTGAAAGTTGGGTTTTTTCTCCCTAGGCAAGTGCACCTTGGTAAAGATCAAATGTCTTTTAAATTTAAAACAGACCTTACTGAAGAGCGGCAAAGAGTAAACACCAAATATAAGGTCAGAATTACTGCTAATTTGATAATCATTTATTTCACTGAATATTTTGAATTCCTGTTACGTGCAAGATGCCATGTCAAGAGGAAGAAAACTTCTAGTTTAGTTGGGAGGGGAGAAGGCTGATGACAAGTTAGTTGTTAACATAAATCAAGGCTGCTGTAAGTGTCACGAGAGCCCTCTACTAAGCATTGTGGGGATTCAGATCCAAAGAGGAGAGAGAGGTCATCTAATTGGAAAGCTTCCTGGAGGACATGGTATAATTTTGAAAAGTAGTAAAGAGGACAGAGAGGAATTCAGTTCAGAGGGAGGGAAAGGCTCAAATTCTGGCTGGAATTCTGAGCACGAGGTGCACCCGTCCCATGATCTGCAGAGCGTGAAGGTCAGAGAGACCCACAGACAGTGACCAGGAGCCACCCCAACACCAGTTACACACACAAGTTCCAAGTCAGAGACGCTCAAAGGGGCTGAGCAGAAAGGGGAAAACTGAGGGAGGGGCCGTACCTGGGTCGCCAAGGCAGCACCTGTAAGTTCAGGGAGAGGGAGGGTGGACGCGGGAACTGGGGGACTGGGCGAAACCCCTGGGCACACCGTGGCGTGAGAGACATTGTTACATGCAGGACGGGTGCAGAGAACCCCGGGGACAGGTCCATAAGGACTGAAGCACACGACACACATGGGCCAGAGGAGAGAGGATCCAGCTTGGGCTTCGTGTCACAGGGGCTTGGACTTAATTGGTAGGATTTGTGGAACCATCACATATTTCTTAGTTTGCAGGGGCTGCAGTAACAAAGCACCACAGGCTGGGTGCCATAGGCAACAGAGATTTATTTCCTCACAGTTCTGGAGGCCGGAAGTCCTAGATGGAGGTGTTGGCACAGTGGCTTCCTTCTGAGGGACGTGAGGGAAGGATCCGTTCTCTTCTTAGCTTGTAGATGACCGAGTGCCTCCACATTGTCTCCTTTCTCTTCTTGTAGGACACTAGTCACATCGGATTAGGGCCCACCCTAATGACCTCATTTTAACTCAATTACCTTTTTAAAGACCGTATCTCCAAATACAGTCACCTCCTGAGGTACCAGGGTTAGGATTTCAACATATGGAGCTTGGAGGGACACAATTCAGCCATAACACGTAGATTTAAGCTGGGGGTGTGAGCTTCCCACACTCGGCGCTGCACACGCGGGCAGGGGTAGGAGGGGCTGGGGAACAACACTCTGTTGTCAGATATGAATGCATTTCTCATATGGAATACATTTTTCTTCCTATTTGGAGTCCAAATAAGATATTTGAATAAATATGTCTTATTTTCTTTATTTTTCATAAGACAAGCAAAAGAATATACAGTCATTACATTGGTAAATCATAGCATTCAGGAAAAGCACACATTAGATTGGCATTTAAACGTAGTGTGATGTGTTCAGATTCTTTGCATGGGATTTTAAAAACAAAATATCAAGTATTTTCCTCAGCCCCACGAGGGAATGATTTTTTCTGTTTTCAAGATGAAGGTGATACAGACGTGGCCGAGCAGGTCAGTGTGTGAGTTAAGGCTGTAACTGCCAGCGTTTGGTTGACAGGCAGACCCAGCCGTTGATTCGTTTAGTGAACGCCCGTTGTATGGAAGATTCTGTGCTAGTGAATAAGCCACGGTCTCTGCGCTCGAGAAGGTCACAGTCCAGAAGGGGCTCAGCAACATTAAGAGAGGATTTAAAGTGCTAAGGGCACAGATAGAGTTGAACTTGTAGATAAATGGGAGGTGAGGGGTAAGGAGAGCGAGAAGGTAGAGTGATGCCCAGGTTTGCAGCTTGGGTGCGTGGTGGTGGTTTTACGTGAAATCTCAGAGACAGAAGAAAAGCTGGCTTAAGGGGAAGATGAAAAGTTTAATTTGGGACATGTTACATCTGGGGTGACTGGGGACATCCAGGTGGCGGCTGAAGGAACAGAGCTGGAGACAGAGACTTGGGAGTGTGCAGCATTGAGGTAGAGATTGAGAGCACGGAACAAGCGTGGTGACCTGGGGAACATGAATAGTGTGAGAAAGGCAGTAGCTCACGGCAGGAAATCTGCAGAACTTCTTACTTAAGGGGAGGGCAGCAGGACCACTAAGGAGACAGGAGAGGAATGGTCAGGGAGGTCAGAGGTCAGAGGTCCAGAGAACACAGAGGAAGCAGCCGGGGAGGGATCAGTCAAATGCAAGGGCTCCCGGACAATGAGGCCTGAAAAGTACACCTTGGATTGGGTGGATTGGAGGTCCTTGTGTGCCTCAGGGACAGCGATTCCAGTAGATTCGTGGAGGTAAAATGCCAAATTGTAGTGGCTTGAGGAATGTGTAGATGTGAGTCGATAGTTGAGAAGTTGAGATGAGTAATGACGTGGACCATTGTGGGGCGACGGGTCAAGGCAGGGGTTTTTGAGGTGCAAGAACTTGAGCACATTATAGGCTGAGGGCAAAGAGCAATCACGGAGGAAAAGGTTGAAGAAGCTTGGGAAGAGGCCATGGTCAGAGGAAAGATGGTGTCTGAACAGGAGGAAGGACTGGAGAAGCCGAGGAAGGACGGACTCGGGGTACACTCAGGTTTGCATGCAGAGAGGGGTCTGTAGAAGGCTGCGCGTGGCCTTGTCTTCCGGCTGATCCAGGAAGCAAGGCCAGCTGCAGAGACTGTGCTGAACAGGGACTGGAGAGGGGCCAGGGGTAGTGGTGAGCATTTGCACAGGTGAGTGAGGGGAGCTGGAAACGAGCCATCACATCCTTAGGATCACTCACCAGGACCCCGAGGCCCCAGCGTAGTAGGAGAGCAAGTGTTGCAGGGACCTGACTGTGTGTCCAGGAGATTTTACTGGCTGCTGAATCCTGGCAGGTGGCCCAGTGGCAAGAAAAACCTGGAGGCCAAGGCATATGGTAGAAAACCAGAAAAAGAGAGCTGGATGGAGGATGTGGGGGAGTCAGCGTTGTAGCTGGACAGCACGAACCATCAAGGATGACGAGCTTTTACTCAGAGGAGACGGTCAATAATCCTAAATTCTGAGATGTTCGTTATAAATGAGTAGAGTCTTGATAAAGATATCAGAAATCTCCCTCCTCTTTCTTCTACTAACAACCTCTTTGCCAATCCCTCTTTAAATTGCCTGTTTTATTTTACTTTTAGTGGGGAGGTGTGGGGTGTGGTCTGAGTCTCTCCCCATGAAATCTGTATTTGAATCTGAGGTCCACGGTCTCAAACTCAACTTCCTGATATGTGCAAATCAGAGCTAGACAGCTCCCCACCTCGGCGACAACAATAGAACTCTCTTACTTCTGAATAGGGTGTTAATGTGGTGATCAGAATAGATGTCTTTCAGTGAAGTCTCTAAAAATGATTGTGAACAATGTACCTAAGAGCCAAGCTAGTTTTAGAAGTCACCTAACAAACAAATATGAAAAACCGCAGGTAGACAAAAGCTAACAAGTTTTTGCAGTTTGCACGGCCCCCTTTTCCATGGAGGCATGTGGGTGTCGCCACTGACCCAAGCCCAGCCTGCCTTCCTGGGAGTGACCCGTGACCCCTGGGGAAGAGGAAAGAGCTCAGGGGCCATCGGGGAAGGGAGCAGCCTGGGGGACGCTCACTCCAGGGAAGAGACAGACCCGGTCCACCACCGGGAAAGGGGAGGAACCACGTGCCTTTGTTACAATCTGGATAATCAGCTCAGAGGGGCTTAAAACTTCACTGGGACATTAAGTTTCTTTTAAATGAAAGCTCTATACTCCCATGGTTACATGGTTTCCTGAAATCCTTTCTGTGAGTTTTAAATGCCTCAGAAATCGTTTCCAGAGACACTGTCCTCTAATTACAAAAAGAAGGTATTGGGTTTGTGCCTCTATAGAATATCCCTGTGCTTAAACAGTAAGTGTGATCATAACGATCATTATAACCTACTTCCGTCACCACCACTCCCAACGGGAACTCCATGGGTGGGTTTGTCCAATTGCTTAATGGGTTTCTGCCAGTTTTAAAGAGAAATAAAGTTGGTACACTTGTATTCAATTTTAATGTTTTTGATGATTAAAAACCCAGCTGGATAGAGGAGATCCTGTTTTGGATGAGGAATTTCAGCGACTCAAGACAGAAGTTAACCACACACGGGTTGTTCGCAATCTGAAAGAAGTGGGTAACTTTCCTTTCCTTGAAATCTAATTATTAGCAGCTCTTTATATGCTTATTTTTAAAACGCTAAACAGTTTTATAGAAATCCTTTTACCAAGGGACATTTAATAATTTTTAATGTGCTTACACTTGCAGAGTGTTTTTTCTTACGTATTGCGAGTAAAGCATCAAAACTCGTAATTAATGCTTCCCTTGAAATGAACGGCATTATATACTTTGGCTCCTCCTTTCCACCCCTCTACTTTCTCCTTCTTGATCTCTTTTTTTGTTTCCCTTTGCTCTGCAAGCCCATCTGCGGGTGCTCCTGGTGGGTCCCTGGGCCTCTGTTCCTTGCCCCATCCCCTTGTGGGAAGGGTACAAGACAGGAGGTCAGAAGCCAGAGTTCTGGTCCCAGCTCTACCACCGATTTGGGACCTAGGAGAAGCCCTCTTAGCCTTGAAGCCTCAGTGTCCTCAAACCTAGAATGGGGACAGTAGCCCCTCCATCTGAGCATCTCTGTCATATAATTGTTTCTGGTTAAAACCCCAATTTTTAATTTCAACAATGAAGCAATTCTTCCTAATCTCCCCCACCTCCATCATTCCTGCTTTTCTTTTCTGGGTTTGCCACATCTGAATTATTTCTACCTCTTTTCTTCTCCCCACATTTAGTTTGGCCACGAAGTCTTGCCATAGCTCTTCCACAAGGCCACACCCAAGCCCGGCCTTCGTGGCTCACCCTCAGCTAATCCAACAGCTTGTTTGTTCCTGTATCCGCCCCTCCTCCCTCTCCTCTCCAGCCCACTGCGTGGGCCAGCGTGAGATGAGTTCACTTCTGATGCCTTTTCCTTCATATCGTTTCCCTGTTCGAGAAGCTCCAGTGCCTGAGGCTGTGGCAGGCATCCTTTCCTCCGCATTCATTTACTGACCTACGCACACTGCACTCCATACATAGGCCCTGTGCTGGTGCTCGGTGCAGGGCCGAACAAAACAGTCCTCCTTCTCTGCTGGGATCCCACAGCCCACTGTTCTCGATTCTGGATGCCGTGCCAGCGCCCCCCATGTGGCATTGATTTCTGTGTGTCTTTATTCTTCTTCCTCAGGGTCACATGTGTTTCCTTGAGCTTCCCTAACCAGACTGTAAATCTCTTAAAACCCAAATCTTGTCTTCCACTTTTGACCCCCAACCCAAGAAGTATTCCCTATAATGCTATGTACACTAAACGTGCTTAATAAATGCTCATTAAATGGCAGGACAAATAAATAATAACTTGATTTGGGATCAAACTCTAAAACATTTTTATTAAATGTTTATGCCAGGAGTTAAAATTTAAATCGAAGATGTGTCTGTATTTTGTGTTCACAGAAAATCCAGGAATTTCATCCCAGTTTTGATCCACTCACGAATAATACTTGGGTCAACAGGTTCAGGGCGCAAAGACGGTTTCAACAAGCAGCACGCAAGGTAAGTCTCAGGACCAGACTGAAACCGCAATGTGTTTAGTCATCAGCACAGGGAAATTGAACGGTGAGTTTGTTATGACAGCTTTATTGAGATATAATTCACATGCCATAAAATTCACTCTTGGAAACTGGACGATTCAGTAGTTTTCAGTGTATTCACAGCAGCACTGTCTAACCTTAGACCATTTTTATCGCTGCACAAAGAACCCGCGTTCCCGCGAGCAGCCTCTCGCTCCCGCAGTCGCTGCACCGCTCGTCTGCTTCCTGCCTCCGTGGATTTGCCTCTTCTGCACATTTGGCAGAAATGGGATCACACACACACGGCCTTTCGTAGCTGGCTTCTTTCTCTTAATGTGTTTTCGAGGTATGGATGTCCCACATTTTGTTTATCCATCCTTGGAAACATTTGGGTTGTTGTCACTTTTTGGCTGTTATGAATAATGATACTGTGAACATTTGTGTACAATTTGTGCACATGCGTTTTCAATTCTCTTGTGTATATATCTAGGAGTAGAATTGCCAGGTCATATGGTAACTCTAGAACAATTGGATGTTGATCAGTTATTTCTAGAAAGGACAATTGAGAATTCCTGTGGAATCCTGTCTCCAACATCCAGGCTTATGGCTTCCCCTTCACGGTGTCATCTCACTGCTGTGCCTTCTTCACCCTCACGCTGGTCTTCCACCCAGCACATTGCGAGCCTCCAGTGGCTTCCTGTGATCAAAAGAAAATGACCTCTTAGCCTTGAATGCCAATAAAGGGTGGAAGGTGAGCCGCTGGTCTGGCTGCACCCACACCCCCTCCAGCTGCCTCCTGTTCTCTAGGTTGTCTCAGTCCTTGTCTTCTTCCAAACACACCAGCTCATTCCCTGCTACAAACCTGTGTTTCTGCCCCTTGCCCATCAACTGAGATGCCATTCCATCTCCATCTGTCAGTGACTGTCCTTTGAGCCAGTGCAGTCTACCTTTCCTCCAAGAAACAGTCCTTGTAAGCTTCAGCACTTAGCGATCTCTGTGGTGCCTCTTGCATCGTATGCTGCCTGTAGATCTCTTGTCCTTGCCACTAGAGTGGCTCCCTCGGTGGGCAGAGCCGCCCCTCAAGCAGGGGAGAGCAGTGGTAAAGACTTGGACTCTGGAGCCAGACTGCCCGCCCTTAATTCTTGGTGCTACTTCTTAGGAGCTTTCTGATCTTGGACAAGTTACATAACCTTGGGCCTCTGTTTCCCCATCTGTAACTGAGGATGACAGTAAGACCTGTCTCACAGGGTTGTCCATGAGGATTAAATGTGTGAATACGTACAGGGGACTCCAAAGTTTATGGTACCAATGATCTTTCCAGCAGCGCTTTCAGCCGGGACTGCTGACGGTCCAGGCAGAGGCAGAGCTTGCTGCATCAATGACCTGCTCACCAACCTCCAAGGCCCCATGGAACCCGCATCCCTGCTGAAGCTCTGTCTTGGTGGGCTCTGTGTATATGCAGAACAGAGGTGCCGCAAGATGCTGACCGTGGGGAGAAATGTGGTGCAAAGAGGCAGCACGAAGCTGTGCTCTGAGAGAAGAGAGCACAGCTGCCAACAACGGGCAAACAGCAGCAAGATACTGGCCGGGCTGGCTTCCCACTAATGGGACCACCCTGGACATTCTGGAGCAAACCCTCCAGCTTGAAAAAAGTACCGTCCGCAGCTACATGCTTCGCTCTGAGTGATGGCTCAGTCTTGTGCTCACACTCCCCAGCAAGTACTGTCAGTTCGGTGTGCAAATATAGTCCCAGCCTGATGACTTCCAGCCATCTCCTCAGCTCAGCCACCCTCTCATCTCTCACCTGGACCACTGCAACAGATCTTCCTGCTTCCCGTCCTCACACAGCAGCCAGAGCAGTACCCCCAAAGCTTGAAGATGGTAATACCTCTCCCCTGGTGAAACCCTCCAAAGGCTTCACATTGCAGTTAGAATCAGACGCACAATTTTTATCAAGCCTACACGACCATATGGATTTCTTTCTGTCCCTTAAACCCATCTCCTTGGTTTCTGAATCAGGATCTTTGTATTTTGCTGGTTCCTCTGGCCAGAACTCTCTTCTCAAGATCATCGTCGTTGATCATCCTTCAAGTCTCAGATCAAAGCTCACCTCCTCCGAGCGGCCTTCCCTCATCATCCCTGCCAGTCCGACCCCCTTCAGCCCCTCAGTCATGCCCTCATGCATTTACTGTCTTTTATTTTCTTCATGGCGTTCACCATGTTTATTTGGTCAAGTGTCTGTTGCCATCCCACCCCCACCCATACACACACACACGGGAACATTGGCTCCCTCGGGCAGCACGTTGGTCTGCCTCCTGTATCTCCAGGATCTTGCACAGAACTGGCCACACAGTAGCCACTTGATAATATTTGTTGAACAAGAGAGACCTTTACAGGATGGAAAGGAGTGTTAATCATGACATGAAGGGTCCCCTCAGCCACAGCTCTGCGCACAGGGAGCGCTCACCTTCAGTAGCATCTGCTCGGAATGCAGAGCACAGTGGTGTACACTGAGCACTGCCCAAAGTCCAGAGCCCTGTTTCTACAGAATCGCCCCTTCAGTTTGTCCCTCAATTCTGCAGCTAACACAGCGGGAGCGTTACTATTCACATGTACCGAAAAGAAAGAACGTAGAACTAGTCATTCTTTCCACCCTGGAAATAGAGAAAACCAGAGCTCATAAATTGGGTGGGACAAGGCCAAAAGGCAACCTGGTCTTTTTTTGTATTCAGGCAGGTCAGTGTTACCCAGACCTTGACGTCCCCATGGCCTCAGCCTAGGACAGCGTGCCACTCTCCCTGTGAATTCTGACTTAGAGTGGTGGCCTCAGCCCTTAGTTGTGGTTGGGGAAAGTGAGTTAAATTGAATGCCAAAATGAGCATGTACCAATTAATAATTTGAGATCATTCTTTCTAATTCCAGATCATGGTTCATCAACGACTACTCAGTATGCTGAGTGCTCTTCATGACATGGACAAAGGGACCATCCTCAGAAGGCTCACTAAAGGACGACAGTCAATAGCACCAGGTAAAGTACAGCTGTGAAGAATCGCAACACCTTGACCAGTAAGTCCTCTGAGCATGAGGTTTCTTTATAATAAAGTTAGCTGTGTAGAAATAAAATATTTTCATGAGTCACATGCATTAGTTTTTTTTATGGGTACTGTAACAGATCACCCCAAACATAATGGCTTAAAACAACACGGATTTACTATCTTACAGTTCTGGAGGTCGGAAGTCTCAAGTCAAGGTGTCAGCAGGGGTGGTTCCTTCTGGAGGCTCCAGGGGAGAGTCTGTTCCTGGCCTTTTCCAGCTTCTGGAGGCCGCCTGCCTTCCTTGGCTTGTGGCCCCTTCCTCGCATCACTCTGACCTCTTGCTTCAGTCGTCACGTCTCCTTCTCTGACGCTGACCCTCCTGTCTCCCTCTTCTGTGGACCCTGTGATTACCCTGGGCCCACCTGGATTCCCTGGGACACTCTCCCCATCTCAAGACCGTTAACTTAATCACATCTGCAAAGTCCCTTTTACCATGTGAGGTGACGTAGTTACAGGTTCTGGGGAACAGAATGGGGACACCTTGGAGGGGCCATTATTCAACCCACCAGTGACAAATCAGACCTCCATGGCAGCTTTGGCTGAAATACCTGCCCAACTGGTAGTAGGCAGGGTCACCCGACCTGACCAAGTTGTAATCTCATTGAAGGGTGGCGGTGGTTCAACCTCCTGTTTTGTGCCCTCTGTTCTTTCTTGTCACCCAAGAGAATAAGATAGTCATCATTTATACTGTCGATTGGCTGCATCTTGTCTCAATCTAGCATTTGCACATAAAGTTTTTTATATTGTATGATCTTTGCTACTTAAAGAACTTCCCATCCTCTGATCCCCAGGGTGACCAGGGCTGTTAGACACCCACTCTCAGTAGATTCTGGGAGCCCAAAAGCCATGTCCCATATTCTCCATCGGTGGCTCATGTGCAGATGCACAGGCAGGCCCTGATCCTCTGGCACTCTTCCTCCCCTCCCGAGCCTGAGCCCCCGAGCCTGGCTCCGCTTCCCTGCCCCCAGGAGCAGCCCCTCTCCTCCTCTTCCTCTCCTTCAGGACCCAGAGGGGTACTTTGTTTTTCATAGCACTGTGTTGATTTTAATTTTTTTTTTTCACTTAGTCCATGCTGTTTATTAAGTCCATCATCAGAGGCAAGAAAAGACTTGCATTCATGCCAAGGGGGCGGGCTGAGCTCCACCATGTGGGGTGGGGGCTGGCGGGGGTGCTGGGAGCCCAGCAGAGCACAGGCAGTGGGCCGGCCCTTCAGTCCGGACACACCAGCAGGACCCCATCCCTCCTCCACGGGTAGTGCCCCAAACCAGGGCTGGGGAGCGAGACCAGACAGCCCCAAGGGAAGGAGGGGCCCGGGGGCCTCAGGCTCAGGCCCTCGGTCCCCAGCAGCACCCCCTCCCCTCTGCTTCCTCTCCTTTAAGATCCAGTGGGTATTTTGTTTTTCATAACATTTTATTGCATTTTAATTATTCTTTTTTCCCTCCTTTATTATTTCTGTCTCTGGTATTCAAGTTTCTAATAAAGAAACTCTTTTAAAAAAATGCTGTAACATTTACCTGTGAAGTATGTATGGATACCTGGAAAATGTCTTCAATATGATTCTTTAATTTAATCTTTTTCTTTGCTAACGGGGACAGGGAATATTCATCAGAGATACTTTCATTTGGAATTATTGTTTTTTAGAAGCAAAAGTAAAATAAAATTTTAAAAAATTGGAGTGGCTGTTGAGGTAAAGAACAAAAGAGAAAATAAAAATGGGTCTAATACATACATCCAACGATATTCTTTTGGAAATGCTGTGTGGCAAGTACCCACTAATTCAATAAGCAACCACAGACGGTGGTTTCACAGAGAAATGCCTTAAGAACGCCCCAAAAGTGCTGTTTGTTTCACCCGTAGACAAGAGTCCCTCCAGATTTCTGCCGCTGATCGGTCACGACGATTATTCCAGGCGGTTTTCGGTGTCGCCCAGGGAAGTCCTGCCCTTCGGCTTCCCGTCCCACAGTGCTCCTCAGGACTCCAACGAGTTGGTGGGTGCTGCGAGGCTGGGGGTGGGGCCCGGGCATGATCGGATGGTTGTGAGGCAGAGATAGTTGTTGGGCTCAGTCCCTTCACCTCCGCCTCAGAGGCTCCCAAGGGAGACCTGTGCCCAGGGAATTGTGACCAATGGGAAACCAGATATCAGCTACTGCCACCTGCCTGGCACCTGATACGCCTGTGCAGAGCTCCTGGGTAAACTGGGCTGGGTCCTTCCTGGCCTGGAACCCAGCAAGAGCCCTGAGCCCCGCCTGACTGCCTGGGAACCAGGCCTCACAGCAGACGGGCAGACAGAGAAACAAGACGGCCTGGCCTGGCCCCAGGAGACAGGCCCTGCTCAGCTGACGGAGAGGCCAGAGAAGGGCAGCCCCCAGGTCCATGACCTGACCTAGGAATGAGGGAACATGGCCCCAGAATCTCACAATCTAACCCATCAGACTCAGAATTCCTCCTCTCTCTCTCTCCCTCTCTCTCTCTCTCTCTGTGTCTCTCAGTGGCAAGAGGCGTGACAGTTCATCCCTCTTGCCCCATGGGGCACTAATGCATTATAAGAAAAGCAGTAGCTATCCTTACACTGCATTTTCCATGAGTCGGGCAGTGTCTTAATGCTTCAGTTGTATCAGTTGACTTCCTCTTCAGTAAATCTACGTGGTAAGATTATCATCTACAGATGAGGAGGAACCTGAGACATAAGGTCACATAGCCAGTAATAAAATGTTGCCCAAGTTCAGTAGTTAGCAATAAAAATTGTGTTTAAATTGATACTGAAAGTGCATATACAACATTATTCTTTTAGTTTCAAAAAATAAACTTGCCATTCGCATCCTATCGGGTGCGTTAAGCATTGCAGGTTAATCCTCTCAAGGGTTACAGAACTGACTTTAGAAATTCCATGTGTTTTTTGCATTAGATAATTAAACAACTTAAAAGATCAGAATATTTAGCTCCTAGGAAAAAATAAATCTGTGATTTTTAAGCAATAATAAATATCTGGCAGTCAATAATTAGCGGAGTGGACAGGATGGAGGGATGAAGAGAGAGCATCACTGTGCTGGGGGCCCAGCTCCTTGTTTTGGTATAGTTCAAAGCTTACACATTTCACTTGATATTTTAGTTAGTTCTGTAAAGACCTCTGTGTTGCTCAGGGTTGATGAAAAACAGAATTCTCAGCATTCTTGTCTATAAAGAATTTTTTAGTTCCATAAATACTATATTTCATCGATTCTAAGATCACTTTTTTCATATTTAGCATCTTTGAAATTGAGAGATGTCTTATAATTGATGGCATGTTAGCACTGTATCCTATTAATTTAATGATGGTGTCTTAGATTAGGTGAAATACCGTATTTATTGAGTGCCCATAAAATGTCAGGCGCTGGTCCAGGTGCTCCGGTGTCCAAGCAGATTAGCATGCAGGAGGGTCATTAGGTAGTGCTTTGGGATGGGACCTGTGGAGGGGACGTGGCGGGGGCAGGAGTACACAGAGCGACGCAGGGTGGCAATCCTGACAAAGGCCTCGCTGAACTCCTGAGGGGCTCCAAAGCTGGGACAGTGAGAGGACCTGGCCTTTACATCTTCGCTTCAACCTGTCACTGGAGGCGGGCTGCCCAGGACGGGCACGTGATGAGTGAGGCGGCTCCTTTCAGCCAAGGCAACTCCTGGGGAGGGCTGACCCCTGGGAGCTGTTCTACCAACGGGACTCCTAGCAGCTGGGGCACTAAATCCTTGAAGCCCGAAGGGGACTCTGGGCAGCATGTTGCAGTGTCCATAACTATAGAAAATAAAAAAGAAGAATCACGTTCACTAAGAGACGAGGAGGAGGGGTGGCCACGCTGCCTCCAGGCGCCACACATCAAGCAGCACCTGTGGTCGTGGGAAGGGGCACTTTGAGAGCAGAGCTGTTCATTTAATATTGGAAATGTATGAAAATAGAAGCATGGGCACTTTTGCTCAGTGTTGATTATGTGTCAATTTTTGGAATTCTCACATTTTAGGCTCCCGACGGCCTTGGCCCGGTCCCAATCAAATCTTCAGAAATTCCAATCAAGCAGAGTTATTCCTTCCTCAAGCTGCAGGTCAGAACTGTCATATGGTATTAGTTAATTGGGTTTCTTATAAAGTGAACAAAATATTCTTGATCTGAACTGCATTATTTGATTAGTTTTGTTCCATTACAGATCATACTGTGTGGAATATTGTGTGTATTTTTCTGCCGTTATTTTATGGTATGTGTGAGGTATAACAGATTCTTTTTTCCCAACGTGGCTTATGGAAACCAGGGTCTTTATTCTGTGATTATACCCTCTATTATGCATACATGAAGCTATCTGAACTTCACATCCTAGAAACTTTAAGAAAAACACAAGATAGTGAACAAAAGTTAGTCAGCCTATCTTGAGGTATGTGACCACTTTTGCTCTTGAGAATATAAACACTTTAAATGGACAAACTAGTGTTTGGTGTATGTCTGCAGTTAAACCATATGCTGTGGGAGGGTAATTGTGAAGGCTCGTGTGTGCTGGGACCCAGAACAGGGCTCAGGACTTGCACTAAAGTCCCTCCAGTGCTGGTCCAAAGTGGTAACTGCCACGATGTGATGGTTACAACATGGCGCTTATTTCCTTTTACTGTCAGGCAGCTCAGAAACGCTGTTAAGAAGTAGATCCCCCTAAACGGTGACGGGCTTTTAAGGACATGCAGTCAGCCGTCTCCTTTCGCCCTCAGGTTCCTGAGCTGTACAAAATCAAGGGGTATCAGCCATTCTGTGTCCAGAAGTCTTCCACAAGTTACAGACCTCAAAAGCTTGCTCGAGCCCTGAAGCAAGGAGCTGAGGTAACAGCCCCGCCTTCTAGACTCATGCTCACCTTTCCCCTCTTGTCCTGGCATCAAAACTAACACGCCGCTCTCGGTCCCTGCGCAGGATGAAGCCACCACCATCATAGCCCTGCCGAACCAGGAGGCCGCACCTCAGCTGGCCGGCAAGACCTCGGTCCTGAGCATGAAACCCCCAGAGGCCTTAGCCAGCTCTCCAGACTACGACCCGCTTTATATTTTTGTAAGTGACAATCGGCAGAGGGCTTGTGTTCCACGTTTCTTGACTTCAGCAGTTACTTTGTAAGAAAACAGAAGCATTAATTGGGAATACTTTTCTCTCTTTGGAATTTCAAATGTTAAACAATATGTCACCCCTTTGAAATTACTTGCCAGCACTTATTATTTGGAGAATATCAGTGTTTCTATCTTTTAAAAATGCCAGCATTTATTTTTATTACAGTAGCTTTATGATCTTTCTAATTATGTATAATATTTAAGTATATGTAATGAATATGAATATCTATGAATATATGTGTGTACACACACACACACACACACACACACACACAGAAAGTTTTAAAAAAAGTAGAAAGGGAAAAGAAAACACAACAGAAAAAGAAACTAAAATCACCCGAACTCCGTTCCCCGCAGCTTTGCCGATTCCTCAGTCCATCCCTGGGTGGCATGTCCCTTCCACGTTTGCCCCTCTGCCGCCCACTTTCCTCTGTTCTGGTTCGTTCCTGCTCCTGCGCTTGGCTAGCCTCGCTGAAGCACACCCTGGCCAGGCCCCCGTCCTGCTCAGCGCTCCTCACTGACTCTCCATTTCCTACAGATTAAGTCCCAGCTCCTGACTGCGAGGCCAGCAATAAGCACCACGTTCTCCCTGCGCCCCGGCCACACTCTGTGCGCTCCCCTCCCGGCACCCTGCCTTCCCTTACGCTGACCTGCCCTCATGGATCCCCTTGTCTACCCTTCTATTTCCACCTACTCAAATCCTAAATGACTGCAAGCCAGACTGGACCTCTGATGAGGTTCTATTAATAATGGAGTCATCGGTGAAATGCCACAGTTGCCCAAGTAATGGTCTGTTTTTGTTTTGTTTTGTTTCCTTTTTTTTTTTTTTTTGAGGAAGATTAGCCCTGAGCTAACATCCACTGCCAGTACTCCTCTTTTTGCTGAGGAAGGTGGGCCCTGAGCTAACATCCATGCCCATCTTCCTCTATTTTATATGTGGGACCCCTGCCACAGCATGGCTTGACAAGCAGTGCATAGGCCCACACCCAGGATCCGAACCAGTGAACCCCAGGCCTCCGAAGCAGAGCATGCGAACTTAACTGCTGCACCACCAGGCCGGCCCCGGTCTGCTTTTCTAAGGGCAAACACACGCATGCACACAGAATTAAGGACCTTAGATGCTACTGGAGAAAGTCTCCATTGTGAGGCTCTCCAGATGAGAATCTGGATCTCTAAGGCGGGCAGAGATGCTGCTAGTCACACCCAGGGGGGCTCAGCCAGTTCGCGAAGAGCTGGGACAGACACCTGCCTGTTTCCTGGCTGTTGGCCTGGGGCTCTTCCTCTGCCCTCTGCTGCTTTCCTACAGACAGCTGTGCTGTGTGCATCTTGGCCGCGAGGGGGCATTTTCTCTTAGTCTCATGGCATTTTCTCATAGGCTCATTGGTTGAGAGGAGTGTTCCCAGAGACAGAGAATTTTAGAGCCAGGACCACCTCACAGGACATTTAACTCAGTGATTTTCAAATTTCATTTAGCACCAGAACCCTCTCATCAGCCGAAATTTTACATAGGCAATACATAAAATAAAGTCCTAGTTGCTCTCTCCACCCCTCCACTTCCCTCAGGGTGTCCCCTGAGGAGGACGACCCTGCCAAACCCAAGGTTCCCCACAGCAAGATTTGAGAACCACTCTCCAGTCTCCTGTCCCCCAGACCCACCCACTCTCACTCCCTCACCATTTTAAACGTGAGAAAACTGGTGTGGAGAAGTTAAGGGAATGTTCCATAGTCACGCTCATACTTCCTTGGAAAATATCAGTAGTTATTAATTCATTAATTCCACAAATACTCAGGGCGCACCTGCTCTGTATAGGACAGGAACCTAAGATCAGGGGCAGTTCATCGAAGGGACACAACAATCCTAAACGCTTACCCATCTAACACTGGAGCCTCAAAGTACCTGAAACAAAAACGGATCGAACTTCAAAGGAAAAATAGACAACTCCACAGTTATAGTTGGTGATTTCAACACCCCTCTCTCAATAATTGGTAGAAGTAAACAGAAAATCAGTAAGGACATAACGGACAAATACCACTCTGGATCGACTTGACCTGCAAGACTGACGCTGCAAGAATGCACTACCCTCAAACAGCAGACTACAGATTCTCTGCAGATGTGTGCAGAAGGTTTGCCAAGATAGACCAAATTTTGGTTCCTAAAACAAGGCTCAATAAAATTGAAAAGATTCAAATCATATAAAGTATTTTTTCTGACTTTGATGGAATTAAATCAGAAATGGATAGCATAAAACTATCTAGAAAATCCCCCCAAAATTTGGAAGCTAAATTATATACTTTAAGATAGCCTACAGGGGCAAGCCCCGCAGCCTAGTGGTTGAGTTCAGTGTGCTCTGCTTCAGTAGCCCAGTTTCATGGGTTTGGATCCAGGGCACGGACCTGTATCACTCATCAGCCATCCTTTGGTGGCGAACCACATACAAAATAGAGGAAGACTGGCCCAAATGTCAGCTCAGGGCTAATCTTCCTCAAGTGAAAAAAAGCCCATAGTCCACAGAAGAAATCAAAACAGAAATTAGAAGGTATTTTTAACTGAGCGAAAATGAAAGCACAACACAAAAATTTTGGGGGGAATTAAGACATTAGAGGATAGGTCTCACATTAGCGCCCTCACTAACCCTTTAAGAAACTCAGAAAAAGGAGCAGATGAAACCCAAATTAAGCAGAGAAGAGAAATAGTAACAATCATACTGAAAATCAATAAAGTTGAAAACAGAAAAACAATAGAGAAAAACTGGTTCTTTGAATATCGATAAAAGGGATAAACCTAAATGATCAGGAAAAAAAGGTGAAAGACATAAATTACCAATATCAGGAATGAGAGAGGTGACATCCTTACATATTCTACAGATATTAAAAAGGTAATAAATTGGTACTATGAAAAATTTTATGCCAATAAGTTCAACAACTTAAGTTAAATGGCCAAATTCCTTAAAAGGTACAAACTATTAAATCTTAGTCAAAAAGAGATAGATAACTCTACTAGTTCTATCTCTATTAAAGAATTTGAATTGGTGGTTAAAAACCTTCCCACAAAGAGAACTCCAGACCCAGATGCCTTCACTGAAGAATTCTCTCAAACATGTAGTACAAAATCCATGAAAATAATAATACCAAATCCATAAGAAATCTTCCATAAAATGGAAGAGGAGGGATTACTTTCCAACTCATTCTAGAAGCCAGTCTTACTCCGAAACCAAAGCCAGACAGAGACATTACAGGAAAAGAAAAGGATAGACCAATATCCTTCATGAACATAGATGCAAAAAAAAAAAAAAAAAAATCAAAATTTTAACAAATCAAATTCATCATAATATAAAAGGGGTAATGTATCATGAGCAAATAGGGGCTTATGCCAGGAATACAAGATTGATTTAACATTCCAAACTCAAGGTAATTCACCATATTAACAGACTAAAAAAGAAAAACAGGGGCCAGCCCCTGGCTGAGTGGTTAAGTTTGCGCGCTCTGCTTCGGCAGCCCAAGGTTTCACCAGTTCGGATCCTGGGCGCAGACATGGCACCACTCATCAGGCCACGTTGAGGCGGCGTTCCACATGCCACAACTAGAAGGACCCACAACTAAAATTATACAACTATCTACTGGGGGGATTTGGGGAGAAAAAGCAAAAAAGAAAAAAAAAAAGATTGGCACGTTGTTAGCTCAGGTGCCAATCTTTAAATTAAAAAAAAAAAAAAGTAAATCTTTAAAAAAAACAATATGATCATCTCGACAAATGCAGAAAAATTATCTGACAGCATTCCTGATAAGTACTCTCAGCAAGTAAGGGACAGAAGGGAACTTTCTCAACCTGATAAAGGGCATCTGTTACAAACCTGGAGCTGACATCATACTGAATGGTAAATGACTGAATGCTTCTCCTGTAAGGTCAGGAATAAAACAAAGATGTCTACTCTTACAAATTCTATTCAAGATTGTAACTATCGCCATTGCAACAAGGCAAGAAAAAGAAAGAAAAGGCATCACATTTGAAAGGAAAAAGTAAACCTGTCTTTATTCACAATCAAAATTGTTATCTATGTAGAAGATACAATGAATCTACCCAAAAATCTACTAAAACTAATAAGTGAATTTACCAAGATTGCAGGAAACAGGATCAATATACAAAAATCAGTCATATTTCTAAATACTAGCAACAATCAAAAATTGAAATTTTAAAAAGCCATCTCACTTAACAATTGCATCAAAAAATATGAAACAGGGATAAATCTGACAAAAATATATGACTGATACACAGAAAATTATAAAACATTGCTGAGAGAAATCAAAGACCTAAATAAATGGAGAAATATACCATGTGGGTGGATCGGGAGATTTAACATTGTTAAGATGCCAGTTCTCTCCAAACTAATCTAAAAATTCAACACAATCCCAATCAAACACTAGCAGGCTTTTCTGGTAGAAATGGACAGACTTATTCAAAAAGTTATATGGAATGCAAATATATCCAAAACAACTTTGAAGAATAAAGTCAAAGGACTTACACTACCTAACTTCAAAGCTTATTTGAAAGCTATAGTGCTCCAGACAGTATGGTATTGGCATAAAAAGAGACAAACAGATCAGTGAAACAGAATAAGGAATCCAGAAATATATGCATTCATACATATATGGTCAACTGATATTTGACAAAGGTCAAAGACAATTCATTGGGGAAAAGACAGTCTTTTCAACAAATAGTGCTGGAACATTTGGATATCCATTTACCAAAAATAAAAATAACTAGAAATAAAAGAACTTCAATCTGTACCTCATGCCATTTACAAAAATTAACACAAAATGGATCATAGACCTAAATATAAAACCTAAACTGGAAAACACATAGGAGAATGTCTTTGTGACGTTGGGTAAGACAAAGATTTCTTAGATACAACATCAAAGCCACAATCCATAAGTGAAAAAAAATGGATTAATTGGACTTTGTCCAAATTAAGAATTTCTGCTTTTCTAAAGACATTGTTAAGAAAATGAAAAGATAAATCACAGACTTGGATAAAATATTTGAAAATCATGTATCTGATAAAAGACTTGTACCTAAAATGTATAAAGAACACTCAAAACTCAATAGTAAGAAAACAAACAACCCAATTTTAAAATGGGCAAAAGATTTGAACAGACATCTCATCAAAGGATGACAAATACAACATGAAAAGATGCTCAAAATAATGCATCAGTAGCAAAATGTAAATTAAAACCATAATAGGATACCTCTGTCAGAATATCTAAAATTAAAAAGACTGCTGGTGAGAATGTAAAGTGGTACAATTACTTTAGAAAAAAGTTTGACAGTTTCTTACAAACTAAAAAGTTAGTAGTAAACATAGACCTACCATATGATCCAGCCATTCTGCCCCTAGGTATTTACCCAAGATAAATGGAAGCGTAAGACTTGTGCAGGAATATTCACAGCAGCTTCATATGTTCCCCAAACTGGAAAGAAGTGTCCATCAAGAGGTTGACAGACAAACTGTGGTATTACCATACAATGGAATATTCTTCAGTAACAGAAAGGAGTGAACTCTTGATACATATAATAACATGGATGATTCTCAGAATAGTTATGCTGGGTAAAGAAATCAGACCAAAAAATATACATACTATGTGATTCCATTTATTGAAAAGTCTAGAACATCTAAAGTAACCTGTACAGATGGAAAGCAGATTATGTCCACCTGGGGCTTGGGTGGGTGGATGGTATGAAGAGCTGGCGGGATTACCAAGGGGCAAGAGGAAACTTTGGGGAGTGATGAAGATGTTCATTATTTTTATGGCAGTAATGGTTTTGCAGATGTAACATATGTCAAACATACCAAATTATATACTTTTAATATGTCCAATTTATTGTATATCAATTATATCTCAATATAGCTATAAAAGAAAGAATTTGAAACCCTAAGAAAAGAAACAAAAGTAAAAGGAAAGATATCCCCGTTACAACTGGTAAAGTGTTATAGTGAAGTCTTGGATGATATCTGCACATTAAGCTCAGAGGAGAGAGGGTGAAGGGCTCTGGGAAAGAGGTGTCAAGGGAAGGGTGTGCTCCACGCATGAACAGTGCAGTGGGAAGGATGGAGACACCCGAGGATCTTATAAAGGCACGCCATTCAAGCAAAAAAAGGCCATTATAAATTCCACGAGGAAAAATCAACTAAAAATCAGTCTGTGTTCCAAATAGAAAAACAAATTAAAATTTGGCATGCTTTTTAAGAGTTGGAAAATTTTTAAATATAGAACCCATTTTGGGGTTCTTGATACTAGAACTCTCCTCTCTCAGTGACCCACAGACCATGATATTGAATCTTCACAAAAAAACTACAGTACGAGCCTTTTCTTTGCCTGGCAGAGAAACATATCTATACCATTAAGACAAAATAAATGCCATTTACTAGTTCTCAGCTTTTAGAGACAGCTTATGAACAAAGCATGAAGGTCTTGGTGTGGTTCCAGAATGTAAGTGTTAACCATCTCAATAATATAAAAGTAAATTGTAGAAGAGAGGAGGAAAGGTACTAGAAAGTGTAGGAATGCTAATGCTTTCATTTTACCTGAGGAGGAGTTGAAATACTCAACTAAAGACGAGGAAACAAGAAATAGGAGTATAAATGCATCATTTCAGGACAAAGATAACCAAAAGCAGGACTAAAAATTATGATGTAATTTTCAAAATTGGGAGGAAGACGTTTGGAAGGAGCAGTTGTTTACAGGAGCAAAATCCTTATCTTGCTTAGTAAAGCGTCAACTGGCATTATCTGAGGTTGACAATTGAGAGATGGAAAAATAAGCATAATGTTTAGAGTTAGAATAGTCACCATCACAGACACAAAACCCAGAAATAATGGGAAAAAACAGCCTCTGGGTGGGCCTGGGGATAGGAAGGGCCTGCAGGAGCCTTGTTGCTTTTCGTCACTAATCCTTCCAGCGGGTGAGTTGCTACTGTATGCATGCATTAGTTTGAGGAAAATTCAAATAAAAATAATCATGGGGTGACCACTCAGACCACTTACTCTGGTAGCGATGGCCACCCAGGGGGTTCTGAAGTATGACAACTCTTTGAGACACTGATATTACCATTTCCAAAAAGATGTCACTCATTACACTTGGCCCAAGGCAGATCAAGACAGTTGGCCACAGAGCAATGTCACCCAGCCTCCATCAAGCAGTGTAGGAGGCACTCCTGGAGGCCACAGGCTCGTTCCCTTCCTTGGTGTGGTGCACCTTGCCCCATCACCACCCCCATAGGGCATGGCCAGCCCCCTCCCCTCACGCTGCCTCCCAGTCACACCATGACTAGGCCCAGCTGGGGTCTCTGTCACTCCTGCCCCAGTTCCCTCTGGGATCCCTTCCCAGATGCTGTGCTGATTGGCCTTTTGTCACCACAAGGATGACTCTTGGTGATGGCGGTCAGCAGTTTTCAGATTCCTACACTCCAGTTGCTCCCTTTACCCAGGAAGTGGAGCCAGGTTCCTTTTTCCCTTCTTCAGTCCTGCCTGTCTTCCCACTTCCTGGCTGGGGGCCTAGGCTCTCCTCGCTCTACTTCTGGATGTGTTGTGACTACGACAGAGGATCTGGTGGGCCTGGTGGGGCAGAGGTGGTGCTCGCTCTGCTTCTGTCCTTTGGTTCTCCTTCCATAAGAGCTTACTTAAGGGGACACGCACGGGAACAGGAGCTGTCCCCACTTCCCCCCCACCACCCTCCTTGCTGTCCTTCCTCTCCACCCACCTGCCTCGGTATCCTCAGGCCTCCCCTGCTTTGGCTCACCTGGGGCCCACCTTTCACCTTGCTCCCTTCCAACCCTCTAGCCCCTGTCTGGGTAAAGGGTCTTCTGTCGAGCTTCAGGGGGTGGAACCCAATGTTTACATTCTCTCCGTCTCTGTTCCCACCCCATGCAGCGCTTGAGGAGCAGCAAAGAATCTGCTGTTGTAAAAAAAAAAAAAATATATATATATATATATACATATATACACACATATATGTACCCTTACCTTCCCTCACCTGCAGGTGCTCATCAAGGTGTCTGTTTCTTTCTGCATGACTGTGGGCACTGCAGACCCCCTCAGTGGCCATCGTTGCCTCTCTGCCCTTCTCCTTGCTCTATATCCATGAGTTCAGGCAAGAGCCCTCCCCTGTCTTTCTCCCAGGCCCTAACTCAGTCAGCCTCTCTGCTCTCAGAGCTCACGGTCTCCCCAGCCTTCCTGACTGGAGCACACGGAATACCTACACCACACCTGGGCTCTCCCAGCTCTTGCGCCTGGGTGCTGTAATGCTCCTTGGTCAAGCTGCATTTCCTTTAAATTGCAGGGAACATTTGTTTCTTGGCAGTGAGACTGGGTTTCCATAAGCCGTGTGGAGTTTTATTGTTTTTTAAAAAAGTTTTTTAAAAACATACAAACAAAAAGAACAAAATTTCTACTTAATGGTTCTTAAGCATCTGAAATTAAACAACTGAGGGCAAAAGCTATGTTGTCGTTTGGAACAAGAATAGGGTTTTTGTCGGACAAGCCCAGGAAGGAACATTAAAAGGTCCTATATTTTCGTATTTTCATATAATTGCCCTGTGCCTCCATCACCTCTGCTGGAAAATTAGTGAAAAACAGGCTCTCCCTTAACATCAGATCCGACATCCAAATGGAGCCTTCCTGAAGGAAAAACATGATCAAAACAATGTGAAATGTTGACGTTTCCTGAGATATACAACGTCACCCTCTTGTCCTCCATTTAGTTTTTAAGAAGCTATTTTTGTTTTCAAAACCAGAAGCTTATTTGATTTTTAAAACCAGTTTGCTTATTTAATAAATCTCCTTAATTCATCATATTTAGAAACAAATTCTTTAGGCCGTTTTAAGCTGTGATTTCAGTTGTCCTTGTTTCCACGTGAGTTTAGTAAACCCATGTAGTATGTCATGAAGCTCAAACCAGAAAAGGGACATTTATGAATGGCTGTGACTGCTGCCAATTGAAGACCCCTCTGCTCCCCTGCTTCTCTTTCCCAGACGAGCCGACATGGAATCAGAGTGTTGGTGCTAGTGCCGAGAGCTGTAGCTGACGCCTGTCCTATGCCTGGCTTAGAAACTGGTCAACAGAAGAGAATCTTTTTTCCTCTCTGTCTTCTACAGAATCCCAGTCCAGGAGTATTTGCTGTGAAGCAGCCTCTGACCTACGCAGAAACCTTGATAGATTACCACCTGTGTTCTCACCCCAAGTACAAGGTCACCAAGGAGTCCCACGATGGGTCCAGCACTCCTCTCACCCAAAAGCAGTTTCTCCATCACACGGTAATGCCATCACCAGGCTCACTGGCAGGGCTGGCCCTGGGCTGCAGGGAAGGTCAGGGGACAAGGATGGAGGGTCACAGTTGGAATTGAGAAAGACGGTTTGCAGCCACAGCTGCAGAACAGGAATGGTAACTATGGCGGCTGTGTACACTCTACAGGGGTCCGGGTGGGAGACGCAGCATCACTCTTGTCCTGCCCATACCCACCTCCCAGGCTGCACGTTGCCCTTTCCTCAACATTCTCACTCTTTTTCCCTTGAAGGCTACGCCTAATATTCATTTTATCTGTATTTCAACCATGTAAAAACAGTCACATGGCAGGCATAACCCCATGGTCTCACTTCCTCTTTCTTTGGCCCCAACTTTTATAGACATAGCAGAATGGACAAGGTGGCGATATGACAAATGCACAGGAAGGAGGAGGCTCCAAAGAATTCCTTCTCCCCCTACATCACCAAACTGACCTGAATAGCCAGCGCCATTTCTTGGCAGTTGCCCTCAGGCCCTTCAAATTCAATAAGTCCCTAACTCAGATCATTATCTCCACCCACTTCTGCCAACCACACCTCAAACTGCCTCCTCTTCCTGTATTACCTCCTTGCCTTTTTGTTCTGTGACTTGTGCAATGACCATGACCTACGTGATCCTTGAGCCCTTCCTCTCCCTCATTCCCATATTTGACCATCACTGGATTCCCCCAGTCTGCCTCGAACAGCCTGTGACGCTCCCTCTACTCCACTCCATGGCGCCCCACCATGCAGTCAGCCCTCCCTAGAAATCTTCCTTCAACATAAATCTGATCATGTTGTTTTCTAGGTTGAAAGCCCTCAGCGGTCCCTGCTTTCCGTAGGAGCAGCTGCAAGCTCATTAGCTTGGCCACCAAGGCCTTTCGTGACGAAGCTGCCTCTCCAGCCTCATTTCCTGTCAGCCCCCATTACACCCCCTGCACTCAGCTTTGGGAGTGGCATCTCATGATAGCACCCTCCTTGCATCTCCATGCATTCGCACGTGCTTCCCCTGCCTGGAATGCCATTTGATGAAGGTCCCATCCTCTTTGAATGTTGCATTGGCATCCCATTCACAATAATCAAAACAGACTGTACGGCCAAACCTGCCCTCCATCCCCAGGACATGTCGCTTATGTGCCTAATGAACAGGGGGAAGAAAAACTCTCCTTTGTCCCCACTTTAACTCCAGGTTGCATTGTTTAGTGCCCTTTGCTGGTGCGGTTGTCTTTAGCTTCAGAAAAGTTGAATCAAACTTACTGAAATGATACATTTTGGAGCTAAAATTTTAGGACAGAACAGTCACAGCTGAATGAAATGGAAGTCCTTCTTGGACTTCACCTCACCAGACGGCTCCTTTACATGTAGCACCCTGTGCCGGCTTTCATTACAGGACATAATTCCTGGAATAATGCACTGGAAGAGGTTCCAGCCCCTGGTTTTCTCATCCCTGCCTGAAACCTCTAAGGTAGAGACCACACAAAGGTAAGCCACTGCTCATTGTTTATCTCCCAGGAGTACGTTTGCCCCACGGATTAAAGAGGCTGTGATCCCAACAAGTTAAAATGCCAACAATAGGTCAAATTATACTTTTAGTGCATGAGGGAAGTTTGCTAGTCAGAGAAATATGATGATGTATAACTGATTTTCATATTTTGAATGTATCTTGAGATACACTTTTTAAAAAATTAATGTCACAGGTGACTAGTTGGCCTTACTTAATAAAAATAGACAATGAATCCATACAATTCAGCTGAAATATTCATGGTCAATTTTTAACATTTATAAATTGCCAAGATCAACCTTCTACACCCTCCATATCCAATTCCAGAGGATCCACTTCTCTCTCATGCCACAGCCTGGCATTCACTGTTGGGTCCCATGGCTGTCATCATACAGAGACATTAGAACTCAGCTCCAGAAACAGAGTGGGTAGATGAGAATATTGTTGGGCGAAGGAAAGAAGAAATTTAGAGTAACCACATTTTTGCTAATTTGCTTAAAACCTCTTCAAAGCCCTATGATATCAAACAAGGAGACTGCTGCCTTTTCTTTAGGACTCTGCCTGGTCCATAAGCCATTGCTAAGCCCTTGAATCTGCTTCTTTAGTCTGTTGTCCTTATAAACATAGTTAAATGGGTTACTGGTGAGAAAATGTGACTAGTACCCCAAAATGATTATCATCAGCAGTCACCTTTTGTTCAAATCCTTTGATCCAGAATGAGGCCCACCCCAAGAGGACAGAGCCCTATCATGGCCCCAGGAATGGTCAGGAAACCTGAGCTCTACCACCAACCAAGATCAGCAGGTGACCTTTATACCCCCGATTCCCACCAGCATGTCCTGGATCCTCTGACACAGAAACTCAAGTTCCTCTCCCTCACCAGAATGCCACATGGCCTCCACGAGCTGTGTGATGTTGGCCACACTCCTCGGCCACCTGTCTGGGCCCAGTCCTCTTGTCCAGAAGACAAGGGGATTGGACTTGTTGCGAAGACCCTTCTCAGCCTTAACATTTTAATTTTAGTTGGAGCAGGAAAGCTCACCCAATGTGCAGCGACTCCATTTAGACTACCATCCACCCGCCTCTCCCCAAGTATTTGAGGAGACAGTTGAAATCCAGTGTGTGACTCCAGAACACTTAATTTGACTTCTTCCTTCATTGCCAGCAGAGAAGCTCTTCCTGAATTAAGCAAATTCCAGTCTCACTTCCAGACGCTTGCCCGTTGGATTATTTCCTTAGTGCTTGTCTATGACCTCCTTTGCCTGGAGATTAACATGAGACCAGGCACAGGATTGGGGATATGGTGGCAGCTCAAAAATATTAGTTCCTTTTCCATGAGTTCATTCATACCTCATCCAGCCCGCTGCCATCTCAAAATAAACTGAGCATCTTTGTTCTTCATTTTAGCACATTTCTAAAATCTGAAATCTCCAGAGTCGGAGGGGATTCTGTAGAGAGAACAAACACTTGGGTGTCCAGAGACCTGCCTCCATTCCTCACTAGCTGTGCCACCCGCTCCATGTTCTTGGGCAAGTTACTTCTTACTGAAGCCCTGTGAGCAATAGTTTGCTCGTCTGTGAAATGGGAGTGGTGATGGCATCCTCACCGCTGTTGTGAGGTTAAAGTAAAATGATGACGTGAATCATCTAGCGCCATCTTTAATAACTCTTCTGCTCCTCTACCCTCTACCCCCACCCACTAAACCTTGCAATCTCTCTGTTGCCACCAGATGGCAATGGTCCGTCACCACCTTGACACACTGCCTCATTTTGCTGTGGGCTGAGGACACTTCAAAATTGACTCACATCATTGGTGAATCAAACATAGCTGGCTGTAGGGTACCATCAGGCATGTGACTAAGCAAAATGAGAAATGGTGAAAAGCAGAGACTACTTGAGTTCCCCAACCATCAGCACACACAGGTCTCAAGAATTAAGAAAAAAAAAATTACCTTTTTTCCAAAGCAATGTCCTTGGAAAAAATCTCCCAAGGCTGTCCTTTCAAAAAGCAATCAGAATGCAGTTACCTTGGGCTTGAATTAACCATAAATTAACCGCAAATTCTGCATGAACTAAAGAAAATCTCCAACATGAGCTGTTACCTTCAGCTTCTGTGTCCGAGTGCTCTGTGCTCTGTGGGCCAGTTTGTTTATAAATAAACCATAATTGCATAGCAGATTATAAAATCAAGAGAGAGTTCTATATTTCCTTAGGAATTTCCATGATGTAAGATTCAAGATCCTGTTTTTATTTCTAGAAGCAGTTACAAAATAATAATCGCATTCTTTTTCTAAGTTCCTATAAGTCCATCAATGATACTTCAACTTTGCAGTCATTTTGCTTGAATAAACTTCCTGTTACTTATGAGGTACTTCCCTCGTGTCTTTTGTCCCTGAGACTTAGCTGTTTGTCGTTAAACCATGCAATATGGTTATTTAGTATTTATTTACTCCAAGTCATTTTTGTATTCATAACAATCAAAACAGCTCACTTAGTTTCTTTGCTGTTTAACAAATTCAGAGACCCGATTGAGTCTCCAGGACTTCCATAAAATCTGAGAGGCAGCAGCAACTGCAGACACGGTCTAACCCAGTAGTTCCCAGACTTCCAGATTTTATCAACTAGTAAAATGTCCAGGAATGCCCAACCACCATCTATTGTCGCCACCATTTCCATTTCAGAAGAACATATGAACACACAAAAAACAAGAGGAATAGGGTTTCAGAATTTAAAAATGGAATGTTTTATCTCCTGAAAGGCTCTTGGTTGTTGCCATTCCGTCTTCCTGGACCAGCCTGGTCTCTGGAGAGAAGTCCAGCCTTTCAACTTCTCAGTCCCTCTTCTCTTCTCGGCAGGAAGCCCCTCTCCTCCAGCTGCAGGCCTTCTGAAGTTTCAGGGATTGGCAGTTAGAACCTGCATTCTTCGTCATGACATCAGTAAATGGGACTAATCTCTGGGGGGTGGAGCCCAGGCTCCTTTTAGTGAGGAATGGTGTTAAAGACCAAAATCTGGGTGCCAGGTGTACACATAGCTAGCAGGGGGTTTTGTTCCTTGGCCTCCTCAGCAGACAAGCCAGGGGTGTATGTGGGGAAATATGTATAAATATACACACACACACACACACATATATACGTGTGCATACCAAAATACATGCACACATACATGAATACAGTCACGTGCTGCATAATAACGTTTCAGTCGGCGATGGACCGCGTGTATGACACTGGTCCCATGAGATTAGTAGCGTATAGCCTAGGTGTGTCGTGGGCTATGCCATCCAGGTTTGTGTAGGTACACCCTGACGTTTGCACAATGATGAAATCGTGTAACGATGCATTTCTCAGAACATATCCCCTCGTTAAGCGACACCTGACTGTACACATATGTGCAGATACATGTGCACATGGCCACACATGTACACATGCATGTACATATCTCATAAACCATGAGTTCACATCAATGCTTATAATTCCAGTCAACGTCCATAGTTATTGCTTGCTCGCCCCCATTCCATATTTGTGCCCCTTCTCCCACGGGGAGGGCCCTGGCTCCTAACACATTTACTGAATGTTACAGTACATCTAAAATGGTTTCAGAATCCCTTCACCTATAACCACTTTAATAAACAAGCATAATAAACAGAGTTCAGATTTATTTGCAGTTTTCCCCTACCCCCATCCCGTCCTAGACTGAATATGGAGTCAAATACTGTATTTATAAGTTACTTGCATTACTTCTCTTCCTTCTTTCCTTCCTTCCTTCCACCCATCCTTCCTTCCTTCTTTCTTTTTCTCTCTCTTTCCCTCCGGTGTGATGATGGAATTCATGTGAAATATTGTTTCAGTTTGCTTTCAGTTTGGGATTTTTTCTTCACTTTCTCACTGATTTCATTTTTTGAATATGTAGAACATTAACATGCTTTCCAAGCTCAAAGCTACACAGAAAGGCAGCTCAGCGAAGTGTCACTCCGCCCCGTCTCCCTCCCGCCCCTTGTCCCGCCACAGCTTGGTCCTCTAACATCCTCCCTGTGTTTCTCTTTGTAATGCTAAGCAGAATACGTGTATTTTTCTTCTTTTCCCTTTTCTTGTACAAAAAGTGGCGCACTAGGTATGCTCTTGTGCACTCTGCTTTTCCACTTACAGTCTCTCCTGAAAGTCTCCCCATATCAGAGCATAGGTTCCTCCCGCCCTCTCTTTTACGGCTGTAAACGCCGCGTGCCAGAGTTTTATTCAGCCAGTCTCCATACCTGGCGAGCAGGTGCATATTTGCACAAGAAAAGAACCAGAGGAAACGTGTCCCGCAGACACGTGCGCACGCAGGCGGCTTCGCTGGGCCCCGCGGCGTCCGTTCCCGCCGCGCCCGCCCGTCCGCCGCCCCGCCGGCCCGAGGAGGCCGGTCCCTCCCGCGCGGCCGCGCTCCGTCCTTCTTTCCTCTTCAGGAGACGACTCTCCCCGGCGTCCAGGAGAGTGTTGAAAACTTGCATCCATTTATGTCTTTTCTCCTGTTCTTCGCTGTTGTGCGTTCAGTTTTTATTCCTTTAATATCATTGCAAAGGTTTATAAGGAGTCGAGACCAAAAGAAAAAACAAAGAGCGAGTGCTTGTTCCACCATCTCGGAACAGACGTCGGCCGCCAACTGTTAAAATGACAATATATTTTTTCTCCCTATCTGAATTCTTTTACTGTCCTCAACAGCCAGGAATTTTTCTAGAAAGCTCTGAGTTTATAACACCAAACAATACATAAGAGGGTAGGGAGGAAGGCTGAAGTCACACAGAACTGAGGAGGACACTGGGGAACGCATTAGGCACAGAAAGTGGGCCATCTGACGACTCCCCCGGGAAGTAACCTAACTTCAGACACCACGCGCCCAACCGCCCGCCCAGACTCCGGGAGAGGCCTCGCCGGCGACGGGCCCGGAGCTGAGCGGCTCCCCGTCCTCCGCCCGCGGGGCGCCGAGCGGCTCCGGAGGGCGCCAGGGCTGGGCCTCCCCGGGCGGAGCCGGCGCGTCGGGAGGCCGGGTGAGGGCCGGGACTGCGGACGAGCCGCTCACCGGGCCGCCTGTGTCCTCCCACAGCTGCGACCCCTTCGCGGTGGCCCTGCTGCCCGCGCACGTGCCCGCCACGCTGGACGCCCTGCCCGAGGAGGACAGACTGGAAGCCGCCGAACGGTACCTGCGACCGTCGGGCTGGACGCGGTCCGCTTCCCGGCAGCGCGCGGGGCTGAGGGCCTCGCAGAGCCGGCGCCTGAGCCCGCGGCCCGACGGTGCGCTGAGCCCGCCGCCCGACCGAGGGGACGCTGGGCTCGCGCGCGCCGGGCTGCCGGCTCCGGGAACTCGAGGGCTGGGCGGAAGGGGCGCTGAAGGGGCCGAGGAGCCTTCTGGTCTCAGGGACGGGGCGAGGCGGAGGGGACGCTGAACGGGCCGAGGAGCCTCCGGGTCTCAGGGGCGGGGCGGGGCGGGGCGGGGCGGGGCTGCGCGGAGGGGGCACTGGAGGGGCCGAAGGGCCTCCAGGTCGGGGGCGGGGGCGGGGCTTGCGCGGTGGGCGGGGCTTGGAGGGGTGTGGAGAATCCGGCCCCAGACCGCAGCGCTTGCGTTGATTTGGCGGTGAACGTCGGACAGCCGGTGGAGGCGCGTCCTTGGGCCTGCCGTCGCCGTGCGCGCTTACACGTCGTTCCACGCGCACAGTGCGTGAGTGAGAGCCTCACCATCTGAGGCGCACACCCGGGTTTGTGGGACCCGCCCACGGGCACCGTCCTTGGTGACCCTCGCGCGGCAGAGCTCGGAGTCCCGGGCTGAGAGGGAGGCCTAGCGTCTGTCCTCTCGCCGCCGCCTGAGGCGCTTCCCCGCGAGGCCGCCCCGGGGCAGGACGCGCCCGGTTCCGTGAGGCTCGAGGGACAGTCCTGTCTGCTGGGGCCGCCGGGGAGCCGCTCGGCTGCCCGGAACCCGGCTGCCCTCGTCCCTTCGGCGCTCGGGTGCGGACCGCGGTGACTCCGGGTCCTCGTGTCTGCGGCGGGAACTGTAGCCCCCGGCACAGGGGCTGTCAGTCAGGGGAGCTCGTGGGGACCGGCGAGCGGGGCGGTCACCAGAGGGGCGACGCGGACGGAGCGCTCGTGGGAAACCGGCGGGGCCTCGGCGGTCTCGCCTCAGCCCGCGCCATGACCCCCGCGCCCAGGGCCGCGCCCCCTCAGGGACAAGGACCCCGCGCCCAGGGCCCGCGCCCCCTCAGGGACAAGGACCCCGCGCCCCCTCTGGGACAAGAACCCCGCGCCCCCTCAGGGCGAGGACGCGCCGGCGGGAAGACAGTGTCCGCGGAGCAGCGGGCGGTGATGGTCCAGCGGCTGCCGCGCCGTGTGGCACCGGGACGGCTCTTCACAGTTTGCACGGGCGTTTCCCCGCCCGGAGGCCGCCCGCCCGCCTCGCTGTGTGTCCGCGTGCGGGGCTCCTGCTGGAACCCACGCTGGGCGCCTCTGCTTCGGAAGCGCTTCTCTTGAAGCGAGCGGGCGGAGCTGCTGCCGTCGAAATGCCGCCGCCGCCTCGGAAGCGACGCAGATGTTGAGACTGGAGGCCGGATCTCCCAGCCGCCCTTGCAGTGAAGTCCCCGTTTGGCCAGGCCCTTGTCAGAGGGGGTGACAGACCGAGCCGTCGTCCTGAGGCCGGGACCCGGATGCAGCGAGCAGGCGCCCTGGCACCCTCCCTGCCTGCTCCGCTCCGCTGCAGCCCGGCCACCGAGCAGCTGGGGCCGGCGACCACGGCCCACGGCCGAACCTGGCCTGCCGGCTGTTCTTAAACAAGGTTTGATCGTCGCCGTTCGCTTACGTGTCCTCTGTGACTCCTCTCCTGCTGCAACAGCCAAGCTGAGCAGTTGTGAGAGACCAGATGACGGCCACGCCCTTGACGGAAAAGTGTGCCCCTGCTCTGGGGACAGCAGGCCGCCGGAAGATGAAAATTGCCCGGGTCCTTTTCATTTCTTCTTTCATCCATAGATTATCTAGAAATAGATCATTTAATTTTTAAAGCAGTTGTGGGTTTTTTAGTTATCTTCTTTACTGCTGGTTTTTGTTTGAATTCCGTTGTGGCCGTAGAACATACGCTGAAGGATTTCAATCTTTTGAATTCATTCGGGCTTTCTTTATGGTCCAAGATAGAGCCAATATTGGTAAATCTTCTGTGTGCACTGGAAAAGAATATGAATTCTGTAACCCCATTTTAAAAATTGCTTTTTATTCTCTGGTTATAAATAACTATTCCTGGGCGGGCCCTTGGCCCAGCGGTTAGGTGGCACGCTGGCTTCGGAGGCCCGGGGTTCGCTGGTTCGGATCCCGGGTGAGGACGTGGCACAGCTTGGCACGCCATGCTGTGGTAGGCATCCCACATATAAAGTAGAGGAAGATGGGCACAGATGTTGGCTCAGGGCCAGTCTTCCTCAGTGAAAAAAGGAGGATTGGCAGCAGATGTTAGCTCAGGGCTAATCATCCTGGAAAAAAAAAAAAGAAAAGAAAAAAACCATTCCTACCACTGTTTGTTGATGGAAACAATATACAGCCTCATGCTTCTCTTAACACAGACTCAACAGAGTAG
Organism: Equus asinus; assembly: GCF_041296235.1. NCBI lineage: Eukaryota > Metazoa > Chordata > Mammalia > Perissodactyla > Equidae > Equus > Equus asinus. Next base: position 68,128,223 of record NC_091793.1, on the reverse strand, counting down.
GTGGAACTGACCTTGAAAGCCACAAGAATTGTGTAACTCTTAAACAGTGACAATATTTCTCTGTTTTATTCTGGGAAGGAAAAACCATTCCAGCTAAACATCTTATTCCTTTTCAGTGAGCTCTGTGAACAGAATATAGAAATTACATTGACTCCAGAAATGATCGAAGCGGAATTCCCCCTGTTGGACTCCAAGGACACCAAGAAGGAGAAGTAAGTGGATGCTTTTATGCCTCAGTAAGAGGTGACCTTGGGTAAAATCTGTCCTACGTGACAAACAGAACTGTCGTATTGTCTGAACCTAAAAACGTGTCAAAAGAAACACATTTCTGATGCTTTAGATATTTAGATGTGTATTTACTTTACGCACAGTTATGCTCTCTCAAATGTTGTTGGCAAGTAAACATTTAAAAACTGAATCCAATTTTCCCATCGACTTGTCATTTAATTTCGGAGATGTGTTTGTTTCTTATTAACAGCTGAACGAGTTTCATTCAGTGTCAGGAACCCAGGCTCTGGAGCCAGATGAGACCTGGGGCTGAATCCCAGCTCCATCATTTATTACACGTGAGATCTCCAGCCACGTTACTTACCTTCGGTAACGGGGCCTCGGTTTCTCACTGTAACAGGCAGAAAATAAAATCTCTCTCACGGGTGGTCGTGAGGATGAAACGAGATGCCAGTGTGAAGACATCAAGCCAGTTGCTTGATGTGAAATAGCTGCTCAGCAAATGTTCGTTCTTCCCTCCGCCTCTCCATCAGGGGCCAACCAGCTAAACAGACGTCATCCTCCCCCTCCTTCAAAAAACGGGTTGTAAAGAATACTGTTGTAATGTGAATAACCACCTATAGTTCATATGGTTTATAAGTTTGAAATTCAAGTATACTTTTTAAAATTCCTTTTCTTTTTAAAAAATGCCTTTTTTATTATTAAAAAATCAGAAAATATGAAAAACTATAAGGAATAAAAGAAAAACAATAATCCTATCACTCAGAAACAATAACTTGTACATTTTGATGTATGGTCTTCCAAGTATGTATTTATATATATGTATTTTTCAATTTATATATAGTTGAACAAAATTCAATGATATTATATGTATTGCTTTGTCCTCTATGCTTTTATTTAGCAATATGTCATAAACATATATTTATAAATGCAGATAAACATCATTATAATTCACTGATAGATGGACCGTAATTTACCTAACCAACCCTCTACTGATGATCACGTAAACCCTTTTCAGCATTTTGCTCGTCCCAGAAGTACTGCAACCAACATCCTTGGGCCATAATTCGTTGCAAACTTATCAGACCGTTTCCTTAGAATAAATTCCTAGAAACGTAAATGCTAGATCAATGTGCATTTTAAGATGTTAAAATATACTGCTTCATTGCCATCCAGGAAGTCCATCAACACACCTCCCACCAGCAGAGGTCAGGACTGCCCACATTCAAATGCCCCGAACAACACAGAATGCTATCATTGTTTTTTCTTCTTTACCAATATGATAGATGAAAAAATGACCATCTTACTCTTTTAAATTCTCTGTTTACAAGTGATGTTAAAATTTTTCCTATGCTTATGAGCTATTTTTCTTTTTTTATGAGGGGTTCTGCCTATTTTGTAGGAAGTGTTTATCTTTTTCTTGTTTATTTGCAAGAGTCCCTCATATATTAAGGAGAATCAGCGTTGTCAGTTTCTGAGTTTGTCTTTGACTTGGCTGAGGTGCTTTGGGAGGCCCTGCCTTTTCTGAAAGGAGTGTCTTGGAGGGGTGTGGGGTCCTTCGGTCTGTTTGTGACAGTGTCAGAGTCCTACAGCCTCCAGCACTTGTGAGAAAATAGGTTGGCAGTTTCTGGTGAAAGAAAATTTAGCAAATAAAAATTTTAAGCAGAATTTCAGTGAGCATCTGTTTTGATAAAATACCATGTTACAAGACACAGCACGTAGAACCTGACACCTCCACAAACAGATGCGATTTGCATCTTATTTCAGATTTCAAACAGTTGCCTAAGAGTTTTAAATAAAAGCCTTTTGTTTCTATCTCAAAAATGCCCCCTGGGCATAGAAGGGCTTGCATGTGAGCGGGGTAACATCCACTACTTCTCTGCTCCCTTGCCCTTTAACGTGCTTTTTCACCCTTTATACTACAGAGCTAATAATGAATGGCACTTGGTTATCACATTATTATTAAATGAAATAGAAGTTATTACTTCATATTTTCACCCAAAGTGGTTTATCATTTTTCTTTTTTAATATATTTCAGCTACTTTACAAAAATACTAACAATGAACTCTAAACATTTTCTGCACATCAAATTAGTTTCCAATTGTTTCAAAATACACATTTTCAGGAATCATATCTATGGCATGTTGAATTCACCTGTTTTTCAGTTTAAATTATTTTATGTACATTTTCATATGTCAAAATGGTCAACCTAATTATCATTTTATTGGCTAAATAATATTCCAACCAGTTGATGATTTTCAAACACAGATGATTTTCAGAAGTGATTTGGTTCTGAAATTCTCTCCAGCTCATATCAAGCATTATCTGATACTAGATTTTGTCCTCTGTCCTTACGAGTTCCTTCTCCTCACCTCCTTCAGCCTCAGCCAGAAGCTGACGGAGTCCTCGCTCACAGAGGCGCACAGAACCAGAGCTTGGCTAGACAGGGACAGGGCAAAAAGGACGCATCAGTGTTTAATTTCTCCCATGAAGGCTGCTGTCCATCTGGTTTTTGGAAAATATTTATTTCCATGGATACAAAGAATTATCTCTTCTCTCTCGGCTATGATTAACCTGAGATTCTCTGCTGCCCTGGTGGTGGCCTCAGCGCCCTGGAGACCCACTCAGGGGACTCCTGCTGCCAAATGTCCAAGAAACTGAGAACGACGTTAGCTGCTGACACACCATCCTCACTCCTCAGAACGTCACAGTATCACTCAATCATTAATGTCTTTAGAGGAAGAAATGATCCCATATATATTTTGAAATCAATTCCATAAACTAGTACCAATTAATTTTTTAATTATATGCATTAGGGAACATTTTAATTCTGTTTTCAGATATTTCTGCTTTTTCAAAACTGCCAGGCACTTGCCGGAACTTACCATTTCACCCTCTTCAGAGAATGGTTCAGAAGCCCTGGATCTTACATTGTGTCTCCCATGCAGGCAGATCAGGTAGCTGTGCTCCCCGTCTTTAGACATCTGTCCTTTCCATCAAATGCTCTCCTTGTTTCCTCCCAGAATTTTGGAAAGTTCTACCCAGCAACCCCTTGCACACCAGGCAAAGGTTTGGGCTCCATGTCAACCACTGCTTGATCCAGGTGCATAACCTCCCTCTTGATTCCCACCCTTCTGGAGCCGTTGTCAGAGTCAGAGATACTGTGTGTCTGCTTTATTCACAAATGTGAAGAGTCAGCTGATGCTGCCTGAGCATTGAGAGGACATCACGCTAGGAGGTCTATGAATAACTTCTCGTTTCATCTTCGCAACAATCCTGGGAGACGGGAATTGCCACCATTCGTACCTCTGGACACGGAGACTGAAAGCTGGGTAACTGGGCCGCACTGAGAACACTGGTGCGGCTGAGTGTGGAAGCCGGTTTGAATCACTTACTAGCGAACTGTTTCCACTGGTAACTAAATTATCGCTAAATACAGTGAAAACCTTCTTTATAGAGATCTATGTAAACAACTCCTCCAGCCTTCCCTGAGGTGCCCCTGGCAGTTCTGGCCCTGCAGCAGGGTGTTGGTGGGTGACCTGAGTGTCCCGTGACACGCCCTTATGTGTCCCTGTTGGGTTTTGTGTTTAGAGAGGTGAGAGACCAAGCACCTCCGACGGAGAAGGCCGGAGAAAAGGTGCTGGAGGAGATGAACAGTCTGCGGGCCAAGGCGCTCAACCCACACCTGATTCTAGAGTAAAAGTCACCACAGGGTCAGGTCCTGTCCTGTGCTTTCTGCAAGTCACTGCGGTCCTCTGTGTCCGTTTATGTTCCCGCCATTTTGGGAATTAAAGTTTCTAGAGAAGAAAATTGAAATATGGACGATATATATATTTTTAAGTGATAATTTTTGTTTTTAAAAATAAAATGTCCTTACTATGATGGTGATGTTTGAAGCCTCCTGGTGAAGACTTAGTGCTGGCCCGGGGACGTCCAGGATGGGCGGGCGCCGGGTGAGGAGAGACTAAGAGCCGGGTGCTGACACCGCTCCTGAGGGTCTCAGAGGTGTGATACCTGGGCCAGAGGTGGGAAGGGTTGGCAAGGGGGCTGCTTTGCACAGAAGTCAGCCCCCCTGCGCGTCGCCGACTTGGGCTTAGCAGCCGCTCCTAGAAAAAGTGACCTCAGTGAGGACACTGCCTTCCCAAGTCACCATGCTGACAGCAGACACGCGCGAGGAGGGACTGGAGATGAAGAGGACATCGTGGGTGACTGGAGCTTGCAGACTGTTCAGGGAGCAACTGAAAACACCTCTCCGGGAACTCTCAAAACCGCCAGCGACAAGAGGTCATTGCCAAGGGCCAGGAGTCCCTCTGAACCAACCCAGCCCGTGTACAAAACAGAAGTTTTCCTCTCTCAGCTGTGCACCGAACTTCCTCTGGGAAATGCCCTGGGGAGGGGACACCAACAGCGGAAGGCAGAGCCCAGTGGCCACTCCTTAAAGCTAGGATTGCCAGACACAACAATGCTCAGTTAAAATTGGAGTTCTGATAGACAACCATTAATGTTTTAGTGTCTGCCTGTCCCAATAGTGTATGTCCTATTCAGAACGTATTACACCAAAAAAATAATTCATTGTTTATCTGAAGCTCATATTTAACTGGGCATTGTATATTTTTATTTGCTGCATCTAGCAACACTACTCAACCCCAGCCGTCCTTTGAGAGACATCGTATGCTGCATAATTGAATGACTGAGTGAGACAGAGGCAGTCGTTAACAGGGAGTTTTGTGTGAGGTTTGAGGCAGGCTTTCCAACCAACTAGAAGGACAGTCAGAGTCCCCTGGGTCCACCATGTTCCAGGTCCTCTGCTGGCCCATAATGGGGTGTGGCTCCTTCCATCCTCACACCCTCCCTAGGCAGAGGCCGCATTACCCCTGCTCCCCAGGGGAGGAACCCCAGGGTCCCAGAGCCGGGTGATTCCCCGAGCTGGTGAAGACCCAGGAGGCCTGGGTGACTTCCAGGCCTGGGCAGAATCAGGGAGGGATTCTTCGGGCGCCCAGAACTCAGAGCCGATCAGTTGTGCTGGCAAGAGGGGCCGTCGGGCACAGGGACACTGCCTGCCGCTGCCTGAGGACACCAGAGCCTTCATGCCAGACTTGCCCACAACAAACTGTGTTTTCTTTCTCTGCCTCTGCCTTCTCCTCCTGTTCTCTTTCTCCTCCTCCTCTTCTTCCCTTTTTAAGCTACCAACTGGTCCCACCTCATCAATTTAAGGGATAAAATGAGGTCATGTTACTTTTTCTACTCAAAGTTCACAACTTATGTCTCCCATCCCACCAATAACACAAAAAGCACACTTGCCTTCCAGGGCTTCCTTTTCCTTCCTAGGATGAGTCCAAGCATCCCAAGGGATCTTACTCAGCCCGAGAGACTGGTCCTGATGACCACTAAGGAGCCCTGGCCTTTGGCTGCCCCAGCACAGGGTGTCTCTGCAGGCTGGCCTCTGATGGGTGCCCATCTGCTGTGGGGACAGAGCCTCACACCACCGTTGCTGGCCAGGCAGTGGTTCTCCAGTGCAGAAGGGAGGTGGCCTCTCCGTGCTGAGGCAGGCCTGGGCGATGGCACATGTGCATACCTGCAGATGCACACCGCAATGTACACAGAAAATTCAGAAGCGTTGCTGAGTGCCATCCAGGAGCCAGGCACAGACCTGGGCCAGGAAGGGACACCAGCCCAAGCCTGCCCCATGGCAAAGGGGACACACCATCAACAAAAACCAAATTTACACGTGTTGTATGGCATGAGGTCATAAGAAGTGCTAGAAAGGAAGACTAAAGTTTGGCAAGGGCAGAGGGGTGGCCACCCAGGCCCCTCAGAGGAGTGTCATTGAGCAGAGACCTGGCTTAAGGATGGAGCAAGCCGGACAGTCACTTGGGGACAGAGCTTTCCAGGTGGAGCCAGCACGTGTGGAGGCCCTCCAAGGCGGTGTGCCCGGCCCGCTGGAGGATCAGTGCGCAGACTGGGCAGCCAAACAGAGAGAGCTGGGAGGAGGGCGGGGAATGAATGTGGGGCTGGCCAGGAGCCAGGTCACGTGGGGTCCTGTGGCCAGGACAGGGACTTTAGATCCGGGATTTCATGCTAAGAGAGGTGGGGAGTCCTTGGAGAGCTTTGAGTAGGGGAGTGACATGAGCCGTCTTCTGTTCTAAACAGACTTCATGGGCTGTGTTGGGGGAGACCGAACCACAGGAAGCAGGGGTGCAAAAAGGAAGACTAGTGAAGAGACCGTGAGAGGAATCGGCGCCAGAATGTTCCAGTCACAGTTCCTGCTGTCTGGCACCAAGGCCATTTTTGAGGACAGGCTAGTCAGACTCATCTCAGGGTCAGACACTTTATTTTGCCAAAGGTGGGTGCCCCGGGCTGGAGCTGTGGGGACAGGTGGGGAGAAGAAGCCCTGGGATGCACCTGCCCGGTCCACCACCCCAGCCAGGCTCCCGCAGGGCAGGGTCATCCTCCAGGGCTCGGGCGTGGCATGGACGCGGCCAGGCTGCATTCTGGGGAATGAGTCCGCTGCTCATCGGAGAGGGAGAGCCCTCAGCCTGGCTGCACGTCAAAATCACTTGCAGAGCTTCGCACGATGCCTGAGCCCCAGCTCAGAGCTGCCGAATCAGACTCTGGGCAGGACACAGGGAATAAGGGCTTTTAAAGCTCCCCGCAGGGACCTTTGTGCAGCCAGGGCTGAGAACCACTGGCCTCTGGGATAAAGTCCAAATTCCTTACCAGGGACCCCAGGCCCTCACGTCTCAATGCTTTGCCTCTGGTTTTCTTCTGCAGCCTCTTCCGTCTCTGGAGGGAAGAGGGAAGAGCCTGGCTTTGGAGCCTGACTGGGGGCACTTGGATCCCAGCCCTTCTCTTACTGGGTGGCTTCCTTAGCGTCTCTGAGCTTCCATTTTCCAATGCTCAAAGACTGGCTTCAGTGCTTACTTCGTGGGTGGCTGTGAGGATTAAATTAGAAAATATGGAAAGGATACCTGGCATTAAGCAGCTCAAAAATATGAGTTCCTCTTAACTCACAGGGCAGGACCTGGGCATCGATAATTTTTTAAAATTTTTTATTTTGAAATAATTTTAGATTTAAGGAAAATTTGCAAAACAAGTACAGAGCGCTCCCATATGTATTTTACCAGATTCCCCCAATGTTAGCATCTACTGTGGTGCAATTTTCATAAACAGGAAATTAACGTCGGCACAGCACTGCTGACTGATGCCCTTCACTGTTCCAGGATGTCATGTTGCATTTGGTCCTCGAGTCTCCTTAGTCTGTGACAGTCCCTCTTCAGTCTCTCCTTATTGTCTACGACCCTGACAGCTTCTTACAGCTGCTCCTTCAGTGTGGGTTTGTCTAATGTTTTCTCATGATTAGGTTGAGGTTATGCATTTTTGCAAGAATTCCACAGAAAGGACATGTCATTCTTGGTGCATCTTATCAAGTGGTACGACGAGATGTCAATGTGTCTTATTACTGGTCATGTTTCTCTTGATCACTTGGTTAAAGTGCTGTCTGCTGAGTTTCTCCACTGAAAAATTACTACTTTTCCCTTGGTAATTAATAAATATCTTAGAGGAGATCATTTGAGATTATGCAAACATCCTATTTGTACTCAGCTTTGTTCCCACTCATTTTAGCATCCATCGGTGGACCCTGTCTACAACAGTTACCACCATGCTGGTTTCTTAATGATGATTTCCATGGGCTGCCTTCCTCCCTCATTCGTTCATTCATTTTTATTGATATCAGGACGGAATAATGCGTATCTATTTTATTATATGGGTTATAATCCAACACTATCGTTATTTATTTTGTCGCTCAAATTGTTCCCACTTGGACACTGGGAGCACCTTCAGATTGGCTCCTGTGTCCTTTCGCCTTGCCCCCATCCTTTTAAAGCACATCCTTACTTTCTAGCATTACAAGATATTCCAGGTTCATCTTGTATCTTCTCTGCCTCAGCCTTGGAGTCAACCATTTCTCCAAGAAGCCCTGGCTCCTTTTATTGGAGAATGATGCTTAGAAACTAAGACCTGGGCGCTCATCACTGCTGGGTTCTCAGTGCTTCTGGGCTCTCTCAGTGGACAGAGCTCGGAAATATATGTATTTACACTAACCCACACATGTACGTACATCTGTATCTCCGTGTCTGTCTATCTACACAGCCAAACACGAACTGATATGATACTTCTGATTCCAGTTCAGCACCAGGTTCATTCAGCCTCCCCGTCCTCATTTGTGACTTCTTCTTCCTACAGTGATGAACTCCACTCTCAGTATCTACGATACGTTTACTGATTTGTTAATCTTAGTGTATCCATAAAGTAATGTGGGAATTGCTAACTTCCATCCCTGCGAGATACACATGTACTAACTAGATTATAATATTTGTGTTCTAGTTACTTAGGTTAATTGTTTTATTTTTTTCTCCACTCCCATCAATGTGGTTACATCAATGATTTGGGATAGAGTTAAGTTCACTGTTACTGTTTGCATTCCATCCTGGGTTCCCCCACACCCTCGCTGGTTTTCATTATTTGTTTGGATCTGGGGTCTGTGAAGGTGTGTGGAGCGTTCCTAGGGGTCTAAGAGCCAGAGCTGCACAGGAGGACACGCCCAGAGTCGTGTCACTGCCGCCTCCTTCCCGCTCTCCCGTCCCGTTATTCCCTCATCTTATTACCCCGTTCACACTAGTCCCCTGTAGGTAGCCGATCTCTTTAGTTTCTAGTTTGTCCTTCCCACTGGTAATGTTTTCAAAGCTCCAGAGGCCGAGACCCCGCTCTCCCCTCTCATTCCTTCTCTACCTTCGCTGGTCTCAGCAGCTTCCTCGACGGGGCGCACCGTTCACATCCTGCGCCTTCGTGCCGGCTGTTGCGCGGACTCCGCCGCCTTCGGGCCTTCGTGCCGTCTCAACTCAGCTTCCCCAGCCTGGGCCCTCGGGGCTGCGCTCCATCCGAAGGAGGGACTAAGTCCTTCATCTCTGGGAGCCTAGGCCCTGCCACTGCGGAGGAGGGAGGGGCCCAGTCGGTGCTCCTCCGGGGACCGCTTCCCTCGGCATCCAGACTCGACACCGCTTCGTCCCCTTGGCTTCGTGAGCAGCTGCAGCCGGCAGTCCCCGAGCCGCTGGCTGACCCCACCTGCCCCGCCGCCTTCCTTCCCGGGCTCCCAGCTTTGCGTTATTGTGTGAACCTTCTTGCTCAGGGCTTGTTACATGCTTTGAGCCTGTTCTCACGTCACCGCATGTGTTTACGTCCACCTCGGTTTCCCCACCCATAAACAAGAGCCGATTTCTTTTATTTCTCGCTCTGCCTTCCAAGCGCCCTCTTACACCTGCGGCCCCTTGGAAAGGTTGTGTGACTGTGTTGGGGACCTGGTGCCACCTGGTGGACGCCACAAGAAAGGCCTCTCCTGCCTCCCAAGGTGTGGCCTTGGGTTCCTGCCACGAACCAAAGCAACTTTCAAATGCGGAATATCAGCCGTGTTTTTCTTCCTCTTTTCAGACCACTTCTAAGTGGAAAAAAGGCAAGGAAACCATATATGTATTGTCTTCGGTCATCAATCCATGAAAAAGTTCCGTCGGTGAAATCACAGACCCCATGAAGTTTAGGAGTTTCTTGTGGGATCAGTTAGCCAGGCTCCAGATTATATCCGGGGTCTTAGGGATCCTGGGTGAAATCCAGGGCCGGCTGCGTGAATGAGGAGCTCAGGGTTAGACAGCTGTCTCTGAAGAGCTGCCAGCTCCCCTCTCTTGCACTGACTCAGATTATCACATCAGTCTCTCTCTAAAGCCAAAGAAACATAAAACCAACGGACCTCAGGATAATTCACTGCAGTTGCTTCATCTGACAAGTAATTATCATCGCTTCCTTTCTTAGGACTTTCCATTTGGGATGTATTTTCTCAATGATCCTCGCAGCATTCTGAGACACAAAGAGGAGCTGTTGTTATCATGACATAATATATGTAATATCATGAGATATATAGATATATAGATACACATATATATATGGGGAAACTAAGGCCCATGGACTTGCCCAATTAACACAAGAGCCAGGTTTGGGCAGAAACAAGGTTTCCTGATTCCCAACCCACTCTTCTCTCTAACACATGGTAATCAATGGAAATAATAAAAATTTATATTTCTTTACTTTTTTTTTAAGCTTTCAGATTTAGGGTCTCTAAGTGTAAATATATTACATAATATTTATATTTTACTTATTTATCCCTTAAGATATATAATATGGAAAAAATATAAATTAGCAAATGTCCTAGCTCTAAAGCAGTCAGTCTGGATGTGACGAAATCAGGGGCGCGTTTGCCTCACAGGGGCAGTGGCCGCGTCTTCTCATTCTGCGCCCCCAGCACACGGCAAGGTGTTGGCACAATGTAGACTCTCAGTAAATGTTTGTTGCATCAAAGAATATGCAAGAAATGTGAAGACTATGTGTTTAATACCCATTTAATTTTCATGGATGTGTGTGTTTATAGAGTATTTGCTACAGGAAAATTAGGAGCTGAACCTAATGGATGAGTTTAGAATCTAGAACATCAGAGATGGAAGGACATGGGATGTCATCTGGCCCCGTCCTGGTAAATATGTGTGTAGTCCCTGCAAATTTCACATGTGCATGCAGTTTCCTTGCCTTTTATTAATAGGGGGAAATAACAGTATTGACTTTATGAGATTGTTGTGGGGTTAAATGAGGTGGTAATACTCTGGGCATGAGAGAGAGTTTTCCAGATGGTGAGGGGGATGAAACATTGTACTAGGAACACTGAGGCTCTCTCTTCGAGCAGGGTTTGGGGGATGGGTCAGGGTGAATGTTTAAAGAGAGGGACGGCTGGAGTGTGGGCCTCCCTGAAGGCAGAGGCTCAATGCTCTCTCACATCCCTTCCAAAGACGTGGAGGACTCGGTCTCAGGACTCCTTGTCCAGACCTTGCAGCCTTCCCCTTTGTGGTCAGACCACAGGCCATTTGCCCTTCTCTCACTCAATGGCACCACAGAGAGGGTTTTGTCACAAAGGCAAGGAGCCCTGCTTCTCCTGAGGACGTCTCACAGAAGGCCCCCTTACCCAGGAGCACTGAGGAAAGGGGCAGCCACTTCCCTCTGACATGGAGAACCCACAGCACCCTCCCCTTCCTCCTCACAGTGCAGCCCGTCAGAGCAAGCACCTCAGCCAAAGGCTGTGGGCAACAGGCAGACCAGGAGGCAAAGCCTGGCATTAAAAGATGGGCAGAGCCGCTCTCTCAGGAAGCTGGACCAGGGAGTAGAGACTGTGCAAGTTAGCAACAGGGACAGAAGCTGGACGGTTATGAAGTAGAGGGGTTGAGTGGGGCAGACACGCTGGGCCCAGAGCAACTGAAGTTAGGATGCAGTGAGGACATGGGTTTGTGGCATTTGGAAAACACAAGAGATAAAGCAGATGCACCAACAGACAGCAAGAGGCGGGTCAGGATGGAACCCAAGCATGCCTATCCCAAGCTGCCCACTCCGAGCCAGCCCAGTACCAGGGCCCGGCTGACCGCAACCCTCTTTTTTCTGAAGAAGTTGAAGGGAGTCTGCTCCTTATCACCAAAGAGCCTCCTCAGATCTCAGGACTTAGCCCAGGCATGGACACTGGCGTCTGGTGACACATTCTCCAACAGTCGTGTCTTCAAAAAGTGTTTCTTTACAGACCCTCTGTTTGCAGGAAGTTAGTTAAAGCCATTGTGAAAAGACTTTAGAGGAAGCAACGCAAAAGAAAGACCTTGAGGTGTATATAGAAGGTCATCAAAAGATGCTTACTGCCCCAGTAACCAACAGTGCAAGCCCTTACACACACACACACACACACACACACACACACACACACCCTGCCCCAGGTCCAGCTGTCAATATCTCAACAGCTAGAGGCCCATAAAAGGTGGGCCCCTTCTTTATGTGCTTACTCTCTGATGACAGAAGTTCACCCGGGTCAAGGCTGAACCTTGGGACAGGCTACGCTAAAGATCCCCATTGCCTGGAGCTCCAAGCTGGCCACCCTGGGGGCACCAATGGTTCTGCCACTGTCCCTGACACCATGGTCTTCCAGAAGCTCTAGCTTCAGCTTCAGGCTGATGCATCCGCATCCAATTACAAGGCTGACCAGATGCGCGGGGCCTGTCCTGTAACTTCCAGCTAATTACTCTGGACCTTTAACTGAACCATTTACCCACATTTCCCTAGATCCTAAGTCTAGAGTACTTACCAAGACTAATCTCATCTCATCCCAGAGTGCTGTTTACCTCCACCACCACCAGAAAACATGCTGGATTAGCAGAGAGGCTAACAGAAGAGACAGGAACTTGGTTACTACCCACATCGGCTGTTCACGTTATGACCCACAAGTAGGAGGACCACCAATGAGCAGTCAGGTAAGGAAACATCTTTTTTCTCTTTCCCATCCTTCCTACCCAATGAATAAGCCCCAGGAAAGAGCTATGGGAGGGACAGCGACCACATACCCCACTCGAAGCTGTTGGAGCCACAGGTCTAGTCTACACTGGGGTGGGGTGCTGACGTGGTAGAGGCAGCTCTGTGTGAACTAAGGGACTGAAGTTTTAAAACAGACAATGAGACTGAGTCTTAACCAACATGATAATGTCTCATAATGGATATTGACTGACAAATTATAGATTTGGACTGTGCATCATTAGGGAGCCTGCTAGTAAGCAGGAAATCAGATAGTTTAAATATAGTTGGTAGCAATCATTGGAAAAAGAAAGTCATTTCATTTCTCCCTCTATGAGCTGATATTACTCAAACTATTCACACTATAGTCATCACCAGAAGTCCCAGCTTCTGATGTCAAAAAGACATTAAAGAATGATAGTTGGTGGAAAAACAAGGATCATGGAAGTTAAGGGGGGTGTGCAGTGCAGCTGAGGCGAGGGACCCAGGATCTGATTTGGTCCCCTCAGTCAGTATTACAATACACAGTGTGGCATGTTAAAGTTAGTAAGAGAATGTTGTATATTGTGGCAGTAATGGAAGCTGGTACCTCAGAAAAGACAAGAAAAAAGAAAATCTTTTGTATTAGAACAAGATTTGTGTAAGTATTTTGTTAAGCTGGAGTTATATTGAAAGTAATGATATGATTCCATGACATTTTAAAAATATGTCTTTTCTGGGTCTGCCTCTGGCGTGGCTGCTGTGCTGTTGCCCTCCCCCAGTATCAAACAGATGGATCTAATGTGTTCCCAAAGCACCTCGATTTTGGTCTCAAATACAATTCCCTAGCAAAAGGAAGCAGGAAGCCCTGGAAAGTATCTGATTCTACATCTCAGAGCAAGGATAATAAAGGTGGGCCTGGAGCATCAATTTGTTGTCAGAATGAAAGTATGCTTCCAAACCATCGAGGGCAATTTTAAAAGATAAAGGAACAGGTTTAAAAGGGCTCCCACTGAGCAAGCTGTAACAATCTTGGCATTAGAAAGAAGACAGTAGTTCTCTGCAGAGTCTAGGAGTCATGCCAAAAAGAAAAGAAAAAAAAGGCATGTACAAGTGATGTCAGCATCATGGCAGAGTGACCTTGCCTGGGACTCTCTCCCCTCCAACATACAACAAAAAGGAGCAATCATATTCCAACAAAAAATAGCCTAATAGCACAGGAATCCTCAGAGACACACAGCAGCCAAAGAACAGAGGGCGGAGAGGCTGAAGCCCCCCTCAGAGGAGCAGGAAGGGGGTAAGAGAGAACTTCGCTCCCTCCCCTAAAGACTGGGATCACTGCCATGGGAAGGTCCATGAGGGAAGGAGTGGGGGAGGGGCCGCACATCAGCAGGATCACCCAGGACTCCCTAGGGTCCTTGCAGACCAGACAGATGCCCTCTAATGCGGTGAAAGCTTTCGTGTGGGGTGACCTCATCAAGCCAAGACCCCAGGAGACCAGATAGCAAGAGCTGGCCGGGAAACTGGATCTCCGCAAAAGAGAAAGCACCCCCCAACTCTCCAACCTGTGCTGTGCCACACCATCTTGGCTGAAGGCGGAGGGCTCAGAATACACAGCTCTCAACCCACATCTAGTGGCGACAGGCTGTAACTGAAACAGAATAATATCACTATGCCGAAAAACCGTTCTAGCATCAAACAATTCATAAAAGCTCCAGACCAGAGGGAAAACAAGCACCCAGAATGATGTCCTGAGGACTCAGAAATAAGTAAACTAAAGGACAATGAATTCAGAATAGCTATGGTCAAAAAATTCAATGAGGTAAAGGAAAATATAAAGAAACAAGTCAAGGAGTTCTGGAGTTACTTCACAAAAAGATTGAAACTATAAAGAAGAATCAATCAGAAATACTAGAGATGAAAAATACAATGGAAGAAATAAAACATAATATGGGTTCCCTGAATACCCATGTGGATGCCATAGAGGAGCAAATCAGCATAATCAAAGATAGACAGGTTGAATGGCTCCTGACAGAGGAAGAGAGAGAACTAAGACTAAAAATAAATGAAGAAAATCTCTGAGAAATAGCCGACTCAATGAGGAAATGCAATATAAGAATTGTAGCTATCCTCGAGGGCGAAGAAAAGGAGAATGGAGCAGAAAGCATGCTCAAAGAAATAATAGCAGAGAACTTCCCAAATCTAGGGAATGAGAGAGAAATGTGTGTGAAGGAAGCTTTCAGATCTCCTAGATATGTCAATGTAAAAAGACCTACTGCTAGGCACATAGTAGTAAAAATGGAAAAAGTGAATGACAAAGAAAGAATACTCAGGACAGCAAGGCAGAAGAAAATAACCTACAAAGGAATCCCTATCAGACTTTCAGCAGATTTCTCTGCAGAAACCTTACAAGCAAGGAGAGATTGGAATGACATATTCAAAACTTTAGAAGATAAAAGTCTTCAGCCAAGAATACTCTATCCAGCAAAAACATCCTTCAGATATGAGGGAGAAATTAAATCTTTCCCAGAAAAACAAAAGCTAAGGGACTTCGTAGCCACAAGACTCCCCCCTCCACACACACACAAGAAATCCTCAAGAAGGCCCTCATACCTGAAAAAAGAAAAAAAAGGGAGAAAGCGATCACAAAACACAGTAAGGAGACAAATAGATAGAATCAGAAGAGGATAGCAAACATTCAACTATAGCATTAGGATAAAGGGAAGGAGAACACCAAAAACAAAGACAATCTTGTCACTTTAACCACAAACTCACAACACAAGTTGGAATAAGAGATGAAAATAATAACTTAGGAGGGGAGGAGGAAAGGGACTGGATCAGTTTAGGCTAAGGAAATAAGAGGCCACCAAAAAATGGACTATGTTATGCATGAGATTCTGAATACAAACTTCAGGGTAGCCACTAAACTAAAAAACAGAACAGAGACACAAAGAATAAACAAGGAAAAAGCTAAGAAACCCAGCATAAGAAACTGCAGGAGTCAATGGGTAGGCCAAAACACACAGGATGAAAAACAATGGAAAGGCAGGAAAACTGGAAAAGGAGTGACAGAATGACAGCATTAAGCCCTCATGCATCAATAATCACCCTCAATGAAAACGGATTGAACTCTCAAATAAAAAGACACAGAGTGGCAAGATGGATTAAAGAACAAGATCCAACAATCTGTTGCCTCCAGGAAACACACCTCAGCTCCAATGACAAATACAGGCTAAGAGTGAAGGAGTGGAAGACGATACTCCAAGCTAATGGCAAACAAAAGAAAGCAGGTGTCACAATACTTCTATCAGACAAAGTAGATTTCAAGATAAGGCAGGTAAAGAAAGACATAGATGGTCAGTATATAATGATCAAAGGGACACTACATCAAGAAGAAATAACACTTATAAATATCTATGCACCCAACACAGGAGCACCGAAGTTCATAAAGCAACTATTAACAAACCTAAAAAAAATATCAAAATTAACACAATAATAGTAGGGGACCTCAACACCCCACTCACATCATTGGACAGATGATCCAGACAGAAAATCAACAAGGAAACAGTGGAATTAAATGAAAAGCTAAAACAGTTGGACTTAATAGACATATATAGAACACTCCATCCAAAAAGAATACACATTCTTCTCAAGTGTGCAGGGAACATTCTCAAGGATAGACCATATGTCAGGAAAAAAGGCAAGCCTCTATAAATTTTTTAAAAATTGAAATAATAACAAGCATCTTCTCTGATCATAATGCTATAAAGCTAGAAATTAATTACAAGAAAAAAGCTGAGAAAGGGACAAAGATGTGGAGACTAAACAATATGCTATTGAACAAGCAATGGATCGTTGAAATTAAAGAAGAAATAAAAAAATATCTGGAGACAAGTGAAAATGATAATATGCCATACCAACTCATATGGGATACAGCAAAAGATGTATTAAGAAGGAAATTCATTGCAATACAGGCACACCTTAACAAACAAGAAAAATCGCAAATAGGCAATCTCAAATTACATCTAACTGAATTAGAGAAAGAACAAACAAAGCCCAAAGTCAGCAGAAGGAGAGAAATAATAAAAATCAGAGCAGAAATAAATGCTATTGAAACAAAAAAAGGCAGTACAAAGGATCAATGAAACAAAGAGCTGGTTCTTTGAGAAGATAAATAAAATTGACAAACCCCTAGCCAGACTTACAAAGAAGAAAAGAGAGAAAGCTCAAATAAACAAAATCAGAAATGAAAGAGGGGAAATAACAACAGACCCCACAGAAATACAACGGAATATAAGAGAATACTACGAAAAACTATATGCCAACAAAATGGATAACCTAGAAGAAATGGATAAATACTTAGACTCTTACAATCTCCCAAAGCTAAGTCAAGAAGAAGCAGACAATCTGAACAGACCAATCGCAAGGAAAGAGATTGAAACAGCAACCAAAAGCATCCCAAGAATAAAACCCCAGGACCCGATGGCTTTCCTGGGGAATTCTACCAAACTTTCAAAGAGGATTTAATACCTATACTTTTCAAGCTATTCCAAAAAGTTAGGGAAGATGGAACACTTCCTAACACATCCTGTGAGGCCAACATCACGCTGATACCAAAGCCTGACAAGGACAGCACGAAAAAGGAGAACTACAGGCCAATGTCGCTGATGAAGAAGATGCAAAAATTCTCAACAAAATTTTGGCAACTCGAATTCAGCAATACATCAAAAGGATCATACATCATGATGAAGTGGGATTCATACCAGGGACACAGGGATGGTTCAACATTCACAAATCAATTAATGTGGTACACCACATCAACAAATTGAGGAATAAAAACCACATGATCATCTCAATAGATGCAGAGAAGGCATTTGACAAGATCCAACAGCCATTTATGATGAAAAAAAAACTCTGAACAAAACAGGGATACAAGGAAATTACCTCAACATAATAAAGGCTACATATGACAAACCCACAGCCAACATCATACTCAATGGGCAAAAACTGAGCGCCATCCCCCTGAAAACAGGAACAAGACAAGGATGCCCTCTGTCACCACTCTTATTCAACATAGTACTGGAGGTCCTGGCCAGAGCAATTGGGCAAGAGAAAGGAATAAAAGGAATCCAAATGGGGGGGAAGAAGTGAAACTCTCGCTGTTTGCAGACGACATGATCCTATATATAGAAAACCCCAAAGAATCCATTGGAAAACTTTTAGAAGTAATCAACAACTACAGCAAAGTTGCAGGGTATAAAATCAACTTACATAAATTGGTAGCATTTCTATACTCCAATAACGAACTAACAGAAAAAGAACTCAAGAACACAATACCATTCACAATCACAACAAAAAGAATAAAATACCTCAGGGTGAATTTAACTAAGGAAGTGAAAGACCTATACAATGAAAACCACAAGGCTTTCCTGAAAGAAATGGATGACGACATAAAGAGTTGGAAAGACATTCCATGTACATGGATTGGAAGAATAAACATAGTTAAAATGTCCATACTACCTAAAGCAATCTACAGATTCAACACAATCCCAATCAGAATCCCAATGACATTCTTTACAGAAATAGAACAAAGAATCCCAAAATTCATATGGGGCACAAAAGACCCCAAATTGCTAAAGCAATCCTGAGAATAAACAACAAAGCTGGAGGCATCACAATCCCTGACTTCAAAGCATACTACAAAGCTGCAGTAATCAAAACAGCATGGTACTGGGACAAAAACAGGTGTACAGATCAATGGAACAGAATTGAAAGCCCAGAAATAAAACCACACATCTATGGACAGCTAACCTTCCACAAAGGAGCTGAGGGCCTACAATGGAGAAAAGAAAGTCTCTTCAACAAATGGTGCTGGGAAAACTGGAAAGCCACATGTAAAAGAATGAAAATTGACCATTCTTTTTCACCATTCACCAAAATAAACTCAAAATGGACCAAAGACCTAAAGGTAAGACCTGAAATCATAAGGCTTCTAGAAGAAAATGTAGGCAGTACACTCTTTGACATCAGTATTAAAAGGATCCTTTAGGACACCATGTCTTCTCAGACAAGGGAAACAATAGAAAGAATAAACAAATGGGACTTCATCAGACTAAAGAGTTTCTTCAAGGCAAGGGAAAACAGGATTGAAACAAAAAACCAAGCCATTAATTGGGAAACAAATATTTGCAAATCATATATCTGACAAAGGGCTAATCTCCATAATATATAAAGAACTCAACAACAAAAAGTCAAACAACCCGATCAAAAAATGGGCAGGAGACATGAACAGACATTTCTCTAAAGAAGATATACAATGGCCAATAGGCACATGAAAAGATGTTCATCATCACTGATCATCAGGGAAATGCAAATCAAAACTACACTAAGATATCACCTTACACCCTTTAGAACGGCAAAAATAACCAAGACAAAAAGTAACAAATGTTGGAGAGGTTGTGGAGAAAAAGGATCCCTCATACACTGCTGGTGGCAATGCAAACTGGTGCAGCCAGTATGGAAAACAGTATGGAGATTTCTCAAAAAATTAAAAATAGAAATACCATATGACCCAGCCATCCCACTACTGGGTATCTATCCAACGAGCTTGGAGTCAGCAATTCCAAAAGTCCCATGCACCCCTATGTTCATTGCAGCATTATTTACAATAGCCAAGATGTGGAAGCAACCTAAGTGCCCATCAACTGATGATTGGATAAAGAAGATATGGTATATATATATAATGGAATACTACTTAGCCATAAAAAAGAATAAAATCATCCCATTCACAACATGGATGGACCTTGAGGGAATTATGTTAAGTGAAATAAGCCAGATAGAGAAGGACAATCTCTGTATGACTCCACTCATATGAGAATTTTAAACACGTGGACAAAGAGAACAGATTAGTGGCTACCAGGGGAAAGGGGGTTTTGGGGATGGGAACAAAAGGTGAAGGGGTGCACCTACAACATGATTGACAAACAATAATGTACAACTGAAATTTCACAAGATTGTAACCTATCAAAACTCAATAAAAATTAACTTTAAAAAAATCACAAATTTAGGGGCCAGCCCTGTGGCCGAGAGGTTAAGTTCACGTGCTCTGCTTTGGCGGCCCAGGGATTCATCAGTTCAGATGCTGGGCGCAGACATGGCACCGTTCATCAGGTCATGCTGAGGCAGCATCCCACATGCCACAACTAGAAGGACCCACAGCTAACAATACACAACTATGTACTGGGGGACTTTGGGGAGAAAAAGGAAAAATAAAATCTTTAAGAAAAAAAAAGGCATGTAAAAGTTTCAATGTTTACAGTATGTTGACAAAGCCAAACTATATGCATACTATATATGTTTTAATCATCATCAAAACTTCATAATTTCTAATCAAATAGCTAAAAGGTTCATTGCAGTCCTGGTAGGGGATGCAGAATCTCATCAGCCCTACTCAGGCAACAAAATGAGAAATTGTGTAAGATTTCACTCTTACAAAAAAAAGGAAAGATATAGGTTTGGAAAGTCCAGTTACCTCCACAGTGACTGAGCCTAATAGACACCAACTCATGATGAATCACCCTGGAAACCATTCTGGACCCCCGTCCTGGGCAAGAATATCCCACCAAGAGTTCAACCCACAGCACCTCAGTGTGAAGTGGCCTGAGATGATGGTTCTGTGCCCCTAGGTTGGGAGAGCATGTTTGTAATGTCAGGATGAATAAAAGAATCTACCTGAATTGATACTTTGGTGTTGGTTAGGTTATCGTAATAACAAGTTTCATTCCACTGCTAAATATGTACTTCAATTTAAGATGTGCCAAACAGGTAAGAGATTGTGTTACATTTCTGAGTCTCTTTTACTAGACTTACAAGAGATGCTAAATGGTCTAGGAAGATTTTGCCTATTAGATTTAAAAGACTACTGGGGAGGGGGGGTGTTGGTGTATTTAAGAGAATCACCTAAATTCAATTTGAAAGTCTGGTTTGAAACGTCTAAGGGAATTTGATCAATTAAGTACAGAAGTGGTGTGGTATAATTAAGGAGGAGTTACTCTGTTAAACCATGGTTAATTGAAAGTTAATCAAAGAACATGTAGAAAAAATTCTTATTTTTATACAAAAAATAATGGATTTAGTAATAAAATAATTATATTTGTAAATTGAGATTTTAGGCTTAGAAGACGGGATATTTAAACTTGATACTTTTAATCAACTGAATAGTAATTAAAACATAACTCTCAGGGCCAGCCCAGTGGCTTAGTGGTTAAGTTCATATGCTCTGGTTCGGCAGCCTGGGGTTGGCAGGTTCGGATCCCGGGCACAGACCTACACACTGCTCATCAAGCCATGCTGTGGTGGAGTCCTGCATACAAAATAGAGGAAGATTGGCATGATGTTAGCTCAACGACAATCTTCCTCAAGCAAAAAGAGGAAGATTAACAACAGATGTTAGCTCAGGGCCGGTCTTCCTCACAAAAAAAACCATAACTCCTGAGTATTCCTTTCATGCCCAAAAGCCCCCTCAGAAAATTTTCTAGGAAGAAATAAAAAATCTGAAAAGACCTGTAACAAGTAAGGATATTGAATCAGTAATCAAAAATCTCCCAACAAAGAACAGCCCTGGAACTGATGGCTTCACTGATAAATTCTACCAAATATTTAAAGAAGAACTAATACCAATCCTTCTAAAACTTTTCCAAAAAATTGAAGAGGAGGGAACACTTCCTAACTCATTCCATGGACCAGCACTACCCTGATACAAATGCCAGACAAAAGTCACTACAAGAAAAGAAAACTTCATGGGGCCAGCCTGGTTAAGTTCACACATTCTGCTTCTCAGCGGCCCAGGGTTTGATCTGAATGATCCTGGGTGCAGACATGGCACCGCTTGGCACACCATGCTGTGGTAGGCATCCCACATATAAAGTAGAGGAAGATGGGCACAGATGTTAGCTCAGGACCAGATTTCCTTAGCCAAAAAGAGGAGGATTGGCAGTAGTTAGCTCAGGGCTAATCTTCCTCAAAAAAAAAAAAAGAAAAGAAAACTTCAGGCCAATATCCCTTATGAACCTTGATGCAAAAGTCCTTTAAAAATACTAGCAAAGCAAAATCAGCAGCATGTTAAAGGGATTAGACCAAGTGTGATTTACTCCTCAATGCAAGGATGGTTCAACACACAAAATTTGATCACTGTAACACACCACATTAACAGAATGGAGGATAAAAACCACGTGATCATCTCAATTGAGGCAGGAAAAGCAATTGACAAAATTCAACACCATTTCATGAAAAAAACACGCAACAAACTTGGAAGAGAAGGAAATTGCCTGAACATAATAAAGGCCATATATGAAAAACCCCAGCAAACATCATACTCACTGGTAAAAGACTGAAATCTTTTTCCCTACAATCTGGAACAGGACAAGAGTGCCTACTCCCACCAGTTCTATTCGATTTGGTAATAGAAGTTCTAGCCAGAGCAATTAGGGAAGGAAAAGAAATAAAAGGTACCTAAATTGGAAAGGAAGAAGTAAAATTATTTCTGTTCACAGATGATATGATCTTATATGTAGAAAACCCTAAAGATTCCACACAAATCCAGTTAAAGTGAGTAAATGAATTCAGCAAACTAGCATGATACAAAGTCAACACACAAAAATCAGTTGCTCTACACTAACAATGCATAATCTGAAAAGGAAATTATGAAAACAATTCCATTTACAATAGCAACAAAAAGAATGAAATACTTAAGAATGAACGTGAACAAAGAGATATAATGAAAACTACAAAACCTCACTGAAAGAAATTGAAGAAGACAAATAAATGGAAACACATCCATGTTCACGGATTGGAAGACTGAATATTGTTGATGTCAATAGTACTGAAAGCAATCTACACATTCAATGCAATCCTTATCAAAATCCCAATGATGTTTTTTGAAGAAATAGAAAAATCTATCCTAAAATTTGTATGGAATCTCAAGGGACCCTGAACAGCCAAAACAATCCTGAAAAAGAACAAAGCTGAAGGAAAGTATGAAATCACACTTTCTGATTTCAAACTTATTACAAAGCTACAGTAATCAAAACAATGTGGTACTGGCATAAAGACAGACATACAGACCAATGGAACAGAAAAGACAGTCCAGAAATAATCCTTGCGTATGGTCAAATGATTTTTGACAGGGTGCTTAGACCATTCAGTGAGGAAATGACAGTTTTTTCAACAAATGTTGCTGGGAATACTGGATATCCACATGCAAAAGAATGAAATAGGACCCTTACCTAACACCATATATAGAAAATTAACTCAAAATGGATCAAAGACCTAAATTTAAGACCTAAAACTAGACAACTCTTAGAAGAAAACATAGGGCAAAAACATCACGACTCTGGATTTGGCAATGATGTTTTAGATTTTGCACTGGAAATAAAAGAAAAAATAGACAAATTGGACTTCATGAAAATTTAAATTTTTGTGCATCAAAAGACACTATCCACAGAGTAAAAAGGCAACCCACAGAATAGGAGAAAATATGTGCAAATCATATATCAGATAAGGGATTACTATCCAGAGTATACTGAGAACTCCTCAAACTCAACCACACACACACACACAAACCCAACTCAAAAATGAGCAAAGGACTTGAATAAACATTTCTCCAAAGAAGATGTACAAATGTCCAATAAGCACATGAGAAGATGCTCGATGTCACTAATTTTCAGGTAGATGCATTTCAAAACTACTCACACCCATTAGGATGGCTACTATCAAAAGAACAGAAAATAAGTGTTGACGAAGATGTGGAGAAATCGGAACCCTTGTGCACTGTTGGTGAGAATGAAAACAGTACAGCCTCTGTGGAAAACAGTATGCTGGATCCTCAAAAAATTAAAAATAGAATTACCATGTGATTCAGCAATTCCACTTCTGGGCATACACCCGAGAGAATTGAAAGCAGGGTCTTGAAGAGATATTTGCACACTCATGTTCACAGCAGCATCATTCACAGTAGCTAAAAGGTGGAAGCAACCCAAGTGTCCATCAGCAGATGAATGGATAAGCAAAACGTGGTAAATACATACAATGGAATATTATTCAGCCGTAAAAAGGAAGGAAATTCTGATATATGCTACAACATGGAAGAATCTTGAGGACATTATGCTAAGTAAAATAAGCCACTCACAAAAAGAGAAATACTGTATGATTCCATTTATAGGAGATACTTAGAATAGTCAAAATTATAGAGACAAGAATGTAGAATAGTGGTTGCCAGGGGCTCGGGGTGGGCGCAGGAAGTGGGGAGTTACTGTTTAATGGGTACAGAGTTTCAGTTTTACAGGATGGAAGGTTATGGAGGTGGAGAGTGGTGATGTTTGCACAACATTATGAATGTATTTAGTATACTTCAGTCCAAAAAGTCAAGACGGTAGATATGTATATTTTACCACAATGAAAAACCACCACCATCAGATGCCCTGTAAGCCATCATTCCCTGGGTGCCTGTCCCTGTATTTATTTCCTGTTTCTCCCCTAATCTAGTCCCAGTCACCCACCACTCGCAGGCCTCCCAAACCTCACTGCGACCTTTAGAATGCTTGATCAACCATCACCGAATTCCCCACACTGTCACCTCCTCTGAACATTCCCTTCCCTGGCTTGCTCTTCCCGAAGCTTGGCTCTCTTCCCTGAGGACACCCTAGCCGCCTCAAGTGAAGCCATTTTCTTCCCTGTGCTCCCTGGAAATCAGGGTAGAATAGGTGTCCTCTTTGCTCCCCGTGGCCATTTTCTCCTTCACAAAGCCCGGCTTCTTTGAAATGCACTCCATCAGACCGTTCCAGTACACTCCCGATCCTTGCTGCTGTTACCAACCCACCTCCTGGTCGCTCTCTCTCATTCTTGACTTATTTTAGTACCCGGATCCCTGTATTCTTTACCCCTTCCCTTTCACCACTCTTGCCAACTTCAACATTGGCAGAGACAATCCACCCAACATCTTGGCCTCTTGTAACCGAGCCTCCGTTTTTTATTGTACCTGGGATTTAATTTATAGAGGTGATTAAGGAACAACATAGAAAGGTCAGTACCGTTGAAAGAAGCATTTAGAGGAGGGGGCCGCCATGCCATGCAGGACCACATGGGGAACTTCCACGGTCCGTTAAGAAGCAGAAGGAGCGAGTGGAAAACATGGCCCAGAGCTTTAACTGTGGTTTCCACGGGAAGGAATGGCAAGGCAGGGGAGGGGAGTTTAAGCGCGTTTAGAATTGGATAGTTTGAATAATTTTGGCGGGGCTATGGGGGTGGTCTCTAGTTTGCCATACTTGACCCTGGGGTCATTTAGAGGAGGGGACAGACTGGCTTGGCTGTGAGGGTTAGGTAAAGGAGGCAGTTGGGGGTGTGGGCTCTGGACTGATTGGTTTGCATATGAATGGTGTGCTTGGGGTGGTGGGGGGGAGTCCTCTGCTGTCTCTAGGAATTAGCTAGTCCTGGAAGGGGCAGTCTCTCCGTGAATAGCAAGGCCCCTAAATTGTCATAAAATGTAGAAAATAAAAAACATGATTAATACAATTCTCAATTCTTAATAATCTCTTCCACCCCACCTCAGGCATGGACTTCCACAGTCATACTCTTGACTTGCCATCACCAATATTGATGCCACCTCTGGAGTGTCCATTTCAAGCCTCCTACCCTCTAATCACCACCTCCTTATGCTTTTGCTTGGCTTACTCTCGTGACCCCATTCCAACAATCCTTACGTTCCACTGGGCCAATGATCTTGCCACTTCTTCCCTCTGTAAAGTGCTTAGAAACAGTGCTGGGCACGTGGTACGCACCATCTAAGTGTTAAGCACATAGATCACCCCCAGGCCCTCACTATCCTCCTTTGCAAACGTTCTCACCTCCTTCGCCCGTTTCTCCTCACTCTGTACTTGACTGGCAAACTCCAGCTCTGGTTAAACCCTTTAGCTACCCATCCACCCATCCCTGCACCTGAGCGCCTGAACATTGTTGGAGAAAATCACATGACCGCACTAACTAGTCTCGCACTGCGTCTTTGACCCAGATCTCAAACGGGCACTCGATGCTGTCCAACAACCATTAGATTTTCCTGGGGATTCTTTCTCCCTCTTCAAATGGAAAGTTCACATCTTTTCTGCTTTCTTCAAACCTTCACCGCCCCCTCCTCACTACACTCTCAGCTGATGACCTCACTCCATATGTCACCGAGAACAAAGAAGCAGTCAGATAAGAACCACCTCATCTTCCCTCATAAAATCACTAGCCTGGGCCCTTGACCACAGCCTCCCCCTGTGTTTTCCAGCTTTATTGAGATATAATTGACATACAGCATCCTGTACGTCTAAGTGTACACGTGACGGTTTGACTGCAGCTTCCTCTTGTAACAGTGAAGAACTGTCTGATTTCTCTCCTCTCCCACTCGTGCCCTGGACCCCGTGCCCTCTCACCCACCCAGGGAATTCCTTCCTGCGGTGACCCCTCTCTCTGGCATCATCAATTTGTCTCTCTCAATGAGATCATCTCAATAACAGTATTCCTCAGTGAGATAATCATCATACAAGCACAACTTACAGAACAAACCCAAACCCTTCTCAGAGCCATTCTTCACAGCAGGGCTGCTGTGCTCCCTGCCTTCACTTCCTCCCACTCTCTCTCATCCTGTCAAACTACCCTGCTCACCTTCCACAAACAGTTCCTGCCGAGGTCACCAAGGACCAGCCACTGCCGTTAGAATAAAATGCAAGGGCCTCTCTCGGGCTGCCGGAGCCCAGCGATCTAGCCCCTGCCTACCTCTCCCCCTCCCCTCCTGGCCGGTCCTCTCACCACACTGTCTTCCAGCCACACTGGACTTTCCGCTCCTCAAACACACTGTCTCATTCCTGTCCTTGGGCCTTGGAACTAACCATCTTCTCTGCTGAGGATGTCGTTCACACAGATCTCCATCCAATCTCTCCCATCACTCAGGACTCAGCCCAAACACCCCCTCTTCAGAGAGGCCTTGCCTAGCCACCTTAGCTAAAGAATGCCTTTCCCTACAGCTGTATTTCCTTAGTAGCCTTGCCCTGCTGGAAATTATCTTATTTTCTTATGTTGCTAAATAAATGAGAAGCTTAAACAAATGTGTTGACTAAATAAGCAAACTTTTACCATAAGTTTCACCAAACACATCAGTAGCAGAAAGGAAGGGTGGTGAGTAGTCACAGCCCAGGTGAGCAGGTCCAGGGCCTTCACTTTCTTTCTTTTGCTGAAGAAGATTGGCCATGAGCTAACATCTGTTGCCAATCTTCCTTTTTTTTTTTTCTTCAATGTGAGCTGCTGCCACAGCATGGCCACTAACAGATAAATGGTATGGCTCTGTGCCCAGGAACCAAACCCAGACCACTGAAGCAGAGCATGCCAAATTTTTTTTTTTTTGAGTTATTGATAGGTTACAATCTTGTGAAATTTCAATTGTACATTAATGTTTGTCAGTCATGTTGTAGGTGCACCACTTCACCCTTTGTGCCCACCCCCCCATCCCACCTTTCCCCTGGTATCCACTAAACTGTTCTTGGTCCATAGTTTTAAATTCCTCATATGTTCACTTCTTCCCTCCCTATTTGGATTCCTTTTATTCCTTTTTCTTGCCTGATTGCTCTGGCCAGGACCTCCAGTACTATGTTAAATAAGAGTGGTGATAGAGGGCATCCTTGTCTCGTTCCTGTTTTCAGGGGAATGGGGTTCAGTTTTTGCCCATGGAGTATGATGTTGGCTATGGGTTTGTCGTATATGGCCTTTATTATGTTGAGGTAGTTTCCTTCTATGCCCATTTTGTTCAGAGTTTTTATCATAAATGGCTGTTGGATCTTGTCAAATGCCTTCTCTGCATCTATTGAGATGATCATGTGGTTTTTATTCCTCAGTTTGTTGATGTGGTGTATCACGTTGATTGATTTGCAGATGTTGAACCATCCCTGTGTCCCTGGTATGAATCCCACCTGATCCTGATGTATGATTCTTTTGATGAATTGCTGAATTGTGGTTGCCAAAATTTTGTTTAGAATTTTTGCATCTATGTTCATCAGTGATATTGGCCTGTAGTTCTCTTTCTTCATGGTGTCCTTGTCAGGTTTTGGTATCAGCGTGATGTTGGCCTCATAGAATGTGTTAGGAAGTGTTCCATCTTCCCTAAGTTTTTGGAATAGCTTGAAAAGGATAGGTATTAAATCCTCTCTGAAAGTTTGGTAGAATTCCCCAGGAAAGCCATCTGGTCCTGGGGTTTTATTCTTTGGGATGTTTTTGATTGCTGTTTCAATCTCTTTCCTTGTGATTGGTCTGTTCAAATTGTCTGCCTCTTCATGAGTGAGCTTTGGGAGATTGTAGGAGTCCAAGAATTTATCCATTTCCTCTAGGTTATCCATTCTGTTGGCATATAGTTTTTTGTAGTATTCTCTTATAATCCCTTGTATTTCTGCAGAGTCTGTTGCTATTTCTCCTCGCTCATTTCTGATTTTGTTTATTTGAGCTTTCTCCCTTTTTTTCTTTGTAAGTCTGGCTAGGGGTTTGTCAATTTTATTTATCTTCTCAAAGAACCAGCTCTTTGTCTCATTGATCCTTTCTACTGCCTTTTTCATTTCAATAGTATTTATTTCTGCTCTGATTTTTATTATTTCTCTCCTTCTGCTGACTTTGGGCTTCATTTGTTCTTTTTTCTCTAGTTCAGTTAGGTGTGCTTTAAGGTTGCTTATTTGGGATTTTTCTTGTTTGTTAAGATGTGCCTGTATTGCGATGAATTTTCCTCTTAATACAGCTTTTGCTGTATCCCATATGAGTTGGTATGGCACAGAGCATGCCAAATTTTAACCACTAGGCCACTGGAGCTGGCCCAGGGCCTTCACTTTTGCCCCTAAAATGCCTAGCCAGCCAACAGCCCAGAAGCGCCATTCGTGGACACATTTGTGGGCCTAGTTCACAAGGGCCTGGTTCACAACCCCCCAGTCACTCCTGGGCACTGTCCCTGGTCAGGGCCAGCTGGCAGGAGGAGGACAGCAGCTCCACGGCAGAAGCAGGCCCTTGCCCCCGGCCTATCTGGCCCACCTTCAGGCCTGCCCCTCCCAGACTCGGAGCAGGGCATTCCTGAAAAGAAGGAGAATCCCAGCAGAGGAGGAGAAGGAGCAAGAGAACCCACCAGACGGCAGCAGCAAAGTGCCGACGGACAGCAGCCTGGGGAGCCTGGGCCAATGGTGCTGGACGCTGGCCACCCTCCGGCCTCACCTAAGGGCTTTGTAAGGAGGCTTTGGGACTGTGCAGGCCTCAGCTCAGAGAGCCTTCCCCATGAACCCCAAGTCCCCCGAGGGGCCTCTCTCCAGGGCCTTTCCTTTCTTGTCATGGCTGCTCCCCCTCACCCTTTATGCCCCGTTCACTCTCACACTCAGAAGGGATCCGGCTGAGAAGCCTCGCCGGCTCCTGAAACAAGAGACCCAGTTTCTGCAGGGAAAGCGCCCCCACCTGCCCTCTTGTCCTGCCAGTGAGTTCCTATGAGTCTTCCTGAGCCCAGACACAAGGGCACCTCCCTGAGGACGACGTGCATTCTCTCCATGGTGGCCCCACCACAGGAGGAGGGGAGAGCTGTCTGCCCACGTGGGTTTGTTTGTGGTTTTGCTTTCTTGACTTGGAAGCTGCTTGAGGGCCGCGGCTCTTTCTTGTCCGTGTGTTACCACAGCACTTGGCACAGGGCAGGAGCTGCATGAACAAGTGAACGGACACCCCGGGAGTGCTGAGGGAGGAGTGGGTGGGGGTGGTCGTGTCCTCAAGCACACGATGGAGATGACCACATACTCTTTTTGGAAGCCCAGGCTTAAGCAAAACACCTGCCTATCCCGTGGGTTCCCACTCCCCATCCCTGAACACTAATCCTATGGGGTGCTTTAGTTGAATGAGTGATAAATGTTCTACCAGCTCTGCAGTGGGGTGGGCAACATACTTTTTCTTAATACACATTTTTTGTTGAGGTAAAATTCACCATTTTAAAGTGTACAATTCAGTGGTTCTGAGTGTACTCACAATACGGTGCAGCCAGCACGGCCACCTAGTTCCAGCTCGCGCGCATCACTCCTGAAGGAAACCCGCACCGTTAGCAGTCACTCCTCCTCCCCCTCCCCCACCCCTTGACAACCGCTCATCTGCTTTCAGTCTCAATGGATTTGCCTTTTCTGCACATTTTACAAAAGCGAATCATACAAAACATGGCCTTTTGTGATGGGCTTCTTTCACTTAGCATGTGTTCAAGGTCGTCCATGTGGGGCATGTATCAGCACTACATTCCTTTTCATGACCAAATAATGTCCCATCGTGTGGAATATGCCATGTTCTGTTTCTCCATCCATCAACTGATGGACATTTGGGTTGTTTCCACCTTTTGGTTATTGTGATTACATGAACATTTGCGTACAAGTTTCTGTTTGAGTCCCTGCTCTCAACACTTTGGGGCTTTCTTCCTGGGAGTGAAATGGCTGGATCACATGGTCGTTCTACGTTCAGCTCTGTGAGGAGCTCCAAACAGCTCTCTACAGTGGCTGAACCACTTTACATTCCCCCGGTAACGTTTGAGAGGCTCAGCTTCTCCACGTCCTCGCGCTTGTTATTCTCTGTGCGTTGCTTTGCTTTGTTTCGTTTTTATGGCCGTCCTAGTGGTTGTGAACTGGCATCCTATTGTGCATTTGACTTGTATTTCCCTAATAACTAATGACACTGAGCATCTTTTCATGTGCTTGTTGGTCATTTGTGTATCTTCTTTGGAGAAATGTCTATCAAGTTGTTTGCCCATTTTTTAATTGGATTATTTCTTTTTGTTGTTAGTTGTTAGGGGTTCTTTTTTTTTTAAGATTTTATTTTTTCTTTTTCTCCCCAAAGCCCCCCGGTACAGAGTTGTGTATTTTTAGTTGTGAGTCCTTCTAGTTGTGGCATGTGAGATGCCACCTCAGCATGGCCTGATGAGCGGTGCCATGTCCGTGCCCACGATTCACAGGCCCTGGGCCACCGAAGCACAGCGTGCAAACTTAACCACTCGGCCACGGGGCCAGCCCCTGTTAGGGGTTCTTGATATATTCTGAATATTAGACCCTTATCATATCTATGATTTGCAAATATTCTCTGGCATTAGGTCGACTGTCTTTTCACTTTTTTGATAATCTTCTTTGATGTGCAAATGTTTTGAATTTGAGGAAGTCCAGTTGGTCACCCTACTTTTTAAAGACACATATTTAAAAACCTTTTTATTATGGAAATTTCCAAACCTACAAAAAAGTAAAGCATAGTATAATGACCTCCCCTGAATTTGTCATGATGCTTCAACAACTACCAACATTTTGTCATGTCGTTTCATCTAAGCCCCTGCTTTTTGCTTGTTCTGTTTTGGCTGGAATGTTTTGAACTAACAGCAGACATCACGTCTGCACCTGTAAATACTTCAGCATGCAAGAAGACTTTTTGGTCTTCTCATGTACAGAGACATTATGCTTCATCCCACCTAACAAAATAATTCATTAATAACACCTAGTACTCAGTTCATATTCAGATTTCCCAAGTTGTCTCAAATATGTCTTTTTTACAGTTAGTGAACTAACTCCTGATTCAGGATCCCAACAAAAGGCGCATATTGCATTAAACTGCTATGTCTTTCAAGTCTGTTTTATTTTATGTCTCCTTTCTCTCCTTGTTTTTCATGCCATTGATTTGTTAGAGAAAGCACATCATTTGCCTTGTAGAGTATCTCACATTCTGGATCTGGCTGGGATCACATATTAAAACATTGTGTAACAGTATTTACATAGACAACTGAGCAGCCAAAGTTGGAGTCTCAGAAGCAGAACAGATCTTAACAATAACGGTTAATTGCTATCCGGCACAAACTCTGCTGGGCACTGTGCATACGTGACTCCCTGAATCCCCGCAACAACCCCAGGAGGGAGGGAGTACTCCCATCCACATTTTACAGGTGAGAACTCGAGGCCCAGAGAGCTTAACCTGCCCAAGGTCACACAGCTAGTAAGGGCTGGAGCCGGGACTTCACCCAGCAGTCTGGCTCCAGCATCCCTGCTCCTCACCATCGCCAGATTCGCATCTGATCTGGGAAGCCCTTTGTGACAGGCAGGGTGCCTTTCATGGCCAAGACTGAAAGGAAACCCCAAGTCCTGTTCAGGGGCAAGTGAGTTGAAGTGTCATCCCCCCCTTAGTTATGCAAATGAGAGTGTCTAGGCAGGTTCTAGGACTAGAGGATAACAGGGCCCTTCGAGACAGATATTATTATCCTGACTTTAGAGACCAGGAAACTGAGGTCCAGAGAGGTGACATCCTTCACCCAAAGTCCCCCTGCTTCCTAAGGAAGGTCTCTTTGCCTGGGCTGCAGCCTCCCTAAGCGCTGATTCTGGGCTGAGGGACTGGCCCAGGGCTAGTGGGCAGCAACTCAAGGCCTAGCTTCTCCCCTAGTGACAGCAGGGTCCTCTCTGCCTGACCAGCCCAGACTCCACAAGGCACTGCTGGGCCAAGCCCAAGGACAGGGAATGCTGACCCCAAGGTGCCCCCATAGGATGCTCTACCTGAGGATTAGCTGTGACTCAGGTGTGATCCTGACTGACCCACTGCAGCTGGTCTCTTTGTGTTGGGAGCCCTGCAGCCAGGGCTGAGCAGCTGATTTGTCTGGAGACACACTGGTCCACAGGCTGCTAACCTTCCAAAGCCCCACCCCAATGCCCACACCTTCTGGGGCTCCTTACATCCTCACCTTTCCACCCGGGAGGTGAGCCATACTTTTCTCCTCCCCTGGGGGCTGGAACGAAGAGAAAGCTTGACACAGAGGCCAGATGCACTTGGCAGAATTTGTAATAAGCAGGAGCCGTAATGGGAAATGGACAGGGAGAGGCGTCCCATCTTGTTCCAGGGCTAGCTGGGGACACAGGAGCTGGGTACCCTGCCCAAGCGAGATGCCTCAGGTTCCTCATCTGTAAACTGGGGATAATCTACTTCAAGAGTCCACAGTCTTTTTTCGTAGAGGGCCAGGTAGTATATATTTTAGGCTTCCCGGGCCAAACTGTCTGCGTTCCACGCACGCAACCCCGTCCTTCCGGGGACGCAGGCAGGGACCACCCGCAAAGGAACGGGCCTGGCTGGGTCCCAGTAAGCGGCGCGCTGGGCTTGGGCGCAGGCACGTCCATCCCTGATCTTCGCCCTCATGGAGCTTCAGGGAAGGTGAGGCGACAGATGTGTCGCTGCTCTGTGGGCTGTACAGTGAGGATCACATGGCGGGCGGTGAACGTGATAATAAAGCTCAGAGCCCCGCAGGCGAAGGCGGTTCCAGACAGGAAAGGACACGGACCGGCAGTCAGGCGGACGTGGGCTCTGTCACAGGCCGCCTGCTGACCCCCGCGGGGCCGCCGTCCCCTCGAGGCCAGAACGGGACGATCACGGCCGCCTCTCAGGCGCAGAGATGGACCGCTCCCCGCGCCGCTCTGCCCGCGGCCGGCGACCACTCAAGGCGCGGACCCGCCCCGAGGCGCCCAGTGGGGGCGGAGCCTGCCGCGCGGGCAGGAGCCCCAGACGGCCCCGCCCCTCTCCACCGGCCCCGCCCCTCACTACCGGCCCCGCCCCAGGGCATGCTCTGCGCCTGGCCCCGCCCCTCTGAGCCCCCACCCCAGAATGTGCTTCGTTGAGTCTGGCCCCGCCCCCAGGGCCCCAGCCGGCGTGCTTTGGGCCTGACCCCCGCCCCCAGAGCGTGCCTTCAGCCTGGCCCCGCCCGGCGCACGTGTCGTGGCGTTTAAGCTGCGGCGCAGGAGGTAAGCGCGTGGGAAGGGGCGGGCAGGTGTGCGGCGCGGAGTGGCCGAGCGGCCGAGCCCCGCCCCGGGGTCGTTCTCCTTTCCCGGGGTCGTGCCTGCCGTGTATTAGAGCCGCCAACCGTAGCTGGGGGGGATGGAAGCCCCGTGGGAAGCCCTCTGCGAGGGTCCTGCAGCTGCTCTTCTCCCAGCCGCCTGCGGGATGCGCCGCATCGTCTCCGAGGGCGACCTGGAGCGCAGGTTTGGCGCTCGGGGCCCTGGGGGCGCTGGGACCTTGCCCAGGACCCATCCTTTCCGAACCTCAGTTTCCTCATTGGAAAAAAGGCCCAAGTGATGTGACTCTTTAAGAGATTCTTATTAAAATAGGCCAAGCGGTACCCCGTCTTGATTGCCTCAGCCTATTTACTAATTAAACATTTTTCACAAACAGGAACACAGTAAACTTCAACCAAATTAAATAATTGCGAATTTTTACTGACATATTTACGGATGAAATAATACGATACCCGGGATGTGTTTTAAAATAAAGCAGTTGGAGAGGGAATGTGGGTGGGAGTAGAGATGAGATGAGATTGGCCATGAGTTGATGATTCTGTCTGCTTTTGTATATGTTTGTAATTTAGCATTAAAATTTTTTCTAGGGCCTGGCCCCATGGCCGAGTGGTTAACATGAACTCTGCTTCAGTGGCCCGGGGTTTCTCAGGTTGGATCCTGGGCTGAGGATCTAGCACCGCTCATCAAGCCATGCTGAGGTGGCGTCCCACATAGCTCTTCTAGAAGGACCTACAACTAGAATATGCAACTATGTACTGGGGGCCTTTGGGGAGAAGAAGGAGAAAAAAAAAGATTGGTAACACATGTTAGCTCAGGGCGAATATGGAAAAAAAGATTCTAAAATGAAAGATTTCCTGTGGACGTCTGACAGCCTGTGTTCAATACTGTGCCTGCATTATTCTGCTAGGGCTGCCCTGCAAGCACTGCGTGGCTTAAACCACAGAAATTTGTTCTCTCAGGGTTCTGGAGGCTGGAAGCCCAAGGTGGAGGTGTCCGAGGACTGGTTTTCCTGAGGCCTCTCTCGTTGGCTTGTAGATGGCCCCCTTCCGGCTTGTGTCCTCTCAGGGTCTCTCCTTTGTGTGTGTCTGTGTCCTCACCTCCTGTTCTCATAAGGACACCTGTCATATTGGATTAGGACCCAACCTGTAGAACTCGTTTTAACTTAATTACCTCTTTAAAGACTCTGTCTCTAAATGCAGTCACATTGTGAGGTACTGGGAGTTAGGACTTCAGTGTGTGAATTTGAGGGGACAGTTCAGCCTGTAACGCTGCCACTTTACAAGTTTGGGCTTTTGACCAGTTTGCTTAGCCTGTCTGTGCCTCTGTTTTCACTGCTTTAAAATAGGAGCAACAGTGGTCTTTAGGTCGTGGGATTGTGAGGATTCAGTTGTTGGATGGTGTGTGTAAAGCTCTCAGAACTGTGTCTAGCTCACAGGAAGATCTCGGTAAGTTGAACGTACATTTCATCTATAAATTAGCGATCCCGGGGCCTCACTATGGGGTGAACAGTGGGTGAGGCAGTTGGGTACTTAGTCCTGGGCCTAGTCAGGGGAATAAAGGTAATCATCACAGCCATTATCACAGGGCTGTGTGCTGCTGTGCCAGGTGCTGATTGTTTTATGTCTG
Organism: Equus asinus; assembly: GCF_041296235.1. Classification (NCBI taxonomy): domain Eukaryota; kingdom Metazoa; phylum Chordata; class Mammalia; order Perissodactyla; family Equidae; genus Equus; species Equus asinus. Next base: position 68,093,094 of record NC_091793.1, on the reverse strand, counting down.
TCCATCATTTCCTCGTCACAGCCACCGTAGTACTGGGCCATCGTCACGTGCCCATTTGGCAGATGGGGAAGGCGCTGCACAGGGCTGGAGCTGGGGTTTGAACTCAGGCTCTGGAGCCCGTGCTCTCAACCTCTGGGCTGTATTCCCTCCGTTAAAAAGGATGTGGCCCTGGGGTTCCTCAGTCTGCAGGCAGACCCAGGGAACTGTTGGCTGACTTCTCTTGTTTTTGGCCCAGGTTTCCAGTGGTGGCAGCACTCATGGCGGGTCCCCTGTGGCGGGCCTCAGCATTTGTGCAGAGACACAGGACAGGCCTGTTGGTGGGTTCCTGTGCAGGCCTGTTTGGGGCCCAAATCTCGTACCACCTCTTCCCAGATCCTGTGGTCCAATGGCTGTACCAGTACTGGCCTCAGGGCCAGCCAGCCCCGCTCTCCCCAGAGCTGCAGAGACTCTTCCAGGAGGTGCTCCAGGACATGGGCGTCCCCTCAGGCCATTGCTACGAGGCCTTCACCACCTTCACCTTCCAGCCTGTGAGTGCTGGCTTCCCAAGACTCCCTGCGGGGGCCGTGGTGGGCATCCCCGCCAGCTTCCTGGGTGGCCCAGTGACCCACAGCGACCAGCCTGTGATCGTCCATGGGCACAGAGTGAACTGGCAGAGCCCAGCAGACGCCCGGCTGAGAGATGCCCTGACCCTGTCCCGTGACGCCCAGAAGTTCGCCTTGGCCAGGGAAGTGGTGTACCTGGAGAGCGCTGCAGCCGCCCTGCAGGCCCTGCCGGCCCCCGCTTGCCTGGCAGGAACCTGGGCCCTGGGCGTGGGTGCCAAGCATGCCCTGGGGCTCTATGGGGGCCCCATGAACTTACGGGCCGTATTCAACTTGGTGGCAGCAGTGGCAGGCTTTGTGGCCTATGCCTTCTCCACGGACTCTCTCACTCATGCCCTGGAAGCCTGGCTGGACCGCCGCACAGCCTCCCTGTCTGCGGCCTACGCCCGGGGTGGCGTGGAGTTCTACGAGAAGGTTCTGTCAGGCAACCTGGCCCTGCGAGGCCTCTTGGGCCGGCCTGGAGAGAAGCTGTACACGGCCAGCGGGAACGTCACTCCCAGGCACTGGTTCCGCATCAAACACTTACCCTACACGACCCGCCGGGACTCTGTGCTGCAGCTGTGGAGGGCGATGCTCACCCCAGGCTGCTCCTGAGGGGCTCACCTTGACGACAGTCCCTGCTCGCGCAGGCGCCGCCCCGCCACTGCCTCTGGGGGCTCTCTTGGCGCCTCTGCACCCACACAGCCCAGCGTCAGAAAAATCACAGGCTTTTGAGCTCAGCAGCCGAGATTCTACCCCAGCCCTCCACTCATGGTCGCAGTGCCCTTGGGCAAGTCTCTGGATGAGTCGGAGCCTTGGTTCCGTCCACTGTGAGAAGGGGAAGGGATAAGCCTCCTGGCAGGATTGTGGGGTTGTGTGAGAAGTGAACGCGAGCATCTGGCAGGGAGGGCTTGCCATAAATAAACAGGATGTCCCTCCTGCTTGGTCTTTGAGTGCCAGGGGGCTGTGGGAGTGAGGCCACATCTCGCCAGCAGAGGCGCGTGCACGATGGGAAAGTGTTCCTACAGCGAAGGACTACCCCGGAGTTTGCCTGGTGGCCAAATCCCGTTTTTTTCTGTGCTGGTGGAGATGAAAGGCACTGAGAGGTCTGGGGAGAAGCTGCCGTGGGCCGCGAGGCTGGGAGCTGGAGCCTGTGGTGCAGCTTTACGGGAGGTGTGTCTGCCAGGGTCCTGCCAGAGCTGATGGCACACTCCGAGAGGCTGGGCAGCCAGCACGCGGTGGGGCCCCGGGACAGCCCCCGCACCTGAGGGGAGAGAAAGTGTTGCCGGAACCTTGCGAGAGCTGTGGTGTGGGAGACCTGGCAGAGCTCTGGCCGAAGGAAGAGGAGGGAACGAGCCGTTGCAAAGCCCAGGCCCTGCAGGGAGGGAGCCCACAGACACAGTCCCAAGTGGTCAGCCTCCTGGGGACAGAGCACAGTCAGCTTGCAGAGCAGAGGGAGAGAGGAGGGAGCAGGGAGGGGAGGTGGAGATGGGGGCAGGCTTGGCTCACAGGAGGGGGTGAGGAGAGCAGGTGGCTGGAGGGGGCAGTTGACATTAGGCACCCAGGAGGAGGCTGCACCTTTGACCTGCTTGTTTCCCTTGAGCCCTCTGGCGGTGGACAAAGCAGACCCCACTTTCAATCCTCGGACAGGAGACCCCAGCAGGAAAGGTCAGGAGAGTTGGCTCAGCAAGCCAGGCTCGCTTGGCCCTTCGTGTATTTTGTCGGTGGTTGTCTTTTCCCTGGAAGAGGTGAATGATTCAGGCCTGGTGCCAGTGTGACTCTGGCAGAGGGATCAGGCCACACCCAAGGAGGGGCACAGAGCAGTCCCGGGAGGCCCAGTCAGTGGTGGCAGGCAGTATCCTGCAGGAGACCGGGAATGGAGAGTGAGTGGGCAGGGATGGCATGCCTTCCTGCTGGGTCCTGTGCCCCAGGCTGGAGCTAGCCCTCTGGCTCCATTCTGTGCCAACCTGCGGGTCCCTGCATCGGGCCTCTGCAGACTGAGTTCCTGAGGGCGGAGCACCCCGTCTCTGGTCCCTGGGATGGCGTTGGGCGCAGGCTTGATGGATATGCAGATGGATGGATGAAAACATGGGAAATACCACTTCAAGGGGCCCCTGGCATGTCACCGGCTGCTGCTACCACATGGGACTGTCTGATCGTAGCTGGAGAAGTGTCATTTGGGGTCTGGATTTGGTAAGCTCCATTTTCTCACCCCTCCCCAACCATTCTCGAGATTGCAGGAGCCGAGACGGTGGCACCAGGCCTTCCTGCTGATCTGCCAAAATGGTAAGGTGAGGGAGCCCTAATCAGGGAGCGATCCCCTGGAATGGCTTACTTGGCTCCTCTTCTCTAGGTGACAAACTTTGGCTCCACTCAAGCTGTTCCCGTCCCCACACATGCTTTTACGTGGCTGCCTCCAAACCTTGGCTCACAGAGCCTGTGCCCTGCACGCCACCCCTCCCCTTCATGTGTTCTGCTTGTTCTGAGATCTGGCTCAGGCCCAGCCACCCTGACCATCTGTAGCCCCTCTGCAGCCCCTCCCCTAGCAGGCAGGCAGGCAGGCAGCAGCTCTTGCTGAGAACCTGCTTTGGGCTCGGCAGGCCTCCCTTGCCCCACCACCCCACCTCGTGGCTAAACCCGCACCCAGCCTGGGCGATTCCCTGCCCAGCAGCTCTGAGCTCCATCCTTGCCCTCCCCAGGCCGTGCAATACCCCTGCATACCCAGGTATGACTGGGTTCTCTCCTGCTTAAAACCCTTTGTGGTCATCCCCTTGATTTTGGCTAAAGTTGCATCTCTGAGCCTGGGCCTGCTGGCCTCCCCAATTGGCCTGCGTGTCCCATGTGCCCACACCCCCACTGACTCTCTTGATTCTGGCCTCATGAGCTCTCTGGTTACTTAACTGCCTTCCCCATCCTTTGCACCCTGCACCTCTCCAGCCCTTACTGCTAACTGTAATTAAGTAACTAGGTTACCGTGGAGTTCGCGGCTTAGCGTCTCCACTGCTGAGATGTGCTCTCTACAAGGGTGGGGTGTGTGTCTTGTTTATAGCTCTGGACTAAGGCTCTCCATGATGTAATAAATGAACAGGGTTGTTAGCTGTGACAGACAGTATCAGTTCCCTAGAGTCTCTGAGCAATGACAGTAAGGCTGGCTGGCTGCCCTGGGCGAGGCCAGTATAAATCAGATGTGACCTTGTCCTGTCCTCCCAGCTTGGGGCTTTCTAAGGGCAGGGCCTGGCCCCAATCTTCCATGATTGCTGACTTCCATGGGGGCAACCAGGACACTTCTGGTCCCTTCCTATAGGGCACAGATTACTACTCAGGGTGCCGGGGACCCCAAGAGCTTTAAGAGGAAGGCGACCCTCAAAATTTTGTCATGTATTGTGCCCCTGCACACAGATTCAGGGGTTGATTCCAGAAAGATTAAGAAACATGTTCGCAGATGGGCCAGGTGACAGAAAGTGACCCTGTAAATGTTGCCCTTCCCTTCTAGGTGCCTGCTGCACACCTCAGTCTTTGGCACTTGGCCCTGGATCCCTAGAGAACATTGTTCTACTGAGTCGTAGCCCCCGCTTGTTCGTGGTTCTCTGGGTGTGAATGTGGTGCCCGACAGCCAGAACAATCATGACAGACCCAGAACTAGGCTGACTTACAGGGGGCTGCGTCAGCCTCCCAACACCACACACACACTCACACACAGCCAGAATGTGAGGAGGGGAGTCCCTGAGTCACATGCTGCCATTGGCTCTGCCCATCCTTGACTTGAGGCAGGCCCCACTGCCTCCATCCCCACCAGCCAGTGTCCACAGTGCAAGATGCCATGCAGCCATGCCTGGAGCTGGGCACACATGTGGACCCCGATACCCTGTGTGCGTGTGTCACAGGCTGGTCTCAGATCGATGCACGGCTCCTCCCCCGGTGCGGCCTCGGGCTCCCTCCTACCCCCACGTCCCTCCAGTAATGTGTGTGGGGCCTTGATTGTGCACCAGACACTGTGCTGTCCTCTTAGAGGCAGTTTTTCATTTATCTCCAAATTGGAACATATAGTTTGTAGTATTATTTCAATTTTACAGCAAGGAAATAGCACAAAAAGGTGAAGAAATTTGCCCCAAATCAGAAAGCTTTGTAAGTAGCAGAACCTGAATTTGTCGCTGGCAGTCTGGTTCCAGATCCCATTTGTAAACCCTACATTTATCCTGTCCTGTTTATGCTGAGGGTTTCATGGTGCAAACCTGTACTGTGGCCTCCACAGCCTTTCTCCCCATGCGGGTTAGAGGTGAATGTCCAGGCTCACCTCTTGTATCAGGAAAAAATGGTCACTGAGCAGAGCCTTCTGGAACTGCCAGGAGAGACCCCTTTCAGCTAAGTGAAGAGGAAGGGGCACCCCCTCGATCAGTGTTAGTGCTAAGGTGGGAATGGCACAGAAGGGCGTAGTGTTACGGAGCCCTGGGAGGCCCACTGAGAACACGGGCACCATAGGAGGCAGAGAGAGCACAGATTGGGCAGCCAGCTATGGGTTCAAATCCGGGTCCTGTCACTGGAGCAGAGTGACTTTGAACAAGTGACGTCACAACTCTGACCCCGCGTTTCCTGTCTGTAAAATGGGGATATTGATAGGTATGTTGCAGCCTTGTTTTGACAATGAAAGTGAAATAAAGTTTGCAAAATGTGAAGCCCAGTACAGGTGTGTAGTGAGCTGTGCAAGAGGTTGGGTTCCTAAATTTAGTGCTTTTAAGTGGTCCAGGTGCCCGGGTGCTCAGGCCTTGGAGCTGCTGCCCAAATACCAGCAATTCCTTGAGGTGGGAGCCCTGCTGGGAGCTCACTCCTGCTGAACACGGGTCTACGCGCACAGGTTTTCAAAGGCCCGGGTAGGCCACTGCTTTAGGTTGCTATCCGTTGACGCCTTTTGGGAAATTTCTTGGCAGCAACTGAGAGCAAAGGACCCGGGTGACCCCAGGGGGAGATCCCAGGCTGGAGAAGAGGGCATTAAAATGGGAGACAGTGATTTACACCTACTCTGCTGGTAGTTTTTAAATACTGGACCATTCAGTGTAAGTGAGGTTGTGGTAAGATTGGGCCAAGTGTATACTCTTGGTGACAGTTGTAGTAGGCAGCCTCCAAGATGGCCCCCAATGATCCCTGCTCCTGGTATTCTTGGCCTTGTCATCCTCTCCCCTTGTTCCCTTGATTCAAAACAGTAGAGCATGGCAACGTAAAGGGGATGTCACTTCTGTGATGAAGTTACAAAAGATTGTGACTTCTGTCCTGCTAGCAGACTGTCACCTTCTTGGATGTATGCATTGATGAAGCAAGTTGCCATGTTGGAGAGGCCCACATGACAAGGAGCTAAGGGTGGGCCCTGACCAACAGCGGGCTAAGAACTGAGGCCCTCAGTCCAACAGCCCACGAGGAACTGAATCCTGACACCCACCGTGTGAGCTTAGAAGAGAATCCTTCCCCTGTCAAGCTTTCAGATGAGACCCCAGCCTCAGCCAACACCTTCCCCGTGGCCTCTGAGAGATCTGAAGTGAAGGACGCAGTTAAGCTGTGCCTGGACCCCTGACCCACAAAAACAGCGAGACCGTAAATGTGGGTTGTATTAAGCTACTTAGTTTTATGGTAATTTTTTATGCAATACCAAACAAAAAGAAATATGAGTACTACTTGCATGATGATTGCAATAATGAAAATATGGTAATAATTGAAAGGAAATTCACAAAATTTCTGAAATTCAGAATTTCGTAACAGGAAGTAGTTCTGTTACGGTGAAATATTGAAGGAACTTATTCAGTCAATATAAATAAGTGCTCACCACTGTATATATTTGTATACATATGGAGGCTTACTCAGGGGGTCCGTGGCCCCGCTCCCTCTCCCTGCATCCAGGTGACGGATTCTGGCATCACTGCCTTTGGCCCTGTGTCCTTGGGGTGTGGCCAACCTTCTGTCTGTCAGTTCCTGTGGCGGCCATGAAAATGTGCTGCTCAGATCTGCCACGGGAGCAGAACTGACTGACAGCCCAGCTGTTGTTTCTCTAGATCCACCAGCACTTTTGCGCTCAGGCCGTGCCTCCCACAGGCTGCCTTCAGCCAACGACTGATCATGGTGGCAATCCTAATGCGGACCCTTCCAGTGAGGCAGGACCCCTCCAGTGAGGGGCTCGAGGACTCCCCAGTGGCCTGGGCAGATCTTGGAACTACTCTGAAGTCTGGGACCCTTCCTTCCCGATCCGCCTTCCTTCCTGCTCTCCCTCTCAGTGTCAGGCCTGCATCGTGGTGGGCAGGCTCTCCCACCTTCTCGGGTTCCCTCCCGCTTTATCCCGTGCAGGCATTTCCCCTAGCACATCTCTCTCTCACGTCACCTGCCTTGGTGTCTGTTTCCCAGAGCACCTGGACTGACACAGTTACGCCCTCATTCATTCGGGTGCCGTGTGAGGTCCTGGCGCACACCCCTGCCCTCACAAAGCTGGCGGTCCTGCAGAAGCCACTGTCTGACAGGACACCCATAGGAACAGCACAGTGATGTCGGTGCAGCAAGGGCATGAGGGCCAGATCAGTGCAGGAGCACAGGGGACGCCCCCACCCCAGCCTGGCATGGGAGGTGGTCAGGAAGGCCTTCCCGGAAGAGGGGACCCTGTTGCTGGAACCCCGGAGTGTGAGCTGAGAGAAGCTAATGCTAATAACTTCAAAGACCTCTATAACCCTGATGTGCCGAAACCTTTACGGATATTAATTCATGTAATTCGCCCAACAATCCTCGCATCCCCATTTTACAGGTGGGGAGAGCAAGGCACAGAGGTGAGACAGAACTGGGGCAGTCTGTGTGGTTTTTGTGTCAGTCAGGGCCCAGCCTGGAGACGGAAGCCCACAGTGATTAGAACAGGGGAAGTTTAATATGAGGAATTATTACTCTGTGAGGAATTATTACACTGTTATAACGGGGTTGGAGGGAAGTGGGAGGAGTGTGTAAGAAATCAGGAGAGCTCTGCGTGCATGAAGACCAGCTGGAAGGAGCAGTCCTGCCCTGCCGGGGCTCGGATGCAGACCTCAGTGTAGGCGTGCCCGCGGGGCTCACTGGTGTGAGAAGAGGCTCAGTCAGGCACCAGACTGGCAGAACTCGCTGGAAGTCCCCCGTCGCGGGTAACAGAGAAGCCATCCACAGCGGGTGCCCCACTTCAGAACTCGGTACAAAGCCGCCTGAGGGAATGCTGGGAAGTGGCCCACGAGGAGGGGCCTCAGCAGTGGCGCTCCACTGGGAAGCCTCTGAAGGGGTTTCAGGGCACTGCCAGGGCAGGCACACTGCAGGCTCTGGACCCCGGGAGACGGTGCTCTGGAGGAGCCCACTGTGGCAGAAACTGCCCTGCGAGAGCCTGACAAGAGGAGTGCACTGGAGCCAGGAAGAGAAAACTCCAGTCCCGTGCCAGTGTCCCGCCAGCACCCTCCACTGACGACAATCAGCACGTGCCGGCTGGAGAGAAATGTTCAGAGCGTCCGTCTCCATGTTCTCAGAGCAGGCGGTGAAGGATGGATTCGCAGTTGATAACTGGGCCAGGTGTCAGAGAACAACACTCAGCATGGCTGGCACGGAGTGCAAGGGAGGGTGTGGGAGAGGAGGCCGAAGGGCCTGGCGGGGCCTTGAGCACGCGGGGCCTTGTGGGCGTGGTGAGGCGTCTAGACTTCACTCTGGCCACTGTGGGAGCCTTTGAGAATGCAGCAAGAGCAGGACGTGGGCATGCTTGATTTCAGAACGTGACTTCAGTGTGGACAATGGGTTGAGGGGGCAGAGTGACCAGTTTGGTGGGGGAGGGGACATTGTGGTAAGGCAGCAGAGATGATGGTGGCCTGAACTTGGTGGTGGCAGTGGAGATGGGCAGGAGCAGGACGGGCCACATCTAGGAGGTAGTATTGACGGCATTTGGTGGTGGACTGAGTCTGGGGCTGTGGGAGGGGAATGTCAGAGGTCAAGGGTCAGGAATGTCTCCCGGTTCCATCTTGGTAGCTGAGTGTCTGGGGCACGTCCTTTGCCCTTTCCTCTCCCTGCTGTGGAGTTCACAGACGCTCTGTCTCCTGGGATGTCCCTCGCCTGGTGACTGTGCCTCCTTGGAAAGACAGCTGTGTCGTTGTTGATGGTGACTGAAGCCTTTCAGCCCGCTGGGATGCTTGAGAGCTCCCAGCTTGAGGCAGAATGAGTGAGAAGAACTGCAGAGTGGTCTTTAAAGCAGCCGCGGATTATTCAGAGCAAAGGCCAGTGGACGTGAGTAGCCAAGGTCCAGGGCCCATCCCGCCCTGTCCTTCCCCGGGTGCAGGTGCACGCCACCACCCTCCTGCCCCCTGCCTCTGCGCGCTGAGCTCCAGCAGCCTGGGGAGCACAGGGTGTCTTTCACACGGCCTGGAGCCACCGGGCCTCAAGCCGCCCTGGTCCTGGGCTTCTTCCAGTCCCAGCCTCCTGGAGCCTTGTCTGCCCAGAGGCCTGGCTCCCTGCCACAAGTCAAAGGCAAACCGTGTCAATAGGTCCAGACTCCTGCTGTCACCCCCTCTACCCTACCCCTGACCCGCCTGCTGCACAGGATTCTGCAAGAATCGGTTGCTGCTGCCGGGCCTGCAGGCCTTGTGAAGGGCTGGAGGGCATCAGCTGGGGCCCCGCCCAAGGGACCAACTGTGCAGCCGGAGCCCAGGCCCAAGGGACCAAGTGTGGAGCCGGAGCCCAGGCCCAAGGGACCAACTGTGGAGCCGGAGCCCAGGCCCAAGGGACCAACTGTGGAGCCGGAGCCCAGGCCCAAGGGACCAACTGTGGAGCCGGAGCCCAGGCCCAAGGGACCAAGTGTGGAGCCGGAACCTAGGCCCAAGGGACCAACTGTGGAGCCGGAGCCCAGGCCCAAGGGACCAACTGTGGAGCTGGAGCCCAGGCCCAAGGGACCAACTGGAGCCAGAGCCCACGTAGAGGGGGAGGGGCGGCATGCACACTCCACACGGACAGCAGTGTCATTGCTTTATGATCGGACCCTCTGTGTTTATAGACCACTGTTGCCGTCCAAAAAGGCTGCCAGGGTCCCACGCCTGGACACTGACCGGCTGGTCAGGCGTGGACAGTGCACGGCATGGCCCTAATTCTGCTTGCCTCCCACAGCACAAGCAGGTGCACACTGTTTCTCTGCTCACTGGCTCGGTTTTCCAAGACCTCAAGTCAGGGTCAGTGTTGAATTTTCCCAACATCATCCACGTGCAAAAAGATGAGGTCCCAGCCCTTTTCCCCACAGAGGGACTCCCTCACCTTCCTGGTCCCCCAGCAGAAGTCCCCTGAGCTGGTCCCAGTCAGAGCTCAACCTGACAGAACCCTTCTGGGTCCCACTGCTGTGAGCATCGTGCAGGCCTGAAGCAGGTCTGTCTTGGTGGATTTGCTGAAGCGGGAAAGAAAGTGGAACCAGGGTTCCGGCAGACTAGGAGCCCCTGGCCGGGGGCAAATCTGTAGGTGCCTCTCCGGCAGCCTTTGGCCTCGGAGCCGGACCACCCGGGTAAGATCCTGGCTCTGCAACTTGCTGCCCGGGGCACATTACTCACCCTCCCTCCCTCTCAGTTTCCGCATCTGTAAGTGGCAGTGGTGACAATGCCTGCCTCCTGGGGTGGCTTTAAGAATTTACTAAGTTGGTGTTTGTAGAGCTCTTCGAACAGTGCCTGGTGCGGAGTGGTAGCCTGAGGAGGTCGAGTGCATTTTTACTCACAAGGCGAGGTTGCTGGGAAGTGGCCCGTGTGACACTTTTGGAGACGTCTCCGGGGACCGTGATGTGAGTCAGAGTTGGCAGTACTGCCCTATACGGCGTTTTCAAGCCCTGAAGCAGAATCTCATTCGCGTGTCTGACTCCCCACCGGCCGAGACCTCTCTCCGGGCAGGAGCAAGGCCACGCCCCCTCCCTCATTCCCAGGACGGGACAGCATCAGTGTCAGGAAGCCTTTGCTGAACACATGATTGAGTGTGATGGCAGGGGAGGAATGTGACAAGTGGGCAGATCCCAGAGGCTCTGCCTGTGAGGGTCGGCTCAGCCCGCATTTCTCAGGGGCCCACAGGGGAGATGCTGCTCTGGCGGCGCCTCCAAACCCCGGTCTTGTTCCCTCTAGATAAGGTTCTGACGTTGCTCCCAGCAGCAGCTGGAGGCCACCCTCAGCATCCATTCCCAGGTCCGGACCAGCCAGCTGGCCCACTGATGTCCTGTGCTGGTCACTGGGGAAGAAAGATGTCCCAGCCTTGAGGTCTGGACTCAGCCCCTGCAGAGGACGCTCATCCGGAGTCCCAGGCTTCAGAGAGCCACAGCCCTCGGGGCCCCATGGGAGTCGGGCCCTGCAGAGGATACTCATCCAGAGTCCCAGGCTGCAGAGAGCCACAGCTCTCGGGGCCCCATGGGAGTCGGGCCCTGCAGAGGATACTCATCCAGAGTCCCAGGCTGCAGAGCCACAGCTCTCGGGGCCCCATGGGAGTCGGGCCCTGCCTGCTGGTGCCTCCTCCTAATGGCAGAGCCACAGCTCCCTCTGTCTCCACTCCTGTTCCACCCCTTCTGGATCCCGCACCCGAGGCCGTCCCTGCCAGCCAGACGAACGTCAGGAGCCATCTGCTGCCTGAGCCAGCACAGCTGCCGGGAACATGCTCGCGTCCACGTGAGTCGATTTTCTTTGGCCTCGTGAGCAGATCCTCAGCTGAGCAAGGGGAGACGTGCTAATTGCTCAGAGGTTCCATCAGCCTGAGGAAAGGGGAACCGACACCCCAGGGGAGGGCAGGGGCCAGAGGCCTGGAGATGACGACGGTGCCAGCCAGCAGGGGCCCCGGGCCCGTGGAGGGAGCCACTGGGGTGATGCAGCCGATGGCTCACAGCACCTCGTGAAAGCGCTAGGCCCATGTGCCCCTGACTGGGCTGGCGCAGGCCGGCCCTCAGTAGTGGGGGCGGGGCTGCCTTTTGGTGCTCCTCGAGGGGCGAGGGGCGGCGGGGCTCTCAGACTTGCCCAGGCCCTCACCGGGAGGCTTCCCCTCGGCCTGTCTGCCCAGTGCCACTTGGAGTTCCCTCCGTGGAACAGTATCACGGCTCCCACAATGGGAGCAGCCGCTCTGTGCCAGGCTGTCTCCTACATTATCTCACTTAATCACCATAAAACCCCCGAAAGAAAGGCAGGTAGTAGTCCCCAGTCTAGGTGGGAAGCAGCTGCTCAGACAGGTTAAGTAACTTGCGCATGGACACACAATTTTTCTGCTGGGGTCGGGATGGGACCCTGGAGCCTTCATGCGAAGTCTGCGCTATTTTCTCTCTCAAAGCTGCAGCCTCGCTGGGGAAGTAGGGACCACCCAGGGCTTCTACAACTGAGGAGGCTGCATCCCTTTGTGAAGCACGAAGCTTCCTGCAGACCCCGGGAGCAGCCCCTGTGGGGCGTTCTTGGTGGACAGATTTGAAGCAGTTGCACCCAGGGCACCTGGGAGCCACAGCTGGAGTGTGTCAGTCACTGAGGTGTCGTCAGTGTGGGGGTGTGATCTGACCTGAGGTCTTGCTCTGTGAAGTGGGCTCTTCCCAACACTTCCTCCACGGAGGGACAGTGGAGGGTGAAGTTAGATCTGCTGCTGGAGCTGGAAGCTCCTGCACTGCCTGGGGCTCTGTTCCATGCGGGTCCGGGAGAAGCATGGCGTCAGCCCGTCTGGGCCAGGACCGGGTGCTGCCCTGCTCACAGCTTCCCCCTGAGGTGACGTGTGCCCTGAAGTTCCAGAGTCTCCGAGTTCGGAGAGTCCACGTTTAGGTGACTGTTCTTCAAATACCCGCAAGTGGAGCCGCCTTCTAAGGGAAGAGGCCTCAGCCATTCCTGACACAGAGGTCTCCACGGGGACCACATGGCTCACCCACGTGGCCTCTGTCCAGCAGCCGGAGCCACAGAGGACACACACACCCTCCCCCACATGTACCTGCACACCACACATGCACTACACACCACACACACACATCCACACCCCACACACACCACACACACACCATACCCACACCCATCATACACCACATCCACACCACGTCCACTCACACACACCCACTCACACACACACACACACACACACCCCTCACCCCAGGCAGCATTGAGAGTCCCGGCCCCAGCGCACTCTCCCTTGGACAGTGGAACCAGAGGGGCAGGAAGGGTGATCTTCCACGGTGGGGACCGAGGAAGCCTCGAGGCCCTCAGAGGTGAGCGGGATGGAGTTCATGCTGGGAGCGCCTTGTGCTCTTTGCCACTTGTGTAAATGTTGCTGTCGACCGGGTTTTGTCCCCACTGACTGTTCCCCCTTGGAGGGAGGCATGGCCCCGTGACCAGCTCTGGCCAGTGGATTTGACAGGTGAGAGGGGCCACATCCCTGTGAAAGTCTCTGAGAGCCGGGTGTCTCCATCTTCCCTTCCCCTGTGGCCTCCAGAGGTTGGGTCCCCAAGTGAGGCCGGCGTGGAGCAGAGCCCGCCAGCCCGTGACAGACAGGGCATGAGAACGACAATAAGCCTTTGTGGGTTTAGGCACAGATTTGGGGCTGTTTGTCACCACTGCATCGTTCACCCCCTCCTGCTGCTGGGTGCAGTGAAGAACCACACCCCACAAAGGCTGGACTCTCCCCTGAGACGAGTCATGGGATTTGGGCACGAAGCTGGCAGCAGGTCGCAGAGGTTCATGACCAGGAGGTGAGGACCTGCCTTCTGGCAGCGATCCTGCGGCCTCTCGATGCCCGGCCCTCCCGGCCGGTGTCTCCCGAGGCCACAGAGCCTTTCTGAGAAACAGATATCAGGATGCGATCATGCAACACGGAGCCGCCTGAAACACAAAGTTCACGGGTGTGTGCAAGTATCTTTGTGTCTTCCTTCTCTTTTCCATCGAAAGAGCATAAACTCAGGACGGTGATGGCCCTGGAATGGGAACAGAACGAGACCGGGAAACTCATTTAATTTTCTGTCCACGCCCCCTTACACCCATCTCTCAAAAGCTGAAGGCAACACCCGAGGTAAGACCTGTTTTCATCCTTGGTTACAAGCCCCCGTTCCCACGGCAGCCTGGTGCGCTCTGCGTGCACTTGCACACCGTCCTCCCTGGTCCCTGTCAGTCTCTCCCACCCGGGCTGCCAACATCTCCACAAGTGAGCCTGCCCTCTGCGGGGGCCACCTGGCTGGGTACCCAGAGCTCTGGGTGAGCAGGGCGGGTGGAGCGGAGCAGAGGGGTGAGGGGAAGCACTGGGAGGGGAGGACGCCCCATCCCCATCCGAAGCATTTACTGAGTGCCCGTGTGTCCAGTCACAGTGCGAGGCTCTGGGGAAAAGTCCAGATCCCGAGATGCGTTTGTCGGTTCACAGACCCTTTCATACGGGGTGGTTTCTGAACTTTACAGCCCTGGTGAGGTGAATGGCACACGCTATCCTGTGCCACCTTAGAAGAGAGTGGGTTTACAGAATTTACGTGAGGTGTAGCAAAAAGGGCCACGGCCTTGGGCCTGCGTCTTGCTTTGAGTCCTGGCTTTTCCCCCCAACCAGCCTGTGACCCTTGGTGGCATCGACATCCTGGTTTATAAAAGGAGGGACTGGCTCTGCAGCCACAGCTTCCTACGGTGCCTGGCCAGGCCCGAAGCCTAGGCCACTCGATTGCTGAACAAGGAGCTGCAGGTGCCCGAGTCTGGGGGCCAGCAGGGCCAGTGAGAGGGCCTGGAGGCCTGCGCCTCCTCATCCTGCATCCACCGAGCATCCACAGGGCTCGCCCAGGAGGCCCAGAGGAATAAATGCATGCAGAGGAAGGGGCAGCCTGGGTGGGGACAGAGTCCAGAAATCCCAGCTGTTCACAAGCCCCTGGGCAGAGGTCAGTCCTCAGATCAGGTCTGACCCAAGGGCCACCTGGGCTGTGGCTTGGTGCACAGCTGTCGAGGTCATTGTTGAGGTCACTGTAGATGCCAGGAGGACTGGAGCTGGGGAAACCATTGATTGCTAGTGACCGCTGACCTCACGGTGACCACAAGGTAGGGAATCTTAGCACGTATCTGCCACACTATTGCCATCAATCCTCGTTCATCAGCACACATTTATTGAGCACCTACTATGTACCAGGCTCTGTTCAGCTGGGATTGCATTAAGAACACTGTCTTCAAGGGATAGCTACTGACATGAGATAGTGCTCACAATATAATGAGCTAATTCTTCTCCATTGCCCTTCCAGAGTCATTCCCGCCCTGCTCTGCACCCCGGGAAGTTGACCCCAGGAGACTGCTTCATCCCCACTCCCTTCCTTCTGGCTGTGAGTTGGATTCAGCCAATGGGAGAGCCCAACAGGACACGGGAGGGTGGGAGGAGAGAGGCCCGGTGTGTAAACTCCACTCTCTCCTTGCCTCAGCACCTCCAGGACTATGGCTCCACTGGGCAGCCCCCTGCTAAAGCTGTAGCCCTCTCTGGGCTCTGGTACTGCTGTTTTCTCCCCTTGCCCTTTTGGCCTTGAGGGTGTAACAGCATCTGCTGCGGCCAGCTCCTGACTGCCTCGGCGTCCCTCGTTGGTTCCCCTGAACTTGTCCACGTCTCTGTAAATCGTCCTTCACTGAACGGCTTTAAAAGTGATGGTGCCAGTCACAGTGATTAGTAGCAGATGACATAATACTCTTTCTGGTTTGAGCAGAGGGGAATCTGTTCATGGGTGCTAGGACTGAGATGCCAGGACTACCAGGGGACCAAGCTTGGATGCCCCATGGCCAGGGACAACACTAACAGTCACCTGGACAATCACTAACCCTGCCCAAGACTGTTGCCGTGGAAACCCCACTGCCTGTGATGCTCAGGCCCAGATGCTGGAGCATGCTGCTGTGGGACAACCAGACCCTCTGTTCCCGGCCAGCCAGGAGCCCCATCCTCCAGCACCTTGGGTGGCTCACTTCCACCTTTTAAATCTCAGACAGGCATCTGTCCAGAGGAGCTGAGGCCACTGGCAGAACCCTGGCTGCAAGGGAGTCAGGGAGATGCAGGTTTCAGTTTTTCCAGAGACTCCCATGCAGCCAAGCACAGAGGGAGGGGCTGGCACACGTGTTGAGTGAGTCAGCCCGTATGGTCCGCCAGAGAAGTCAGATAAGAGTGACAAAAATGATCATTGCACCCTTGACCTCCCGAAGGCCACGTGAAGCCTCAGTTATCTACTGTGTTACAAGGAGGACAGTGAGTGGCTCTCTCTTCGTCCCGGGAGCACTGTCTCTCAGAGCCCCTCACCCTAGCCTCCTCAACCTCTGGCCTGACTTCCAGCTGCCAGCACTGTCTGCCTGGGGACTTTCTTTACTGCTGGAGACTCCTTCGCCCCCTGGGTGACAGGCTCAAGTGTGGAAAACTGCTGTCCCCCAGGAGCACCTTCACCCGGTACCCCAGCTGCCTCACCCCTTGGGTGGGAGAGGTCTGAGCAGTGTGCTCTGCCCTGGCTGCCAAGGCTCCCTGGTGGACCAAGCTCCTGTTGTCCACGGTGGTGGGTGTCCAGAGTCAGGCCCCACAGTGCTGAGCACCTCGATAGGAGCCTTCACTAGCCACCGTCTCTTCCTTCTCTTGATCCTGACCCTCCTGCCTCCACCTCCCAGATAAATTCCTGCTCCAGAATCTTCCTCCCCAGGCCTGCGTCTGGCACCGCACAAGCTGAGGCATCCATGGCCTAAGCATGCACACGTGGAAAGCCTCGTCCCGGCTCTGGAAGTCCTGCTGGGGACAGTCCCTGGGCCATGAGTTAACAGGTGTGAGGTTACTTCTGTGACCTTGCACCTGCTCACTCCAGTTTGGACAGTCGTCCTGTTCCTGGTTCTCATCCTCGTGGGCAGGAACCCAGAGGGCTCCAGGACGCTCTCAGCTGCCCGGTGCCCCACCCAATGCTGAGGCCAGGACCATGTGTGCACACAGGCATCATCCACCCCAGGATTCTGCCCGACCCTCTCTGCCTCTTCTCCCCACGTCATTCAGTGCTGCTTCAGCCCTGGGATCGGAGGTGATGCTCCATGGGGTTCAAGGGCATCCTCTGCATGTGCCACCCTTGGTTTAAATGGGACTTTGCCGTGTGTTGCTGTTAGTGCATGAGGTTGGGGCCAGCTTTGTCCTGGGTTCACAGAACCAACAGTCCCCTGGAGCCTGTTCTGCTCGGGGCACGAGGATGCTGGCTCTGGCGCATGGGGACGCATCCTCTACTACAGATGTCAGCTGCCCTCCTTCACTGCAGGTCTGCCCCTGAGCAGTCACCTGCAGCCTAGCGACAGGGAGCTCACATTCTCATGTTATACTTTCAGGCGGGAGGGTGAGAGAAGCAGCTTGATTGATCAGCTGCTCTGTGCCAGGCGTGTGCCTTGTCTCCTTTCAGCATCCTGGGGGCTAACTGTTACTATCATCCCCAGTGCACAGATGCGGAAACCGAGGCTCCTACAGGTTGGGTGACTCTGAGGTCCCTTGGGGCCGGGGCCGGGGCTGGGACCAGGGAGGCCTGACTCAGGGCCCGTGCTTGTTCCCTGGCATGTTCCCGCCTCTCAGACATGGGACATCAGTGATGGGGCTCCTGGTCTGCTGCATTGCTCCACCTCGGCCATTTGTCAAGGAGCCTCTGTGCTGTCGTGGCACTGGGCACCCTACAGTGAACCTACACATCCCTTGTCCTCACGGGGGCTTCCTCCTAATGAGGATGGCAGACACAGTAAACAGACATAAGACGGCTTCAGGGGCCCTGAGTGAAGCCTGCCATGCGGGGGACAGTGGAGAGGCTCTGAGGAGGAGTCTGTCTCCTGTTGGGTGACAAACAACCCCGACACTGAGCAGCCCACATCAGCAAATGTTTATTTTCTGGTCTCTGTGGGTCAGGAGCCCAGGGGCAGCACGGCTGGGTGGCTGACTCAGGGGCTCTCAAGAGGTCAGTTGGGATGTCAGCTGGGGCCGCATCGTCCCAGGGTTGGAAATCTACCTGTAAGCTCCCGGGTGCGGCTGGTGGCAGGAGGCATCAGGTCCTCACCACATGGGCCTCTCCACAGGGCTGCTCACAGGCAGGGCAGCTGGCTTCCCTGGGGAGAGATGAAGATGGGGGTACGCACATGCACACACACGCCCAGCCTGCTTTACTCCGGCACGTCTGGGATATAATGGAAAACAAAACAAGGACAAGCACCCTCTCCTGCTGTTCCCAGGCCGCCCTTCCTCCCTGTGTGGGGTCTGCTTTCCTTCAGGCTTCTTGAGAATGGCCTTGGAGAGTCATCCAGCTGACAGAGAGCTGTCTGCACCTTGTCCCTGTCCCCTGGGGCAAAGAGACAGCACGAGTTTCTGCTGGCCATACTGGTCTTCCATCACCTGCCAGCAGAGGGGACAGTGTGGTGGGCACCGATGCCCACTTGGAATTGCTGGACAGGACTCTAGTGTCCTTCTAGAACAAGGGGTTTCCATTCAGGCAGCTGGAGCACACGTTACTGGGAACTCCCTGCTTCGGGTCTTATTTGCTGCTGGCTAGAGTGCCGGGTGGGGGAGGTTGGGCGCTGCCAGGGGAGTCCACCTGCGACAATGGGCCTGGACGTGCCAGGAGCAAAGGGAAGGCTCTCTGCTCCTTGTGAAAATAATAATCCATCAATTTGTGGACACTCATTTTTTCCATTTTAAAATTGTGACTTAAACACAGAAAAGATACACACAAAATATCTATTCATGCAGATGCATATGTGTGCATGTATGCAGTTTAAAGGTGCATGTAGTATAGATGTCTGCATTCTCCACCCACGTCAGTAGATGGGACATTTCCAGCAGTCCAAAAGCCCTTGTGTCCCTCCTGACAACGGCCCCTCTCCCTGGGGTGACAGGTGCCCTGACTATTGTGACAGTCGTGGTCCCTGCTCAGCCTCATAGTCTCACTCCCCAGGGGGCACCCTTAGCTGAGGCATTGAGTTTTGCCCATTTTCCTTCATTAAGTGGATTGTGATGCACACCCTGTTTGGGGACTGGTTACCTGGGCAACTCACCCGGCTGCTGGTAGCAGCCAGGGTGCATGCATTCCCGAGGCTGTTTAGTGTCCCTTGCATGGATGGGCCACATTCACTCACTGTCCCAGTGAGACACGCGGGCCTATTCCAGCTCAGGGCTCTGGGCCGGGTCCCACACTTCACTGGCCTTTATTCCTGGGAACAGAACTCCTGGGTCCAAAGGCGCTCTGCCCTTCCTGGGCAGTACCACTGTCTTCTCTGAAATGGAGCACGTGTGTACAGGTCCTGGGCTGAGTTCAGGCAGGGACAGCATCCTCCAGGAGGATCAGCTGCAGACTGGCCTGGGTGGTGGGAAGGGGCCAACTGCTCAGAGACGGATGACTGGGGATGCCTGGCCCAGGGTGTGGAGGGCGGTCAGTGGTGTCCCTGCAGAGACGTGGCTGCTGAGAGGGGTGATGGCAGGTGTTAGCTACGTGGAGCAACCTGGCAGGAGGAGGTGGGTACAGGGCGTTGAGGCTGGGGGCATCCCTCAGCTCGGCGCCGCAACAGAGTGCTATAGACGGGGCTGCATGAACAACAGTTCATTTTCCCACAGTTCTGGAGGCTGTAAGCCCCAGATCAATGTCTGGCAAGGTGGGTTCCCGGGAGGACCCCTCCTCCTGGCTGGTGCCTTCTCCCCACGTCCTCATGTGGCAGAGAGAGAGCTCTCGTCTCCCTTCCTCTTGTCAGGGCACTGGTCCTACTGAATTATGGCCCCAACCTTATGGACTCATTTAGCCTTCAGCACCTCCTCACAGGCCCTGTCTCCAGAGACAGCCACACTGGGGGTTTGGGCTTCAACACAGGAATTTGCTGGGGTGGGTGGGGGACACATTCAGTCTGTAACAAGGGGTGAGGGGCCTTTGAGGAACTGGAGTGTGCATGGAGCAATGGGCGAGGGGTGTTGTGGTCATCTGTCGTTGTGTAACAAACCACCCCCAAACTGAGTGGTTTAAAACGAGAATCACCTATTCACTCAGGATTTCAGTTTGGGCCCGGCCCTGGGGGACAGCTCCTCTCTGCTCTCTGTGACATCAGCTGAGGCCTTGCTCACAAAGCTGGCAAGCTGGTGCTGGCTGACAGCTGGGAGCACAGTGGAGCTCGTGGCCCGGGGGACCTTGGTCATCCTGCGTGTGGCCGAGTGGGCTTCCTCTCAGTGTCATGGCTGGTTCCAAAGAGTGAGAAAGTGACACTTGCCAGTCGTTTTCAAGGTTGGGCCTAAACCTGGCTGGAGTGTCATTCCTGCCATTGTAGAAGCCACAGAGTCCAGGTACAGCTACTGGCCATTCCTACCACAGACCTCGTCTTTTGGGGGGTTTTTTGAATAAAACTGATATATATTTAAGGTGTATGATGTGCTTTGCTACTTGGATACATAGTGAAATGGTTTCTACAATACAGCTAATATGCCCACCTCCTCACATACTTGTTTTTTTTTTCTTGGTGCAAGCACCTAAAATCTATTCTCAGCGAATTTCCCGTGTATGAGATGGCCTTGTTAACTGTAGTCATCCTGCCTGCTGCACGTTAGATCTCTAGATTGACTCATCCTACTAACGGCAGTTTGCGCCCTTTGACCTCCCCCCCCCCGCCATTTCCCCAGCACCTGCCCCTGGTGACCACACAGACCTCGGGAAATGCGCCACCTTTTATGCTGGCATCACCTCCTGGGCTAAATATCTTGTCCTTGAAGCACATATTGCGCAGCTCTTTCCCCAAGCCAGAACAACCCCAGACAGTTAAGACACGGGGCGAGAGCACACCACCGCTGGGAGAGTCGGGGCCAGCTGTCCCAAACGCTGGGCCCCCCTCTGTGGCCAGTGCAAGGGCTCTCCACGGCTGGAGTTGCAGTGGAGTGTGTGCCTTTTCCTGGGGTGGGGTCCCTGGCTTTGATCAGATGCTCTATGGGGCTCTCACCCAGAGAAGGGGTGACATGATCATGACCACGGGTCTGATCACGGCTCTGCAGTGTGGCTGTGAGAGGAGGACAGTCTGTCCACCCTTGCCGAGCCCACCTCACAGGAGCCACGGTGCATCACATGCCCGCTCCCCACCGGCCGCTCAGCAGGAGGCCAGGAGTGCAGGTATCCAAATTCACTCACATTTGTGTTTTCTTTTCCCAACTTTTTCTTGTGGAAAACTTCCAATATACACAAAAGCAGACAATACAGTATAATGACCACCCTTCCCCACGTGCCCGACTTCTACAATTAGCAGCTCTTAGCCTCTCATGTCATCTGTCCCGCCTCCTCTGTCCCCCTTTCATATTATTTTTCTCAATTTTTTTATAGACTAGCACACTCACTGAAAAGTGCTTGTGTCCTAAGTGTGCGCAGGGTGAGTTTGCACACTGTGAGCTCACTGGTTAGGATCCTAGTACCCACTTCTGATGTGTGTGTAGGGGGAAGTGTTCCCACCCCACCTGCAATTCCCTGACCCCTGACAATTCCCTGACAGTTCACCTCGGTTCCGACCCTCTCCACCGGAGCCAGCATCACATTCCACAGCCCGAGGGCTCAGTCCCACCAGACGGCCTCCACTTCAGATGCCAGTCACAAGCCCAGGTTGTCACCTGTGCTTCTGACCAACAAGATATAAATCAGAGGTCAGTATGACCTCCTCTTTGGGCTCCATTAATTTGCTAGAGTGGCTCACAGGACTCAGGAAACCCGTTTACTCACTAGATTACTGGTTTATTACATAAGATATGAAGATATAACTCAACTAGGTGAAGATACACATGGCGAGGTCCCTGACAAAGGAGCTTCTGTCCTCGTGGAGTCTGGGGCCTGGCAGGTGGCCCATGGAAGCGTGCTAGTTCCTCACCTGCAAGTGCTCTGAACCTCTTTTGGGTTTGAGGTTTTTAAGAGGGTTCATTATTTAGGCATGATGGAGTAGCTCATTGACCTTTGGTGATGGGGTCAACTGCAAGCCCCTCTCCCCTCCACGGAAATTGGGGGGTGAGACTGAAAGTTCCAACCCTCTGATCATGGTTGGTTCCCCCAGCAACCAGCTCTCACCGTTAGGGGCTTAAAAAGTCACCTCATGAACAGAGACCCAGTTGTGGTAGACTGGGCCTTATCATGAATAACAAGACACCCATTTCACCTTTGTGCTCTGAAGCAATTTCAGGAGTGGAGGACCAGAGACCCAATATTACAACCAAATATGCTTCCATTGCTCTTGTCTCTCAGGAAATGCAAAGGGCTTTGGGAGCTGTAAGCCAGGAACCAGAGAGGCAGACCAAAGATATAGAAGAAGTATATTTTGGTCATCTGAATGACCAAATGTTGATTTCTCTTTAGTCACCATATCACATCTGGGTACCCAATACTTGGATCAGGAGCCAAATATTATCAGCACTCACAAGCCACTGTGGCCCCTTCTGTCACTGCTCTCAAGTAACCTCTGTTCTGACTTCTAACATGACAGACTGAGGCTGGTTTGCTCGCTGGCTGCTGAGACGGTGACAGGAGCATGGCGTAGCAGGTGGTGGGTGGAGTGGGTTGAGTCGGCAAACCTGGGTTCAAAATGTGCCTCAGTGCTGGCTGGTCATGTGACTGTGGCAGTTACACAGCCTCCAGGAGCCTCAGTCCCTCTTTTATGCAGCAAGACCACGCTGGACCTGCCAGGTTGCTGTGAAAAACATTAGTAACATGCACCAGGCCCAGCCCAGGGCTTGGCACGTGAGGAGTGGCACTGAGCATCACTGTCATTGGTGTTATTTCCATTTTTGCACTTGTGGTGAGATGGCAGGTGGGCTGTGGCCCTGGCAGGCCTTGTGTAGCTGTGGCGAGAGCTGTGGACAGCCAGAGCCTTCGAGAAAGCTGACAACTGCTTTATGGCATCCCAGAGAAATCATCCTGCACCTGACTGTCAATTAGCTCAAAAGGCAACCTGAGGGATCAGCCCCTTGGCCAAGTGGTTAAGTTCGCGTGCTCTGCTGCGGCGGCCCAAGGTTTCGCTGGTTTAGATCCTGGGCGTGGACATGGCACTGCTCGTCAGGCCACGCTGAGGCAGCATCCCATGTGCCACAACTAGAAGGACCCACAACTAAAATATACAACTACATGCCTGGGGGATTTGGGGAGAAAAGGCAGGAAAAAAAAAAAAAGATTGGCAACAGTTGTTGGCTCAGGTGCTAATCTTTAAAAAAAGAAATAAATAAAAAAAGTAAAAAAAAACCCCCCACTACCTGAGTAACACTGTTACTGACACAGCAGACACAGGACGGGGCACAGGGTGGTCTCCTGTGATCAGCAGAGGCGGTTCTGTGGAGAAGCCGTCCCCAGGGCTTTCTGTGCTGACGGGGCTGTGCAGCTACTTTGTACAGTTACTGAAATGGCAATCTAATTCCCTTCTCATTTTCCTTCATGTATATTCTACAGCTCTTTGTGGTTACCATGGGATTACACTTAACATCTTAAAGTTAGAACACTCGAATGTCAATTTATACCAGCTCAACTTCAGTAACGTATGAAACTCAGCTCCTATAGAGCTCGGACTCCACCCCATTTCAGTTCTTTTTTTTTTTTAAGATTTTATTTTTTTCCTTTTTCTCCCCAAAGCCCCCCGGTATATTGTTGTATATTCTCCATTGTGGGTCCTTCTAGTTGTGGCATGTGGGACGCTGCCTCAGCGTGGTTTGATGAGCAGTGCCATGTCCACGCCCAGGATTCGAACCAACTAAACACTGGGCCGCCTGCAGCAGAGCACGCGAACTTAACCACGAGGCCACGAGGCCAGGCCCCCATTTCAGTTCTTAATGTCACAAAATTACATCTTTAGGCACTGAGAGTCCAAAAACAGATACTAAGAATTGGGGTTTTTAATATTTTAGTCTTTTAAATGTAGAAAACAAAACATGGAGCTACAAACCAAGTTACAACAGTACCAGCTTTTATAATCATCCACATACTTACTTTGACCAGAGGCCTTTATTTCTGCATAAGTCGTCGAGTTCCCGTCCAGTGTCCTTTCCTTTCAGCCTGAAGGACTCCCCTTGCTGGAGGCAGGTCTGGTGCACAGCACTCTCTCAGCCGTGGTTTCTATGGGAATGTCTTAATTCCTCCCTCATGCTTTAAGGACAGTTCTGCCAGATATAGGATTCTTGGTTGGATTCTTTTTCCTTCTGCACTTTGAGTACGTCAGCCCATGCCCTCTGGCCTCCAAGGTTTCTGGTGAGAAATCAGCTCCTGATCTAACTGGGGAAAATAGGAGGAAAGCTCTCTTCCTCTCAGCTCTGTGAACATTAATGATGTCCCTTCACATTTCTTATGCAACAGAACGTTTTCCTATAGGAATATCCTTTAAGTTGTAGGATCACTTTGAGACTAATGAGAGTTTAAAGAAAAGGAGTTGAGTATTTTAAGTGTAGATATGTTGACGTCTTTAACAGCCAAAAATTATGAGATTTTTAAATTAGAAATGAAAAGGCCACTGAAGCATCTTACAGATTTTAATTTCTAACAAAGTAAATATCACTAATATCCCAAATAAAAAAAAAATCTCTTTGGGGTCCCTTTGTTTCAGAGTAAAGGGATCTTGAGACCAAAAAGTGAGCCAACCATATCTATAGTTCATCCCCAGCCACGCCTGTGCATTTCCTGCTCTCACCTCATAAGGAACCGCTGTGACGGAATTTACGAAAACCTACATAAGCCTCTGGCCTGTCCTACATTTTTGGTAGTTATAGCCCAGGAAGCTGATTTTGGTGACCTGAGGAATCCACCGCAGTTAGTTTTCTCCTTTGGTTTTTTAGCCCTTGATTTTGTTTATTTTTTATTTACTGCTTTTTTGGTTTTTAAATTTTTCATTCTTTTGTTTTTTATTTTCCTTTGTTCTCCTCATTTTTAAATTTTTTCTCATTATTCCTTTTATTTTTCGCACTTTATTTTTTCCTTTTCTCAATTTCTTTTTGTTCTTTTCTCATTTTTTACTTTTCCTTGTTTTTAAAAAACTTTTTAGTATTGTTAGTAAAGTTAGTACAGTTAGTATAGTTAGTATTGTTGGTGTAGTTTGTACAGCTAGCTTCTTTGGTATAGTTAGTGTTACTCATTAGCGTAGTTAGGAAGCATAGGTGGCCTCATTACTATTGTTAGTATTAGCATACTATCATTTTGTTTGTTAGTGTAGTTAGTATGCACAGTTAGCATCGTTAGTTAGTGTTATCAGTTAGTGTAGTTAACAGGTCACCATGCTTCCAGGCCTAGCGGCCACCTCTGCTGGCAGGAAGATCTGTCTTCATGATTACAAGCTCCTCAGGACCATTGGGGAGGGCTCCTGCACCAAGGTGAAGCTGGCCCTGCACATCACGACCAGGACCAAGGTGGCCGTGAAAATGATCCCAAAGCAGGAGCAAAGCTCCTCCAGTGCCAAGAGACTTCTCTGTGAAGTGCACAGTTTGAGGACCTTGAGTCACCCCCACATTGTAAAGCTGCTAGAGGTGATTGACGGTGAGGAGACTCTGTTACAGAATACGTCAGAGGAGGCGACATGCTGGACCACCTGTTGCAGCACGGCCCCCTGACGGAGGAGGAGGCCCGTGGCCCGTCCCGGCAGCTCGTCTCGGCTCTCCAGTACTGCCACCGCAAGGGCATCGTGCACCGGGACCTGAAGCTGGACAACGTGCTCCTGGACCCGGAGGGGAACGCGAAGCTGGCCAACTTCGGCCTCAGCAGTGTGGTCCCTGGCCGGCCACTGAGCACCTACTGCGGCACCCCCTGCTACACGGCCCTGGAGGTCCTGCGGCGGCAGCCCTACAACGGCCCTCCAGACGACCTCTGGAGCCTCGGCCTGCTGCTCCATGTCATGCTCACCGGGTCCCCGCCGTTCTGGGGAGAGGACTTCAGCGATGTGCGGCAAAGAGTGCTTAGGGGGGCCTACTCGGTGCCCCAGTTCCTATCACAGGAATGCGTCCAACTGCTTAGAGGCCTGATGACCGTCAACCCCAGAAAGAGGAAGACCTTGGAGGAGGTGATGGGGGACCCATGGGTCAATCAGGGCCGGCCAAGGCTGAGGCCATATAGGGAGCTACCTGAAGACAAGAGGGACTCTGGGTGACAGAGGCAATGATGAAAATGGGTTTTCAGTGGAACCAAATCCAGCAGTCTCTCAAAAGACGAAGGTATGACAATACCATGGCCCTGTTCCTGATCCTTTAGTCTCAGAAGCCCCAGGGGCATGGCGATGCCAGCACCGGGAGGTCCCTCCCCTCCGCCGAGGCCAGCAGCTGTGGTGCTTTGCCACCCTGCACTGTGCAGCTGAGGGCCTCGGCACGCCCCGGACGACGCGGTGGCAGTGAGCCCTTTCTGCCCACCTGGCTCCGTGAAGCTGGCTGTCAGCGGCCTGAGGAGAAGCAGGAGTCAGGACTGAAGTCCACAGAGCCTCCTGGCGCCCTGCCCTGCCTGGACTCGGGTGCCACCACCCCCAGTCCAACCTCCCCATGGGTCCCCAGGGCTGTCCCCTCCTCCCACAGTGCCGGCACCAGCAGTGGGGCCTGGGAGGGAAGCTGACAAGGAGACTCCCAGCAGGCTGGCCAGCCCGGTAGGGCGACCCCGGCCTCCCCCTCGGGCCGCAGCCAGGGCCAGGGCGGCACCACTGGGAGGCTGCTTGAGGCCCTCTGAGGCCTGTGCTGCTGCCTGCCCAGCAGGACCTGGCAGGTCCCAACCCACTGCGGGCGATCGGACCGCCCCCATGCGTTTACATGGAGACGAGACGCGGAATCTGGAGCCGGCCTGCAAGGTGGGGCTTCAGCCCAAGGTGGACACCTTCCGCTGTGAGTGGGGGCTGGACAAGAAAGACATGTGTGTGTGCACGGATGTGCAGGCGAGAAGCCTCGGTCCAGCACCTGGCGGAGCTGTGCCAACTGCAGCAGCACTCTCTACAGGGATTCAACTTCGAAGGGACCTGGTACCTCCATGGCCTAAGAAGCATCGTGTCCAAAACACTCGGTGAAGCTAGAGGATGGCCTGGAGGCGCCTGGGGTCACGTGGAGAGGCCACCCTCGCTGCAGGTCTGCCCCTCGGCCTCACTGAGGTGAAACCTCAAAGCCTGGACTGCTTTCCTGGGGGCAGAACTTCCCTCCCCATCCTCCCCGTCTCTTCTTCCATGTTTATGGGAGGACGGACAGCTCTCGGAAAGTCCTTGGTTTTCCAAGTCTTGTAATAAACTTGATGCTCCAGAAAGCTCTGTTACCATATGCTGCTTTGCACCCTCCTTATGCAGAGCTGGGGCTGTGCGTGCTCCAGCTTGAGACGCGCGTAGGGATGTAGAACGTGGAGGTGATCAGAACAATTAAGTGGAGAAGTGACTCAGAATTATTGTGGTAAATCTCATAGCAACGAATGCAGTTCTGAAGGGAAAAGACTGGGAGCCGTGTTGCAGGGCAGAAAGGCAACAACTGCTGCTAAAACTAGCTAACGTTTTCAGCAGGAGCATAGGAAACTTTGATCCTGTGGCCTTTATGACTACAACCAAGAGGTCCAGAACAGGGTACCTGAGTCCCATGAGCCAGCCTGCTGCAGGGGCAGACAAGCAGCACAGGTTTGGGACCCCAAAGGGGCCTCAGGTCACTTCCACGTGCAGCTGAGTTTTCTGACTGTAACACAGGAGTTGGGCCTGTCCACTGGGACGATGTCTCCTTTTCATGAGTGGTGCGGAGTGGTCCCCGTGGGAGTGCTGACCCAGGTGTGGGCTGCTCACCCAGCTCCACATCCAATGGAGCTCCATGGGAAGCCAGACATCCTAGGGTCCAGAGGGAGGGTTGTGTATCAGGGAGCTTCCGCAGGGGGTCCTCAGAAGCCTGAGGATGTCCAGGAGGCCACTGGCTGCTGCTCGCAAGGCAGGTGGCATTGTGTGTGGAGTCTTTCCACCTGCTCACAAGATGGCCCAGGATGGTCCCAGCATGTGAGCAGGCAGAGATTTTCCTTCACCCACGGAGAGCAGGGCCTGGGGAAGCAAGAAAGGGCTGGGGATGGGCTGAGAGTCTTGTCGCTCCCCCTTCAGGTGCCCCATTGTGGTTTTCTCTATGCCAAACAGCCCAACGTGTGGTCCTCCAATGTTGCTCTCCTGGCATCTGTCCAGGGCTCCCATTCCCCTCAGGGCCAGTCCCACTGCCTGAGTGGGCTTTTGGGACCCTCTGTGACCTGTCCGCCTGCAGACCTTTGCAATCCTACCCTATCCTTGCACTTTACTCACACTGAATTGTTCAGTTTCCACAAATCCTCTGCCCATGAGGCTTACCCTCTGTGAAGCATGCATGCCGGGCACCTGGCCAGACCCCATCGGGCTCCCTGAGGTGAACCACACATGCATGAAGAGCACGGCCCAGCTGGGAAGAGAAGACGGGGACCCAACTAGAGTACAGTCCACTGTTCCAGGGGCAGAGGCAGGACGTGCCCAGCACAGCACACGCTCACCCCCTGCTGGCAGCATCGGGACAGTGTCTAAAAGGAGGTGGCATCTAGCGGGGCCTGATGCCTGGCTCTGACCACAGGAATCGGAGAGGAGGCGTTCCAGACAGAAGGAGGCTGCAGTGGCAGGCACATACAAGACAGAGGCGGGTGCGAGGCTGGGGAGGGGGCTGGACCAGCACCCCTTGTTTCTGGGACCACTCCCATGGTGCACTGTGCTCTGCATCTCCGAACTTACATATCCTCCATCTCAGGCCTGGAAAGCAGTCAGCTCTGATAGTGACATGTTCTGCTAATGAGGCTTTCTCCTTCTCTTCTGAAAGCTTGGGCCCTGGCTGGCTGGCCAGCATCTGCCTCTCAGCTCCCTCGTTAGTCCAAGCTCAGTTCCACAGAAAGGGCCCAGGGTCTGGTCCTAAGGAGCAGGGGATCACGAGCAGGGAACAACGTGCTTGGCCTCCAGTGGAGAAGACACCTCTGGCTGCACATGCACAGAGAACTGGAGTAGGTGTGGGGCCCCATCAGGGATTTGCCAGCACATCTACCGAACACCCACGCCAGCCTGGGATTTTCAGCTGGTTCCTGATTTATGAATTAGTTAATGCAATTGGTCTGATGGACCATTTTTCACAAAACATGAACTCAGGGTAGGGAGTGGTGGCGTGGTGGGAGGAAACATTAACAGGGGTGTGGCAGAGAGGTCCGGGTGGCTCCCAATGGCATCGTCCACTTCTCAGAGCAACTGAACCCCTGACTCCTAGCTGGGCATGTGGCCACCCAGGATCACAGACTTCCCAGCCTCCTCTGCAGCGGGCTGGGCCTGGAACCCAGCTCTCCCTCAGGATGGGAAGGGAAGTGACTTGTGCAGCTTCCAAATATTTCCCAGGAGAGAGAAGCAGGCCCTTCTTTCTGCTTCTCCCTCTTTCTGCTGCCGGGAGCACGAGCTCTGAGGCTGGAGCTCTGTCCTGACCACACGGATGAGGGCAGCCCCTCTGGGATGACAGGGCAATGGGGACAGGAGCCTCCTGGAGCAACACTGCCAGACCAGTGCCAACCGTCTGCCTCCAGACTGAGCGTGGGAGAGGGGCCAGCTCTGTGTGCCACTCTGCTGTGGGCCTTTGTTACAGCAGCTGGACCATGTCCTGACCATCCTGGCCGTCTTGAAGGGGACTTTCTGGGGGTCTCCCTTGGGTCCGGCTGTGCCCAGGGCCACAGCTGTCTGCAATGTTCAGCCCTCCTTTCCATGGAGTGACAGCCAAGCTCAGCTCCAACCCACTCCCCTCTCGGGGCACTTCCCTGGAAATCTGATGCATGACTGTTGAGCTCCCAAGGAAACAAGTCTGGATCTGGTGTCCCCCAGGGCGTCCCCTTGTTCTGTGCTCCCACACTGTGCACCCCGACTCTCTCCCAAACATGCCCCTTGTTCTGAAATAGGCCAGGCTGACTCTCTCCCTGCTGATATCTGCAGATTCTCGTTACCTGCCTCAGGGAACAGGCCCCCTCACTCGTGGTGTAACTGGATTATTGCTGGAAAGATGAGTTTGGAACTGAGGAGTTCTCTGCTAAACTGACAAGTTTAAAAGCTGATTTTGCAAAACCAACCAAGCTCCAGGCACAGTGGGCAGGCAGAGCCTGGGACTCGGTCAAGCCCTGGCCCGAGCCCGACATCTGGGAGACAGATGTTCGGGACGTCCCAGGGGTCTGGTCTTGTCCATGTAATTTCTGATGTGCCCTCCACTTTTACGGAGGCTCCAATCTGATGGGAAAAAGGAGCTCTAGTTTATATTAAAATATTAAACTTGTCGAAGATACTGTAACAGGGTACACCGTTCCTTTGTTTACGCTGAGTGTCTGCAAAGGGTCTGGGAGGGCTGGTTCCACTCAGGATGTAATAATGGAACATTTGAGGTTCAGTAAGGCCAACAGACCAGGAGACGATGCCATTGAAAAGGTAGTTGGTTACTCACAGCTCCCTGAGGAGGGGCACACAGGGCCACACAGGGAAGCCCAAGAGTAGTCAGGAGGCAGAGGGAGCGGGGACACTGCGGGCAGGAGCCTGTCCTGTGGTTTCTGCAGGAAGGAACAGCGAGGCAGGGTGAGCAGGCTCCGAACTGGCTGGTCTGAATAACTTCACAGGCTCTGGGGCACGGGGCTGCCCCCGTTGTCTGGTACCCACCCTGGGGGACGAGGGCAGGGGATAGCGGCCCGGAGTATGCGTGTCCAATAGAGGAGATGGTTGGGGTGTGGACGGACACTGGATTGTTTGGTTTGTATTTCAAAAGCGGGCCCAAGAAGGAGTGCTCTTCCTGGGGGTGGGGGGTGGGGGTGACGAGGGAGGCAGGAGGCCGAATGGATAGGATTCAGAACACGGCGTGTCCCCCATATGCACACAGGACAGACGTTAAAGCATCAGGTTACAGAAGCTAGAAACATGGTCCAGACAAGGGCTCAGCTCAAATGTCACCTCCTCAGAGGAGCCTTCCCTGCCTGCTCCGTCTACAATGACAGCTGCCCCACCCCAGTCTCCCTGCCATCACCTACTTCAATCCCCTCACAGCGTTCAGGGCCCGGCCCCTTGCTCAGCACCCCCCCGTGACTCCCCACCCAGAGGAAGGTCCTCACAGGAGCTCCCATGCCCTGCACCATCTGGGCCTCCACCTCTCTCGTCTCCTCCCACCACTGCCCCCATCCCCATCCTGGTCCCCGGCCCTGCTCTTCCTCTGTGGCCCTGCTGCCTTCTAACCTGCTGTGCTCTGCTCACTGTTTGTCCCTCTGTGACGTCGGCTCCACGGGGGCGGCAGAATTTGTCTCCTTCACGACCATCGTGCCTACAGCGCAAGTCAGGCCCGGGCACAGAGCTGGGCTCCATGGACAGTGAAGGAGCTGACGGCGCTTAGCACTCCTGGAAGCGTGCTCCTGTGTGGTCTGCAGGGTTCACTCATCCAGCTCATGTCACTGAGGCCCTGCTGCTGCTGGGCCGGCTCTGGACACCAGGCACAGTGCAGCAGGAGAAGCAGGCAGAGCTCTCCATTCTCATTCAGCTGACAGCCTAGTTGGGAGACAGAGAAAAAAGAAGGAAAATATATACAATGTCAGGCGGGCATGTGTACCATGGAGAAAAATGAAGTCAAGGAGAATGTTTAAGCAAATTCCCGAGGGTGTACAGGGAGCAAGCAATGCAGAGGGTAGAGTGTTCCAGGCTGGGAGACTAGCAAGTGCAAAGGCCCTGAGGCCACAGTGGGCTGCATGTTTGAAAGTCTTTGTTATTAGTGTGGATGCTTACTTTCATCTTGAGTCTGTATTTCACTTTTGTTTGTGATCCTTGGCTTCACCTTTCTAGCTAATTAACCTGAGTTCAGCAAATTCTAACCTATTCTATGATTTAAAGGACAAATAGGTGAATTTGGGTGAAGTTAATACGTGTTCACTGAATGACCCCACTGGGCTCAGCCTTGTGAGGCACCCAGAGGCTGTGAAATCAACACAGCAGTCTCCACCTTGATGACCCCATTAACGAACATCCTCACCACCCTCCAGCCCCTCCACTGCCCCTCTGCTCCACCTCGTGTGGGTCTCGAGGTCCAACGCTGACCCTCTGTTGCGCCTTAACCCCCATATCCAGCTCCTCCTAGACTTCTCTGTCTGGGTGTCCCTGAGCTTTCTGAAGTCACTTTGTCCCAAATGGAGTTCAGCTCTCGCCCCACGTCTGCTTCCTCTCCATGAAGCCCCTTGGGTGAGGGAGCCCCCACCAGCGGACTCCTCCACGCCCAGAGAAGTGCTCTCCTGATCCCTCCTGCCAATGCATCCCACCCTCTTGATCTGCCACCTCGGGAGCCCTGGGACCCTCTCCCTCCCGTCTTCAGCCTTGGGCTGCACACTCCTCCTTTTCACAAACCCCCAAGAGGCTGGTATACTTACACACGGGGACACGGAGGTGACATAGGTGGGTGTAGGTGGGAATGGCAAGCAGCATCCCAGAGCAGAGGGCAGACCAGGGCTCCTCAGCAGGCAGAGCATGGCTGTTGTGGCATCAGGACGGCCATAAAGGGGTCGAGGTGGCCACCGCACAGCAGCTCCCCACCATTCCCCAGGTGCCCTGTGTCTCAGCCTCGGCTTGGGCTGGCTGCCCCTCCTTCTGTCTGTTAGGTAGGTGCCTGTTCATTCGTTCACTCACTCATTCGCTCATCATGTGTTTGGTTCCTGCTTGGTGCCAGGCCCTGGCTAGATGATGGCTCATCCTTGGAGACCTAGCTCAAACCTGACCTCCTCCATGAAGCCATTCTTGATGCCCACCCCCTCCTGCAGCCCCTCTGGCCTCACCTGGGCCCTCAGTGCTGTCATCACACTCTGATGAGCTCTCCAACCTGTGAGCCCTGGGGGGCTCTGGGCCAGATGCAGAAATGGGCTCAGACACGTGATGACGGCTAAAACCCTGAATACACGAGAGAATTACCCACAGGCCACCTGGGGTCAAGTTCACCACCTCGCTCTCTCTCCCTCCTGGACCAGGGCTCTGCATTACCAGGAACCTGAGCGACCTTCTCTCACCCTGTGCTCATTTTGACCATAAACAGTCTGGATTTTTTTTCAATGTTAACTCTTTTTAAACTCTGAAGACATGTCATGAGGGTATCCCTCAGAAATGAGAAACGTAATTATCATTTCAAGGGATGGAATCCATCTGTTGTGTCTGAGACAAGACAGGACAATATGGAAAGCACAGGATGTTGACGAGGAGCTGGCTCAGGGGCTGGGCCTCGGGGCAGCAGGAGGAGGGGGGACAGAGACATAGATGGAGGCACAGCTGCCAGGGCGGGGGTCAAGCCGGGAGGAGGGGGAGTCCAGGGGCCTCCACACATGAGGGTGGTGGCTTCCAGAGCCTCCTCTGTCATGTACAAGTCGTGTTTCTCATCCGGCAGCACCTCGAGGCCTTTGCACGAGCTGGTCCTCCAGCAGGAGTGCCTTTCCTCTGCTCTCTAGACAGCAGTACCCTCACCCTGTGAGACTCTGCCCTTCTGGCATCTGTTCCTCAGCCTGCCTGTCCAGTACCCCGCCCCCACCATGACACACACAGCCCGCTCTGTGCTTAGGTCACCTGGTTGTCATCGCCTAAGGCTGGCCTGTCTGCTTGTGTGAGAGACTGGCAGACTAGCTTTCTAAGTCTGCATGACCTTGGATGGGTCCCTCGTCCCTTTGGAGGCTCAGTTTCTCACTATAAGTGGGTCTGGCAGTGGCCTCCTCACGGTGGTGCTGTGCTCTCTGAGCTGCTGGAGATGGAGGGTTGAGCAGGCACCTGTTGCTGGTGCCCTTTGTGATGACCCCGGGGTCATGGCCCCAGCATGCCCAGGGTTTGTGGAACGCCTGGCTACAGTGATGCACGAGGGAGTGGGAGACGGGCAGGAGGTCAGGGCGCAGCTTTGGAATCAGAAGACACAGCATTCCTTGGGGACAATTCCTCTGAGCCCCTGGTCCCAGGCCTCGGCCACCCACACCCCTTCTCAGCTGCCTTCAGGGCACGCAATGAACCCCTGCTCTGAGGGCTGTGTTCCCAGTCCATCTAACCCAGGCCGGACGCTGCTGTGGTCACATCCCGGGTGAAGAAGTGACGCTCCACGGGGCTAATGGGAGGACGACAAATTCAGATGCCTCCAGGGGTCAGGCTGGCTCAGGCTGCGGAGGACCTGGGCAGGGAGAAGCTTAGGGAGTGGAGGGGACTGTGGCGAGCTGGGGGCACAAGCTCTGTCCAGAGAGCGGCTCCAGCTCAGCTCCAGAAGAGCGTTGCCTTGAGGGACTGTCACAGGTGGCCAGATCTTCTCATTTCATACATAAAATAAGCTAGACTGCTGGAATTTCATCTGTAATTTTCCACTTTTTAAATGTTAGAGTTAACTTTTAAAATCTAGATTTCCCCGGGGCCCCGGGTTGAGGCTCTTGGTTTCAAATGCCTGGCCCAGGGTTGGCTCAGGAGCGGCTGCCCGAGGCGACCCGGACTCTGGATGCTCTTGGCCCTGCAGTCTCCACTCCCCTCAGATCCCCCACCTAGTGCCTCCTTGTGGATGTTCAGGGGCAGCTCAGCCCCCAGAAGAGAGAACGGGGGCCTGCGGGCTGCTGGGTGGCTGACTGCCATACGGGGGGCTGGGGTCTTAGGGGAGCCGCCCTTTCCTTCAGCAGCCCCATGGCAGGTGGTGCTGCCCAGGGCCCACACCCCCCCCCACACACACACTCCTGGCACATCCCTCCACCCCTCTGTGAGCCCGACTAGACTCGCTCTGTGCACTGACATTTTTCGGGGCACCCATGGGAAGGAGAGCAGTATGCCCTCACGGTGCAGGACAGAGAGCCGGACCCTGCAGCCTTAAACGTGTATTGAGCGCTTGTTGAGTGCTTGGTCCTAGGTTGGGAGCTCAGGAGACTGTGAGGAGAAGGAAGCCTGGGCACCTGTCCATAAGAGACCAAATAACACCAGAGGAGGAGCCAGGAATGTAGACGGCTTCAGTAAGAAGGGAGGGGGCCAGGATCTGGGGTGGCCTCAGAGCATCACCACAATCTGCTCTGGTGGGGACGGGGACAGGGTGTGGGTGTGTTTGGTGGAACAGCACGCACAATGGCTCAGAGGCGAGACGTTCACAGTGTGGGGAGTGGAGCAGATGTGACTGGGGCTCCCCGATGTCACCCTGCTCCTGGACCAGGCCTCCTTCCTCCCTTCCTCTGAGATGATGGAGATGGTGAGGAGAGCAGCTCTTAGCACTCCCGGGAGCCCATTATTAGCTCTCTGTTACAGAAGACGACACTGAGGCACAGAGAGGGGAGGGGCTTGCTCAAGGTCACAGAGCAGGAAACCTTGCTATATCCCAGGCCCCACAGCCCATGTCCTTAACTACTGCTCTGTGCTGCCTGCAGAGACACAGGCCTCGAATGGACTTTGAAAGCTGTCTGAGCCCGTGCCCCATTGGATACTGAGTCATCCTCAGGAAACACCCCCAACACCTACTTGCACATCCGCAGGGGGCGGGAGCTCACTGCCGTTCCTGGAAGCTGGCTCAGCCGCCCTGTGAATTGACCCGGGACAGTCCAGGAGACACTTGGGGCAGCCACAGGGCCCCGAGGCTCCCTGTCCCCGGCTGAGCAGCTCCAGTCCCCTTGGCTGTCCTTGGCACAGGGCCTGCTAGAGGTGACAGTCACGCAGCCAGGTGTGCAGTGCAGACAAGGACATGGTGGGCACAATGCATGCTACACACAGATGTTTGGGTATTCATTCTACAAACATTGATTCAGGCTTGGCAATGTGGCAGGCTGGACTTGGGACTGGGTATCCAGCAGCGAATACAACACAGCCCCTTGAGCTGCCGGTCTCACAGGAAAGCAGTACCTGGAGAAACTGGCCGGTGGTGCCCCCACCCCGCCCCCATGAATAATTGCTGTGGCCGTGGCTCCCAGTAAAGGGCGATGGGAGGCCCTGGATACCCCATTCGGGCACCGATCAAGAGCTGGACGCCAGAGCTGGACCACCCGGGCTCCGTGATCTGAGGCAGTTACCTCGCCTGTCTGGCCCCAGTTTCCTCATCTGCAAAAAGGGGTGATAATGGTGGTACCTATGTCAGAATTTTCATGTGAATCAGGTGAGTTTGTGTTTTTAAAGTACTCAGGACAGTGCCCAGCAGAGGACCAGGCTGTCCCTCACCTTGACATGTAGGTTTTGCTGTCCCCGTTTTAAAGATAAGAAAACCGAGGCTGAGAATGGTTACGAGGTCAGCCCTTGGTCACCCTGTCCTCATGCTGCACCACGAACATCCACGGGTCCCCTTTCTGCCCAGCTGGCCTGTGATTGCCTCATCTCTCCATTCCCAGTAACCACCTGGCAAAGCAGGTGCTGAGAACCGTCAGATGAATTCGTGCATGACTGAAGACTCAGACCCTGCGCCCTTGGGCTCCCGGGGCCTCGGACAGGACTGGGAGGCTGAGCACACTCAGATGGTGCAGGAGGTGCAGTGCGTGTCCATCGCTTCATCCACACCCAGTATGGCAGAGGGCGTGGGGCCTGGGGCCGGAGGGCACTGGAGTCATCCCGGGGGAGAAGCCGGGCAGGCAGCGGGGAGACACAGAGGCCTCAGGATGTGGGGCAGCCTCGCTGAGTTTCCAGGCAGCTGAGGCGTGGGAGTGGGGATGCCAAGGAGGGGCAGGAGATGGAGTCCAGCCTGGGACCACCCCCTGTCGGGCAGCAGTGAGAATGGGGACAAGCCCTGCCCCGGCAGGTCTCTGCCTTGTCTAGCAAAGGGGAGAGAAATGACAAGACTGGTGCAACTGGTGATTCCCAGTGCCCCGTGTGTCCCGCAAGGATTTCGTACCTTAGCATATTTAATCCTCCTGGATCCTCGTGGAGTAGCTACTGACTCCAGCCCCCAGACAGGAGGACTGAGCTCGGAGGACTCAGCGACTCAGCCCAGGACGGAGCCAGGACTCAACCGCTTCTCTCTCCCTAAGCTGGCTGCTCACACAGCAGCCTCTGCCCACCCCACCCTGCCTTCTTCCCGTGGATGCTCAATTTGGAGGAATCACAGTTGGTCCAAGCCAGTCACAGCAACCGCCCCTCCTCTCCCCCACCCCTGGTGATTGGTCGGGGCAAGGACTCGTTCTGGCCAATGAGATGTTAGAGGAAATCTGTGGGGGCTTCTGTGAGAGATTTCCCTTCCTGAAAAGAAAGAGATGGGCAGGGAGGAAGATACGCCCCTGCTTCTGGCTTGAGCCCTGACTGTGCAGATGTGGTGGCTGGAGTGGAGGCAGCCACACTATAATCATGAGGGACTGACACCAACATTCTCTTAATGGTGGAGTAGAGAGGGGTGGCATCTGAGTCACCAATGACATTGCTGGGCTGCCAGACCACCTCTGGACTTCCCATCTTTCACATGGTCTTTAAACATTTAACATTAGATGCCTTTGTGGTTTAAGCCACTCTCAGTAGACTTTTCTGTTACTTCAGCCAAACTCCTATCTCACTGGTACAGCCTTCAAGTCTCAGTTACATATTCTCTGCCCTTAACTAGTTCCCCAGCAGACGTGGGCCTCTGACCCGACCCCCATCCCTCACCCATGGAAACAGCCCACGAGCTATGGTTCTGTCTGCCTGGCTGACTCATCTGTATTTGGGTTGTGAACAGCTCTGGGCCAGCCTCTGATCTTTCTTCTCTGCGCAGCCTGTGCCAGCACACAGCGGGCCCTCAGACACCGCAGGGACCTCGTCCCCCAACCGTGGCCAGAAGCCCCCAGCCATTAGGAAGCCAAAGAATCACTTTGACCTGAGTACTGCTTGCTGATCTTGGGACTAGCGGTATATGTCCATGCCCAGGATCCCAAACTGCAAACCCGGGTCGCTGAAGCGGAGTGTTCCCAACTTCACCACCATGCCACAGGGCCGGCCTTGATCACTGCATGCTCAACTTCGGAGGAACCACCAAACTTTTTTCCAGTGGCTGCACCATTTTATATTCCCACCGACAATGTACAAAGGTCCTGATTTCCCCACATCCTCGCCAACACTTGTTATTGGCCATCTTTTTGATTAAAGTCAGCCTGGTGGCTGTGATGTGTTCTCTCACTGTGGTTTTGATTTGCATTTCACTAATGACTAATGATGTTGAGTGTTTTGTCATGAACTTATTGGCCATTTGTAGATGTTCTTTGTAGGAATGTCTATTCAAACCCTTTGCTGATTTTTACTTGAGTTATTTGTCTGTTTACTACTGAATTTTAAGAGTTCTTTAAATATGCTGAGTACTAAAACCTTATCAGATAAATGAATTGCAAACATTTTCTCCCATTCCGTGGGTTGTCTTTTCACTTTCTTGATAATGTTCTTGGATGCACCAGAGTTTTAAGAATTATTTTTTAAATTATTATAGGTGACACCAAACCCTTGAGGGATGTAGCAGGACAAACGCAAATACTGAAGACAAAGAAATAAAGAATGCAGGTGGTGGAGGCCAAGGGCCAGATAAGCAGTTTTTTTTTTTTTTTTAAAGAAGTTCTTAGTTTTAATGTTTTTTTTTTCTTTATGGTTAGTGCTTTTTTTTTTTTATTTTATTTTTTCCTTTTTCTCCCCAAAGCCCCCCGGTACATAGTTGTGTATTTTTCGTTGTGGGTTCCTCTAGTTGTGGCATGTGGGACGCTGCCTCAGCGTGGTCTGACGAGCAGTGCCATGTCCGCGCCCAGGATTCGAACCGACGAAACACTGGGCCGCCTGCAGCGGAGCGCACGAACTTAACCACTCGGCCACGGGGCCAGCCCCCCAGATAAGCAGTTTTTACAATAGATTCTATGAAAGGTCAGATGGGAGCCAGGCCACCAGGGGCTGAGAGAGCTGAGAGGCCTTGTGAAGGCATAGGGACCTGATCCGGGCAGGACTCAAGCTCATGCGCCTTAGAGATTTGTTGTCAATCCACCGACAGCACTTGGATGAGCACCTTCTCCGGGGCAGGCCTTGTGTGGGTGGGGGAGCAGCAGCGTGTGGAGGGATGGGAGGCGCCCTCAGGAAGCAGGGACAAGGGGTTAGGGTTACATATGCCCAATGGATGGCTGCAGGGGCCGTGGGAGCCCCCGGGGCCTGGGTGGCCTCATGAAAGGAGGGAGGTCTTGACTGAGACCTGCAGGGGCAGGAGCTGGCTGCTGAGGACAGACGAGGGCGAGTGCCGGGGCAGGAACGCAGTTCCAGCAGAGTCTCCTGCACAAAAGGCATGGTAGCAAAAAGAGTCTGGAATGTTCCAGTCAGAGCCCGGGCTGGGGGGTGAGGTGTGCGATCTCATGCTTGGGAGGTGGGACGGATGGTCTGTGAAAGGCCTTGTCTACCACACCAGGAGGCCCAGACTTCCTTCTGCGGACAGAGGAGCCATGGAGAACACGAAGGCAGAAGAAGGACATAATCAGATGTGCATGTCATGGCGGTCACTCAGGGCACAGAGTGGAGAGGAGGGGCCTGCTGGAGACCAGGGGAGGGAGGTGTTGGGGCAGCCTCGGGCCAGCGAGGGGGTGATGCCTGGACAGATGGAGTGCTACAGACTTCTTTCCTGGTTTCTTTCACTATTTTTTTCTTAATACTGGAGTGGTCCATGATCATTTCTGAGAACAGAAAATATCAACTAGCAAAAAGAGCATAAAGGACTGTCACAGGTATTTCTTCACAGAGAAATCGTTGCTCACACCTTGTGGCCCTTGACTGTGCGTGCACACACACACACACACACAGACACCACACTGAAATATCTCACGTGCTGGTTTGAAACTCCTAATTCTTTAACCAAATTCTTACTGCTGGACATTTTTGTTTTGAACTTTCTGCAATTACAGCTCAGAGTAGGAATAACTGACCAAAAATGAATCAGAACTAACAAGAGACAGTGTTCTAAATCTGATGACGACACCTGCTTACACAGCACAGGAGGTTGAAAAGCCCACGGGCACCACGCTCATCAGCATGGACACAGTCGGGGAGCTCAGCCTGTGAGCCTCCTGCTGGCCAGTGAGGGCCTCCTGACAGGGGGCCCAACCAGAGTATACTGAACATCACCACCTTGGTTTCTGGACCCTGGGGCCAAGTTAGGGGCACCCTGGGCTCCCCCTCAGACAGGCCTACCCCGTGGCGTGGTCTCCACTGGGAGGTCTGTCCTGGCCCTTTAACCTGGAGCCTTGTTGGAACTTAGCAGACGTGCGTTCAACAACAGATAAGGGAATAATCATCTTGATGATGCAAGGACAGAGAGGGGACTAACCACCATGAAACAGCTCTACTGAGGTATAACTGACATACAATAAACTGCACAGATTTCGTGTACAACTCAAGTTCTGACATAGGTATACTCTCAAAGAACCATCATCACACTCAAGATAATGACCACGCCCATCGTCTCCAAAAGTTTCCTGTCACTTACTTATAATCCCTTCCCTCCCAATCCCTGTCCTCCGGCAACTACTGGTCAGCTTTCTCTCCCCATAGATGGGTCTGCGTTTTCTGGAATTGTATACCAATGGAATCATGTAAGATGTGTTCTTTCTGGCCTGGCTTCATCACTCGGTGTGATTTGAGACTCACGCACACGGTAGGGTGCACCAGCACGTCTTCTCATCACTCCCATTTTACAGAGCTGGGGCCTGCAGGAGCTAAGTAAACTGTGAGCGTCATACAGTCATGAAGACGCAGAGCCAGAATCTGCTCCCAGCTCTGTCCGGCCCCAAAGCCCATCTTCTTCTGCCTGCTCCATCCCTGCCTCTAAGAACAGCCTTAGAGTGAACACAGTTTCTGAAGAGTAATTGCCAGCCTCTGCTCTGAGCCTACCCCCTGCACCCCACGCTCCGGCTCGGTCCCCGCTTCCATCGTCTCTGCACCCTCTGTGGGAGAATCAGCACCATGCTCCCTGAGTCCAGCCACCCGTCCCTGGGGAAGGGGAGGCCCTGCTCTGCACATCCCCTCTGGGCTGCGAGCAGCCTGAGGGCAGGAGTGTGCTGGCCATTCAGTCCCCCAGCACCTGGCACAGGATCCCACACGTAATGCTCTTCAACAGATCTGTGTCAGACTCCATACTCCATTTTAGCTCCCTCGGAGGAGCCATTGCGGGAGAGGACCCATGCTGAGGTCCTGGCCCTCCTGACAGAGGATTTCCAGGTCGGTCCCAGGGTGGTGTGTACCCTTAGGAGCCAGGCCTGGGCTTCCTGAAGATGGCTGCCCTGAGCCTGGCTTCGCTCTGGGCTCACCACCATGTGGGCATCAGTCTGTCCGGTTCCTTGTCCAGCAGCACATCCCTCCCACCTGGGTGCTCATCCCCTGGGAGGCCCGAGGCCTGTGCAGTCAGTGGCCCTTCCAGGGTAGGGTTCAGGCCTCTGGACCAGCCTTGGCTGAGCTGGCTGTGCCCCAAGATCTCGGCTCCTCCAGCAGGCCTGCCAAACATGAGATCTGGACTCCTTCAAACCAGGGCTGGAACTCTGGCCATCCCATTGCTACTGGAAGACTCTGGGCAGCTCTGTCACTCCCCCACCCACGCATTCACGCATTCATTCACACAAACCTCTGTGCTGGGCCCAGAGAGGAGGAAGACCCAGGCCAGGGACACTGTACGCTGCTGTGCAGGTTGCATCCTGCACAAGGACACCAGTCAAGGGAGCAAGTACTCCATTCACGAAGCCCTTACCCCTGGGGTAATTGGGGGCTTCTCCCTGGAGGAAGGATTCTGTGCAGTGGCCCTGACCCCTCCGTGTCCTCAGGGAGTCTGTGGCTGGGGGCAGTAGGGGAAGAGACATGAAACTATGCTTATAACACAGCACAATCAGGGCTGTGCAAAGATGAACACTGATTTCATGGGCATTGCCCCACCAGTCAGAGCCTATCCAGGGGGGCTTCTTGGGGAGGTGACATTGCCACAGAGACATGAGGATGTGAAAGAGGGGAGGGCTGACAGTGAGTGGAAACCCTAAGCAGAGGTGGAGGCAGGTGGGTGTGCAGTGGGTGGAAGGGCTGTGAATATTTCAGAGTGGCAGGAGCAGGAGTGGTGGGGGCCATGGCAGGACCCACCTGAGGGCAAGGAGGAAGCGCTGCAGGGTTTTCACCAAGTGGGGGGGCTCTTAGCCTCAACTCCTTCGTCTGTAAAATGGGCACAGCAATCCTGCTTCTCCGGGTCACGGGATGTACCCAGCACACAGTAGGTGCTCAAGAACGGGGCAGTCCCCGTGTCCGCCCTCCCAGCCAGGGTAAGGGCGGGTGCCATGCTGACCAGGCCTGCCACCCTCTCCTGCCCCGGAGCCCTCCATAGTGGGGTCAGGTGGTGAAACCAGATGCCAGCCCAGAGAAGCAGGACGACGTGCCTCTCTGTCACCCTCCCCCAGACACCGGCTGTGGCTCTGTGACACCTGGCTCACCTCCCCTGGCACTTAGCCCTTGAGGCAGAGCCAAAGCAGCCAGCAGGGCCGAGCCGAGCAGCATACAGGGCAGCTGGGCTCACCGGGGCCTGGCCTCCGGGACTGGGGCCCACCAGTGGGACAGGAACCAGAGAGACCTCGAGGCTCCACAGTACCTGTCTGGACGCCCCTCCTCCCCACAGGAGCAGGCACACCCACCCTTGTCCCCATCCCCACCCCACCTGGCCAGGCTCAGTCAAGCAGCCGCGGGACCCCGGCCTCACCGACCCTTGTTGCTCTCTCAGCACCTCCTGCCCCAGCTGCTTGGTTTAGCAAAACTGTAGTTTTAAACACATTAACATTTGCTGTTTTTCTGTTTATACAAGCAATATAGGTTCATTTTAGAAGCCTTGAAAAATACGGACAAGTAAAAGAAGGAACCTAAATGACCAGTCCGTCTCCCAGAGACAAACATTGCTGAATTAACAGTGTCTTCCTTCCTGACCTTTCACCCCTGTGTGGGTGGACACGCACTCGCGCGCACACACACATCCCTGGGATTGCAGTGCACACACAATTCCACATCTTGTGGAAGTTTTAAGCCCCAGGTTAGGCCATGGGAGGTGGGGCCAGGCTGGGGACAAGGGAGGAACCTCAGCCCATCCCAAGTCCAGCAGGACGTTATCCAGGGTGTGGAGGCGGGTCAGCCAGGGGCCGGCCAGCACAGAGGGCCCTCCCGAGGACTAGTGGCAGAGAGGCTCTGGCAGGACGGCAGGCAGAGGCATGGGCAGGGCTAAGGGGCTTGCGAGGGCAGGGGACCAGGACAAGCCCAGCAGGAGCCTGAGGGGCCACCTGGCAGGAGCTGTGGCCACGTAGGAACGCAGCCTCCCTCTGGATCCAGGCCTGGCAGGGAGGGGCCAGGAGAGTCAGCACTCGTCTCTCTGTCCACTTGTCCTCCTGTCCACATGCCTGTGGGGACCCGACCAGCCAAGCCCACTTGGAAGCTGGGAGAGATGGGGCCTGAGGGGCAAGTGGAGAGAACCCAGCCCAGGGGGGACCCAAGAGAACAAGTGAAACCAGAAACCAAACGTCTCGGGGAAAACGGGGGAGGGCGAGGTGGGGGACTCCTGCTTCTCAGTGGGAGCCCCAGAGGTGTAACCCCAATAAACAATCTAATAGCAGTGTGGACGAGACCATCCCAGGACCCACTTCTCTCTAACCCAGACCCTGGCCCCATGTGGGGAATTTGATAAGTTGTCAGAATTGGAACAGGAAAAATCTCACATTCTGGGTCATTCTCATTAACATCAGCTCAGGGGGGTGGGGCCTTCTCTCACGACCCCCAAAGTCCTGCGTGCCTCACAGTCGTCCAGCAAAGGTTTGGGGATTGATTCAAATTGACATAGGGTTCACTCGTGGCGTCGCAGGTAACCTTTGACCCTGCTGGACTGAACCTGTCTCTCTCTGTTTGGACAATTAGAATTTGCCTTTGCGCTCAAGCCCATCTCAAATGCACGTGCGGTCTCCTCTGCACAGACTCCACTGCAGAAGCTCCCCCTTGGCTGCATTCACCCTCCTCTCCGGCATCGAGGCTCCCACAGCCTGGAATTGCAGCTCAGGTTAATTAGCAGCGTCATGAAGACAAATCTGTTGCCAAAAACCCAGTGTCCTGCACATTTGAAGGTGAGCCTGAGGATGACTGTGGATCGTCCACGCCACCACGGCCTCCCCCAGTGCAGAGGCTGAGAAGTGACTGCATTTCCACGTCACAGGACACGAGATCGAGGTGGTCTGAGGCTGGCCCAGCTCCGCCCGGTGCCCTGGGTTCACTGGACAGGGTTTGCTGAGCACCCACGGGCACTGCGCTTGTCACGAGGGAGAGGGAGAGAGAAGACCAGCCCTCGTCCTCCCCAAGTCCCCCACCCAGGGGGGATGATGATGGGGAGACACAGGCACGTGCTTCGAGGATGTGAGAGATGGAGGTCACAAGGGGCTGTGACCTGGGCTCAGAATCGAGGTGTCGCCTTTGGCCTGGCCGTGCAGAGTGGCTGGGGTGAGGCAGGTCTCACTCCAGGCTGTGCAAAGGCCTGTGGTGCAGAGGGACATGGCCCTGAGTTCTGTCACACAGAGGGGCCAAGGCCTGGGTGGGGGGCAGTGTGGCAGCAGAGGGGTGTCCCTCCGTCTCCGTGTGGCAAGATGGGCAGGTGTCAGTCCTCTCACTTTCTAGTGGAGGCCAGCCGGGCACATCCCCTCTCCACCTGCACCTCCAGGCTGGGTGAGGCGCCCCTTTCGTGGCTTCCCTCCGTACCCAAGCTGGCCTCTGTCCTGGTTCTCACCTTTGCAGGGGGCCAACACTGATGAGGCACCAGGAATGTAAAGTTGAGTAGCTCTCCCCAGTTTCGCCCTCAAGAAGCGCATAGGAGACATTCAGGGGCCACGGTGGGCGGGGGAGAGTGAGGGAAGGACTCCCTGGAAGCTAAAAGG
This sequence comes from Equus asinus, assembly GCF_041296235.1. Taxonomy (NCBI): domain Eukaryota; kingdom Metazoa; phylum Chordata; class Mammalia; order Perissodactyla; family Equidae; genus Equus; species Equus asinus. The sequence continues at coordinate 68,048,769 of NC_091793.1, read as the reverse complement.
CCTCTGGCCTCCGCTCTCTGGGCCGGGCCCTGAGGGGAGGATGACTTTCAGGGCCCACCTACCCTCGTGGCCCCTCAACAGGTGTCTGCATCCAGCCTCTGACCTCACTCACCCCCGTCCAGCCTGGAGTGGCTCTTGGTGAGACAGGTGAAAACTGGCTCTCCGGGAGAGACCGCGGCCCCATGGGGACCCTGCCAATGCCCCCTCCACTGGCCCAGAGATGGCCTACAGCCTACCCCAGCCAGGGGCCTTCTCTGCAAGGCTACAGGCTGTGGGGAAGGTAGAGGTGGGGAGGTTATGGTCTGTGGAGCAGGCCAGCGCTCTCGGACGCAAGAGAAGGCAGAGCACTAAAGGGAGGTGGCCGCCAGCCCAGCCCAGCCCGGCAGTGCCCCTCCCTTCTTGGCCAGTCACAGCCATGGGCAGAAAAGGCCAGGCCTCCCAGGTCCCCTCTTCCTATAAACACACACACCTGTGATGTGTGCTCGAAACATCCTTCTGGAACTCCCCCAAACGAAGGCGAGCCTTCCAGTGCCAGTGTGTCACCTATCAGAGTAGCGAGCAGCCCCGGACAGACCTCAGTCACTCGTGCCCCCTCGAGCTGAGTGACCCTGGGCAAACCACGTGGCTGACCCCCACGTTAGCTTCCAGGGCTGCTGTTCGAACAACTACACACGATGTGGCCTGAAGCTACAAAGGTCTGTCCTCTCACAGTCCTGGAGGCCAGAGTCCAAGGTCAAGGTGCTGGCAGGGCTGGGTCTCCCGGGGGCTCTGGGGGAGGATCTCTCCCCCTCCTGGTTCTGGAGGCTGCCGGCAGCCCTCCGTCCCCTGGCTTGGGGCTGGGAGACTCCAACCTGGCCCTGTCATCACATGGCCTTCTTCTCTGTCCCTACCCCATGTCAGGGTCTTGAATCTCCCTCTACTTTCTCTTAAGTACAGGGCCCACCCCAGATTCAGGATGAACTCTTTTGACACCCTCACCTTAGTTATACCTGCAAAGACCTAGATCCAAATAAGGTCGCAGTCAAGGGACTGGGAGTTAGGCCTTGGGCATATGCTTGTGGGGCCTCTATTCAACCCACTGCACCTTCCGAGCCCCCATTTCCTCCCTTGTGGATGGGTGTCATGGAGACCCCCTGAAGGTGTGAGGATGGCCTGAGCACACAGGTGCAGCCAGCACAGGGCCTGGGCCCTAAGAGGCTGGACCTTTGTTCTTCAGGTCCCCTGGCTGGCAGCACCATGAGGACCAGCTTCTCCGGGCGAGCCTGTCCCTCTCCAGTGAGGGAGGGAAGAGCAAGTGGGAGCAGAGAGAGCTTCCTGGACACAGGCAGGAACATCTAATAACGTAACCGAACCTCTGCCCCAGGGCCTCCACTGGATCCTGAAGGCAGCTCGAGGTCAGAGTCTCAGAGGCTTGAGAACCAGCCGGCTCGGCTCCAGGAGGACCCGTGGGTCCTCAATTCCCCCTTCCTGGAGGCCAGGCCCCTTCCACTCCTGCCCTGCCCAGCAGACTCAGGAGCCCCAGCACTGGGTGACCCTGGCCCCATTTCCTCATGCGCAAGATTAGCAGCTCCAGAGGAGGGGTCCCGAGGTCCCGCTTCCCAGTCCTAGCTGACCCTGAGGAGGATGCACCAACGTCACACTCCCAGCCTCAAAGGGCTTCTCTTCACACCCACTTTGCCTGGGCTCCTCCAGGCCTGCCGCCGATTCAGGGACGAGGATGCTGCTGGAAGGTGGGCTGCCCAGGGCCTGTGGGCCTCTGTGCCAGGAGCTGAGTGCATTTCCTGATCTCCAGTCTGCAGGCTCTTTGAGGATGGCGATCCTGCTTCCCCAACCTCAGCCACACCTGGAGAGGTGGACGGGCCCATGTGCAGATGACTTGGGGGGGCCTGGGACTTCAGGCTGCAGTCCCTGCCCAAGCTGCTCTGTGGGGATAACCAGGGAGCGCGGTGACCAGGCACCGAGGCGTGGCAGGCCGAATTCTAAACTCTCTCTCTGCAAGTGTAAACCCACTCAGTCCCACCCCAGCCTTCCAGAGACCTACCATTAACTCCATGTTACAGATGAGGAAACTGAGGCCCAGCCGGGAAGTGGAGTGGGTTCAGGCCTGAGCGTCCTGGCTCCACAGTCTCTGCTCCTGAGCAGCAGCCCCAGCGAGGGCGCCAGCTCATGCAGGGACCACAGAGAGGCTGACTGAGGCGGCTGCGGGAGCTGCGGTGGCAGCGCGAGGAAGAGGAGTCCCAGATTCGGTGCCAGCTGGGCTGGGGCTTCCCCAAAATTGGTGATGTTTAGGGACATCTCAGCTGCCTCTTTGGGGCAGAATCCTGAGAGGGAGGGACCCCACACACAGGCTGTGCCCTTGGGGACCGTGATGGAACCCGGCTGCTTTCCCAGAACTGTGTGTGTTGGGACTCAGAGGACCAGCCTAGCCTGGGGCTCTCTTTGACCTTTCTCCTTTAGTCCTTTGCCCATTCTGATTTGCATTACAGGGTCCTCTGCCCTCACCCACTCCTCCTCACACACGCAACCGGCACTGACGCTGCTCAAACCATCATTGGCCCTCAAGGACAAACACGGTCCCTGGAAATCCAGACCTATTCTGGAACAGAGGGCACAACTGCCCCAAATCAGCCCTGTGCCCTGCTACCCCTCCCTCATTGGGGTGTCCCGGTGCTGCCAGGCTTCAGCCCCACCACCCTGGGGCTTGGCAAGGCCACCATTCTGGGAGGGTTTACCCCAGGCTTCCAGCCGACTCTGCCACTTCCTGCCGGGCCATCTGCCTGAGCCTCGAGACTTCATCTTGTGAGTGGGAATGAGAACCCCTCCCTCGTGGGGTGGGGCTGAAACCTGCAGAATCTCACGTCTGTGAAACTGGCTGGCACAGACCTGGCCACAAGAGGCCAGCAGTTCATGGATTTTAGCTGGATTTCTGCACAGGCAAAGGGCCCGGGACCTTTCTAGCTTGGAAACCCTGAAGCTCCGAAATCCCAAACTGAAGCTCCCCCCAGACCCCACAAATCCGGCCTCTCCTTGCCTCTCAACCCTTCGGCCTGGTTGGGAAGGATCATATCCAGCCTTGCGCAGCAACTACCTTAAATTGTAACTAATTCAATTTTAAATTTTAACTACCTTAAATTTTTTAATTGTTTAAAAGATTATATAAGTATTATATAAACATATTCTCTTTGTAATAAAATTAAGCACTATGGACATATACAAACTACAGACTAAAAATCCCCCTTTAACCCCCCGCCCTCGCCTCCATCAGTCTCCCTTCCAGAGTTGAGCATGGATTCTTCTAGATGGCTTCCATCTATTTCCACAGACACACACCTGCAGAGAGGCCCAAACTCAGTCTGCAACTGGCTTATTTCACATAACAATACGGTGGACTTTCTGTGTTGCTGCATGTTGATCTATCTTATTACTTCAACAACTAACTAAAATTTTTTGCAGGATATATACACCACAATCTATCAATTCCCCTGTTTATGGACATTTACGGTTATTTTTAATTTTCACTCAAATAAGGCTGCAATGCACATATCTTTTTTCGTTCATGAGAGTATTTCTATATGTTAGACATTTTGGAATTACTGTCCCTGGTCAAAGGGCATTTGCATCACGTGTGTGGACAAACACTGATAAATTGCTCTCCTGAAAGACTGAACCAGTGACAGCCCATCACACTGAGAGCGCCCGTTCCCCATGCCAGTCAGCACGCAGCAGCATCAATATTCTTCATTTTTGCCATTAAAAACTTTTTATTGTCTGATTTGCAGTTCCCTGATCACGTCTGGTTGGGCGTCTTTTCAGGGCTACTGGCCGATTGTATTGACTCGACTGTGAACTGTCTCTTTCCATCCTTGCCCGATCTCTTAGCTTCATTCTCTTTTACTTATTCGTGTGTAGGCTTTGCCTCCTTTTAAAAAAGGGATAAATACGCAGAATTTAAAAAATTCAAATAAAACAAAAGGTACAGAGTGAAAAGGAAGTCGCCTTCCATCCCTGACTCCCAGCCCCCGCCTGGCGCCCGGGGCCGACGACTCCACTGGGCACACAGGCACCGTACACACAGCCACACGACCTTCAGGGGCTCCCGGAAATGTTTTAATTTTAATTTCTTTTACAATCACAAGAAAAAATAAATATAATAATAATGAACATATAATAAGGAACCCAGCCTGGATGATATTTGTCTTTATACCAAGGCAATTATAAAACATAATTTTTAATATTTTTTAAAGGAGGCAAAATTGCCCAGGACCCACGAACGTCATAACGCATGCCAGCCTGCCAGTGACAAGTATTTACCAGTTTCTTGGGCATCATTCTAAAAATATTTTATGCATACTTGTTTTTAATATTTATGTATAAATGGTTTTTCTTCTTTGTAATTAGGCAACATTTTAAACATATAGAAAAATAAAGGAAATAATGTAACAAACACTCATGAATCCAATACCCAGATTAAATAGAAGTAAATACAACTTTAACCATACTCGCTTCAGAGATATTTTTAATTTGATAAAGGAAATGGAATGTGCTGTATAAAGCTAATCCCCCTCCCACGGTTCCCCTCCCTCGCTACCCTGAAGTTGCTGCCGGTCGCTCCCGAGCTGTCTCTGTGCAGACCACAAGCACTGTGCTAAACCCCGCGGTCATGGACTTCTCAGCGCTTGACGGAGTGGACCGCTCCCTCCGCCTCGAGACACTGCCTTCCGTGCTCCCAGGAGCCCTCACTCTCCCGGTTTTCCTCCTCCTCCACTGGCTGCTCCTTCCAGTGTCCTTCACTCGGTCCCCTCATCTTCCCCACTGCTTGCTGTTGAAGGGCCCGGGGCTCTGTCCTTCTCCTGTCTGTCTGCACTCTCTCCATCATTCTCCAGTCTCTGACTGACATCCAAATTAATATCTCTAGCCCAATACTTTCACCTAAGTCCACACCCACAAACTCAACTACCTACCGGATAAATGCTCTTGGGGGTGTGGTGAGCATCTCTAACCAAAGGACCGGAAGCAAACTCATGCACTCCCCCCTCGCAAATCTCCCCCATCTCAGTACATGAGCCCCAACCCTGGCATCATTCTTGATTCCTCTCTCTCACATACCACACATCAACAGCAATGAACAAATCCTGCTGGCTCTACCTTCACAATATTCCAGAATTGGACCATTCTCACCAGTTCCACTCCTGCCGTCCTGGCCTGAGCTGCACCTGTCACCACGTGCCATACCAAAGGACTTGTTGGTTCACTCACTGTTCATCCTCCCCTGCTAGCAGGTCAGTTCCAAGAAGGCAGGGACATTATCCGTTTTGTTTATTCCTACCTCACCCACATAGAGAACCATGCTGATACATTCAATAAACATTAGTTGGATGAGTGAATATTTCAATAATCAGGTTTATTTCTATACCTTATTCTGTTTCATTGAATGATTTGTCTGTTCATGCACCAATACCTCAGTATTTTATTACTTAACCTCAAAATATGTTTGGTAAATAGTTCATATACCTACTGATTATTATTCTTTTTCAAAATTGACTTTGTTATCCTTATGCATTTCTAATTCAGATGAACTTTAAGAGTCATCTTGTCAAGCTTCACTGAAATCCTGTTGGCGTTTTGATTAGAATTACTTTTGTGGACTTACACATTGGTTTGGGAAGACACGGCCTCTTGACCCGGTCACGTCTCCCTCTCCTACAACACTGCCTGTCTCTCCATTTCTTCAGGTTTTTTACATCCTTCCATCTAGTTTTAGAGTTTCCTTTACGTCAATCTGGCACATTCCTTGCATTACTGAGAAGAATTCTATCGGTCATGGTACATTTTTTTCTTTTAATTCAGTAGTGAATTGACTATGCTAATATTTAATCTAAGATATATGCATGTCAGGATCATAAGAAAAGGCAGGAAGATCTTTACTTTTGTTAAGTTGTGGAACAGTTTATATTATACAGGAATTGTATCTTCCTTGACAGCTTAGTAGAACTTACCTACAACACTGGGCTTGCTGTCTTTTGAGGTATAGATCTTTGACTATCTTTTCAATCGCTGTTTTGTTTCATATCCCTTTTAACAGACTTTGTTTCCTAGAGCAATTTTAGGTTCACGGCAAACATTGAGTGGCAAGTACAGATACCCTGTACATATTCCCCCAGCCCTGCCCCACACACAACATACCCCACTATCAACATCCCGGCACCAAAGTAGAATATTTGTTACAGTTATGAACCTGCATCAACGCATCATTATCACCCAAGTCCATAGTTTCCATGGGTCACTCTCGGTGTTGTACATTCTACGGGTTTTGACGAATGTGTAATGACACATATCCACCATTATATCATCACACAGAGTATTTTCACTGCCCTAAACATCCTGCATGCTCCACCTGCTCATCCCTTCCTCCCTCCTATCCCCTGGAAACCACTGTCTTTTTACTGCCTCCAAAGTTTTGCCTTTTCCAGAAAGTCACATCACTGAAATCATGCAGTACGTGGCCTTTTCAGATTGGCTTCTTTCACTTAGAACATGCATTAAAAGTTCCTCCATGTCTTTTCATGGCTTAACAGCTCACTTTTTATTCCATTGTCTGCATGCACCACAGTTCATTCATCCATTCACCTCCTGAAGGACATCTTGGTTGCTTCCAAGTTTTGCAATTATGAATAAAGCTGCTAGAAACATCCAGCGCAGGTTTTTGTGTGTGGACGTAAGTTTTCAACTCATTTGAGTAAAACCAAGGAGCATGATTGCTGGATCATACGGTAAGAGTATGGTTAGTTTTGTAAGAAACCACCACACTGTCTTCCAAAGTGGCTGGACTGTTTTGCGTTCCCATCAGCATTGAATGAGAGCTCCTGGTGCTCCACATCCTCGCCAGCATTTGGCGTTGTCAGGGTTCTGGGTTTGGGCCATTCTACTCGGTGTCTAGTTGTATCTCACTGATGTTTTCATTTGCACTTCCCTGATGACATATGACGTACAGCATTTCTCACATGCTTATTTGCTGTTTGTGCATCTTCTTTAGTGAGGTGTCTGTTTAGATCTTTTATCCATTTGTTAATTGAGTTGTTTTTTATTGCTGAGTTTTAAGAATTCTTGGTATACTTTGGATAACAAACCTTTATCAGTTAAGTCTTTTGCAAATATTTTCTCTTTCTGTGGCTTTTTTTCCTCATTCTCTTGAATAATTTATATTTTCCTAGAAAATACCTTCAATTCTTTTAGTACAAGTGTTTACTCATGTCCTCTGTATCTGCACTAAATTCACCTTCTTGGGTGTCTGCTCAACATACAGCTGGGTGCTGGGCATTCACTGGTTAAGTACCTAGGCTGATTCCCAAGAACATGAACATTCTCCATTGGGGAGCTCCCCTTCATCATGATGCAACAACACTACGGTTTGGGTAGGATTCACACACATCCAGCATCTAGATTAGTCCAACCAATGTAATTAATTCACTAATTCCCCCCTGGAAGTTTGGGGGCCTATAGTCCCTGCTCCTGGCAGCCACATTGGGACCAAAAGGAAACCAGCCTGAGGGTAAAATCTATAGAGAAGGGCAGAGCTGAGAGTGAGGGAGAAAAAGTGAGCTGGAGCCCTGAGCAAACTATGCCTGAAGCCTGTCTAATTCAAGATCTTCTAGTTTTTGCCAGCTCTTTTATTTTAATTTTTTGGTAATTAAGTAATTTTTTTTTGTTTTTAAAGTTTCAGACCTTCAGAAAGTTACAAGAATAATACAAAGAACTTCTTCATACTCTACATTCCGAATCTCCAACTGTTAACATTTTACTCCACTTCTCTCCCTCTTTTTTTTCCTGCCCATAACCTCTAAATACCCTAGTGTGTAGCTAGTCAGTCTCCTACGTTAGAATGATTCCTCCAATCAAGAAATGAACATTGATACCAATCTCCCATCCAGTCCATAGATCTCCTTCCAATTTTACCAACTATCCCACGAATCACTTTTTCTTTTTGGCCCAGGATCCTGTTCGAGATCACACGTTGTGTTTATTGTCCTGTCTCTTCGGTCTCCTTCCATCCAGAACGGTTCCTCGGCTGTTCCCTGTCTCCCCTGCCTTGAGAGTTTTAAGGGTACGGGACTTTCACTCCACAGGATGATCTCAACCTCAGGCCACTCGGGGTGTGCACACGTGCAGACCCGGTCCTACGTTCTTGCAATTAACTACAGAGACGCCTGCTGAGCTCTTCTCCATGCATCGCACCAGGAGGCCCACTATGTCCGCATCCCACCCCTCAAAATTCATATAACATAAAATTCACCATTTTAAAGTGTATACTTCAGTGGTTTTTAGTGTATTCACTATTTTGTGCAAATCCCACCACTACCGAATTCCAGAATAGTTCCATCTCCCCAAAAAGAAACTCCATCCCTACTAGGAGTCCGTCCCATTGCCCACTCTCGGCATCCCTTGGCAACCACTAATCTACTCTCTGTCTCTATGCATTTGGCCATTTTGGACATTTCACATAATGGAATCATACAACATGTTGCCTCCTGTGCCTGGCTTCTTTCATTTAGCATGTTTTCAAGGTTCATCCATATTGTAGCATGAGTCAGCACTTAATTCTCTTTTATAACTAAATAATACCCTACTGTATGGACAAACCATATTTTGTTCATCCATTGCTCAGCTGATAGACATTTGGTTTGTTTCCTCTTTTTGGAGACTGTGAATATTGCTGCTATGAATATTCACGTACAACTTCATTCACTTTTGTTTCGATACCGCCTGGTACGGTGCCTGGCACACAGTCGGTACTCAATAAACATTTGCTGAATGAATGAAAAGTCCAGCTCATGTTCCTAAAGGGCTCCTCCTCCATGTGGCATAGAGGCAATGCTTCCATAACAAAGAACAGCTGTCCTCAGTTGCCTATTAATGCCTGCCTCATTGCGTTCAGTGTCTCTGAACAGAAGGTGTTCCAGTGTCTCCGGGAGACTCTTCCATGTTGTCCGAGCTTCATCAAGAGAGTAAGATAGCCCTTTACGGCCTGTCATCCCTCACAAAGAGCAGGGGAATGCTTCCACTAATTTCTACTACAAAAGCATTTACTTCTCTTTTATCCTTTCTATGCTGCTCTATCCTACACCCTTTCCTCTTGCCCTGTCAGCCCTGCCCTTTCTTCCCAAATGCCAGGCTGAACTTCAGTGCCATATACTTCAGTACGTTCCTGCCTTCCCTATCGTGAGCTCCGACTCCCCAAGCGGGCTCACGTCCTACACCGTCAGCATCAATGGCGTCCCAGCCCTCTTACCCCTCAGTTCCCTTCCTCATGCCCTAGACTTAGTATTGGGTCTTCGACATCAAGGGGGACCATCCAGAATAGCACAGTCCACGAGAAATACGGGAGCCACACACAGAACTTAAAATCAGTAGATTCACCTCTCAAGACACTCCAAACATACTCAAACATTGTCCAATAGCTAAACCAATCATGAATTTTTAAATTTAAGTGTGTCTTAATTAAAATTAACATTCTGTTCCTGAGTCACACTAGTCACATTTCAAGTGCTCAATAGCCACATGTGGCTAGTGGCTACCACGTAGGAACTCACAATTCTAGAAAACAAACCAAACATCAAGAACAATAGCCACAGGGCACATTAAGACACATATCAAACTATCTGCAACCCAGAACAAAACAGGGACATTAAAAAACCCCTAAATACTAAGGACTGTGGGCCCTAGTCTTTGTTCATCCAGCAGGCATTTATTAACTACCTTCTATGAGCATGTCATCGGCCTTACCGTGAGAGGGGACACAAATAGCCTGGGAGAGACACGTCAAATTTCATTTACTAAGTACAGAATGAATTCAAGGCAACTCGAAATTGAGCCTCAAATAGTGTAGAAGAGGCTAATTCCAGCATTCTAGTGGCTGTACTTCAAAATTCCACTTGCAAGTCAAACACGCTGCACATAAAACGCATTTCCCCACAGTGGCAGTTAGTAGAGCATGGTTAGGTGTTTAAGTTGGCTCCTAAAAGTTGATTTGATCTACAATAAAATTGAAATATTACAAAGTTACAATTTTGTCTAAGCCTAAAATCAAACTATGAATCCCTGTATTTCCAACAGCATAACATTTAAACAAATATAGCCAAACATGTTTTTACTGGACACACGGTCCTTAAGGCCTTCAGCAGGGCTGACCAGGCTTAAAGCTCAGCCTTATTTGAACCGCTAAAAGTGTAAAAGGAGGAATAAGCTGCAATGCTGACCTCAAAGCCAGATGCACTGTGGGCCTAGGCTGATGAGTGATCTTCAGTCCCAAAGAGGAAAGTCTAGTTTCAGACTTTCTTCCTCTCGGAGTCAAAATACTTTCCCTCTGATCAAGAGGTGAGATGAAGAGGAAAGCAGAAGTCCTGACAACAGATGGGTGATCTGGATTCCTAGGTGGGGATGAGCAAGTAAGGGATGCCACGACATAAAGGGAGAGGCAGGATACAGCAGAGCGAGTCTAAGAGAGGGTGGATGGACGCGCCAGGTATGTGTGAGTGGGCTTGGACAGCACCACCTGCCATGGGGCCGCTGCAGGAAAGGGTGACTCCCCCAAGAACCCAGCTACCCCATACGGCAGCCAGCCACCCAGGAGCCAACAAGCCAACATACTCTGCCTTGGGGGATGAAGCTGTCCCCTGAACATGCACAAGGAGGCACTAGGTGAGGGAGCTAGGAGGGGGAATAGAGTCACAAGAGCATCGCGTCTGCCAGCTGCTCCTGAGCCCACACACAGCCAAGCATTTTAAACCAACACAGGGTCTAGCGGCAAATCTAGATTTTAAAAGTTAACGCTAACATTCAAAAACTGGAAGATTACCAACAAAATTCCAGCTGTCTAGCTTATTTTATGTATGAAATGAGATCTGGCCACCTGTGACAGTCCCTCAAGGCAACGCTCTTCTGGAGCTGAGCTGCAGCCGCTCTCTGGACAGCGCTTGTGCTCCCAGCTTGCTACTCCCTAAGCTTCCCCCTGCCCAGGTCCTCCACAGCCTGAGCCAGCCTGACCCCTGGAGGCATCTGAATTTGTGGTCCTCCCGTTAGCCCCGTGGAGCTTCACTCCTTCACCCGGGACGTGACCACAGCAGTGTCCGGCCTGGGTTAGATGCACGGGGAATGCAGCCTCAGAGCAGGGGTTCACTGAGTTCCCCGAAGGCAGCTGAGAAGGGGTGTGGGTGGGCGAGGCTTGGCACCAGGGGCTCAGGGAAGTGTCCCCAAGGAATGCTGTGTCTTCTGACTCCAAAGTTGCACCCTGACCTCCTGCCCATCTCCCACTACCTCATGCATCACTACAGCCGGGTGTTCCACAAACCCTGGGCATGCTGGGGCCATGACCCTGGGGTCAGCACCAAGGGCACCAGCAAGAGGCACCCATCCAATGCGCCATCTCCAGCAGCTCAGAGAGCACAGCGCCACAGTGAGGAGGCCACTGCCAGACCCACTTATAGTGAGAAACTGAGCCTCCAACTGAGCCTCCAAAGGGACAAGGGACTGGTCCAAGGTCACGCAGACTTGAAAGGCTTAGAAGCCAGGTCTGCCGGTCTCTCACACAAGCAGACAGGCCAGCCTCAGGCGATGACAACCAGGTGACCTAAGCACAGAGCGGGCTGCGTGTGTCATGGTGGGGGTGGGGGTACTGGACAGGCAGGCTGAGGAACAGATGCCCAGAGGGCAGAGTCTCCCAGCGTGAGGGCACTGTTGTCTGGAGAGCAGAGCAAAGGCGCTCCTGCTGGAGGACCAGCTCGTCCTAAGGCCTGGAGGCGCTGCAGGATGAGAAACACGGCTTGTACATGACAGAGGGGGACTCCGGAAGCCGCCACCCTCACGTGTGGAGGCCCCTGGACTCCCACTCCTCCCGGCTTGAACCCCACCCTGGCAGCTCTGTCTCCATCTAAGTCTCTGTCTCCCCTCTTTCTGCTGCCCCGAGGCCCAGCCCCTGAGCCAGCTCCTCCTCAGCATCCTGTGCTTTCCACACTGTTCTGTCTTGGTTCAGGCACCACAGATGCATTCCCTCCCTTGAAGTCATAATTAAGTTTCTCATTACTGAGGAACACCCTCATGACCTGACTTCAGAGTTTAAAAAGAATTAACATTGAAAGAAAATCGATGGATAAGGGTCAAAATGAGCACAGGGTGAGGTCACTCAGTTCCTGGGAATGAGGAGCCCTGGTCCAGGAGGGAGAGAGGAGGTGAACTTGACCCCCATCAGGCCCGTGGGTAATCCTCTCATGTATTCAGGGTTTTAGCCATCATCCCATGTCTGAACCCATTTCTGCATCTGGCCCAGAGCCCCCCGAGGGCTCACAGCTTGGAGAGCTCATCAGAGTGTGATCACAGCACTGGGGGCCCAGGTGAGGCCAGAGGGGCTGCAGGAGGGGGTGGGGATCAAGAACGGCTTCATGGAGGAGACAAGGTCTGAGCTGGGTCTCCAAGGACCCGCCATCATCTAGCCAGGGCCTGGCACTAGGCAGGAACCAAGTCCATGATGAGCGAATGAGTGAGTGAACGAATGAACAGGCACCCACCTAACAGACAGAAGGAGGGGCAGCCAGCCCAAGCCGAGGCTGAGACGCAGGGCTCCTGGGGAACATGGAGAGGGGCTGCTGTGGGTGCCCACCTCGCCCCCTTTATGGCCGTCCTGACGCCACAATAGCCAATCTCTGCCCTCTCGGGAGCCCTGGTCTGCGCTCTGCTCTGCGATGCTGCTCACCATTTCCAATCACACCTGTCTGTGTCACCTCTGCGTCCCCATTTGTAAGTGTAGCAGCCATTTGGCAGTTTGTGAAGAGGGGGAGGTCAGTGTGCAGCCCAAGGCTGAAGACAGGAGGGAGAAGGTCACAGGGTTCCCGAGGCAGTGCATCCAGGGGGTTGGCACATCGGCAAGGCAGGGTGGGGAGGAGTCCTGCCTGGGGGTGGAGGAGTCCGCTGGGGGTGTTCCCTCACCCAGAGGGACTTCATGGAGAGGATGCAGACATGGGGCAAGGGCTGAACTCCGTTTAGGTCAAGCTGACTTCAAGAAGCTCAAGGACACTCAGAGAGACAAGTCTAGGGGGAAGTGGAAGTGGGGGTGAAGGTGCAACAGAGGGTCAGGGTCGGAGCTCGAGACTCAGATGAGATGGGGCAGTGGAGGGGCTGGAGGACAGCGAGGATATTCATCCAGTGGGGTCGTTAAGAGGGAGACCACTGTGTTGATTTCACAGCCTCCTGATGCCTAATACAGCTGGGCCCAGGAAGGCCATTCAATGAACACATACTGACTTCACCCAAATTCACCCGGTTCTACATTAAATCATAGAATAGAACAGAAGTTGCTGAACTCAGGTTAACTAGCTAGAAAGGTGAAAGCAAGGATTATAAACAAAAACGAAATTCAGATTCGAGACAAAACTAACACTCCACACTAATAACTAAGACTCTCTAAGTTGTAGCCCACTGTGGCCTCAGGGCCTTTGCACTTGCTGGTCTTCTAGCCTAGAACACTCTACCCTCTGCATTGCTTACTCCCTAAAGATCTTCAGGAATTTGCTCAAGTCCTTCCTCACTTTTTCACCATGGTACATACTCCCGCCTGGCTTTGTGTATATTTTACTTACTTTTTCTCAGCCCCCACTAGGCTGGCAGCTGTATGAGACTGGAGACCTCTGCCTGCTTCTCCCACTGCTGCCCAGTGTCCGGAGCTGGCCCAGCAGCAGTAGGGCCTCAGACTTGCGCTAGTGAGTGAACGCTGCAGATTACAAAGGAGCACGCTTCCAGGAGTGCTAAGCGTTATCTGTTCATTCGCTGTCCATGGAGCCCTGCTCTGTGCCCAGCCCTGACTCAGGCTGGAGGCACGGACAGATGGCAGTGAAGGAGATGAGACAACAAACTCTGCTGCGCCCATGGAGCCATCACAGAGGGGGACAAACATTGAGCAGAGCACAGCAGGTTAGATGGCAGAAGTGCCACAGAGGAAAAGCAGGGCCGGGGGACCAGGAGAGGGGGGTGGGGGCAGTGGTGGGAGGAGACGAGAGAGGGGGAGGCCCAGATGGTGCAGGGCATGGGAGGTCCTGTGAGGACCTTCCTCTGGGTGGGGAGAGTCACGGTGGGGTGCTGAGCAAGGGGCCGGGCCCTGAACGCTGTGAGGGGAATGGGGTGGGTGACGGCAGGGAGACTGGGGTGGGGACGCTGTCACTGTAGACGGAGCAGGCAGGGAAGGCTCCTCAGGTGACATCTGAGCTGAGCCTTGTCTGGACCATGTTTCTAGCTTCTGTAACCTGATGCTTTAACATGTGTCCTGCGTGCACATGTGGACACGCCTTGTTCTGAATCCGATCAATTCGGCCTCCTGCCTCCCTCGTCATGCCGACCCGCCACCCCCAGGGAGAACCCTTCTTCTTGGGCCCATTTTTCAAATACAAACCAACCAATCCAGTGTCCATCCACACCCCAACTACCTCCTCTATTGGACATGTGTAGTCGAGGCTGCTACCCCCGGGCCTTGTCCCCCAGGGTGGGTATCAGACAACTGGGACAGCCTCGTGCCCCAAAGCCTGTGAAGTTATTTAGACCAGCCAGTCCTGAGCCTGTTCACCCTGCCTCGCTGTTCCTTCCTCCAGAAATCACAGGAAAGGCTCCTCCTGCCCACAGTGTCCCCCGCTCCCTCTGCCTCCTGACCACCCTGGGGCTTCCCCGTGGGGCCCTGTGTGCTGTGGTGTGGCCCCTCTGGGAACTATGAGCAACAAACTATCTTGGCAATGGCATCATCTCCTCATCTGTTGGCCTTCCCGAACCTCCAGATTTCCATTAATACATTCTATTTTAAACCGGCCCTACAAGATATTTTGCAGACACTAAGCTTAAACAAATGAAGAACAAATATCTTTTACAAGGGTACTTTTTACTTCAAAGTATCTTTTTGGGGTCCAGGCAACAACACCAGTCTCTGAGGAAATTTAAGAAGCTCCCAGCAGCCCGCCACCGGCCCTGGGTGGGGCCAGAAGGAGAGATTGGCCTTGCCCCCTCACGCTGCCCAGCATGGAGGAGGTTGCCACGGCAGGTGACCTCTGGGCCCCCTGGAATGTTGCTGGTGCTGTGGGTGGAGGGGAAGGCCCCAGGCCCATGCAGGGGGGTTGGGCTGGGGGTGGCGGTCCTGGACTCCAGGCCTGGTAGGATCCTGGCAGGTTCTGTGGCCTTCAGCTCTGACTCCGCGTTCCCCTTAGGCAGCTGATGCTGGTTTGCAGCCCTGCAGAGCCAGGCGGGAAAGCCAGGTTTGATGCGATGGCGTCTCCCTGCGCACGCAGACGCCTTCAGCTGCACCGAGTAGGTGAGGGAGAAGCTACGGCTGCTGGGGTCCATGGGAGGCACATAAGGTCTTACGAGGATGCTGTGGCCCACTACCCGTGGTTTCTTGTCACTAAGCATTAAGTACGTGGCCATGAGGGAGTCATATCGCTTGTTTTTTAAAGAGTCTTCTATCCTGTCCTGCTGAAACCCCATGCTCAGCATTACACTCATTACCCAGGGATCCCTGGTGTCAAAGGGCAGCTCCTTGTAGGGCCGCAGTTTCTCTTGCCCCATATTCACCCAGCGGTCCTTCAGGATTTTCTGGATACTTATTCTTTTTTGTGGGTTGAGGGTGAGCATTTTGCCAAGGAGGTTCCTGCACTCCCAGGACAGGAACATCGGCAGCGGGAACCTCCCACTCAGCACCCGCCTGCGCACCGTCGCCAGGTCACACCCCCAGAACGGCGGGGCCCCGGTGAGCAGGAAGAACAGCACCACGCCCAGGCTCCACACGTCCGCCGGGGGCCCGGCGTAGGCTCGGCCCTGCAAGGTCTCCGGGGCCGCGTACCAGGGGCTCCCGCACTGGGTGCTCAGCTCCTGGCCCAGGAACACGGCGCTGCTGCCGAAGCCCGACAGCTTCACGTTGCCCTCGCCGTCCAGAAGGACGTGCTCCAGCCGCAGGTCCCGGTGCACCACGCCCTTCCGGTGGCAGTACTCCAGGGCCGAGGCGAGCTGCCGAAACTTCCCTCGGGCCTCGTCCTCCGCCATGGGGCCGCTCTTCCGGATGTGGTCCAGCAGGTCTCCTCCGCTCACGAGCTCGCTGACGATGAAGGCCGTCTGCTCTGTGGCCACGACCTCCAGCAGCTTGAGCACGTTCGGGTGGCGCACGGTCTTCAGGCTCTGGACCTCGCAGTGCAGCGCCTTTGCTCTGGAGGCGCTCTTCCCACTCCTCTCCACCATCTTAACCGCCACCTCGGTCCCGGTGGGCAGGTGCTGGGCCAGCTTCACCTTGCAGTAGCTGCTCTGCCCGATGGTCTTTAGCAGCTTGTAACTGGCTACATGGGTCTTACTGTTGCCAGAGGCGGCCGCCAGGCCCAGAGACATGGTGACCTGAAACTAACGCTAACTAACACTACTCCCTACTTACTAATTAGGCTAATAAACAAAAGTAACTAACAGTAATGATTCTAAGAAGGGCACCTATACTAACTATAGTAACAAATAATACAAAGTATAATAAACACGTTAACTATGCTATCTACACTAACAATACGAACTATACTAACTGCACTAATACTAAAAGTACTAACTAAAAAATTTAAATAAAATGGGAGAAACAAAAAAAACAAAGAAAAAATTAAAATGAGCAAAGAACGAAGAAAAATGGAGAAAAAGAAAAAAGGGAAAAGTAAAAAGAAAAATTAGAAAGACAAAAAGAATAAAAAATGAGAAAAATAACAAGAAAATAAAAATTAAAAAAAGAAAAGAACAGAGAAAAATAAAACAATAAAAAATCAGAAAAATAAAAATGAGAATAGAAAAAAGTGAGAAAGGAGAACCAAGAAAAATAAAAAAGAAAATAATAAACAAAAATGAAAAAAGAAACAAAGAAAAATAGAGAAAAAGAAAAAACTGAGAGAAAGGAAAAGAAAAATGAGAAAAAGACAAAAAGAATAAAAAAATGAGAAAGGAGAACAAAGAAAAATCAAAAAGAAAATAAAAATGAAAGAAGAAAAAACAGTAGATGAAAAAATAAACAAAATGGGGGAAAAAATCGGAGAAAACAAGCTGGGTGCGGTCTACCAACAGGTCACCAAAACAGCTGCCTGGGCAAAAGACCGAAAACCTAACCCCACCCAGAGGCTGATATAGGTTTTCATCAATTCCATCATAGTGGCTCCTTATGAGGTCAGAGCAAGAAAGGCACCAGGCATGGCTGGGGATAGACTCCAGTGGTTGGCTCACTTTTTGGTCTCAAGACCCCTTTACTCTTAAGAAAAAGGACCCCAAAGAGTTTTTTACTTGTGTGGGATATTAGAGAGTGGTGTTTCCTTTATTAGCAATTAAAATCTGTACGATGCTTCAATGGCCTTTTCACTTCTAATTTAAAAATATGTAATCATATTTGGCTTTTAAAGACCTCATAACGACTAGACTTCAAATATTCAATTCCTTTTCCTTAAATTCTGATTAACCTGAAAATGATCCTACAACTTAACTGATAGTATAATACTATAGGAAAATGTTCTGTTGCATTAGACATGCGAAGGGACATCATTAACGTTCACAGAGCTGAGAGGAAGAGAGCTTTCCTCCTATTTTCCCCAGTTAGATCAGGAGCTGATTTCTCACCAGAAACCTTGGAGGCCAGAGGGCATGGGCTGATGTACTCAAAGTGCAGAAGGAAAAAGAATCCAACCAAGAATCCTATATCTGGCAGAACTGTCCTTAAAACATGAGGGAGGAATTAAGACATTCCCATAGAAAGCACGGCTGAGAGAGTGCTGTACGCCAGACCTGCCTCCAGCAAGGGGAGTCCTTCAGGCTGAAAGGAAACCACAGGGGACCGTAACTTGACACCTTATGCAGAAATAGAGGTCTCTGGTCCAAGTAAGTATGCTGACTCCAGTGGAGAGGGTCCCAATTGAGTTGAACTGTCAGGGAATTGTCAGATGTCAGGGAATTGCTGGTGGTGTGGGAACACTTTGCCCCCCTATCCACACATCGGAAGTGGGTACTAGGATTCTAACCAGGTGAGCTCACAGTGTGCAAACCCACCATGCACACACTTGGGACAGAAGCACTGTGCAGTGTGTGTTCTAGTCTATAAAAACATTGAGAACAATAATCTGAAAGGGGGAAGAAGGAGGGGGGATAGACGATACGAGATTAGCCAGGAGCTGATAATTGCTGGAACTGGGCACATGGGGGGAGTAGTCATTATACTGTTTTTCCTACTTTCGTGTCTCTCTGGTTTTCCACAAGAAAAAACTGAACAAAAACACAAAAGTGGGTGAATTTGGATAGCCGCACTCCTGGACTCCTGCTAAGTGGCAGGTGGGGAGCAGGCACGTGATGCACCGTGGCTTCTGTGAGGTCGGCTCAGAGAGGCTGGACAGACCATCCTCCTCTCACAGCCACACTGCAGAGCTGGTCCGATCAGATCTGTGGTCACGATCACGGCACCCCTTCTCTGGGTGAGAGCCCCATCAGAGCATGTGATCAAAGCCATGGACCCCACGCCAGAAAAAAGCACACACTCCACTGCAACTCTGGCCATGGAGAGTCCTGTGCACTGGCCACAGAGCAATGTCCAGCAATTGAGACAGCTGGCCCTGACTGTCCCAGCTTTGGGGTGCTCCACCGTGTCTTAACTATTTGGGGTGGTGCAGGCTTGGAGAAAGAGCCAGGCAATATGCACTTCAAGGACATGAAGACGTTTAGCCCAGGATGTGAGGCCAACATAAAAGGTGGCATGTTTCCCACCGCACACGGCCGAGAGAAGACAAGGCCTGTGTGGTCAGCAGGGGCAGGCGTGGGGGAAATGGGAGCAGGGGTCAAAGGGCACACGCTGCAGTTAGCAGGATGAGTCAGTCTAGAGAGCTAACGTGCAGCAGTAATAACACTGCTGTCTCATGCACTGGAAATTTGCTGAGAATGGATTTCAGGTGTTTGCACCAAGAAAAAAAAAAGACAATTATGTGAGGAGATGTACATGTTAATTAGCTTTACTGTAGCAACCATTTCACTATGTATCGGAGTACCAAAACATGTTGTACGCCTTAAATATGTATAATTTTTATTCTCTTCCCAAAAAGGCAAGGTCTGTGGTAGGAATGGCCAGTAGCTGTACCTGGACTCTGTGATTTCTACGATGGAAGGAATGACACTCCTGCCAGGTTCAGGCCTAACCTTGAAAAAGACTGGCAAGTGGCACTTTCTCTCTCTTAGGAACCAGCCATGACGCTGTGAGGAAGCCCACGTGGCCACATGGCAGAGGACCAAGGCCCCTGGCCATCAGCCCCGCTGAGCTCCCAGCTTGTCAGCCAGCACCAACTTGCCAGCATTGTGAGCAAGGCCTCAGCTGATGTCACAGAGGGCGGAGAGGAGCTGTCCCCCTGGGCCCAGCCCAAACTGAAATCGTGAGTGAATAAATGATGATTCTCATTTTAAAGCACTAACATAGGGGGTGGTTTGTTACACAACGACAGATAACCACAACACCCCTCCCCCCTTGCTCCATGCAGGCTCCAGTTCCTCAAAGGCCCCGAAGCCCCCGTTACTGGGTGAATGTTTGTGTCCTCCCCAAATTCCTATGTTGAAACCCTAACCCCCAGGGTGGCTGTAGCTGGAGACTGGCTTGTGAGGAGATGCTAGGGGCTAAATGAGGCCATGAGGGTGGGGCCCTAGCTTGGTAGGACCAGTGCCCTGACAAGAAGAAGGGACGAGAGCATGATCTCTCCACCACGTGAGGCCCTGGGGAGAAGGCGCCAGCCAGGAGGAGGGGCCCCCCGGGAACCCGCCCTGCCAGATGCTGATCTGGGGCCTGCAGCCTCCAGAACTGTAGGAAAATGAACTTCTGTTGTTCAGGCGGCCGTCTATGGCACTCTATTGTGGCAGCCAAGCTGACAGATGCCCCCAGCCTCAAAGCCCCTGCCCACCCCTGCTCCTGCCTGGAAAGCTCCATGTACTTAATGCCTGCCATTGTCCCTCTCAGCAGCGGCCGCTCTATGCAGCGGCATCACTGACTGCCTCCACACCCTCGGCCGGGCCTCCACCATCCATCCCTCTCTGAGCAGCCGGCTGCTCTCCTCTCCACCCAGGCTGTTCTGCAGCTGATCCTCCTGGAGGACGCTGCACCTCCCTGAACTCCGCACAGGACCTGCGCACACGTGCTCTCGTTTAGAAAAGACAGCGGCACTGCCCAGGAAGGTCAGAGCACCTTTGGACCCAGAAGTTCTGCTCCCAGCTATAAATGCCAGTGAAGCGTGGGACACGGCCTAGGGTGGTGTGCTCTCGGAGCCTCAAGCTGGAATGGGCCTGCATGTCTCAATGGGACAATGGCTGAATATGGCCCATCCACACAAGGAACACAAAACAGCCACCAGAATGCAGGTACCCTGGCCACCCCCAGCAGCCGAGTGAGTCACCCAGGCAGCCAGGCCGCAAACAGGGTGCACACTGCACTTTACGTAAAGGAGAAAAATGGGGAAAATGCAACGCCTCAGCTGAACGTGCCCCTGGGGAGTGAGACTATGAGGCTGAGGAGGGACACGACTGTCACAAAGTCAGGGCACTGACAGTCACCCCAGGGAGAGGGGCTGTTGTCGGGGGGGATACAAGTGCTTCTGGGCTGCTAGCAATATCCCATCTACTGACACAGGGGGTGAATACAGACATCTCCACGACATGAATCTTTAAACTGTACACACACACACACACATATGGATGCGTATACACTGGGTGTCTTCTGTGTGTCTATATCATAATTTTGAAAAGGAAAAAAAATGAGCAATTGTCCAACGAAGTGATGGATTACTATTTTAAAAAGGAGAAGAGAGCCCCCACTTTGCTCCTCCCACATCCAGGCCCCTTGTCACAGGTGGACACCCCCAGCCTCCCCTGCCAGAGCCCAGCCCCCCACCCCCCCTGAGAACTCGCCAACAGCAAATAAGATCCAAAGCAGGGAGTTCCCAGCGGTGTGTGCTCCAGCTGCCTGAATGGAAACCCCTTGTTCTAGAAGGACATTGGACGCCCTGTCCAGCAATTCCAAGTGGGCATCGGTGCCCACCACAAAGCCCCCTGTGCTGGCAGGTGATGGAAGACTGGAATGGCCAGCAGAAACTTGTGCTGTCTCCTTGCTCCAGGGGACAGGGACAAGGAGCAGACAGCTCTCTGTCAGCGGGACGACTCTCCAAGGCCATTCTCAGGAAGCCTGAAGGAAAGCAAGCTGTGGACGGGGAGGAAGGGTGGTCTGGGAACAACGGGAGAGGGTGTTTGTCCTCGCTTTGTTCTCCATTTCATCACAGCTGTGCGGGAGGAAAGCAGGCAGGGCAGGGTGTGTGTGCGTATGTGTGAGTGTGTGGGTGTGCATGTGCACACCTCAAGCTTCATCTCCATCTCCATCTCTCCTGGGGGAAGCCAGATCCCCTACCTGTGAGCGGCCCTGTGGAGGGGCCCACATGGTGAGGACTTGACGCCTCCTGCCGCCAGCCACACACGGGAGATTACTGGTAGATTTCCAGCCCTGGGACGAGGCGGCCACAGCTGACATCCTCACTGACCCCACGAGAGCCCTGAGTCAGAGCTGCCCAGCCATGCTGCCCCTGGGCTCCTGACCCACAGAGACCAGAAGATAAACACTTACTGCAGTAGCTGCTCAGTGTCGGGGTCATTTGTCACCCAGCAGGAGAGAGACCCCTCCTCAGAGCCTCTCCGCTATCCCCCCGCTTGGCAGCCTTCACTCAGGGCCCCTGGAGCCGTCTCACATCTGTTTACCGTCTCTGCCTTTCTTGTTAGGAGGAAGCCCCTGTGACGACAGGGGATTTGTTAGGTTCACTGTAGGGTCCCCACATTCCAAGACAGTACAGAGGCTCCTTGACAAATGGCTGAGGTGCAGCAATGAGGCAAAGCAGCAGCCCCATCACTCTGACGTCCCGTGTCTGAGAAGCCAGAATATGACAGGGAACAAGCACGAGCCGTGAGTCAGTCCTTCCTGGTCCCAGCCCCAAGCAGCATGAGTCACCCAACCTGTAGGAGCCTCGGTTTGCTAGTCTGTGGATCAAGGATGATAGTAACAGCGGGAAGTCAGGCCAGTGTGCACTGTGGAGGCTAGGGGCTCTGAGAGCCAGTGCTCCTGGGACAAAGAGGGAGCTTCCTGCTGTCCCCTATTATAGCACAATAGATAACTGAGCCTTCACAGGGCCTTCAGAGGGTGAAGGTACAACTGATCATGTTTTTCACTCTTATTTCACTTCTCTGGTGGACCCTGCAGGCTGATTCACTCAAAATGTGTGCCAAGCCCCTCCTTCTGTGCTTGGCTACATGGGAGTCTCTGGAAAAAACTGAAACCTGCATCTCCCTGACTCCCTTGCAGCTAGGGTTCTGCCAGTGGCCTCAGCTCCTCTGGACAGATGCCTGCCGGAGATTTAAAAGGTGGAAGTGAGCCCCCCAAGGTGGTGGAGGATGGGGCTCCTGGCTGGCAGGGGTCAGAGGGTCCGGTTCTCCCACAGCAGCATGCTCCAGTGTCTGGGCCTGAGCATCACAGGCAGTGGGGTTTCCACGGCAACAGTCGAGGGCAGGCTTACTGATTGTCCAGGTGACTGTTAGTGTTGTCCGTGGCCATGGGGCATCCAAGCTTGGTCCCCTGGTGGTCCTGGCATCTCAGTCCTAGCACCCATGAACAGATTCCCCTTTGCTCGAACCAGAAAGAATGGATTCTGTCGTCTGCAACTAATCACTGAGACTGGCACAAGTTCAGATTCTGAAATCACCTCTATTGTTTGTCTCGTGTGAAAAAAATACAGGAAAGTTTAAGAAAAATAAGTAAAAATCTTCTATAATCCCACTGCCTGGAAGTAATCACTGTAATATTTTTGCATGTTTCCTTCTGGACTTTGCCTTCTATCCATTTTGTTATATGGTCAAAATGACGGTTTATGTCATCCTATGCCACCTTTGCTCACTCAGCAGGGAGTGTAAAAGCGTCCCAGTCACCTTGTCCACGAGGCCTGCAGCAGCATTCTAAACTAAGTCAGTTTCCTCTTTACCCACTCTTACTTTTTTTAAACCATGTTCTTGAGGTATAATCGACATGCAAAAGCTGTGCAGATTTCCCACACACAATTTGATGACTTTGGAGATGAGTATTCATCTGTGAAGCCATCACCACCATCTATGCCATGAACGTATCCATCACCTCCAGAAGTTTCCTCCATCCTTTTTATTTATTATTGTGTGTGTGTGTGATAAGAATATCTAACATAAGATTTACCCTCTGAGCAAAGTTTTAAATACAACACCCAGCACTATTACCCAGAGGCACAGTAGCTCTCCAGGACATGCTCACCTTGAGTAACTGAGACTGTACCCTTTGACTGACACCTCTCCATGTCCCCTTTCCCCAGCCCCTGGCAACCACCACTCTACTCTCTTCTGTGAGTCTGACTGTCTTAGATGCCTCCAGTAAGTGGTATTACGTAGTACTTCTCCTTCTATGTCTGCCTTCCTTCACTTAGCATAACGTCTTCTAGACTCACCCAGGCTGTTAAAGTGGCACGATTTCCTTCTTTTTTCAAGGATGAATAATATTCCATTATGTGTGGCTAGTGGCTACCATGTGGGAACTCACAATTCTAAAAAACAAACTAAACATCAAGAACAATTGCCCCAGGACAAATTAAGACAAATATCAAACGATCTGCAACCCAGAACAAAATAGGGACATTAAAAAAGCCCTAAATATTAAGGACTGTGGGCCTTATTCTCCGTTCATCCAATAAGCATTTATTAACTACCTTCTATGAGCATGTCATGGGCCTCAACATCAGAGAGGACACAAACAGCCCAGGAGAGGCACATCATATTTCATTTACTAAGTACAGAATGAATTCAAGCCAACTCGAAATTAAGTGTCAAATAGCGTAGAGAAGGCTAACTCCAGCCTCTAGTGGCTGTGCTTCAAAATTCCACTTGCAAGTCAAACACATTGCACATAAAACGCATTTCCCCACAGCGGCCGTTTGTAGAGCATGGTTAGGTGTTTAAATTGGCTCCTAAAAGTTGACTGGACTCATAATAAAACTGAAATATTACAGAGTTTCAATTTTAAGTCTAAAATCAAAACTATGAGTTTTGTTTTTCCAACAGCATAACATTTGAATAAACATACTCAAACAAGTTTTTAATGGACACACGGTCCTTAAGGCCTTCAGCAGGGCTGACCAGGCTTAAAGCTCAGCCTTATTTGAGCCACTGAAAGTCTAAAAGGAGGAATAAGCTGCAATGCTGACCTCAAAGCCAGATGCACTGTGGGCCTCGGCTGACGAGTGATCTTCAGCCCCAAAGAGGAAACTCTATTTTCAGACTTTCTTCCTCTCGGAGTCAAAATACTCTCCCTCTGATCAAGAGGTGAGATGAAGAGGAAAACAGAAGTCCTGACAACAGATAGGGGATCTGGATTCCTAGGTGGGGATGAGCAAGTAAGGGATGCCACAACATAAAGGGAGAGGCGGGATACAGCAGAGCGAGTCCCAGAGCCAGCAGGGGGCCAGCCTTGCTCGACTGGGGAAGGGAAGGCAGAGGGACTAAGAGCAAGAATAACGGGGCTGCAGGGAGCGTTAGTGCTAGGGGTACTGAGTATTAGGGACAAGGAGAACTGAAAGGAGAGGCTCAGGATAGCATCCTCATTTGAATCTAAAGGTCCCATTTAAGGGCATTTGAGAACAGAAAACTGCTGCTGCTAATAATGATGGTGATAATGGTGATGACAGCACCTAAGAGTTGACATTTACCATTTTCTACATAAGACAAACTGTTCAAAGTTATTCACATATATATTGTTATGTAATCCTCATTTAAGGGGAAAGGTCTCCATGCAGTGGAGAGTTCTGAACAGAACCCTGAGGAAAGAGTCGGAGAGCCAGAAAGGAGGGGAGGGGACTTGCCAAAGAAGGAAAACAAAACACACTTGTTGGCACTTTAACTTTATCCAATGTACTCTGTCAGTTTTAACAACCACTCCTTTCTTATTCGGTCTCAGACCAAATAACTAAGACTACACCTGTCTTTCTAAAACCAAGAGCCAGACTCTCACTGGAGGCTCAAACAATATTTGTAGATAACAATAATGACACGCTTTTAGAGCCCAACAAACCTGAGTTCAAGTCACAGTCTGAGGCTCTTAATAGTTCTTAATCGTTAGTAGTTGACCTTGGGCAAATTATTTTTTAACCCTTCTGAATGCTGTCTTTACCATTCTCACAAAGGAGAATGAGCTAAAAAACTATCAAAATGTCCTAAGTATCCACTTGCCCACCTCTCACAAACCCACTCTCTCCTTGCCAGAAAGCTCCACAGAAAGCAAAATAATCCCTCTCCCAAAAAAACAAAAACAAAAAATCCTCATCACACACCTACCCTCGTCTGAGAAATCAGGAGAACTCAGCATGACCCACCAACAGGAACTAAGATTGGTACTGCGACACTGTGCCCCTTTCTCACCCTCCAAATGTGAGAGGAGTCACAAACAGAAGCTGTGCCCTGCTCCCTTCCGTAAAGAAAGCCCAGCCTGACTCTGGCCTCAAACTGCACCAAGCACTCCTGAGGATGCAGAGGATGTCTCGAATTTACCCAGCCCTCCCAAGGTGATAACAGCTACCATCTATCAGGCACGCAAAAGATCCAATTGGAAACTGAGGATTTCAAAACAAAGTATCGAAATAGCGTCAGCATGGTCTCCGTGAGGTGGGTCGTTTACCAACTCTCTGACTCCTTTTCACTCCCAGGAACATTGGAGGATCCATGATATTGGAAAAAATGGAGGTATGAACAATACAAACTAACAAACAGCACAACATTCCCCTAAGTCCTCTGGCTCTGGAACATGTGACATTCACAGAGGTTGTCTCTCCAGCTCTGGGTCACCCAGAGCAGTGCAGCCTCATCTACTCACTTGCAGCTTGGGCTTGGCTAGAAAGACCCCATCACGGTGCCTGTGGCGTGCAACCATCCAGCTGCACAGGGCCCCCACAGGCAGAAGGGCCCCACACTTGGTTGTTGATGCTGTCTTGAAATTCTTGACAATTAATCATTATTAATAATTCTTAACAAGGGGCCCTGCATTTTCATTTATATTGGGTCCCATAAATTACGTAGCTGCTCTGGTACTGCCTGACTCAGAAGAGGGGTTCAATTCACAGCAGCAACTTGTCAGCTGTGGGGGCAGCCAACACACCAGGTGGCTTAGGGACAGAACTAACAACTAGTTAGAAAACAGACTAGTTTTCATCCTTGGGAAGGAAGGACTTGACCCCACACTACTCCCTCAAAAACAAAAACAAAGTGGTGATTGCAATTCCATTTGAAAGATGGAATAATTAAGCCAATTAAGCCTAATTTCCGCTGGTTCTATTACCCCAGAGGGGGAAGCCATCGGGTGCTCACTTAGGGAGACACTAGGTGGTAGTGCTGTTAGTTCCAGCCACGCAAGGAGGGTTGGGTTAGGAGGCAGCGCACAGCAACCACTTCCAGCATAAAGGAAGAAGCACAAGGAGGCACACTCACATGAAGGAGTCAGTCACCCTAAGTAGAAAACGCAGGACAAGAATGAAGGTCAACACCCAGGGTCAACCAAAAATTCAGTGAGGAGAAGCACTTCCGTGTGTGTGTTTCACAGAAAAACTGAGCATCTTAGATTGCTTTTTTAAAAATTAGAGACTTTTTTAAGAAGTAACAAACCACTTCTAAATTCTTTCTTCTGGTTAGGACAATTCTTCACAGGAAACCAAAACTCTTATTCTAACACTTAAAGAAGTAAAACTGCTATAACTGCTTTCAATTCTTTAGTTTATCTAAAGATTTCAACAAATGGCGGGGGCACGAAGTGCGGACCCTCCCCCCAGCTGCTGCAAATGCCCCAAACACCCCAACCCCCCAAGGAAGGCAGAGCCAGGGCTCCCTTCAAAGGTCAGGTCTCTAGCACCATCAGGAAACTTGGCTAACAACTTGAGAGAGAAAAGCCCCTGATGCTGGAAATCTAGGGTAAAAAACAGCAAACTCAATCAGGTAAAAGTCAACCAAGTTAATCGCAATGAAGCAATTCAAATTAGCTTTTCTTTCCAATGGTTCTATAAAATAGACACTTTAGACAGGATCCCATTCATTACCTGCCATATTCCAAAAGTGTAGCATGGATTCGAGATTCTTCATCAAGCAGCTCCTCTTGGCATTTGTATTTCCGACGGGGCTTGTAAACATCCTAAGAAGTGGAGGAGACAGGGCACTTACTGCGTGTGAGAAGGCTCTCCTCCTGAGCTGGCTGCCAGATGCGTCCAGTCAGGCAGGGAGCGAGTCCTTCCCCATCACGGCGAGCGCGCATCTCTCCTGCGGGTCCACAGGGCGCACTCAGGGTCACTGCCTTCAAGGAGTCTGCTCCTTTGACTTCGGTACAGGTAGAAGTATTTCCACCCAATCTATTGTGTGCCAACTTTGTTTTAACTTAGCGGGTTTTTATGGTCCTATGACATTTTCATATTTTATGTAGTCAAAGTTATTAATCATTTTATATCTTACTTCCTATCCTAGGGATTGTGAAAAAAATTCTGGTATCTTACTTTTGTAATTTATATTTAGCTCTTTCATCCATCCAGATTTTCTTTTTTTTTGGTACAGTGAAAGGCAGGGATATTTTTTCCTGAATGGAAAATTAAGAATCCCAGCATTATCACTGTAATAGTCATTCTTCCCTGATTTAAAATGGCATGCATATTTAACATATGCCAATATTATCCTCTTCAGTTGCTCTTGCTTTATGAGTCTCTATCATGTCTCCACTGTCCTTTTTCAAACTTCCTGACTATTCTTACACATTTTCTCTTCCAGATGAATCATAGTATCAGCTTGTCAAGTTCATTATGGAAAACTATTGTTTTGATTAGTATCACCTCAAATTTATAGGTTTCTTCGGGAAGAACCAACATCTTTATAATATTGAGTGTTGCACTGAGAAACAAGGGTTCTCTCTCTATTCAAATCTTTTTTGTTCCTCAATAAAATTTTCCAGAAAAAATACAAAATTTGCACAGTCACTACATAGCCAGACCTTTTCACCACCCAGAGTGGCAAACCAGTTCAACAATCACAGACATATATATGTTAACCCACAATCCTTACAAAAAAGTCCTGAAATGGCAAAGGAGATGTCAATTCTTAGGCTCTAACACAGGAGAAGGAGAGTGGCTACAAATCCTTCAGAGATACATATCTTTTTTCATAAAAGTGTTTCGAG
The DNA here is from genome assembly GCF_041296235.1 of Equus asinus. Lineage (NCBI taxonomy): Eukaryota > Metazoa > Chordata > Mammalia > Perissodactyla > Equidae > Equus > Equus asinus. The sequence continues at coordinate 68,020,469 of NC_091793.1, read as the reverse complement.
GTTTATCCTCAAAAAGATGTATGAAAACATAAAATGCGCTATAAATTTTCACTGACTTTTTAAATTACTAGAGTGTGATTTAGTTATAAATGCAGAAGAAAATATAGATCTATTTTGTGTAGGACACCTTCTGAAACTATCTCTCTCTATATATATCTACATATACATGTCTTTTATATATATATCTTTTCTCTTTCTCTCTCTCCCTGTCTTCTAAAGAAAGCATACGGCATGTACCAGGTGCTCAATTAATGTTGGTCTTCACCTCCAGATAACCTGGTTTGTCATTCTACCCCAAATAAATGTCCTAGTTGACTGCCAAGCTAGCAGTCAAATAATACCTTAGTAATATTTTCTCAAGGCTCTGGGTACAAATAGGCAGCTGTTTACACAACCAAGGTATTCCATTTGTTTCTGGACCTTTTCTTCTCCACCACCAGAGTTCAACACATCTAATCTTTACCCAGACAACACCAAGACAAGTGTTCCTGTTAGGCTTCTCCAGATAGTGGCATTTTTATTCTAATTAGAATTGTTCCCCCCTTGAGAATTCTAGTTAATTTTATTATTTTACTTTTTATTATGAAAAGTTTCAAACATACAGAAAAACATTTGTTCTACAACACATACTACAGAATCTCAACAATTTTGTAGAAAAGGAATGGAAAAGAGTCCGGGATGATGCTGAAGGTTGTTCTTATAATTGCTGCCACAAACATTCCCTAGTTTGCTGCTAGTGTCTACATGAATAGGAAACTATAAATAACATAAAACAAATTTATAGGGAAAGGAAAATATAATTAACCCATATGATGTCACTTACTGTGTATGGTTTAATTTCCAATGAGCTCGACTACTGTAGCAGTACCATATTATTGAGTTTAACTGCTATCTTCCTTAGTTACCACAGTCAATGACCTGAGACAGGAAACTGGATTCTTCCAAAGAAGACTGACTCCAAAACAAGAGCATACTGAAACCAACAGCTACAAAGACCTTCTATTCTGGCAAACAATGACAACGTTGGCCTTTATGTAATCACTCCTTATACTTTAAAGCACCTCACCTTTTGCATTTTATAATTACTCTATGAAGTACAGGCAGGGCAGATGCTGTTACCTCCACGTTACTACTGCAGAAGCAGAGATTAAATAATTTGTCCAGGATCTCTAGAATAGTATCCAGCGTAGCCCTAGGTACCCTGGCTGCCAGTCCCAAGGTTTTTCCACTACACTAACTTGCCTCTGGTGGGCATTCTAGTCCCCCACCAGCCATTTCCGCTGAGCCCCCTCACAAGACTCACTACACAAGGTGAGGCTGCCACATGGATCTTTACAATGGTTTGCTTAGGGACCTAAATGTTATAGAGGTTTCCAGGCCAAGTGTAAAAAGAACTACTGCCAAGTCACCCTTCGCAGCAATAGGAGTCAGGAACACTGATGTCTAGTCCCATCTCTGCCACTAACTAGCTCTATGACCTTGAGAAAGGCAGTTCCTCTCATTGGGCCTATTTCTTCATCTGTAAAATGAAGGTTGGACTAACAGATCTTGAAGGATACTCCCAGTCTCTCATTCTTCATGTTCTTTTAATCCTGCAAAGATACTGATGTGGTAACATAATTCCATCAATAATTTAAAGTCTGTGATTAATTAAAAAAATGCTTTACACTTGATTGTGTTTTTAAAAAAGAAACAGAATCAACTTATCTTTTGCCATTGATAGTGGGAGCAATAGTAATGGCAATCATTTATTGAATGCTGGGTATGTGCCAGGTATATACTGCTCTATATGTGCTGCTCATTTGATCCTCACATCTATGAGGGTAGCTATCCTTGTTTTCCTTGTACAGATGATGAAACAGGCACAGAGAGGTTAAACAGCTTGCCCGTGGGGACAAAGGTGGTAAATGATAGAGGCAGGATCACTCCAGAACTGGGACTCTGCAAGGTGTTTGATACCCCAACTTTGACCACACGTCATGGTGGGTTCTGATCATTTGTCTCAGTAGATGCTAAAGGACACATGCATGGGATTAAAGAATTAAGGGGAGTCCTTTGTAAAGCAGAGATTCTTGCACTGTGAGAGTCACACATCTCTATTTAGCAGGTTCACCGGTGAGAGCAACTGCTCTGAATCACATCCAAACACCAGGGTGAGGGAGTAGCAGAGCACAGCGCCAGGCAGTGTCTGCGGCAAAGCCCTGACTGCTGCCCCTCACAACTCCTTTATGACCTAAAGGAGCAGGCAGTGAAACAGTCACTACCAACTTGGCATCCTACACTCCAAAGCTCCAGTGGGCCAGACCACACCCCACCCGGCAGGAAGCCACAATCCTGGGTTGCCTCCACTGACCTTAACAGCTCACTGTCACAGGGCTCAACAGGCAAACCCATAACAGACACGCCTCAGCCCGTGAGCCCCGTGAACAAACTGGCTTCCACCTAAAGGGGCTCCACAGATGTTTCCACCACCAAGGGCAAAGTCCTGAAAGATCCCATGAGAAACAGTTATAACTGAGACAAATACATTTGTTTGCTTTTTCATTCTCACATTAATAACACAACAACAAACAGAACAAAGCCCCTGGGTACTGAGCAAAGGAAATGATGAGAGATGGACGGACGGCGATCATTTCTGAAGAGAGGAACATGTCTATAGACAGGAAAGTTAGCTGGGGAGGCAGACTTCTCCAGACACCCCAAGCCTTAATTCTTTTCTCTTCTCTTTTACATGAGCCCTGCAGGCATGTCTTCTGCTCTGAGGTCCAGCACAAGTCCCGCCTCGGGTCTCCTTGAGTCTGTACCAAGCAGTATAACTTAGTAAATAAGAATCAGGTCACTGCATTATATATATGAGCCACAGATGGCTTCTGCATGTTGGCTCCTAGGTTTATTTCTTCACAGCAGTCTGAGACCTGTTGGCTCAAAAGCCTGCCAGTGCCAAACTCAAATTTTTACACAGCCAATTGTCTTAAACATGGCCCAAATAAGCAGACTCTTAGCCACTTACAGTCTGGGTACATTGCATACTCTGTGAAACTGCACCTAGCACGTGCTAACCATGCAGGATAAGTCCTGGGGCTATAAAGAACCCAAGCCCTTCAGACACCTCTAACCCAGAGACTTCCCTTTGTGCTGCTGAGCAACATCACCTAGACACTGAAACTTCCTCTGTGATGCCCCCGGGGGGGGGGTCCCTTCTTCCCTTCCCCTTCTGGATGGTGGCCCCTGTGCCTAAGCCTCTGGATGGCCACATATTGTGAGAGACTCCCTCACCGCACATGCAAACCTGTCAAAGCACAGCCCAAATAAAGCTTGTGTGCGCTACTGCCACCTTGTGGTCCCCAAACCCCGAATCTCTTACTGGAATGTCCCTGCTTTTACTCCAGCTCCTGGAATGTGGTCTGGCACACAGTGAGTGCTCAATTACTATTACTGAATGGTTGCCTGGCCCCGTGGCCGAAAAGTTAAGTTCGCGTGCTCTGCTTCGGTGGCCCAGGTTTTGCTGGTTCGGGTCTTGGGCGCGGCCCTAGCACTGCTCATCAAGCCGTGCTGAGGCAGCGTCCCACACAGCAGAGCCAGAATGACCTACCACTAGAATGTACAACTATGTACTGAGGGGCTTTGCCGAGAAGAAGAAGAAGAAGAAAAGTCTGGTAACAGATGTTAGCTCAGATGTCAATCTTAAAACATATATATTATTGAATGAATACATGGGGTCAGACAGATAAGGTTTTAGTCCCTGCTCCAATACTCACTACCTGTCTGATTTAGGGCGAGTTATTTTAACCTCTGGTTTTCTATCTGTAAAACAGGTATAAGTAAAGTTATTGTGAGGATTAATCAATCAATATATTTAACGGTATCTGACAAATAATAAAGGATAAGACATATATTTTTTGCATATTTTTATCAGACATTTGCTGAATGAAGAGGCCCTCCTCACAGAATGCCCTATGGAAGAACACAGTGGAGTAGTAATTTTAAATGACCTGGTTTCTTAGATGATCCAGTAAGTTCAGCAATGCATTTCCTTTCAACTAGACTGGAAGCTCTAAAAAGTCTTGTTTTTTCCTGTCCCCTCTATTCTCATACACAATTCTAAACATTACCAAAAAATGCTCAATAAATAATAAATGAATATATCTTTTGGGGTTTTGGGTCAAAATTCACAGGTACTCTCTACTCAAGGTTAAGAGAGAGTAATAGACTTCGCTGCACAGGACAGAGACTTCATGAACATGGAAGGCTGACAGCTCAAAAAGGAGGAAGTAAGCTATACAGCAGCACACTGAGACAAATGAGCGATTATTATGATGATGCAAAAGTGGAAGGTGGTAAGGGGAGGCTTGTCCTGGGTGGCAACAATTTCATTTTCTTACGTCCTTTGAAAAATACCACCTCTTATGAAGCAAGCCTTCTGCAAAGCAGCTAGCCATTCTGTGAAAAGGAGGTATGGAGAGGACAAGAAAGTAATGTGAAAATTAATAAACAGAAACTTCATTTACAATGGAGTCAGGAGGCCAGAAGAGGAAGCTCTCATGCCCTATAATGATGGCAAAGCCCAAGTGAATAAGACCAGCTCTTCTTGCCCAGCAAAAGCTCAGCCAGTGAGAGACTGTCACAACTCGGCCCATGGAAGCCAGTACACTGTGAACTCTCAATTCCTCCAATAGACTCTTTGTTTACAACAGCCCTCCCCACTTCCTCTTGTCCTCTATGAACGAGTTCCTCCTCCCTTTGTTGCTCTGAACTTGCAAGGGGCTCACTATGGTTGTGGATCCTGAATTGCAATTCTCTGTTGATCCTGAATCATTTCATTGGAACTGTGCTGTTCAGCCTTCGGCCCCATTCCTTTGGAACTGGGCTGTTCAAGTGGAACTGGGCTGTTTAGCCTTTGGATTAGGATGTTCCACTGGAACTGTGCTTTTGGCCTTCAAGCTGACCCCCGCCACTCCCCACCCTCCACACCCCGGATTAAGCTGTTCTCTTAGAATTGTGCTGGTATTAAACCTGCAGGCTGTTTAGGCTGTTTGAACACATTTTGAGGCCCCCTGTGTTGCACAGGGACCCTGGCTGATTTTATATTTAAAAACCATAGTTCTGAGCCAGCCCTGATGACCTAGTGGTTAAAGTTCAGCGCTCACCACTTCAGCGGCCTGGTTCACTTCCCAGTTGCAGAACCACACCATCCGTCTGTCAGTTGCCATGCTGTGGTGGCGGCTCACACAGAAGAACCAGAAAGACTTACAACTAGAGTATACAACTATATACTGGGACTCTGGGGAGGGAAAAAAGAGGAATATTGGCAACAGATGTTAGCTCAGGGTGAATCTTCCCCTGCCAAAAAAATAATAATTCAAAGATAATCAAGTTTAAAAAAAAAATTAAAAGAAACTAAAACGTAAGATTGCCCTCATACGCCATATTTAAAAACAATAACAATGACAACAACAAAAAAAACATAGTCCTCACTCATTCACGTCTCTAACTAAACAGATCAACTTAACCAAAGGTAATTTAGAACACCAATGGCAATCATAGGGAACTTTTGAACTCTCCAAACTTACTTTTTTAAAAACCAAATCAGACAACCATAACTCCATAATTTCCAAAACTGAATGCAATACCTATTTTGAATGGTATTTTGAGGCTTCCAAACATTATCACAAGGCTAAAATTGCCTCTTTGCAAAATAAAAATTTAAGATTAAATGAGGCAAACAAATGATTAAAGAAAGATAAAATGGCTTCCCAAACTTGACATTCCTCTTTCCCGGCTTCTTTGTCTCAGGCTCTGCCAAGGGCCAAGCATGGAAATTTGTCCAGGACTTCCAAGCAATAAACAACATTGTTATCCCTTGACATCCTGTTGTTCCTAACCTTCATATGCTACTAACACCCATTCTCAGTGGAAGTAAATCCTTTATGTAACTGATTTGTGCACTGTGTTCTTAGTGTCTTCTGGTTGATGAAGCTAGCTGGTACCTTTTTGCCTTTACTTGGGAAGGAAAACAATTCACCTGTACAGTAACACCTCAGGATTTTACTGAGAGTCCCCATTTCTCACGAAGCCTGAAAGCTGATCTGGACGATAGAAAGTTCCCTAGGGGTTCTACTTTGCTGCAATATGTGGGCCATCTGCTTCTTTGCTCATCTTCCCTTGCCTCCTCACAGGAAGACAGCATCCAATCACTAAAGCTTTTAGCCTTTAAGGGACACAAGTCACTAATGAAAAATTGTAGTTTGCCCAAACCCAGGTTCGATATTTAGGGCATCTGATATCAGAACAAGGGCGACACCTAGATCCAGATAGGCTTCATAGTGTCCTGTTTCCAAAACCCAAAACTAAGCACCAACTGTGAGGTTTTCTTGGGTTAGTTGGCTACTGCCAAAATTGGATTCCAAATTTCTCTCTTATGGCCAAACCTCTGTATGTTTTACTAAAGAAAAACCCCAACTCAATTTTGTGAGACGACTAGGATGACATAGGCTTTAAGGCATAAAGGAGAGTTTAACGAACCCACCTGCCCTTGGACATCCCAACTATCAGATTCCCTTTTTCCTTTTTATATATGAATAGAAAGGGAATGCCCCTGGGGTACTCACATGAAGAAACAGAGACCACCATGGACCCATAGGGTATTATAGCCAGCAAGTGGACCTTGTAGCAAGGGGATATCCCCTTGTCCTAGAACCAAAACTGCCACTGCCCTTTAGGTCAAGGCCACCAAGGAAACTGTGGGATCCCCTTCAACTATCTTTGTACCTCATGCAGTAGAAGCCCTCCTGAATTCTCACCACATTCAACATACTTCAGCCAGCTGCCTCATCTCCTATGAAATCCTTTTGGTAACTGCTTCTCATGTAACTCTATCACGTTGTAATAAACGTAACCTGCTACTCTTCTCCCCTCCAGTACCAACAAAGCCCCTCGTGACAATTTAACACCGCCAGATCACCTCCTGACCCCTCATGACGATCTCAGGAAACTCCCCCAAGTAACATCAACTTCTCATGGTTCACTGCTGGTTCTTATTTAAAAGGCGACAATGGCCAACACTGTGCTGGGTATGCTATTGCAACTCCTTTTGATATTGTTGAGGCAGCAACTTTACCTATGGCTTCTTCAGCCCAACAGGTCTAATTATAGGCTATAACACAGGCTTGTACTTTAGCCACGGGCAAAACTGCCAACATTTATACTAATAGTAGACACACTTTCAGAGTAAGCTTATGATTTTGGAATGTTGTGAAAGAAATGGGGCTTGCCTACTTAAAAATGGCCCCTACATTCAGAAATTATTAGATGCTATACTTTTACCTGCTCTTTAGCTATTATCAAGATACCGCGGCATTCTAAACTTGAATCTCTGGAAGCAAAAGAAAATCACCTTGCTGAAACTTCCACAAGGAATACTGCCCTTAAAGGAACCAACAGCAGCCAAGCCTTTGTCATGATCCAAAGGGATATTTCCCCAAACGATAACTTAGCAAAACTGGCTAGAGAAGCCTAACAGTTGGCCTCAGAAGAGGAAAAAGAGTGGAAATTCAACAGTTGTTGGTTTGATAAGAGAAGAGAAAGCTCTGGTTCAAACTAAATACCAACCAAGTCCTACCACGGACTCCAGAATGCCCCCTCCTAAACAGTGTACATGCATTTAACCACTTGTCTATTGACAAAGTGATAGCATTCATGAATCAATATTGGTGGGGAAATAGAAACAAGGCCACAAGAAATGCATACCTCACTTGTTCCACTTGTCCAAAATATAATCCAGGGAAGCCTGTTTGTATTGTTCCCAGACATTTTAAATGGTCTAACGAACCAGTCGAGGTTTGGCAAATGAATTTCAGCCAACTTCCCCTGTCTCGTGGATATAAATTTGTTTAATCATGGTCTGTGTCTTCTCACTGCACTGAAGCCTTCCTTTGCAGACAGGCTAATGCCTCTTCTGTAGCTAAGATCCTTTTGGAAAGGAGATCCCACCTGCGGAACTCCTCTGGAACTTCATGATGATCGAGGAACCCCTTTTACCTGTCAGGTACTTTGCAACACGGTAAAGGTCTAACAGATGCTAACAAAATTAAGCACGTTCTGGTAGAGCAATCTTTTCACGGTGTGCTCCAGCGAGACCAAGACCTTAAGCATCACACCTTGCACCCTGGAGATTCCATCTATTAGAAAAGACACCTCCAGAAGGACTCTCTTCAACCTCGCTGGAAAGGCCCCTATCAGGTACTGCTAACTAACCCCTCCTCCACAAAACTCTTGGAATAGACTCTTGGATTCATGTGACACATCTAAAGAAACCACCAAACCCTGACCAGACCTGCACATCATCTGGTGACTTGAAAGTAAAGATTTCCTGGAATTAAAGCAGATGACATCTGATGAGACAGCTTTCCCAAGATGTCCAGACTAGGCCTGCTGGGAGCTTGTCTGCCAAACCTCTGATGCTGACATAACGCTTCAGATGACCTCCAATGCCTATGATCTTGATAAGATATGGACTTAAGGAAGAAAAAAACCACCCTGAGAATTCTCCCTCCTATTCCTCCTTGTTACTTGAATGTGACCTCAATAGGTTTCCAACCTGTGCACTTTCCCTCTGATGTGGGACATGACACCCAGGAAAATTCCTTAGCACCAGGAATAAAGGCCGATAAAATCAGGAAAACCTCTCAATCAGCGATGCTTTCAGAGAAAGGTCTTGATCAAAAGAGAAAAATGTGAAAATTAATCAATAGAAACCTCATTTAAAATGGAGTCAGGAGGCCAGAAGGGGAAGCTCTCACACCCTACAACAATGGTCGAGCCCACGTGGAAGAAGAAAGACTTCCTCTTCTTGTCCAGCCAATGAGAGACTGTCACAGCCAGTGAGAGAGTGTCACAACTCAGCCAGTGAAAAGCCAGTACACTTTGAACTCTGAGTTCCTCCAATGGACTCTTTGTTTACATTAGCCCTCCCCACATCCTCTTCCCCTCTATGAAAGAGTTTCTCCTCCCCTTGTTGCTTGGACCTTGCAAGTGGTTCACCATGGTGACAGATGCCTAACTGCAATTCTCTGTTGATCCCGAATAAACTCATTTTTGCTGGAGAAATAACTGGCTGTCTATTGTTTAAAGTCAACACCAACACATTTCAAAGAAAAAAGCAGAAGCACTGGGAATAATTCCCAGGAGAAAGAAAAATAAGGCCTAGACAAAGAGAATATCCCAGGTGATGAGCTCAAAAGTTAAAGTTCACAACAGCCTTTCAGCCTGGTAATCTGGCAAGAGGTACTAATAGCTTTAGGCATAACCTCTGACCCACTTCCACTTCATGGAATGTATCCTAAGTAAATACTTAAAGATAAAAGAAAAAATTTAGCCATGAGGATGTCCTACATAATAGCCAAAAGAAAAAAAAAAAAGATACAAACTAAGCTAGTTAATTAGTACCACACAATGAATGCTCAACAGCCACTAAAAACGATCACAGCCACTACAGCTATGGAGGCATATTTACTGGCATGGAAAGATATCTTCAATTACATTGTTAAGCAAAATGAGCAAACAACAAAACAGAATATACAGTATAATACCAGTTTTTCTTCTCTCTAATTCTCTATATTGATAGCTGTAAACCCTGTATTTCATGCTTGGAATAGAAGTGAGTATTCCTGGCTGGTGGTATCATGGGTGATTCAGTCTTTGTACTTTTCCTCCAATTTCTAGTTTTTTATCATTATTACTAGAGTACCAGTACAAAAGAAAAACAAGCTTTTTTAAAACAAAAAGTCATGCACCAAAAAAAAGCCTGGGCTACATAACCAAGCATGAATGCAAAGACTGGAATAGTCCTATAAGGATGGCTAAAGATAAGAATAAGCTAAATATTTTGAAAAACATTAAAATGTTTAATATTGATTTTTTTAAAGAGGTCATATCTAAACAAGAGTAAGTAAAAGCCTACTGGTTGAGGCACAACAGTATCACGCTAATAGATGAAAAAAGAAGACAACACAACAATCTCCACTTAGCATCTATTGTCCAGCTGGACAAGGGGTCTTCAAATAGGAAAAGTCACAGGACTTGGCCCCACAAGGAACCGAAGTGGTGGTGGGAGAGCACCCAACCACTCTGGATGCGTCTGAGTCTCTGGGACCCAGAAGAATAATTGCCCAGAGTGTGGAAATGTCAAGAACATTACTACAAAATTGGGGCCAGCAATACGTGAGAAATCAGAGACCAGGTGAAGAGGGAGAAAACTGGAAAAAGCACCAACATCTGTTGTATTTGAGGAGTCAGATATAAAATCAAACTCTGGCTGCCTCTTCCTAGCTCTGCAACTATGTAGGCATTTTACTAACCTTTCTGAGCTTCAACTTACTGATTTCTAAAATGAAAATAATAACATAGAACTCCCTGAGTGTTGGTGAGGAGTCAATGAAATAACATGTGTAAAATGCCTAATTAGGTGTCATGCTCCTCAGAGGCCGTCAGTCAATAAATAGCAACTACACACTTTTTTTTTTTGAGGAAGATTAGTCCTCAGCTAACTGCTGCCAATCCTCCTCTTTTTGCTGAAGAAGACTGGCCCTGAGCTAACATGTGTGCCCATCTTCCTCTACTTTATATGTGGGACGCCTACCACAGCATGGCTTGCCAAGTGGTGCTATGTCCACACTCAGGATCCAAACCAGCAAACCCTAGGCCGCCAAAGCACAACATGCGAACTTAACCGCTGCACCACCAGGCCGGCCCCTAAATACATATTTTATTAGAGGCTGGGTCTAGAAACCAGGCACCTATATTAAAATGTTTGGCCACATTTTAATCCTCAATTTACCATTCATAATTTAAATTTGAGATTCCAGATTTGTCAATAAGGAGCAAGTTACAAACACTGATGAGGCATCTGAAGGGCTGTACTGGGAAAAGGCTAGAAGGAGAAGAAAACTCCCTTCAGGGCCTGAGACTGGTGAAGAGCCACAAGCCCTGGCCATCTAGGAAGGATTTCATTACCTTTACCAAGGGAAGGATTTTCCTTGGGGACAGTGACAACAATAACAAACAGCAAGCTGCTCCACTTCTTACACTGATTCACAAGAATAAGCCAGGGACATGCAGTGCAGCCCTGGAGTCTCTTGCAAGCTTCTGGGACTTTTATTTCCAGGCTGCAAGGAAGCACTCGCAAAAGCGAGGGGCAGGAGGGATGGAGGTTAACAGCAACACAGATCAGTTAAGAAACCTAAGAAGACAGAATCTGGAAGTGAGAAGAATTTTCAGTAGACAGGGAAAGAAGAAAACAAAGCCCAAAGGCCAGGTCTGGCCTTCCATAAAAATTCTTTATCATTCCTGCTACAAATGTACTGACAGACAATTGAGGAGTAAGTTCACACATAAAAAGAGAAAAAAACTATGCAATTTGAACTATTATCAAAGACACTTGCAAATATTTTTCCGCTTTTGTTTTTCTTGATATTATTTTCTCATTAGCTGCAAACACCGTTTTCTCTAGAAGCTCACAGCATAGTGGGTACAAGAGTTTGCCTGCAGTCTCCACCATCACCAATGTGACCTTGGACAACATACATAGGCTATCTGTGCTTTAGTCTCCTCATCTGCAAAAAAAAAAAATACTCCTTTTTCCTAGGGTTGCTGTGAGGCTAGATGAGTTATATATAAATGCTTAGAACAACATCTGGGCACCAGATTTTTGTCTTTGTCTCCTTAAATTCTACACAGTTACATTACCAAGCAGATGATTTTCTTTAAAAACTCCACTGCAAATGAGAAGAAGAAATAATGTGTCTCTAGAGGCCTGAAATGTCTGATGGGTACAGAGAGGCCAGTCCCAGTTCCACTGATAGGATGACCGACAGCTATGCTGGCCTTCTATTCTCACTGATAAGGCTGAAAACCGTAATGTTTTCCCACTCACCACGCACGGCTCAGAGTGAGATTTACACAGGAAGATATTCAACTAAGCATTCATTTAAAAAGTTTACTTTTATTTTCTGTTTTTGAATAGGTGATACACAGACTTGGTATAAAATTCAAATACTACGAGGTTTATAGGGAAAAGAGAATTTCCCTTCCTCTCCCGCCCCAGCTCCCAATTCCCTGTATCAGAGCTAGGCTGTCATCTGATTCTCGTATCTTTCCAGAAATGAAGCATCATTTAAAAGAAGAGAAAGCAACAGCATATCCAATCAAGTGGTTATTATTTGTAATGACAAACGCTGTTAGGAGGAGTCTTTAATAGCATACAAAAGACTCTACACTGGGGGGCCGGCCCGGTGGCACAGCAGTTAAGTTTGCATGTTCCACTTCGGTGGCCTGGGGTTTGCTGGTTCAGATCCCGGTTGAGGACATGGCACCTCCTGGCAAGCCATGCTGTGGCAGGTGTCCCACATATAAAGGAGAGGAAGATGGGCACAGATGTTAGCTCAGGGCCAGTCTTCCTCAGCAAAAAGAGGAGGATTGACAGCAGAGGTTAGCTCAGGGCTAATCTTCCTCAAAAAAAACAAAAAACAAAAAACAAAAAACTCCATATTGGTAAGTGAAAAACACTACAAAATTATATTTAAAGCATAATTCTATAAAAATGCACATTAAAAATATGAAAGAAACATGTCCAACCATCAGAAGTGGCTGCTTCAGTGTTGTGAAATTAACGTTGAGTTTCTTCCCTTGTAGCTGTCAACCTTTTTAAAAAAAACACTTTAAGGATATTCTAAACTGAACACCTATTTCATAACCAGGAAAAAAAATTACTCTGCTGTCATAGCATGTCCTCTTCTTTTTGTTATTTAATACTGCCACCAAACTTAAAATTGTATCTGGCTTCAGAGCCTAACTATCTTAAAGGTTTTCCACTCTTCCTATTTCCAAAATGGAACAGGGGAAAAAATACGCATGACAACTATAAAGCGACAAAGACTTTTTTTGTTTTAAACAAGCACTTTATGTCTTTTATCATCAAACGACTGTTACTCTTTTCAGAATAATCACTTTGGGAGACCACACACTTATTCTTAAAGTGAAAAACAGGCAAAACAGCATGATGTATTATTTCCGGAAGAAAGAGAATTTGCACCTTGGCACTGAGGCTCCACTCCCATCAGTTCAGGTAGGAAGGCTGGGGGGTGAGTGCGGGCGGGCTGACCGGGTTCTGCTGGGCTCTGGCCCAGAGTGTTCTGAAAAGGCCCGAAGCTCCTCTACCCCTTGTGCTAGAGAAGTGGGCACACGCATACAGATTCCCAGAGGTTACAACAGGCTGCGCATGGTGACAGAGGCCATCCCAGAACATTCCACAGAAGCTACTCTTTCTCCAAAGCCACCATGGGGGCAGCAACCTCAATCTACCCTCTCCAGGTCAGCATCTCCTCTTTGGAGCTACTCAAAGTTTATACCTGCACTGGGACAAACAAGGAAGGGCTACGAGTTTGGAATATTTCTCCCTTGAAACCGAAACTAAGAAAAACACTGTGCAGTGGTCGTGGCAAGTTCTCCCCGTGAACGCCGGGTCCAGACAGCGGGCACAGAAGGCAGGGCTTCCCTCACACCCCAACCTGAGGCCAGCTCCTGGGCAGCCCCAGCAGGCGGAGCCTCAGGGAGCAGGGCATTTGTGACTAAACCAAAGGGCTATCTGGAGGCTGTGAACCTACGTTCTTCTCTTACACAGGGACTCGGACAGGGGAACTTACTGAGAGGTCAACAACAGTCTTGATGGCCTTTTCTTTTCTCTTGAGGAAGTCATCATTCTGTAAGACAAAACAAGGAATAAACAAATCTTGTGCGAAGACTGCAACGCACTGGACTGCTCAGCCGTCTGCCTATAAACCGACCTCCCGTCACTACCTCACCTGAACCAGTCTCAGTTTTCTAAGAAACTGGAATACATTCTGCATGGGAAAAAGCTACGGCCTCTGCAGCTGGCTCCAAAACAGAGCTCTATAGTCAGAGAGAAAAACGGGGACCACTGAGTGCAGTGGTGACGACAAGTATTCTCATTTCAAATCCTTATGAGCTCGGAAGCCTCAGGCAAGTTACCTAGCCTCTGAGCCTCAGTCTCTCCATCTGTAAAACAGGGACAGAAACACCTATCTCAGGGGGCAGCCATGAGGATTAAAGAGTAGAAGGCAGGTGATGTGCTGGGGCTAGAATGTAGTAAGCATTTCATAGTGATGAGCTATTGTTGTTGTGATTACCTTCCAACTGTTACTCTAAGAATGTTCTAGGCAAGTGGTCTCTTGAGAAGCTTTATATGACTATACAAAAAATATACTCATGTTCCTATAATTTAATAAAAGTTCTGGATCAAGTACCAAAACTGACAGAAAAGGACAAAACCATAGGGCTTTCCACTCAGTGCCCATTTAAAGAGGCAGTTCTAGAGACCCAGGAGGCCCAGTCTCAGTGCTGCCCAGGCAGAGGCAGAGATGCCATATGGGGGTGGGAGTGCAGGGCACCCTGCGCTCACTCTGCTCCTTCTAAGTGTGCACCCATGCTCTCAGCTGGACAAGAAAAGAAAATGAGAACACTGACCTCAGGGAGACTGTAGGTCTTCTGGAACTGGGACACAGAGTAGGAGCGGATGTAGTCACCCATCTCTTCTTTTGTTTCTATAGCTCGCTTCACCAGCCACTGCAGAAGAAAGTTAGGAAACGTGAGCCGATGGGGTGAAACACCACTGCGGTGAAGGCCAACTCAGAGATGGCACCACTCGTGAACCCAAATCACTGTCCTTGAACTGACCACGTGATGACAAGCTATCAACACACACTGTCCTATAGCAAAAGCAACTGGCTTAGCGTCTGAGATGCTAAGATCCAGTGGGACCTAGAGCTGAGCAGCTGTGCAGGAGGAGCCTCACTTCAGAGCCTCAGGCCTCAGTTTCCCTCTCCATGTAAAGTGAAACTGAGAATGTCAGTTCCTTTCACCTCACAGAGCTACTGTGGGAGCAAATGAAACCACATGTACTAGAGTGCTTTGTAAATACCCGAAACATAACACAAATGCAGCTATCCCCACAACCACCTGGTTCTAGCGATCGATCTCAACGTCATTCTTTTTCCTGCTTCTTGCACCACAGACCAGAGAAAGGGGAAGAACCAGAGAGAACCCCTAGTATAACCCTCAAGTGACAGATGAGAAAACATCCCCAAACTATTCAGATGTGAGAACAGGGTGTACTGAGTACACAGCCTTGGGCTTCGGGTTAGCTTGGCACTCACAACATTCTCTCTCTCAATCCGCACAATGCTACAAGGTGGCTGGTAGTGGCCACGATGACAGAACCTGAAGCTCAGAGACACTACGTAACTTGCCCATTGATCCACAGCTAGCAAACCACAAAGCTGGGTGTCACAACTCACAGGCTCTTCCACACCAGAAGGCTGGACATATGGGCTTCATTAAATGTTTCCCAGCTCTTTTGGGCTGATGTGCAAAAGGAGGTGTTTCTCCCTACCTAAAACTCCAGTTAATTAAAACACACACATACACACACCCACACACCATAACCTGTGGAAGATTCCAGTGCTCTGAGGGTAAGAACGCAAAGTCAAATAAGAGCCTTTGTTGTCCTCCCCTGGCTCTTCATTCAATTCCTGTACTACTGAAGAACATCATGGAGGGGGTGCCATCTGTCAGGCTTGCCATTCTCTCTCCAGAGAGAGCCACTACATCTCAAAAGCAGTTTTTGGACAGTAGTTGTGTTTCCCCAAGAGCACAGCCACACGTGGCAAGGTTTAGCTGCCTAGGAAAGTAGACACGTGGCATGCTGCATGGTGCTCCCACAGGGACAGGAAGAAATGCTTGATCACGGAGGGCAGCCAGCTCCAGGAAAGGACACGTTTAGGAAGTGGCTGCCCAGGATAGGGGCGGCTGAGAATATCTACATAAGGAACATTCTTTTGTTGTCAGCATCTTCCATTTATTTCCATCACTCCACTCCACCCCACCTCCAAACAACCACCTCAGGCACGGACAAAGCCAGAAGCAGGGGCAGAGGATGAGACCACACTCAGAACTACGGTAGCTCCTAACTCGCACCCCGACCCCAGCACCACAGCCCCAGACAACTAAGGAGGCTGACGCTTGCTCAAGTCAATTTGTCTCTGCTTTGCTTTGGATCCACAGATCCAGTTTCTGGCCTTTCATACTTGTTTCCTTTTCCATTAATCAGATCTACCCAGAATTATCACTTGGTGGGATGCTGGAGAGTGTGATCAGATAAGGAAGGCAAAGCATGTTGAGTCATAGGATTCCCACAGACAATCCAATACTGTTTTGGAGTTCCCAGCATGAAGGGCTGTGGAGGGAACCTCTTGGACAGCCACGCTCTGCCACAGCTCCCTGGCATTCGAGAAAAATAGCTACCCTCACAGGATACACATCCCACGTGGGAGAAAAAGATGTGACCTAGAATACCAATGGCTGGAAGCTAGACCTGTTTTTCTCCTGGCTGGCATTCAGAGGGTGTTACTGTAGCTTTGTAAATGGTGTGAACATGGGTGATGAGTCTCGAGCCCCGCACAAGACAACGAGTTCAATGGTTCCCAACTGTTGGTCCGTGACTATCCTTTCACTGGTCTCCAGCAAAACAGGAAAAAACTAGAGGCATGTGGTAAGCTTTTCAGGATGCTAAATGTATTCAATTTGAAGGACTGTCTTTTATTTTAAGATTGGGAGTTAAATGGCTTTTTAGGAAATGATAGAGAAACTAAGAGCAGTTACTTTTAAAAAGGCCCTTGCCTGGCAAAAGACAGATGGCAACCATAGGTCAACCTCCATTTTTGCTTTAAAATTTTACTGGTCCATGAAATTAAGAAATCTGGTAACCAGCAGCCTAGGCCCTCACATCCAGACAGGAAGCCCCTCAGCATTCAACTCACAACACGGAACATTCACAGACACTCAAAATGCCCAAACCAAATGCAGAAGATCACTTCCTTTTCACCCTCTCCTCATATCTAGACTAGATTCTTTGCCCTCAGAGTTCTAGCATGGGGCTGAGGAAGGTCTAATCACTAGAGATCCAGGCTTTGGGGGAAAAGGCAACAACTTCACAGAGTGACAGTGTTGGAGGTTTTAGTAATAACACAGGGGCCCTACTTCCTAGTTTCACAAAAAGGGTCAGGCACCACTGTCCCTCTGCACCAGACAAAAAGTCTAACAAAGACACAAATCAAATTCTGAGTTAAAGTCTTGAAATATTTTGCTGTGTACACAAACAACTTCTGGGATCCTTTGTTCCTTCGGTTTGTCGTTTTCTAGAACTCATCCCATACCGTAGTAGGAAAATCATTGGCGCAGGAGTCTGGAGCCCAGAAGTTTAGTACTGGCTCAGTTACTGATAAGGAAGAAGGATGAGATTAACATTACTGAGGGCCTGTGCTGGCTTGACCTCTTTTGGCCTTTGGCTCTTTGTCTGTAAAGTCAAGAGTTTAGGCTAGCATGAGTTGCTCCTAACCAGAGATGTCCAGGAGTTACTTGAGTGGTTTGGTTTGAGATTTTTGTTTGTTAAAATATTGAGGCCCAGCACCAGACGTGCTCAATCAGAATGGCAAAGGCTCTGGCAGTGGTTCTCAGCCAGGGCAGTTTTGCCTCCCAGGTAGGGTGACCAGCTCATCCCAGTTTACCCAGGACTTGACCAGTTTTAACATCGAAGGTCCTGCATCCCATAAATCCCACCTCTGTCCCAGGTGGCCTGTGAGGATTGGCCACATCTTTTGGTTGTCAGAACTGGGGACAGGCTACTGGCATTTAGTGGGTGGAGGTCAGGGATGCTGCAGAACATCCCATAATGCATAGCACAGCCTCTCACAACAGAGAATTATCCAGCCCACGATGTCCATAGTGCCCATGTTGGCAAGACCTGGGTTATAGCCAGGGCGTGTGCGGGCTGGGGAACTCATGGGTCATTCTGATGCCTTCACCTGCTGCAGGTCCACAGCACGGTTGATGTGTGGGTTCACTCCAACAGTCTGTGTCTGTACCTGACTCTTCTCAGTAGTCTCTTTAGAGTTAAATTAACAACTCTTTCGATTGACTTCAAATTCAGTTGTTATTATACTAAATGTTTTCACTTTTTATTTCAGATTTCTTAAACATTTCGTTTTTCTCTGAACTCTCTCCCAACCCCGCCAGCCTTGCCATTTTCATTTCATACAAGTTCCTTGATTGTACGTCCTCTCCGCCCCTTCTTCTTTTGTCACAGTTTAGGCTCTGGGATATAAGGTACACCGCCGTCAGCGGTGGAGAAACTTCAGAAGTGTAGGGTCATCGTCTTTATATATAGAAATGGTTGGGGATTTGGCTTTTCTGACTGGAGGAAGCTCTTCTAAGCTTGACTCCAACCCAGTGGTGCCTTTAGCCAGCAAAACTAACCAGGCAATTATAGCAGTATTAACTGTTAAAAAGGGGCGGGGGGGGGAAACTTGCTCATGATAAACTGTCTTCTATTTAGGAGCCTTCGAGGATACTTCATTTGCTTCTCTGACTAGTCTTGTCAATGAGAACACTCTAAAGGCAATAAAAGAAATGGGCTTTACAAACATGAGCGAGATTCAGCATAAAAGCATCAGACCGCTTCTGGAAGGAAGGTATGATCCACATTGATGTTTGGGCTTTAATCTGTTTTCAGTGCCAGTAGTTCAGAAAGGAAATACCAGTATGTTCGGTTGATTTTGCACTGTGTGTTGGCTTACGTATCCAACCTGCTTTAAAGACTTATTTGCTGATGTTTGAAGAAAAGCGTTCCCTTCTGTTGTATAGCCTGGTTCTTATTTCTGAGTTGGGTATCTGACGCAGGTGATTGCTTTCAGCGATGGAGAAGGTGGGGACTGGGTCTTTTGTTGCTCATGTTCTGGCGTTGATGCCCAAACCATATGCGGTAGTGACATGGCAGGTATTCAGTACATGACTTGTTGAATGAGTAGACTAAGTGTCTCTGACCTTTCCTGTCTTAATCCTTAGGGATCTTCTAGCAGCTGCAAAAACAGGCAGTGGCAAAACCCTGGCATTTCTCGTCCCTGCGGTTGAACTCATTGTTAAGTTAAAGTTCATGCCCAGAAATGGTAAGTCTGTGATCCACTGTCTTTGCCGTACCTCACTAGAGTTATTGTACCGGGTACGCGCTCTTGGTGATAACTGCAGGCTGACTTTCACCGCGTGTCATTGTTGCCTTTGTAGGAACAGGAGTCCTTATTCTCTCACCTACGAGGGAGCTGGCCATGCAGACTTTTGGTGTTCTTAAGGAGCTAATGACACACCATATTCATACGTATGGGTTAACAATGGGGGACAGTAACAGATCTGCTGAAGCGCAGAAACTAGCTAATGGGATCAACATTATTGTGGCCACACCAGGCCGTCTCCTGGACCACATGCAGGTAAGAGAACACTGTTGTGTAGTCCCTGTCTTACTGTCTTGTGTGAAACCTCAACCTGACAGCTAACAGTTTTTCTTTGTCTTGTTAGAATACCCCAGGGTTTATGTATAAAAACCTGCAGTGTCTGATTATTGATGAGGCTGACCGTATCTTGGATGTTGGGTTTGAAGAGAAATTAAAGCAAATTATTAAACTTCTGACGAGTAAGTAGGTGGCATCTGCATGTGGTTTGCAAAGTAGTTGGAAGTAGGTGAGGGTTGTTCCTATGTGAAAACTGTTAATACCAGATTTCTAACACAGCCAAGTGAGCTTGTGTCAATCAACCTTAGAGGTTGTCTGAAATGCAAGCATCAAGCTTACTAGTAACTTGTTACAGTGGTTTTGCCATTTTAGAGGTTATAATGCAAGTTAAACAGTCCTTACGTGTCATTCCAGTCCACATCCGCAACCCCATCTTCCTTTCCTTACCTCATTCTAGCGTCTCCCAGGTGGCAGTAGACTTGCGGCCTTCTGTGTTGTATTTGAGTTGTACATATCTTGGTTATACTACTCGCAACATTGTAAGCTGCTTATATCTATAATAAGGCCATAATCTCCTTCATTAGAGAGTTTGCTTTTTAATGCTTTGTTGAGGTATAATTGACATAATCTGCACATATTTTAAGTAAACAATTTAAGTTTTGATACGTTTATGCCTGTGAAGCCGTCACCACAATCAAACAGTGAGCATCTCCGTAACCCTCAAGCTTCTTTGTGCACATTTGTGATCCCTCCCTTTCACCTTCAGTAAGAACAGCCCTCACCTGCTTCCAACGACTGCTCACACACGTCTGCCTCCCAGGTGACGTTGATCTGCCTTCTGTCACCGTAGATCAGTGTGTGTTTTCTAGGGATTTGTATGCATGGAATCATACACTATAAATTGGTCTGCTCAGAAAATTCTTTTGCAAGTCATCCATGCTGTTTATGTGTATCAGTAGTTCTTTATTCCTCAGTTGCATTCCATTGTGTAAATGTACCGCAACTTGTTTATCCATTCACCTGTTGATGGATGATTGTGCTATTTACGGGTTTTGGTTATTACAAATAAAGTTGCTGTGAACATTCATCTACAACTCTTACCCTGGGCATACATTTCCTTTTTTCTTGGGTGACTACCTAGGAGTGGAGTGTTTGGTGTATGTTTAGCTTGTGCCATTTTGCTTTCTCATCAGCAGTGTGTGAGAGTTCCATTTCCTTCTATTAAGTCTTGAAATTGGGTGGTGTTAACCCCCACCTTGGTTCTTTTTCAGATTGTTTTGGCTCTTCTTGTTCTTTGCATTTCTGTATCAATTTTAGAGTCAGTTTGTCAATTTCTACCCCCTAAAAAACTGGGATCTTGGTTGGGATTGTGTTGAATATAGATCATTGTTGGAAGGCAATACTGAGTCATTCAAACCCACGAATAAGGTATACCTCCATTGATTAGCTCCGTAATTTCTCTCAGCAGTGTGTTAGAGTTTTCAGAGTACAGGTTTTTTCACATCTTTTGCCAGATTTATCCCTAAGTATTTTATTAAAATTTTAAATTGTTCATTGCTTGTATATACAATACATTTAATTTTTTAATTTTGACCCTTTATCTGGCAAGATAATTATTACTGTACTCAGTGGGATTGTTCAGTATGACCTTCCAGATGAAATTAGCCTTTGGGTTTTCTACCTAGGCAAACATACCACCTACATGTAAAAAAATAAAATTCTTCACTTACTTTTTTTCTTGCCTGACTGCACTGGCCAGCATCTCCAGTACAATACTGAATAGAAGTGGTGAGAGAAGACATCTTTGTCTTCTTCCTGATCTTAAGGGGAAAGCGTTCAGTCTTTCACCATTAAGTAGGATGTTTGCCATAGATTTTTTTGTAGCTGCACTTTATCATATTGAGCATGATCCCTTCTGTTCCTAGTTTGCTGAGATTTTTTAATCAGAAATAAATGTTAAATTTTGTCAAATGCTTTTTCTGTGTCCTTTGAAACTGTCAGATGTTATTTCTTTAGTTTGTTAATATGGTAAATGATATTGGTTAACTTTCAAATGTTGAACCAACCCTGCATTCCTGGAAAAACCCCACTTGGTTATGATGCATTATCCTTTTTTGTATATTGAGTCACTGTGCTGAAATTTTGCATCTATGCTTATGAACCGTCGTTGGGTTTGGGGATCAGGGTAGTGACTGGCTTCAAAGCATGAGCCGGGAAGTAGACTCTCTTCAGTGTCCTGCAGAGTTTGTGAAGAATTGGTAATATTTCTTCCTTAAATGTTCGATAGACTTCACCAGAGGAGGCCGTTGGGGCTGGAGTTTTCAGAGTTCTACTTGGAGCATTTGTAGGTGTGAAGCACTTCTGAAGATTTCCTGAAAGATTTGTGTTACCTTTATTTGCATCTGTTTCAGCACGCAGACAGACCACGCTCTTTTCTCCCACACAAACTCAAAAAGTTGAAGACCTGGCGAGGATTTCTCTGAAAAAAGGAGCCATTGTATGTTGGCGTTGATGATGATAAAGCTAATGCAACAGTAGATGGTCTTGAGCAGGTAATTTGTGTCAATATCTTAAATTTTAAGGATCTTCCTTGATGTTTCCTTGTAACTGTTTGGAGGATCATCCAAAAAGCAGATGGATTAATGAACTTTTAATTCGAATATAGTCAACTTGGTATTGGGTCTCTGGCTCTTTCATATAAAGTATCTTGAACTCTGAATAATTTGGTCGGCTCTCTTTACTCTCTCTCTCAATATGGCTTGCCACGTGGGAGGTTATTAATCATTACCAATTGCAAATGCAGTAAAAAAATTTGTTTATTAATCTCCTGCTTGGAGACGCAAAGTGAGTTAGAAGATGGAGAGACTGGTTTCACCCACGTAGCTTTAGAAGACTGGAAATGAGATGACAAAGATCTAAACTAGGTTGATTAAAAGTAGAACTTTAAAGGGGCTGGCCCTGTGGCTGAGTGGTTAACGTTCTGCGTGCTCTGCTTCAGCGGCCTGGGTTCACAGGTTCAGATCCCAGGCACGGACCTACACTGCTGGTCAGCCATGTGGAGGCATTCCAGATACAAAATAGTAGAAGATTAGCACAGGTGTTAGCTCAGGGTGAATCTTCCTCACGAAAAAAAATAGAACTTTAAGATTGAATCTTTTGTTGAATAAAATATTTTGCTGTAACAATTTAGCTTCAAAACCTTTCATGTGCTGTCTAATTTTTAAAAATATATTCACCCAGCCTTGTTACCTTGTTTGGAACGGTGCATTTAAGCTGTGGTTATTTGAGATCTTGCTGTTAAAAACCTTTTTAAAAAAATGAATCATTGATATGCCTTGAGGGTTCTAATTAATAGAGGTGTTAATATATTATGGTTGCAAGAACTGTTGATAACCAGTAATCTCAGGAATATGAAAAGTACTTAGTATCCAGTGTTCGCAGCCAGTAAAAGGAATCGAAAGAGCTCAAATTAGTCTTATGTTAGGAATGCTTGTTAGAATGAAGGCAGTGGTTTTGTTATAGGTAAGGCATAACAGTGCGTACGATACTTACCTTCTGTG